>NC_064639.1:365887126-366512126 GCF_023864345.2 Schistocerca serialis cubense | reverse complement strand
CGTGGTGTAAAATGTTTTGGTCTGTTAAATATGCTGTTATCTGCTATGGTGTGTGTCGTACTCGTCGAATAAATTGAATGCAGTTGGAATACACTTGTTCTTGAGTATTTTAAAGTGGAAACCCATTAAGTAAAAGTCAGGTGTTGATATTTGTCATTTACAACGAGTTTTTATTGTTACATGATTAAAGTGAACTTTCCAAGTAATGGTAGAATTTGGAGCTAGTTTAAAGTTTTTCTAAATGAGAATCTGTCTATTTTAGAAGGGTATTTTTAAAAGACTAAACATTTATGGAATTTCAAAAGTAAATACCTTTTCAAAATATCTTTCATACAAAGCCTCTAGTTTTGTTGTTTTTAATTCCGAAATTGAAGCATGGTAAAGTTGTTAGTGGGACCTTGTTCTTATACTGATATCAGTTACAGAAAAGCGTCTGTGGCCCATTGCATCCCAAGCTTGTGGTCCCGCAGCCACGATGGAATCTCCACTGTAGCCTCAGACATTACCATAGCAAATGGATTCCTCAATAAATGATTTTCACCTCAACTTCGTCAGTTGCTAAAATCCCAGCCCACCACTCTAAACCAACAAAACCAACAAAACCAACAAAACGTGGGGTTCACAGAAATATGGAAAGGAAAGAGCTTCAAACAGAATTGTTTCACGGTATCGAGATGAAGAAGTGATCATAATTTATAAGGTATGCATTTTAGAGCTATTGCGTACAAGAATTTTCTGCTTCGAATGACTGTTTATGTCCATTCTTCTTGGGACACCCCATCTAATCAGATCTTTGTAACATGTTAGTGTGGTGCAAAGACTGAAAACTTGTTTTAAATGTACAGAAATACAAAATCAGTATCAATGACTCACAAGGGGAAGTAGCTGCCTAATAAAAATACGTGTGTGTAACCATTTATACGGATGTGAGAGGGAATGAACACAAAGCCGAGGTCATAGGTAAAGCAGGCGACAGACTTCGGTTCATGAACGGGATTTGGGGAAAATGAAGTCATTCTACAAAGCAGACTTAACAAAAAACTTGTGCACACCGTCTTAGAATATTACTCAGTGTGTGTGACAGATACCTAACAGGACCAACAGAGGATGAGGAAATTTTCAAAGAAGGGCAGCAGGAATGGTGACAGGTTTATTGGATTGACGCGATAGCTTACTTACAGAGCTTCAAGAGCAGGTATTAGCTGAACATCGTAAAAACACAGACCAAACCCCTACGTATCGCTCCAGCAGAGATAGTACAGTCAAGATCAGACTCATCACAATGCGTACAGAGGTATTCAGACTATAATTTTTCCTGTGCTCCATACGCGATTGCAAGAGGAAGAAATCATAACAGCCGACACAATGCTAAGAACCCTCTGCCGCCGGCCGGGGAGGCCGAGCCGTTGTAGGCGCTACAGTCTGGAACCGCGCAACCGCTACGGTCGCAGGTTCGAATCCTGCCTCGGGCATTGATGCGTGTGATGTCCTTAGGTTGGTTAGGTTTAAGTAGTTCTAAGTTATAGGGGACTGATGACCTCAGCAGTTAAGTCCCATAGTGCTCAGAGCCATTTGAACCATTTTCGAACCCTTTGCCGTGCACTTCTCAGTGGATTTGCAGAGTATGGTACGCGTATGGAAGCCATGCAACTCAGACACACCCACCGGCACCCACTTTATATGTGCTCGTAACTTACTATTAAATACTTCGCTTCACGCCCTACTTTTCGTTTATTTGCTCAACATTCTACATTTGCATCCTCATGCATATCCCGCTAGCCATTATACAGAGCATGACGGAGAAAAGATTCTGCCATTGCTAGTCATGCTCTTTCCTATTCCTATCACAATTGGAACAATTGAAAAGTCAGTGGCAATGAACAATCTGACAGGCCGGTCATGACGGGTGCGACGACTCCACTTACTGGACTGGAACCTTCCCTAACGACCACTAAGGAAAGGTTAAATCAAAACTACTAAACTGGATCAGAAAGCAGCATGTAGAATACTGGAGTATGATCCAAAAACAAAAACATCGAGAGCTAATGATGCTAAAGCCAAGTTTTAAGAGAGATTCTATAATCCTGTGCTTGAACAGATGGCAGATTAAATTTATGATAAATGGAATGGGAGCTTTAAGAGGCACATACACAGGATGGATATAAAGACAGAAGCCCCTACAAGTAGGCTGTGTGGTGAGGGTGATCAAACTGCACCACATCTAGTCTTCCTCTGTGAAGCGTTGGCGATCAAAAGACACAGAATATTCTGATCATCAAATCATGAAGAAATTTTGCCTGATAAAGAACTAATAAAGGGCCTCCTACTAAGATTTTATGGGTAGTGGTTGGCTTTACAAGAACCACAGAACGTGAAACCGTAAAATAAACCAAGTTTCCATGTGGATAATAGTGAGCTAGGACCGCCGTTGTTTTTATCTCGCAGACTAAAATCAAATCAAATCAAACCTCGTTCTGCGTCGTTCCACTTGAAACACCTTCAGCATCCCATGAGCAATACTTGCGTGGAGGGCTAGGTTTTATCACTTTTCCGATACTTAAACGACCTCTAATTATAACACTCATGTCACAGAACAGAACCAACAACCAACAAGGGCTATTTAGCCACATACATCAGTTACCGGTCTGTAATGCTTACGTTTATGCGTGTTTCACAACGTACTTGGAAATGTGACCCCAGTCAAATTCATATACGCTGAAGTACAACCCCACGTGGAGACCATCAACTAAACACAGCAAGTGAGGAGCTTTATGTATACTTATATATATATATATTAGGCATTAGCACCACTACAATTCAAAATTGTCTTAAGGCCACTAAACGTGAACTACATGTAACAACCACTGACAGGTTTAATAGAGAAAAACAACCACAAAACACTAATACTGCAACAGACTTCATCTCCAGCTGCAGTCCCCAGTGAATACCCTACATATCATAAAGTAATCTGGAAACCCACTGAAGCACAAAAATTTCTCAGACGTAGTGGCAAAACAGTAAATACACACCTGGAAATTGAAATAAGAACACCGTGAATTCATTGTCCCAGGAAGGGGAAACTTTATTGACACATTCCTGGGGTCAGATACATCACATGATCACACTGACAGAACCACAGGCACATAGACACAGGCAACAGAGCATGCACAATGTCGGCACTAGTACAGTGTATATCCACCTTTCGCAGCAATGCAGGCTGCTATTCTCCCATGGAGACGATCGTAGAGATGCTGGATGTAGTCCTGTGGAACGGCTTGCCATGCCATTTCCACCTGGCGCTCACTTGGACCAGCGTTCGTGCTGGACGTGCAGACCGCGTGAGACGACGCTTCATCCAATCCCAAACATGCTCAATGGGGGACAGATCCGGAGATCTTGCTGGCCAGGGTAGTTGACTTACACCTTCTAGAGCACGTTGGGTGGCACGGGATACATGCGGACGTGCATTGTCCTGTTGGAACAGCAAGTTCCCTTGCCGGTCTAGGAATGGTAGAACGATGGGTTCGATGACGGTTTGGATGTACCGTGCACTATTCAGTGTCCCCTCGACGATCACCAGTGGTGTACGGCCAGTGTAGGAGATCGCTCCCCACACCATGATGCCGGGTGTTGGCCCTGTGTGCCTCGGTCGTATGCAGTCCTGATTGTGGCGCTCACCTGCACGGCGCCAAACACGCATACGACCATCATTGGCACCAAGGCAGAAGCGACTCTCATCGCTGAAGACGACACGTCTCCATTCGTCCCTCCATTCACGCCTGTCGCGACACCACTGGAGGCGGGCTGCACGATGTTGGGGCGTGAGCGGAAGACGGCCTAACGGTGTGCGGGACCGTAGCTCAGCTTCATGGAGACGGTTGCGAATGGTCCTCGCCGATACCCCAGGAGCAACAGTGTCCCTAATTTGCTGGGAAGTGGCGGTGTAGCCGGCCGAAGTGGCCGTGCGGTTAAAGGCGCTGCAGTCTGGAACCGCAAGACCGCTACGGTCGCAGGTTCGAATCCTGCCTCGGGCATGGATGTTTGTGATGTCCTTAGGTTAGTTAGGTTTAACTAGTTCTAAGTTCTAGGGGACTAATGACCTCAGCAGTTGAGTCCCATAGTGCTCAGAGCCAAGTGGCGGTGCGGTCCCCTACGGCACTGCGTAGGATCCTACGGTCTTGGCGTGCATCCGTGCATCGCTGCGGTCCGGTCCCAGGTCGACGGGCACGTGCACCTTCCGCCGACCACTGGCGACAACATCGATGTACTGTGAAGACCTCACGCCCCACGTGTTGAGCAATTCGGCGGTACGTCCACCCGGCCTCACGCATGCCCACTATACGCCCTCGCTCAAAGTCCGTCAACTGCACATACGGTTCACGTCCACGCTGTCGCGGCATGCTACCAGTGTTAAAGACTGCGATGGAGCTCCGTATGCCACGGCAAACTGGCTGACACTGACGGCGGCGGTGCACAAATGCTGCGCAGCTAGCGCCATTCGACGGCCAACACCGCGGTTCCTGGTGTGTCCGCTGTGCCGTGCGTGTGATCATTGCTTGTACAGCCCTCTCGCAGTGTCCGGAGCAAGTATGGTGGGTCTGACACACCGGTGTCAATGTGTTCTTTTTTCCATTTCCAGGAGTGTATGTGCACCACCGCCTGTCGACGTATTAAGAAAATTTGATCAACTAAGCCCACCCAGTTCTGAACGCAAACGTTAAACGAATTCCTCTGAAGGAAAGTTCACAAACACAGGGGCACATCAGCAACAGTGATGAATTCGTAGTTCCCGCTCGTATTCCCTTGACGATAGCTGACACCAGCAGAGAAACACATCACTGAACTTGCAAACATCGACGGCCGGGAACTAATCAAAGTAAAAAACCTCAAAAACAACCACTCGAAGCAACTCTCACAGATAACGTGCCGATGGCCCACCACACACACCACCACCACGAAGGCTTCGTCCGACTCTATACCCGTTCACCAACAGCGCTCATGTGGCTAACGCTAGAAGGCATTGTTTGCTTACCCAGTACGCAACAGTTTGAAGCAGCGGGTCTTTTAAATTAACACTATAGCCTACCACGGCCCACGGCGAAAACAGAACTCGCTGGAAGTACCACACGACACAAACTCCCTCTCGGTATTGTGTGCCCACCGCTCACACAACTGTTGCGGACTCTCAACTTGACTGGTTTTAGAATCCTGACCTACCACATCCATTTTCAGCTGTGATATATGGTCTCACCTTGCTATACTCCAACCAACTGAACAGTATCAGATGTCAAGAACCTGGTTATGCGAAACGGTTCCTTGAACCTCCGTAGCAGCTTCTTCGTTTTATTGCCGACAGGTCCAGTCGTTGCCTGATAATTCTTAACGAATATCACGTCTCCACCACGATATCGATTTACCTGACACCCAGCACTGTTCTTCTTAGCTTGTTGCCGATGTGCTGTATGGATGTTGGCCTTAGCTGTCATCCACTGCTGGGCAACCTTTTCAGTACTAATCAGACTGGTCAACAAATCCACTGTGCCCCAAAGATTACTGAGGAATGAGTTAATTGTTAAGGTATAAAGCAACTGAGCAAGAGTTGCCTTATCGGCTATATGCCTATCTGTGTTAAAGGCAACCATGGGCAAGTGCAACGATTGATCCCACTTACTCTAACTATCCTGTTGATAAGAGATCAACGTTGCACAAACATTCTGGTTAACTTTTGCGGCATATGATGGGTTTGAACAGTAGGGAGTGGCTGTAATGTGGTTAATGCTCAAACCAAAATAAAAATTCCTGAAAAATTGGAAGCAAAAGGAAGTTGCGTTATCGCTAACGATAGCCCTGCTAGACTCCCACAGTAAATATTTGTTGTATACCCTGCAACGCTTGGGCGCTAGCACATGAAGTGGGATACAACCAAGAGAACCTGGAAAAAGCGTCGACACACACAAAAATATATTTGTGAACATTATGAGTTCTAGGCAATGGTTCTACAAAGACAACACATAATTTTTCAAATGGGACCTGTAGTGAATGGATGCCACGAAACCGACCTTACTGTTCTGCGCTGGCTTACTCACAGCACTAATTTGACAGCTCTTCACTCTGTCTTTAATGTACTTATCCGTAACTTTCCCAATAAGCTTCCTGCGAATTTTTCCCAGGCTCTTAAATAACCAAGATGTCCACACATGGGCATTCCTGTAAATATTAAATTTATACATAATTAGCTCTGTTGGCACCACCACCTTCGGCTTTCCATCAACTTCCGCTGTACAGCACAACACTCGTTGTTCCTTAAGAGGGCATGGGGGCACCAGCTCGCCTGTATTTAGTCGATCCTTAATGACCTAAGTGACCATGTTTATCTTGATATTGTTTAATGCCTTTATACAAAGATAGAAAGTCAGTTAAAATTAAATTAACTTGATCGGAATGAGTAGGCGATCTTGGTAACATATTCCGTTTCACAGTATTTTGCTGGTTAACCTACAATCATCAATGTTTTCCACCTATAAGTTTATCTGCAAAAGGAACTTCATATATTGTCATCAGTTTCCATGTAAAAATCGTAAATATCTTCCACCAATGTGATTTTTACAAAAATCGTCTGTTAATGTTATATTTTTATTTATTTAGCCATATTTTAAATACATGTAACGTTTGGCTGAAAAGCGGTTATCACCCGCTGCCAGCCCACCCACTTTTTGGGGTACTGAAATAAAAGTGAAGCAAAAAAGTGGGTAATCATTCCAGTGACTATGGGGCCTCAAATGGGCAAATACACTGACATAAGCAACTTTGACAAAGGGCAGATTGTTATGGTTTTCATTAGTTATGATAATTCTATTAATTTCGTAAAATGCAGTATTGTGTTAGCGTGAATCGCTAGTTTTATTTCAGCGTCTTTGTTGCGAAGCTACCTCTCTTTCATTGGTCCACCTTTGCAATACCATATAGCAACGATTCAGCGTAGCTTTTTTCCGGTAACTCCTTGCTAGGTCCTGCTCCACCCGCAGAAGCGACAGAGCACTCTTCTCTTCAGAAGAAATCACCCCTTTTTTTCTTGGGCACTGTGACCATTACTTGCTTGGGAATGATTTTAATTGTTTCCTGCACCCTAAGGATCAAATACCCCACTACAACAACTGTCAAAAATGCGCCTTGTCGTCCGTGATCTGCTGCTCCTCGACACTTGGGAAGCTCGGCACGGCGACGCACCTGGCCATACTTACCAGACGATTCATTCTGCATGCTGCCTTGACTGGATTTACGTCTGGTGCAGAACTTTGGCCCTTGGCCTTTCGGACCACTGTGCCTCCATCTGCGATATTCTTCTTCCGCGACAAGTGGTCTGGCGCAGTCGTGCGCCGTGGAAGCTGAACACCTCACACTTCCACGATCCCGATGTCTTCAACGCGTTACAGAGACATGGGACACCTGTGAACGTCGCTAACCTAAGTACGGCACAAGTTGTACTTGGTGGCTTGAATGTGCCAAACCTGCCATTCGACGTACCTTGACCAGTATGGCAAGAAAGTAGCTGCGGAGCTCCGGCACGCTACCGACTATTTCTACGCTTTTCTCCGCGACCTGGACGCCGTCACGCGCTCCCGAAACTCAGAGGGAACACAGAAGGATTAAGGCACAAATTGTAACGCTGACAAGCCGTAGACTTCGGGGGGGGGGGGGGGGGGGTGATGGTGCGGAACATCATCACTCCACCATGCATAATTTCGCCTCCGATAGGAAAGACCGACGACAACGGTTATTCATCATCGAGACCTACACCTGTCGTGCCCAGCATGTCACTTGCTGGGCCGAAATCGTCAATGACTTTGTAGACCACTACAGCACAACGCACCAGGAGGAGACTACCCATAATCGCGATGAGGAGTTTGTGTTACCACACGTCACTGTCACCCTCGCCGTCGACGAGACGGACGAGCTGAGGGAACCAGTTACGTGGGACGAAATACAAGATGCAATCAACGAAGATGCTTTGAATAAGTCACCTGGCGTCGATGAATTGCTGGTAGAATTTTATCGCGCCTTCCTTCCGCTAATGGCTTGACGGTGGACGACAGTTGCCGTAAGATACTGCCTAGCATTCTATCTCCAGAACAGACAACTCCGGATGGATCAGTTAATACACAAACGGCCACAGTAAAATGTCGTGGTTTAACTGCGCTCTCATCGGCATGCAGATACCGCGCCGCGGTCGTTGCCATAGATTTTGACACCGCATTCGACAAGGTGCGGCATCGTTTTCTATTCTCAGTAATTAGCCAACTGGTTCTTCCACCCGTCCTTATCGATATCATTCGACGCCTTTACGGCAGCGTCGAATCACTGATTCAGATCAATGGCCGTTTGTCGGGACCAATGACCACCCGGCGGTCGATAAGGCAGGGTTGCCCACTTTCGACACTATGCCATAGCCCTGGAGCCATTCATCGTGAGCCTGACGACCCACCTTTCTGGTCTCACATTGCGACAGCACACTTTTCGGTGTCGGGCGTATGCGGAGGACCCTATCCTCTTAGTCTGCTCACGGAATGAAACACAAAAAGGTATTGATGTTATATCAACGTTCGGAACTGCAGCGGGAAGTAACATGAATGTGGCTAAATCCTCGTCAATGCTCATTGGACGCGGCCTCTCACACGACGACTTAGCACCTCTCCCGTGCGTACAGAAACTACGATAGCTTGGTATCATTTTCACCACCACTGTGCGCCGCTCCGCTATCATCAATTTTTGGCCTACTCTCCAAATTATTAGCAAGGCAGTGCACAAAACCTTCCCCGCCTTCTCAATTCTTTACAAAGTGTCGAATACCTCAATCATAATGTGGCGTCCAGAATGGTCAACGACGCACAGGTACTCCCACTGCCATCAACTATTGGCGGCGTTCGGACAATTTCTTACGGCCGGTATGATTACGAAGCGCTCACCCTCCCCCGTGAGCGGGAGATCTCGGCCTTGTCAATGTGCGACTCCGAGCGGTGTCTTTGGACATGTCAACCATGCGCGAACAGTGGAACGGGGGCACCTCTCTTACCCGCAGATGCCGACCACCTGGCTTCTGCTGTCATCAGTGACGTCTGGAAACTGGATCGACAGTGCCTGCTGCCTCCACGTTCCGCCGGAATCGATTGACTCACGGACTTTCATCCATCCTGAGCACACTTATTTCCCCGCCGCCAAAAACCATGCGATTGTATGAGTCAAGGAGTGGACGATCGCTTACCTGCATAATGATGGCGATAAATCACTCCTTAACTTCTGGCAGTACTTACAAACCGCCCACAATGAAGTCGAGCAACCGACCGCGCTATCGCACCTTCATCGCCAATTACCTTCGCGCGATCTTTACATCAGCCCCGCTCAGCAGGATGGACCTACACGCGGGCGACTCTCCCTCCTCCCCTCCCCACCTTTCTCGCCCCGCCCCGTGATAACATCTGAGACTCCCTGCGCTACATTTCTAAATCGCACCGTACAGGGGAGTAGGCGCACGCGCATGCGCCCCTTTCTTTTATGCATTGTACCCGAGCACGCTGGTCGTTCCCCCAACTCTACTGCCCCCTCCTCCTTTGGCTTCTGCCCTTCTTTCGGGTGCTTCTGCCTGGTAGTGGTGCCGGAGACCCCTGCCCATTCTGCCTCCACACCCCATCTGCCGCGGAGGGGGATTCCTGGAAGTCTTATCTTACTCCCGCACCTTCTTCACTCTTTGTCTACGGCCTCACACCTCTTGGATTCCTTTCAATATTATTGTTATTATTTTTTTATCCAGACCTTGTTAATAAAGACTTTTGCACGCCTTGTTCGAGTGTAACGCCTCATGTTGGTTCCGCTGGAAGGATGGCCTTTCTGTTGCACAAATAAAGATGTTTTGTTTACTTAACCTGTTTTCTGCTTTTTTTTTTTTTTAAAAAAAAAGAAAACCTAGAGGGAAGCGGCTCATAGACGGGAAGGGGGAGGCATCGTGGCCAGACCTCGAACTTCGACCCCTGCCCACCCTGTCCCTATGGGCTCTAAGCTGATCACTGTACTTTCCGGAAAACGAAAAAAAGCTTGTTCGGTCAGAAGATTAGATCCCCTCTGTAATAATAATAAAAAAGTGTTTAAGACGATGAAATGAAATGAGCGTTTGGTGTCACTGGCCGGGAGGCCTCTTACGGGGCAGGTCCGGCGGCCTTGGTGCAGGTCTTATTATATTCGACACCACATCGGGCGACCTGCGCGACGGATGGGGATGAAATGATGATGAAAACAACATCTACATCTACATTTATACTCCGCAAGCCACCCAACGGTGTGTGGCAGAGGGCACTTTACGTGCCACTGTCATTACCTCCCTTTCCTGTTCCAGTCGCGTATGGTTCGCGGGAAGAACGACTGCCGGAAAGCCTCTGTGCGCACTCGAATCTCTCTAATTTTACATTCGTGATCTCCTCGGGAGGTATAAGTAGGGGGAAGCAATATATTCGATACCTCATCCAGAAACGCACCCTCTCGAAACCTGGCGAGCAAGCTACACCGCGATGCAGAGCGCCTCTCTTGCAGAGTCTGCCACTTGAGTTTGCTAAACATCTCCGTAACGCTATCACGCTTACCGAATAACACCCAGTCCCTGAGCGGAGAAAATCCCCGACCCAGCCGGGAATCGAACCCTGGCCCGTAGGACGGCGATCCGTCACGCTGACCACTCAGCTATCGGGGCGGACGTTTAAGGCGATCACTCGTGTTAAGCAGGAAATCCGGGTTCTAATCCCTGTCTGGCACAATTTTTCAACTTTCACCACTGAATTATTTCAGTGCTCAGTTGCGGCTGATGTCGGTATCTCCCTCGAAACATATTAATCATATTATTGTATGGAGGAAATCCGAGGACGTTACTTAAGTATCACTCAAATAGCAGTTCTCTGCATTATACACCAGCGGCGCACTGCACTAGACTTTTCTAGTACGTAATGTACGTTCCAAACCTTTAGGGTCTAAATTACTCATGCAGTATATTTTAAGATAAGGAAACGGTAGCCGTAAATGCATATTTTGGCGATACAAGGTCTTAAATAAGGAAAGCGTGTGATGAAAGTATTTGTAACCTGTTCCTATTTCACAATAACCTCCCGACTTGATGGTGTTATTAAGAAAAACCAGACGTAGTTTTCTGTGGTGCGTCCACCGTGGGGTTTGCCACTTTTACAGTTCTAGATTGGTTGTCGAAGATAAAGTTTTAGCTTTATACGAACTTGCAGACACGCACTTTAATATACAGGGTAATTCAGCTACGTTGTTCACCTCTCATATTGCCAAACCGTTCAATAAACCCTAGATCTGTTTCCTCCCAAATTAATTAAGAGAAAGTCCTCACTAAACGACGTAATGTTTTCATAGCTAACCACAGAAATATCGGCATCAACTTCGCGTTTTCAACTGGAACTATAGTAATTTCTTCTATGTCTTTATTCCAGTTATAGACCACACTGTAATAAAACCGGTAGTTAATTTCGGTCTGTGATGACCATCTTCAACGCCTGAATACAAATGCTTCTTCATCATAGACCGAAATTAATTACCTGTTGTATAAGTTCGTTGTTCACAACAGAAATAAAGACACAAACGCTTTCCTGGATCAATGTGAATTTTCCAGCTAGTAAAACTGGGTTCGCTCATGCGACAAAAACAGCGCCACGGCTCCTGGCATTCTGCAGTGACACCGTGAGCTACCGTGCACGCAGGACACCACAAATGCTACGTAGTTGCGTAGTACAACATGACGTTGTCAGTCTTAGCTGAAATGATTCGGTATTAGCGCAAATTGTAGCATTAGAATTTAGCGAGTAGTTAACTGCAGAGAAAAGAAAGCGCAAATAGGTACGAAAGTGGATATCACGCAGGAATGAAATGGGGCTACAAATACTCTCATACAGGAATTAACATTCGAAGACGATATTTCAGCCTCAAACGGTTTTAGAATGTCGAAAACAAATTTGGAGCACTTGTTCAAAAAATGTTCAAATGCGTGTGAAATCTTATGGGACTTAACTGCTAAGGTCATCAGTCACTAAGCTTACACACTACTTCACCTAAATTAACCTAAAGACAAACATACACACTCATGCCCGAGGGAGGACTCGAACCTCCGCCGGGACCAGCCGCACAGTCTGTGACTGCAACCCCTTAGACCGCTCGGCTAATCCCGCGCAGCGCACTTGTTCAATCGTGTTCAAATGGTTCAAATGGCTCTGAACACTATGGGACTTAACATCTGAGGTCATCAGTCCCCTGGACTTAGAACTATTTAAACCTAAGGATATCACACACATCCATGCCCGAGGTAGGATTCGAACCTGCTGCCGCAGCAGCAGCGCGGTTCCGGACTGAAGCGCCTAGAACCGCTCGGTCGCAGCGGCCGGCTGTTCAATCGTGTATCGAGCTTTATTCGAAGATGTGATACCCATATGATGGATGCAGTCCCAGCTCGTGTGATACTGAAAATAACATTCCGATATTTGGCAAATAGTGATTCCACGTTACCTCTCCGGTACGCCTTTCGTGTCCCGAAAATAGTATTTCAGTGATCTTATATAAGGTGCTGGATGCTGTTTATTATGCCCATAAGTCTCATTTGAAGATCAGTGATAACATATTGTTGCTCTTACTGTTCTCAAAACCGAAACAAATTGATTTTTTACCTAACTTTGTAATCACGCTTTGTGCAATCGTAATTCACCAAGTCTACTGAAATAAAATCGGTATTTTGACTTTCATATGTTTACGTATAAGTGAAACTGTTTTACGTCCAGCCCCCAGAAACATTGCTTTTAATATTTCACAGATTCACTGGCCAGTACTGTCGCTGTATTTGTGTTGTAAATTGCAGCAGTTACCAGGATTTAAATACTGACTGTACTTCAGATGCGCTTATCAATTCCATATCCACAACTTTCATTATTTGCGGTAGGAACTGATCTTGTGTTAAACTACAAACGAACTGTCATTATATCAGTAGGCCAAATTTTTGCTTACCCGTGAAGGAATTTTTTATTCACTTGACTTGTTCATAAATCAGATTGTACCGGGTGTTAAAAAACTATCCAATATTTAAGGGGTGATAGTATGCGTAAAAAAAGACAAAAATGCCTTGTGACCAGAATCAACTACATGATAGAAAAATCGTAAGTTCCAAAAAATGCAGTTGCTTAGAAACTAGTAATCCGAGTTATAATTACGAAACACCATTGAATTTGTCTCGTTTATAACTACAATATTAGTATCAGAAATTATTATAGTTCAATTTGAAAACTGAAGCAGATACCGACAACTTTCGTGCTGAACGTATGTATGAAAAGAGACCACACGACATTTAGTGAGAGTTGTCTCGCGACTCATATGGGTGGAAACTGAATTGCGGTGTCTTAAACGGTACATGAAATATCTGAGATGAACAGCTTAGATGAGTCAGCCGGTGTCGTGCACCAGGATGCAGGCATCATTCTAAATGGAAGTGACTGAAGTTTCCGACGAAGAAGATTCGTCACTAGGCAGCAGTCAATGTACCAGTGGAAGGCACATGTTGAAGAATGCAGTGTGAAGAGTACTGATGAACAAGCGCTTGTAGCGGTAACGTATGCAAAGCGTGGAGACAGTAAAGGCAAATGACTTGGACCCAGAGTTCAATTGTGTCGATGCATAACCGAGGGCTATCCCTCATGGAATAAACTCATTTGGTGCACTAACATTTGTAATGTTCAATGTTCTATCGTAAGACTTGGCATACCTTAAGACGTGCAATGAATATGACCGGTAGTGGGCATTAAAGTATTTCTAAACAACAGCTCAGGTGGTATTTTACATAATATACCTTGAAGTATACCTGTCGCAGCACAATGCAGCACAGGTATAAGTGTTTTTGGAGACGCCCCCAGTTTACCCTGATTTCAGGACGGCGACTACCTTAGCTTCTTTCCTTGTAACAGGTATTTTGTTTCGCTTGGTGCACCCCATTGGTCCTAGATTTTTTAGGAACTCGTGTAGGATTTCATGTATCCTGCTGATTTGCAGGTTTTCATTTGTGTCGTTGCGTTATTGATCTCTTGGATCTCAACATCATTTATTACATCTGTGATCATCTGTTTATTCTGTATTATCATTTTTATTATACCTGAAATTTCTTAATTGGATTTTTGAGGCCTGTTGTATATGTAAAGCTATCAGAGGCTGATTAACATAGTAGGTCTGTGTTGTGTGCAAGCAACTCCCGTCTGGCTAGGAGACACCAGCTCTTGCGGCTAGAATGAGTGAAGGCCCATGCTCTCTCTCTCATTTCCATCCGTCTACTCCTGCGTTCTTTATCCATTGTTTAAATCAACTGTTCCGCAGTCTCATAGTCATCCGTCTTCTGGTATTCTTCCAATAGTGACCCACACTCTCTCGACTAGCACTTCCTTTCTGGCACGGCGTGAGTAATACGTATCTATTGGCTAAAAATCGGTACGGGTTTATACTTATTATGCAGAGTCAATCCTCTCAGTTTGATTCCTGTGGCGTATTCTGGTTGTTCTAGGCCTGTATTCACACTTCCTGTAAGCTTTTGTTGGACCAGGGTTGACAGTCTATGTCCCCTATGTTCAACTAAAATAAAACCAGGAATTTAAGTCTAGAAATCGTAGAAATCGTCGCATGGGTTTCTTGAAAAAAAAAATAATAAAAGTAAAAATAAAAAAATAAAGTCTTCCTTCATTCTTGACGAAGATTTTTTTCAGGATGTATCCTTTCGTCTTCGTACAATCTTCTATATTGAGATGGCATATGCGTAGTCCCTTCATATCTCATCTGTTCCCGTCGGGGCAACCTCTCCTTCTTTTCGTTCGTCTCTGTAAGGAGACGGTACTCTTGTAAATTCTTCACCTCTGTCATAGCATATCGTTGTCTAGAGAGCACCATTAGGTAGGTACTACACACATCGCACACCGCTAAAATATTGACTGTGTGCTAATAGGTGTATTCAGGGGTAGCTTAATCATTCGACTAGCACGCAAAGTAATAAGATATGAAACGGTTTGTGACAACCTGCCAATGAGACACAAGTGAAAGCTAGCGTTTAGATAATTTTTCCGACCTGGTAGAAGGGCTGCACATTGAGATACAGCACATCCAGAAACTTTTCTAGCACATGCTACTGCGAACAGCTGTAGTTTAATGACGCGTAGACGAACTATATGACGCTAAGATGACGGCGACAACTTTTTGGTCCAGTGCCTTTCTTACACCACGGTCTCTCACTGGATATAAAATTCATATTTCTGCTGTGGATGCAGTTCTATAGGCTCAACGATATACGATTGTTGCCGGACCACAAAGCAACGAAGAGAAAATGCATTATCAGTTCTCAAGAAGTATGGCTCACTTAAAATGTACTTTTCAGCTTTTCTGATGACAATCTCTCCCTGAGACTTTAATTTGGTTTTCAATGTACGCAGCGCGACGTTTCAGCAGCAACTGGGCGTATTGCGCTCTACCTTACATGCAGGACAGAAAGTACTATTTTATGTTATGGTGGCAATATCTTCTCTGAAACTATACTTCCGATGCCGCTTTTTTTATAATACAGTACTCACTATGTGTAAGTCCATGTTGCCAATAAGTTTATGGAAAGTTCTGTATGAAAATCGTAATCTAAGAACACACTGACAGCTGCTAGATGATTGTTTCTGTTTTACAAATTGCGTAGGTTTTTCAGAGTACCTTCACGAACAAAAACTTATACACAATGTGTACATATTTCCAAACATGCTTCTCGGGTCAATCTGTGGAAAAAGCACTGAAAAGCCCATATGAACATAAATCTCAAATTAAATATCTTTAATGGGGACACTGTTCACCTAACATTTGGCGGTAGGTATGCGCCTGTGTCAGAGAATTCATGTCACCAAAAATCCATATCATTTAACCTGTTGTTGTGGGTGAATTATGCCACTCGTTATGAACATCTGACATTTACATTACCGTAGACTTTTACATATTACTGAGTCTACAATAGAGTGTTCATGAGGAGTGATAGGACATACCTTGCTTATAGCAATAGGATTGATGAAAACATGATTTTTGACAACATGTGTTCTGTGGGACAATTACGTAGGTACTGCTAAATGTATGTCGCTAGTTAATGATTGGCTGATAAGCCAAAAAATTATGATCAATACTTACTGTGACATTGAATGCCGCCTGGTAGTGTTGAGGTCACGTGACGCGGTATGGAAAGTACATAAGCGTAGCAAGGATGGACAGGGGATCATCCTAACGAAGATATGGGCTGCAAATGGGGAAATCCGTTGACATAAGTAATTTTGACAGATGGGAGATTGTTATTACGCAGAGTGTGTGAACGAGTATCTCGAAAACGGCGAGTCGAATGTTCACGTGCTATTGTCGTGAGCATCTAAGGAAAGAGGCAGAAGGACAGGTAAATGGTTGGACGTCCACGGCTCTTCGCAGAACGTGGGTTTCGGAGTCTTGTCTGCTCTGGTAGGATAGATGGTGATCTGTAGACTCTCTGCCGAAAGAGCACAATGCTGGTGCACGCACAAGAGTTTCGAAGCACATCGCTCATCGTACATTTTTGAACACAGAGCTTTGCAGCAGATCACTCCTACGTGTTCACATGTTGACTCAAAGACACCATCAATTACGAATGTAGTGGGCACGGGAACACCGGGATTTTACTGTCGATCAGTGGAAACATGTCGGCTCTCCGGGTGAATCACATTTTTGTTCCATTTGATCGATGGTCGTCTCCACAAACGCCGTCGCCGAGGTGAATGGCAGCTCCAAACGTGCATCTCGACACGGACGCAGGCTGGTGGGAGCAGTATTGTGGTATGGGAGCCATTCTCCTGCCTCTGCACGGGATCTGTGGTAGTAATCGAAGAGGCGATGACAGCAGTGAACCACCTGCATCCCTTCATGTTTGATGACTTCCCCGATGGCGATGTCATCTTTCAGCAGTAGAACTATTCGCATCTCGGAGCCAGAACCGTGCTATAGTGGTTTGACGAACCTTATAATGAACTCACGTTGATGACTCGGCAACCAAGGTCGTCAGACGTAAATCCTATAGAACCCATCTGGGTAGCTGTCGGACGCTATCACCGCGTACGCAAATCAGGAGTCCGTTACTTACGCGAATCACATGACCTGTGCGTTGACATCTAATGCCAAACCTAACAACAAACTGTCGGATCCCTGATATACAGCCGGTCGCGATGGCCGAGCGGTACTAGTCGCTTCAGTCCGGAACCGCGCGACTGCTACGGTCGCAGGTTCGAATCCTGCCTCGGGCACGGATGTGTGTGACGTCCTTAGGTTAGTTAGGTTTAAGTAGTTCTAAGTTCTAGGGGACTGATGACCTCAGATGTTAAGTCCCACAGTGTTGAGAGCCATTTGAACCATTTTCAACCTGATATACAAAATCAGTTATGTATTTCGTTACAAGGACGGACAAATATGCTATTAAGCAGGTGGTCATAATAGTTTTGCTCATAAGTATACCTAATGAGAGGTCTTTGATCAAACTGTACTTTAAAGGTTCTTTGGCAACAGACTGAATTGATAAAAATGTCTGAAAATCATAACGTGAACATGTATTTACTATGAGCTGTGGTCCGAAAGAGCAGTTCACCTTGCAGCTGTTGGTGTGCGTAAGTATTATACGTTTCACACAGTATTTGTCAGCTGTGGAGCATCGCTTTGCAAAAATATTGCATAAATATACATGGTGTCCAGTTTAAACATATAACAATATAAAATGTAATAACTTGAGAAGTAATTGAGATATTTATTGACAGTATTTTCTATAAGCATGGTTACTCAAAATGATTCTTACACAACTAATACACCTCGATACCTAATACACCTCGATATGAGAACCGTTAGTGGCGTGACAGACATCTAACCTGTATTCCACTTTGTATGTTTTGCAGAATTTCAGGCATGACATTTGCAATATCTGCATGGATGCGATGGCGCATATCTGGTAGATCACGAACTGGTGTCTGGTACACTCGATTCTTTATAAAACACGAAAGAAAAAAAATCTAGTGGCATAATGTTTGTATTTATAAAGGGCCAAGCAATCGATGGAATCATGATCCTAGAAATTACTCAGAACGTTCTCAGAATGGCACAGTACGCTTTGTTGTTGAAAGATCAGGTCACGAGGAAGTTGTGGCATAGCACAGAACTCCAACATGTCTACGTGAAGTCCACTTGACTACTGACGCGAGTTTGAATGTACAGAGGAGTTATGTGCCTCTGCGCACACTACCAACTGCTGCAAGCAAACACAGAAAACACTTCGAGTTACCATACTTGTAGAAGCAAACCGCCAATAAATATCTTAATTACGTCGCAAGTTATTACATTTCACGTGAAGATATTTTTATCCTGGACACTTTGAACGAAGCGTCCCTTGTGATATGATTGGGTGGCTTGATGTCGACCGGTCTATATATCGATCTGTTGTTGCTTAGCTGCAGTGCAAGAGGCAGATTGGGACATCTCTCCCATCCGAGTCCTTTGGAAGGCTTTAGGAGGAGGCTGACAGTTTCTTGCGCCTTTTTTTTTCTTTAAAGAAAGGCGTAGTAGGTTTCTGAACAGCCATGTTTAATCTGTTGTTTAATTCTGAAGCAGTGAAGGAAACACGTCGCTAAAAACGGTGTTAAAAATGGAATCAAAAACAGTCAAATGAAACCAATGTTTCAACTGAATTTCTGTTTTATTTTAAGAAGATTAATATCAACATTTGCAATACGTCAATTTAGTTAATTCAGGTTTCACTGAATTCGTTGCTTGCCCCCTAGGTTATGTCAACTGGAGCCAATGAAGTTTTTAACTTTTATGAGTTATTTAGCAAAGGTTCTTGAAGCAATAAACCGATCAATGAAACGCCTTTTGCTAAGGTGGAGACGCTGGCGGATCAAAGCTATCAGAGTAAAGAACCCGGCGCATGGTCATAGAGCTACCTGGGGAAATCAAGTATTACTTGCATGTAGGCATACTTCGGGTTTTTTTAAGCGTGCAAGGAAAGAACTGGGGACTGAACAACGGCAGTGCTCCCAGGTAAGACCAGAGAATCAGTTGTTTTAGCGCTTGTAGACTCTACTATAGGGTACTGCGAACATTGCTACATAACGGTATAGCCATTTCACGATGCGCTCAGAACTTTTACTAAATTATTGATTAAATATTTGTGTCATTAGTATTTACCCTCAAAATCATCATCACAATCTTCTACAGAGTTTAAGGCTTCCAGCTGCTGCCAGTTCCATGAACCACATCGTAAACTGCGTGGTACGCCTGCACCTCTGTACTCACACTGTCAGTCCGTATCGTTTTAGGCAACCCTCGTTCTCCATCCCCTGTGCATGTTGTGCCTTCTCCTTAGGTGTTGTACTTGCGTCCCGGCCGGGTGTGGCCTAGCGATTCTAGGTGCTTCAGTCTGGAACAGCGCGACCGCTGCGGTCGCAGGTTCGAATCCTACCTCGGGCATGGATGTGTGTGATGTCCTTAGGTAAGTTAGGTTTAAGTAGCTCTAAGTTCTAGGGGACTGATGACCTCAGATGTTATGTCCCATAGTGCTCAGAGCCATCTGAACTATCTGTACTTGCGTGCGAAGTAATCACAGGGTTGTTTCTTAAGTGAGCATATGTCAGGTACCCGATAAGGAGAGCAGCACAAGACTGATACAGTCTTCTATTACTTAGCTCAATAAATGAATCTGTCACTGTAAGGTAAAGTTAAGTAGCCTGCTTGTATTTGCCCTGAAACACAAGTGAAGAGTTCTACGAAAGAAGCTGTCATCATCATCATCATCATCATCATCATTTAAGACTGATTGTGCCTTTCAGCGTTCAGTCCGGAGCATAGCCCCCCTTATACAGTTCCTCCATGATCCCCTATTCAGTGCTAACATTGGTGCCTCTTCTGATGTTAAACCTATTACTTCAAAATCATTCTTAACCGAATCCAGGTACCTTCTCCTCGGTCTGCCCCGACTCCTCCTACCCTCTACTGCTGAATCCATGAGTCTCTTGGGTAACCTTGCTTCTCCCATGCGTGTAACATGACCCCACCATCTAAGCCTGTTCGCCCTGACTGCTACATCTACAGAGTTCATTCCCAGTTTTTCTTTGATTTCCTCATTGTGGCACCCTCCTGCCATTGTTCCCATCTACTAGTACCTGCAATCATCCTAGCTACTTTCATATCCGTAACCTCAACCTTGTTGATAAGGTAACCTGAATCCACCCAGCTTTCGCTCCCGTACAACAAAGTTGGTCGAAAGATTGAACGGTGCACAGATAACTTAGTCTTGGTACTGACTTCCTTCTTGCAGAAGAGAGTAGATCGTAGCTGAGCGCTCACTGCATTAGCTTTGCTACACCTCGCTTCCAGTTCTTTCACTATGTTGCCATCCTGTGAGAATATGCATCCTAAGTACTTGAAACCGTCCACCTGTTCTAACTTTGTTCCTCCTATTTGGCACTCAATCCGTTTATATTTCTTTCCCACTGACATTACTTTCGTTTTGGAGATGCTAATCTTCATACCATAGTCCTTACTTTTCTGATCTAGCTCTGAAATATTACTTTGCAAACTTTCAATCGAATCTGCCATCACAACTAAGTCATCCGCATATGCAAGACTGCTTATTTTGTGTTCACATATCTTAATCTCACCCAGCCAGTCTGCCGGCCGGTGTGGCCGAGCGGTTCTAGGCGCTACAGTCTGGAACCGCGCGACCGCTACGGTCGCAGGTTCGAATCCTGCCTCGGGCATGGATGTGTGTGATGTCCTTAGGTTAGTTAGGTTTAAGTAATTCTAAGTTCTAGGGGACTGATGACCTCAGAAGTTAAGTCCCATAGTGCTCAGAGCCATTTGAACCATTTTGAACCCAGCCAGTCTATTGTTTTCAACATATGATCCATAAATAATATGAACAACAGTGGAGACAGGTTGCAGCCTTGTCTTACCACTGAAACTACTCTGAACCATGAACTCAATTTACCGTCAACTCTAACTGCTGCCTGACTATCCATGTAAAGACCTTTAATTGCTTGCAAAAGTTTGCCTCCTATTCCATAATCTTGTAGAACAGACAATAACTTCCTCCTAGGAACCCGGTCATATGCCTTTTCTAGATCTATAAAGCATAGATACAATTCCCTGTTCCACTCATAACACTTCTCCATTATTTGCCGTAAGCTAAAGATCTGGTCCTGACAACCTCTAAGAGGCCTAAACCCACACTGATTTTCATCCAATTGGTCCTCAACTAACACTCGCACTTTCCTTTCAACAATACCTGAGAAGATTTTACCCACAACGCTGATTAAAGAGATACCTCTGTAGTTGTTACAATCTTTTCTGTTTCCATGTTTAAAGATTGGTGTGATTATTGCTTTTGTCCAGTCTGATGGAACCTGTCCCGACTCTCAGGCCATTTCAATTATCCTGTGTAGCCATTTAAGACCTGACATTCCACTGTATTTTATGAGTTCCGACTTAATTTCATCCACCCCAGCCGCTTTATTGCACTGCAATCTATTGACCATTTTTTCCACTTCCTCAAATGTGATCCTATTTCCATCATCATTCCTATCCCATTCTACCTCGAAATCTGAAACATTACTGATCGCATTTTCCCCTACATTGAGCAACTCTTCAAAGTATTCCCTCCATCTGCCCAAGGCACCCACAGGAATCACCAGCAGTTTTCCTGACCTGTCCAAAATACTTGTCATTTCCTCCTTAACTCCCTTTCGAAGACTGCTAATTACACTCCAGAATGGTTTTCCAGCAGCTTGACCCATAGTCTCCAACCTGTTCCCAAAGTCTTCCCACGATTTCTTCTTGGATGCTGCAATTATCTGTTTGGCTTTGTTTCTTTCTTCAACATAACTTTCTCTGTCTACCTGGGTTCTGGTATGTAGCCATTTTTGATACGCCTTCTTTTTCCTTTTACAGGCTGCCTTGACTGTATCATTCCACCAAGCTGTTTGCTTCATCCTACTTTTACACACTACTGTTCCAAGACATTCTTTAGCCACTTCTAGTACTGTGTCCCTGTACCTTGTCCATTCCTTTTCCAATGACTGTAATTGACTACATTCAACTAACTGGTACCTTTCTGAGATCGCTGTTATGTACTTGTGCCTGATTTCCTTATCCTGAAGTTTCTCCACTCTTATCCTCCTACATATGGCCCTGACCTCCTGCACTTTCGGCCTCACAATCCCAATTTCACTACAGATTAAATAATGATCAGTGTCATCAAAGAATCCCCTGAATACACGTGTGTCCCTCACAGCCTTCCTGAATTCCTGATCTGTTATTATATAGTCAATGACAGATCTGGTTCCCCTGCCTTCCCAAGTATACCGGTGAATGTTCTTAAGTTTAAAAAAGGAGTTTGTGATTACTAAGCCCATACTGGCACAGACATCCAAGAGTTGTTTCCCGTTCCTGTTGGCCTCCATATCCTCTCCAAATTTACCCATAACCTTTTCATACCCTTCTGTTCGATCTCCAATCCTGGCGTTAAAATCACCCATGAGCAGAACACTGTCCTTGTCCTTTACTCTAACAACTACATCACTGAGTGCCTCATAAAAACTATCCATCTGATCCTGATCTGTCCCTTCACAATGCGAATATACTGACACAATCCGAATTTTCTTGCTAGACACTGTCAAATCTATCCACATCAGTCGTTCGTTTACATACCTTATTGCAACTACGCTGGGTTCCATTTCTTTCCTGATGTAAAGCACTACACCCCATTGTGCTATTCCTGCTTTGACAAACTGAAAGAAGCTGTACCGAAATCAAAATTAGTTTTCAATATATTTTGTTAATATTTTTGAATCTTTGAAATTAAATGCACTTCCGTAATTGTGACCACGTTGGTTTCCCACAAGTTAAACGAGAATTCTGTAAAACACAGCCGACTGGCTCATAAACGCAACCAGAGATATTAATCGTTGCTTGCAGAAGCAAACAACTTTGCTCATACACCAAACTCCTTTTTACTGTAACTATACTCCACAAGCCACCGTACGGCGCGTGGTGGACGGTACCCTGTACCACTTACCACTACTAATCATTTCCTTTCTTGTTCCACTCGCAAACAGAGCGAGGGAAAAACGGCTAACTAGCTAACTATATGATTCCGAATACGCCCTAATTTCTCATATCTTATCTTCGTAGCTTAAGTGCAATGTACGAGGTGCATTCAAGTTCTAAGGCCTCCGATTTTTTTTCACTGGACTGGAAAGAGATAGAAACATGCTCATTGTTTCAAAATGAGGCCGCATTCATTGTCAATACGTCCCAGAGATTGCAGCACCGTACGGCAGATGGAGTTTTACCGCCAGCGGCGAGAATGAGAACTGTTTTAAATACTTAAAATGGCGACGTTTTCCTTACTTGAACAGCGTGCAATCATTCGTTTTCTGAATTTGCGTGGTGTGAAACCAATTGAAATTCATCGACAGTTGAAGGAGACATGTGGTGATGGAGTTTTGAATGTGTCGAAAGTGCGTTCTTGGGTGCGACAGTTTAATGAAGGCAGAACATCATGTGACAACAAACCGAAACAACCTCGGGCTCGCACAAGCCGGTCTGACGACATGATCGAGAAAGTGGAAAGAATTGTTATGGGGGATCGCCGAATGACTGTTGAACAGATCGCCTCCAGAGTTGGCATTTCTCTGGGTCCTGTGCACACAATCCTGCATGACGACCCGAAAATGCGAAAAGTGTCATCCAGGTGGGTGCCATGAATGATGACGGACGACCACATGGCTGCCCGTGTGGCATGTTGCCAAGCAATGTTGACGTGCAACGACAGCATGAGTGGGACTTTCTTTTCGTCGGTTGTGACAATGAATGAGACGTGGATGCCATTTTTCAATCCAGAAACAAAGCGCCAGTCAGCTCAATGGAAGCACACAGATTCACCGCCACCAAAAAAATTTCGGGTAACCGCCAGTGCTGAAAAAATGATGGTGTCCATGTTCTGGGACGGCGAGGGCGTAATCCTTACCCATTGCGTTCCAAAGGGCACTACGGTAACAGGTGCATCCTACGAAAATGTTTTGAAGAACGAATTGCTTCCTGCACTGCAACAAAAACGTCCGGGAAGGGCTGCGCGTGTGCTGTTTCACCAAGACCCGCACATCGAGCTAACGTTACGCAACAGTTTCTTCGTGATAACAACTTTGAAGTGATTCCTCATGCTCCCTACTCACCTGACCTGGCTCCTAGTGACATTTGGCTTTTTCCAACAATGAAAGACACTCTCCGTGGCCGCACATTCATCAGCCGTGCTGCTATTGCCTCAGTGATTTTCCAGTGGTCAAAACAGAGTCCTAAAGAAGCCTTCGCCGCTGCCATGGAATCATGGCGTCAGCGTTGTGAAAAATGTGTACGTCTGCAGGGCGATTATGTCGAGAAGTAACACCAGTTTCATCGATTTCGGGTGAGTGGTTAATTAGAAAAAAAATCGGAGGCCTTAGAACTTGAATGCACCTCGTATGTTGGCGGCAGTAGAATCGTTCGGCAGTCAGCCTCAAATGCCTATTTTCTGAATTTTCTCAATAGTGTTTGTCGAGAAGAAAGTCGTCTTCCCTCCATGGGTTCCTATTTGATTTCCCAAAGTTGGTGAATGACGCTTCGTCGCTAAATAGAACGCGTGCAAAAACTCTGTCATTGTCCCGTAATTTCTCTTCTGTCCAGTGAAAGAACTGTACACGACGTTCAGAGTTGTCGCCATACAATTCCTGGTGCCTAGAAATATGTTACGGGTGCAATCGATGTTGATGTAGCATTCTCAACATCGACGTTTTTGAGATTCCCGATTCTCGCACAATTTGTCTGCTACTGATCTGCGGATGAACCGTGACAGCAGCTAAAACACCTACTTGGGCATAATTATTTGTAGCAGGTCGTGGTTGACGTTTCACATGTGGCTGAACACTTCCTGTTTCCTTAAATAACGTAACTATCCGGCGAAGCCGGACAGAGTGGCAGAGCGGTTCTAGGCGCTACAGTTTGGAGCCGCGCGACTGCTGCGGTCGCAGGTTCGAATCCTGCCTCGGGCATGGATGTGTGTGATGTCCTTAGGTTACTTAGGTTTAGGTAGTTCTAAGTTCTAGGGGACTGATGACCTCAGCAATTAAGTCCCATAGTGCTCAGAGCCATTTGAACCATATCCGGCGAACGGTCCGAACACTTGGATGATGTCGTCCAGGATACCGAGCAGCATACATAGCACACACCCGTTGGGCATTTTGATCACAGTAGTCATACATCAACACGATATCGACCTTTTCCGCAATTGGTAAACGGTCCATTTTAACACGGGTAATGTATCACGAATCAAATACCGTCCGCACTGGCGGAATGTTACGTGATACCACGTACTTATACGTTTGTGACTATTACAGCGCCATCTATCACAAAGCGAAAAAGTGGTCCAACTAAAACATTCATATTTCTTTACGTACTACACGAATATGTAATAAAAATGGGGGTTCCTATTTAAAAAAAAACGCAGTTGATATCCGTTTAACCTATGGCAGCCCCATCTAGCGGGCCAACCATAGCGGCATCTGGTTTCCCCCTTCAAGCTAGATGAGTTTTGTTCTTTGTAGTTTTTTCGTTTGATGATTATTTCGTGAGATATTTGTCCCGGTCACTATCAATGGACCACCCTGTAGCTTTTAGCCTTTTGAGCTATATATATATATATATATATATATATATATATATATAACTTCGAAATATCTTAAAAAAGAAAATATTCCAATTCCAATGGCTAAAAGCCAACAGAAATGATAATAAAATATGGAGATGTGTCTGTTATACCATCTATCTCAATCATTGCCTTTAAAAATTAGCATTACCATGTAATAGACAATTACGACTAGCAAACTCGTAAGCGCATAATCGTAAACGAGGTATTTTTAATACGTTGGAGAGCTTGGATATCAGTGTAGTAAGATCCTGAGCCAAAAAAACATTTAATAACATTTACTGATAAAACAAAGAAGACAGAGCATGAGTTATAACAGCCGCTATGAAATCCTTTATTACTGTACCGATGAAAATGAACAACATTTACCAAAAGTTTAAAATTTGTTCATACTGTTTTCAAATACGATAAACAGAGAATAAATGTTAACAAGTTCGTAAGTTTCAAAACCATAAAGCACATAAGATCTTACAAGGCCCTTACAACTTTAGCTAAACAATACAAGTTTGCATAGCTGAGCACAGTTATACAGAGAAAAATTACTGCAGCAAATTGAAGGAAAACGACCTGTGGGAAACGATTGCTAATTTTTACACACTGGTCATTTAACAAAAGCATATAAATTAAACAAATAATTTGTTGTAAATGAATAGATTCAGAAATAAGACTTCCACGAAACAGTCAACATTAAAATATAATTCCTGTTTGCTTTCATACGAAGGCTTAAAACAACTCGGGTTTGTGTTATTAACACGGAATGTTGATCGAGAGAGAGGTCAGAGACAATTGCCACTGTCAAAAGCTAAACAGCATTATACGCGAGAATCCAAACTGAATTTCGCTCAACAAACAAGGTGTTTCACGAACAGCAATTACCCTTTTTGGCCCTCCAGTTACACGTAACTAAGATGTTCATCGTTTTCTCGGTACACCTTTGTTTGGGTGTAAGTAAATACCGATAGCGCAGTATCAGCAACCAAGGCAGCAGAAGTGAGGAACTTGGTGACTACTAAGACGCCAACTCATGACCATGCAACCAGATAAATCTTCAAGTGTTGTATGCGCACTGTAACTCTTCTGCGCCAATCCTTGATTTCAAGTAAATACTTGCATCACGGCATTCACAACCAAGACAGCCAAAATGAGAAACGTGCCGACTCGGAAGATGCAAACCCGTGACCAAGAAGCAATAGGAAAGCAGTTCTTCATCTGTCGTATGCACGCTGTGTCCACAGCCACCAATAAACCGAAGATTCGGACCTCCGTTCTCGGTGAGGGACACCAGTTACTTTACCCAACAGCAGACAAACACTGAAACGCTGAAGGAGCGCGCATGAGATTTAGTGAACTCTATTAGCGACTTCGTGCCCTCTTGCGAGACGCCGACCAACCATTCGCTTGGATACAACGAGCGGAGACATTACATTAGTGACAGAAATCGATTCTAACACGTACACGGCTAATATTTGTCAAACAGCTAAATATTTGCTTGAAATATTATATGTTAACATGTTCATTGTGAAGATCCAGAGTGCGAGTGTAGCTTGGAGCGTTGCTCACGATACGTAGCACTTTGTTCTGTCGGACGTGCGGGCGTCGCAGGCGTGTAGGAGCTGCGTATCCCAAGACAGGAGCTGCGTACGTCATCAGAAGTCTGATCAGTGTCTTGTACATGGACCTCGATACCCTACTATTTAGTGTAAGATCCCTGTTGAGCATAGGGTAGACTTGTTTGAATTTTGTGTACGCTCATTTGGCAACGTATTCTATGTTGTCTGCCCGTGTAAGTTTCCGGTCCAGCCAGAGTCCGAGGTATCTAACTTTCTCTCGGAAACGTATTGCGTATGCATCTAATGTTAGATACCACCGGCACCTTTTTTACTGGATGGCCCGGTTCTCATGATTTCTAGTGGTCGATTCCGCATTATACAAGGATGTCCGTATACCTGTTACCTGGTGGTGTACATATCTGATCACAGTAAGAAGCGATAACGATCGTGTACAAGACAAGGCGGCACGTATAATCATGATCTCATTTAAATGTCAAGAGAGCGTAACACAAATGCTGAAAAATCTCAACGGCCCACCATCGAAGGAGATGCCATACCTCGCGCGAAAATTCCAAGAAACGACTTTTAACAACGAAATGTGAACGTTCTTCAGTCTCCTACTTTAGATCTCATTCTCTTCATTCAGCCTATAAAATAAGTGATATTGACGACTTTTTTCTGAAATACTAATGAAGCAATCAAAGTAAATACTTTTGCACGTTATATATTGAGTCTAGAACAACATTCGCTTTTTTTTATTTTTTTGAAAAGTTCATTCATCATGAAGCCCCCCAACCGAGGAGTTCTAGTTGCTCTGTCCAAAATGAGGTGTGTCCAGGACGGATGCCCTGCAGTCTGCAAATCTTACATGAAATAAAAAAAAAGCAATTTTTTAAATCTATATGATGTTTCTCGCGAAGCAACAGCACAGTTGGTCGAAACATGAAAAATAATAAAATGACAGACGTTTGAAGCAAAGATGAAGTTTTGTCGTGGTTTTTGGTCACGTTTTTTTCAGTAACTAATGAATAAATTAAAATTAAGAAATTAGCCTAGTATACCTTGTCGTCATGCCAGAGGAGTAATTTAGCCAAATTTCTGGAAGATATATTTATTAGTGAGCTTTCAAGCCATTCTGTCTCCTTGAGATTCACTGTTTCCCAAGCTGACGGAATGGATTGCGGGTACACCAATAAAGATAAATTTGTCTGAATTACTCCTCGGGCATGTCCGCAAGGGATAGTACATTAATTTACTTTTATTTTAATTTGTTCATTAGTTATTGCGAAAAACGTGACCACAAAAACGAGACAAAGCTATATATTTATTTCAAACGTCCGCCATTTTATTATTATTTTTTTTCAAATTTCAAAAAACGGTGCTATTATTCCGTACGCAGTATCCTATAGATTAAGAAAATGGTTTTGATTCAGATAAGATATGCAGACTGCAGAACTTCCGTCACTGACTCACCTCATTTTGGACAAAACGATTTTAACTCCTCGGATGTCGGGCTTAATGATGACTGAATGTCCTTAAAAAATAAGGAAATATTTTCCAAGAATCAACAGCCAATGTTCAAAAATATTTACGTTGATTCCTTCATTACTTTAAAACAAAGCAATAAAATCGCTTGTTTTGTAGGCTGATTGAGGAGAGTGGACACTTAACATTCTAACAGCTAGCGCAGAGCGAACAAGTGATCATTTGTTCCGATCTCTGTACATAAGATACCCACCACCACAAACATGCAGAGTAGTAGTGTGGATGTAGAATATTCAGCGCTGAAAACTAAAATTTCCGTATTTGCGACGAAGATAAAATCACGATAAATTGTGTGTTAATAGCAATAAATCCTCACGTAATCGTCCAGTAATATCTAATCGCTGTGTTAAAATACTGCTGAAAGAGCACATTTAGTCTGAAGTTGCCACGAAGAAACCTCGTTACTTAATGCAATACACATAGAGGAAAACTCCTGTATCAACTTTTTATACAGTGGAAGAGACGGGTAGCAGGATGAATCGCTTCTGTTGTGACGTCATACGAGCCACATGACAAACGGCGTAAACCTCCTTTATGGCGTACGCTGGCGCTTGTCTGGCCTAGCAATCCATCAAAGTGTCACGGCTTTTATACTGCGGCACCAGCACCTGAGCTCTTTACACCGACGTAGCTGTCAGGAAAGATAGCAGAGCGAAAATGTGCGGTAAATGGCGGTATGTAAAATGTGGAAAAGAAGCAAGCATGTAACTCAGATTAGCATCCACTATTCTTGATGATTAACAACTAGAAAACAGGTCAGTGAGAACATTGTATTACAACCATTACCGGTATAAATGGTGAAAATAGTCGCCGTCAGCAGCTTTACATCGCCTGCAACGCTATAAAACACAGCGACACTGTGCAGGTACGATTTCCTTGGAATTGACAGAACAGATGATCACAATCGCTGCTAACAGCGGCATCCGGTGAATCTGACATACTGACGTATAGTCTGCAGATTTTTCTCCTTTGTTGATCATTTCATTCCCTCACATGAAAAGGCCAGATTGCTGCTGTGCAGTCAAATGATGTTAAAAATACATACGTATACTTTTATTAATTAAAAAGATTGCAATATTATTTTCGGCAGCTAGTTTTCCGTATACTACTTTCTCTGGTTCAAATGGCTCTGATCACTATGGGACTTAACTTCTGTGGTCATCAGTCCCTTAGAACTTAGAACTACTTAAACCTAAATAACCTAAGGACATCACACACATCCATACCCAAGGCAGGATTCGAACCTGCGACCATAGCCTACTTTCTCTGGTCTTTCCACTTAAAATCACTCTGTACCCAGACTCTGTTAATTCCATGGTATTTCATCGTCCTTGACGCATTTCCCCGTTTAGGAGTAATATATACTGACGGCTCTACGGTCGAGGGACGAACTGGTTTTGTCTACACACATTTAGGTTGCAGCGAACTACGCTCCGTACCGAACGCAGAATTACTCAATCTCTCAACGACGTTCGTTCTTGCACGGGCGAGACGTTCTTAATCGGCAGTTACTACCTGAATAGTCTCCAGCCTATCGACCAATCCTACCCTCGAACCCACCAAGCTGGATGATCGATTGTCTTTGTCTGGACTCCAGATCACGTTGGGATCCCAGGGAACAAACACGCCGACTTTGGGGACGGGGGTACCTGAATTGGACCTTCGGACGACTGTAAGCCATCAGTTGATGGAGGCTTGGCGTATGGAGTGGTGGGCCCTGGTTTCTGCGAATATACTACGAACCATAAAGGGGACCATGACCAGGTGGCGGATTTACCTTGGTGCTTCTCGCAGGGAACCTATTGTTCTCTGCCAGTTTCGCAGTTGCCACATCCTCTGGCGAAGGATCTACCCCCCCCCCCCCTGGCGCTGTGATGTCGTCTAACGGTGGCCCACATCCTACTGGACTGCCCTAATTTCGACGCCTTACGGCGAAACCTTAAATTTACTGAGATGCTACTTGTGGTGCTAGGGACGACGTTAAAAAGGCTGAACTGGTTTTATGTTTTAACCGAGAAAGTGATTTCTACCCCTCTTTGTGAGATAGGGCACATTAGCCTCGTCGGCCACCTCAGGAATTGGATGGGTGCTCCTTCTGCAAGTAGGCTGTTTAGGTTTTTATGTTGGTAACGTCACGTAGCGCTCTGTATGAAAATCACTGGCTTTGCTGTGTGCAGTCTGTGGCTGGTTGGCATTGTTGGAATGTTCGCTATTGTAGTGTTGGGCAGTTGGATGTGAACAGCTCGTAGCGTTGCGCAGTTGGAGGTGAGCCGCCAGCAGTGGTGGATGTGGGAAATGTGGTGTCACCGCCAGACACCACACTTGCTAGGTGGTAGCCTTTAAATCGGCCGCGGTCCGTTAGTATACGTCGGACCCTCGTGTCGCCACTATCAGTGATTGCAGACCGAGCGCCGCCACACGGCAAGTCTAGAGAGACTTCCTAGCACTCGCCCCAGTTGTACAGCCGACTTTGCCAGCGATGGTTCACTGACAAATTACGCTCTCATTTGCCGAGACGATAGTTAGCATAGCCTTCAGCTACGTCATTTGCTACGACCTAGCAAAGCGCCATTACCAGTTACTATTGATGCTGTAAAACATGTACCGTCAAGAACGATGTTCACCATTTACGGATAAAAGTTAAGTATTCCAACAGCTACGTCCTTTTTTGCTAAAGTCTAACTTCCTTGTCCTGTTCCAGACCTCACGCCAGCCTGCGTGAGCTAAAACGCGTGCCTTTCGGCTTCCTCTCATAGTGGGTTGGCTCTCTTTCCACTCCACAACAGGAATAGAGATGTCAGAGTTTTGAGAGCGGACGATCTGGACGTGTGTCCGTCAGAAAAACGAAATTTGTAAGAATGGAGCCGGCCGAAGTGGCCGAGCGGTTCTAGGCGCTACAGTCTGCAACGGCGCCACCGCTACGGTCGCAGGTTTGAATCCTGCCTCGGGCATGGATGTGTGTGATGTCCTTAGGTTAGTTAGGTTTAAGTAGTTCTAAGTTCTAGGGGACTGATGACCTTAGAAGTTAAGTCTCATAGGGCACAGAGCCATTTTGTAAGACTGGATGTCATGAACTGATATATATATTGTGACTTTTGAACACTATTAAGGTAAATAAATTATTAACTATGCCTATCAGTAGTTAGTGCCTTCAGTAGTTAGAATCCTTTATTTAGCTGGCAGTATTGGCGCTCGGCGCCAGAAATATTGTGTGTCAGTTTAGTGATGATCAGAATAAGTAAAGAGAAATATATCTGAGTAAGTTCAGTTTTGCTCAGCTGTTTGAAAATCAAATAACGTAAGGGGTTTACCAGCACAGTAATTGCTAAATTTTTCTAAGGGGGATGTTTCACATCGCCTGCTCCGCCCTAGGAGGCCCATAGCTACCCTTGCTCTGTGGTTCGATCTGGCTCTGGCCCTGCCCGACGTTTTTAATTCTTCTTATTCTTCTATATCTCTTGTTGGGTTACTGTCTTGCCATTGCTGTTCTCTTTCCTGATATTTTTACGTTGTCTTTTTTTGTGGTAATGGAGGGTGTGGAAGCACCGGTCGGATGCAGAATGTGCTCCTCCTGTCGCATAACGCTCTCCAGGGGCCTCAAGCTGCTTTCTGGGCAGTACAACTCTCTCACTATCAGCCTTTTACCCCTCTCTGACTTCTAATTGTGTATACATCTTAGTTTTCTTGATTCTCATGTACAATCGGTTTCATAGGAATTTGTCTTTCGTGTCCTTCCTCTCTGAGCACTAGTCCCGGCTGGATACACAAAGGGATAGAGACCGTTAGCTTCGTAGTTTGGACCCTCTGACCCCATCGATCCATATAGTCATCACTCCCTATTCATAGTGATTGTTTGGCAGTCAGAAAATAGTAAAATAACTTGTCTTTCTATACATTTTTAGGTAGTACAAAACATTTATTTATTTTGAAGGTCAACTACCAATATTCCTGCATGAAGCGTCGATTGTCAAAAGGTCGTTCTACTTTCTCTTTAATTTTCTATCGCTGTGACATCTCTGTACGGCAGCATCATCCACGAATGGCCTCGTCGAGCATCAGGCGTTTTTTACTAGGTCGTTTATATACACTAAGGTTTCCGAAGATAGCAAGTACTACAATTATCGTACAATCAGCTTGACAGCCCATGCTTCCATGTTTCTAACAAGAAAAATACACAGAGGAACGGAAAAGAAAAACCTACAATCTGTTTGATGACGACCAGTTTGGCTTTAGGAAAGGTAAAGGCACCGGCGAGGCAGTTATGACATTGCGGTTGATAATGGAAGCAAGGGTGAAGAAAAATCAAGATACGTTCATACGAGTTGTCGATTTGGAAAAAGCATTCGACAATCTTAAATGATGCAAAATGATCGAAAATCTGAGAAAAATAGAGTTAAGCTATAGAGAAGGACGGATAATATGAAATATGTACAAGAACTAAGAGGAAACAATTAGACTGAAAGAACGAACGGAGGGATCGGATCAAAAAGGGTATGAGAAGGATGTAGTCTTTCGCCCATACTGTTCGTTCTACACATCGAAGAAGCAATGACGGAAATAAAAGAAAGTAGTATTCTAAGAACTGTGCCTGACGCCCGAACAACAGGGAACTAACATGCATTGAGTTTAAAAAATAGTGCATTAATAATGGCTGGGCACTTGCAGAAATCTGGATTTGCGTAATAAAACCTGCAAAAAAGGACGACTGATTGCAGAGCTCTATCATTTATAAAATAAAAGAAAGAAAGGTTCTAGAGTGGAATGAAAATTCAAAGTGGAAGGATACTAATGATTAGATTCACTGATGACATTTCTGTGCTCGGTGATATTTAATTACAGGATCTGTTCAATGGTGTGATCAGAGTTTACTAGAAGGAATTGTAGAGAGTAAAAAGTAAAGAGGAAGACAGAGATTTGAATATATCCAACATATAACTGTGGATCGGAGCGTGGAATGTCAGATCCCTTAATCGGGCAGGTAGGTTAGAAAATTTAAAAAGGGAAATGGATAGGTTAAAGTTAGATATAGTGGGAATTAGTGAAGTTCGGTGGCAGGAGGAACAAGACTTTTGGTCAGGTGATCACAGGGTTATAAATACAAAATCTAATAGGGATAATGCAGGAGTAGATTTAATAATGAATAAAAAAATAGGAGTGCGGGTTAGCTACTACAAACAACATAGTGAACGCATTATTGTGGCCAAGATAGACACAAAGCCCATGCCTACTACAGTAGTACAAGTTTATATGCCAACTAGCTCTGCAGGTGATGAAGAAATAGATGAAATGTATGACGAGATAAAAGAAATTATTCAGGTAGTGAAGGGAGACGAAAATTTAATAGTCATGGGTGACTGGAATTCGTCAGTAGGAAAAGGGAGAGAAGGAAACATAGTAGGTGAATATGGATTGGGGGGAAGAAATGAAAGAGGAAGCCGCCTTGTAGAATTTTGCACAGAGCATAACTTAATCATAGCTAACACTTGGTTCAAGAATCATAAAAGAAGGTTGTATACCTGGAAGAATCTTGGAGATACTAAAAGGTATCAGATATATTATATAATGGTAAGACAGAGATTTAGGAACCAGGTTTTAAATTGTAAGACATTTCCTGGGGCAGATGTGGATTCTGACCACAATCTATTGGTTATGAACTGCAGATTGAAACTGAAGAAACTGCAAAAAGGTGAGAATTTAAGGAGATGGGAACTGGATAAACTGAAAGAACCAGAGGTTGTAGAGAGTTTCAGGGAGAGCATAAGGGAACAATTGACAGGAATGGGGGAAAGAAATACAGTAGCAGAAGAATGGGTAGCTCTGAGGGATGAAGTAGTGAAGGCAGCAGACGATCAAGTAGGTAAAAAGACGAGGGCTAATAGAAATCCTTGGGTAACAGAAGAAATATTGAATTTAATTGATGAAAGGAGAAAATATAAAAATGCAGTAAATGAAGCAAGCAAAAAGGAATACAAACGTCTCAAAAATGACATCGACAGGAAGTGCAAAATGGCTAAGCAGGGATGGCTAGAGGACAAATGTAAGGATGTAGAGGCTTGTCTCACTAGGGGTAAGATAGATACTGCCTACAGGAAAATTAAAGAGACCTTTGGAGAGAAGAGAACCACTTGTATGAATATCAAGAGCTCAGATGGCAACCCAGTTCTAAGCAAAGAAGGGAAGGCAGAAAGGTGGAAGGAGTATATAGAGGGTCTATACAAGGGCGATGTACTTGAGGACAATATTACGGAAATGGAACAGGATGTAGATGAAGACGAAATGGGAGATAAGATACTGCGTGAAGAGTTTGACAGAACACTGAAAGACCTGAGTCGAAACAAGGCCCCGGGAGTAGACAAAATTCCATTAGAACTACTGAAGGCCTCGGGAGAGCCAGTCATGACAAAACTCTACCATCTGGTGAGCACGATGTATGAGACAGGCGAAATACCCTCAGACTTCAAGAAGAATATAATAATTCCATTCCCAAAGAAAGCAGGTGTTGACAGATGTGAAAATTACCGAACTATCAGTTTAATAAGTCACAGCCGCAAAATACTAACGCGAATTCTTTACAGACGAATGGAAAAACTGGTAGAAGCCGACCTTGGGGAAGATCAGTTTGGATTCCGTAGAAATATTGGAACGCGTGAGGCAATACTGACCTTACGACTTATCTTAGATTAAGAAAAGGCAAACCTACGTTTCTAGCATTTGTAGACTTAGAGAAAGCTTTTGACAATGTTAACTGGAATACTCTCTTTCAAATTCTGAAGGTGGCAGGGGTAAAATACAGGGAGCGAAAGGCTATTTACAATTTGTACAGAAACCAGATGGCAGTTATAAGAGTCGAGGGGCATGAAAGGGAAGCAGTGGTTGGGAAGGGAGTGAGACAGGGTTGTACCTCTCCCCGATGTTATTCAATCTGTATATTGAGCAAGCAGTAAAGGAAACAAAAGAAAAATTCGGAGTAGGTATTAAAATTCATGGAGAAGAAGTAAAAACTTTGAGGTTCGTCGATGACATTGTAATTCTGTCAGAGACAGCAAAGGACTTGGAAGAGCAGTTGAACGGAATGGACAGTGTCTTGAAAGGAGGATATAAGATGAACATCAACAAAAGCAAAACGAGGATAATGGAATGTAGTCGAATTAAGTCGGGTGATGCTGAGGGAATTAGATTAGGAAATGAGACACTTAAAGTAGTAAAGGAGTTTTGCTATTTGGGGAGCAAAATAACTGATGATGGTCGAAGTAGAGAGGATATAAAATGTAGACTGGCAATGGCAAGGAAAACGTTTCTCAAGAAGAGAAATTTGTTAACATCAAGTATAGATTTAAGTGTCAGGAAGTCGTTTCTGAAAGTATTTGTATGGAGTGTAGCCATGTATGGAAGTGAAACATGGACGATAACTAGTTTGGACAAGAAGAGAATAGAAGCTTTCGAAATGTGGTGCTACAGAAGAATGCTGAAGATAAGGTGGGTAGATCACGTAACTAATGAGGAGGTATTGAATAGGATTGGGGAGAAGAGAAGTTTGTGGCACAACTTGACTAGAAGAAGGGATCGATTGGTAGGACATGTTCTGAGGCATCAAGGGATCACAAATTTAGCATTGGAGGGCACCGTGGAGGGTAAAAATCGTAGAGGGAGACGAAGAGATGAATACACTAAGCAGATTCAGAAGGATGTAGGTTGCAGTAGGTACTGGGAGATGAAGAAGCTTGCACAGGATAGAGTAGCATGGAGAGCTGCATCAAACCAGTCTCAGGACTGAAGACCACAACAACAACAACAACAACTGTGGATGTGTGTTACAAGTGCTGCTCTGGACTGAAAATGTTGGCACAAGAGAGGAATTCGTGTCGGGATCATCAAACTAAAGAGAGATGATTCAAAGAAAAAAGACCGATACTCGCTGTAAACGTGAACGCCTTGTTATGGTGTTGCGGGCTCGTGACGCCGTAAGGAGGGAGTTCAGCGCAATTCCGTCGTGATGATGTTACAAACTTTCATGGATAATGAAGAAGGGTAGAGGCACCACCGTAATCCCTATGTGTTCTCCCACTGGGAGTTTAAGCTACTGTTTTGGGTGTATTGCTTACTGTATTCCGCATTGGTGGTGTTTGCTTAAGTTGGGTTTCGTAGCCTCGGTACTGTCCGCTCCGTTTGCTATTGAAATCTTAATTAAACTGTTTTTAAAATTATTTAGTATGTGTTACACAAGGCAGATAAGTCGTAGGGTCAGTATTGCCACACGTGTTCCATTATTTCTACGGAATCCAAACTGATCTTCCCCGAGGTCGGCTTCTACCAGTTTTTCCATTCGTCTGTAAAGAATTCGCGTTAGTATTTTGCATGCATGACTTATTAAACTGATTGTTCGGTGATTTTCACATATGTCAGCACCTGCTTTCTTTGGGATTGGAATTATTATTTTCTTCTTGAAGTCTGAGGGTATTTCGCCTGTCTCATACATCTTGCTCACCAGACGGTAGAGTTTTGTCAGGACTGGCTCTCCCAAGGCCGTCAGTAGTTCTAATGGAATGTTGTCTACTCCCGGGGCCTTGTTTCGACTCAGGTCTTTCAGTGCTCTGTCAAACACTTCACGCAGTATCGTATCTCACATTTCATCTTCATCTACATCCTCTTCCATTTCCATAATATTGTCCTCAAGTACATTGCCCTTGTATAGACCCTCTATATACTCCTTCCAACTTTCTGCTTTCCCTTCTTTGCTTAGAACTGGGTTTCCATCTGAGCTCTTACTATTCATACAAGTGGTTCTCTTTTCTCCAAAGGTCTCTTTAATTTTCCTGTAGGCAGTATCTATCTTACCCCTCGTGAGATAAGCCTCTACATCCTTACATTTGTCCTCTAGCCATCCCTGCTTAACCATTTTGCACTTGATGACGATCTCATTTTTGAGACGTTTGTATTCCTTTTTGCCTGCTTCATTTACTGCATTTTTGTATTTTCTTCTTTCATCAATTAAATTCAATATTTCTTCTGTTACCCAAGGATTTCTACCAGCCCTTGCCTTTTTACCTACTAGATCCTCTGCTGCCTTCACTACTTCATCTCTCAAAGCTATCCATCCTTCTTCTACTGTATTTTTTCCCCCATTCCTGGCAATTGTTCCCTTATGCTATCCCTGAAACTCTGTACAACCTCTGGTTTAGTCAGTTTATCCAGGTCCCATCTCCTTAAATTCCCACCTTTTTGCAGTTTCTTCAGTTTTAATCTACAGTTCATAACCAATAGATTGTGGTTAGAGTCCACATCTGCCCCTGGAAATGTCTTACAATTTAAAACCTGGTTCCTAAATCTCTGTCTTACCATTATATAATCTATCTGAAACCTGTCAGTATCTCCAGGCTTCTTCCATGTATACAACCTGTAACCGGTGAATTTTATTAAGTAGATTTGGTTTTAAATCATTCTGAATGTCTCAGAATTCAACATTTCAATCTTGCCTTTTTAATTAACATTATTTGCTTTAATTGTAGTAGTTGTGAGTGTAATAAATTATGTTGATATCTATACGCTACCAATGATGTTCGGTCTCTTATGGCCCCGCCCTTGCTTCGAGAGCAACCAAAACGCAAGAAGTACATCACAGTGACACCACACTAACCGTATTAGAAACATCTATACGTATCAAATGCAAGTAACACACAACACCAAAGAAAATGTCCCTGGCTACCCACAAAAGAGATACTACTCCTATATACGTGTATGAGGGAGAGAGAGTCTTTAAAAATATTTTTATAAGTCTAGTCACATTAAAAACCATTTGGAACGATATGCTTAACTGGTCACCAGTGTTCTATCTGTCTCTCTCTGTTTCACACACACGCACCCACACACATACAAACAAATTAATGTAATAACAGTGATTAAAAATTTTGTGAAATGAAGTACTGTTGCAAGATTATTATTTTATATATTCTGTTGACCAATTAGATTGTAGTTGGTCACCTTTGCTTAGTTCGCCCTGTAGACAGAGTGTATAATGTAAATACGGTTGGATTGGCAACTTTTGATCTCTTTTTTATTGAGCTCTGAAGCTCCTCTTTTCTTTCTTTCGTGTTGGCGATTTAAAAATTGGGTGGTTTGCCTTATGCAAACACAATTAGTTTATTTTTATATTTACCCAGACATGTTTCGACGCCAATGTATCATCTTCTGTGGGTCAAATTTTTTTCTTAAAATTTACATCGCTAACTGAACTGTATTATTGTATATCGATTTTAGTGCTCGTTTTCGTCGATTTTTGACAGCATATCATCTGCTAAATTTTCCGCCCTGTTTCGTGTCCCTGGTTGGTATCTGAATCAGCTGCTGTTTAGTGCATTTCTTTCACTCAGTTTATCACAAATTTCTGCTCACTACTTCACCTCACATGCACTTACACAAAATATGGCGAAATGTGATCTGCACAGACACAGAAGTGTCTGTACAGGCCACCCAACTTATGATAAGTGAAAGACGGTCTCACGGGTTCCCCAATAGTCGTGAATGCTAATAGTCATTCACGTATCATTGACTGACGTCCATCCACCTGACGATGGAGGTAAAAACCTTCCGAAATCCATAATACAAAGTATGATGTAAGTGTAATTGGTTACAGCAATTTATTGTGTAAGTTGATGTTCTTAGCGGTTAAGGTCATTCCTAACTTAAAATGTGACCTTGCAGAGTAACCATAGCACCCACGGAATACCGCGATATGGCCGCTCAAATCATCACCGATCATCACCGAAAGCCTGCCATGTTTCACTCTTGGGAAGTAAACTCGGCTAGACGTTGGAGACAGTGTGATACAGGAGTCATCCTACCTAATGACTTTCTTTCACTGCTCCATAGTGCAGCTTGTATGGTTTCGACACCACGTTTTCCAGTTACGGGCATTTGCACCACTGACGATTTGTTTTGGAATTCCAGACAGCCCTACAGTGCCCTGCTTATGAATTTAAACTCGTATTGTTTTGGTGTTGACAAGGTTCACAAGTGCGACATTCAGTTCTGCAGTGACTCTTGCAGCCGTCGTTCTCTTTTTTTTTGTCACAGTCTTCTTCAATGGCCGTCTGTCACTATCACTCAACATACTCTTTCGTCCGCGATGTGAATTCGCCGATGATGCCTATCCACTTTTCCTGTATACGGTATAAATCTTCTGTGTGGTGCTACTTGAAGCACCAAGAACGTTGGCTGCCTTGGTTACGAAAGCACGCACCACATGAGCACCAACAATTCGCCAACTTTAGAATTCACTTAGCTCCGACATAATGCACTCACAATTACACAGAAAACTATTCGGACCACGATTGACACTTGCAACGTATAGGACATTCCACTGGTGCCATTCACGGTCAAGTACAACAGCGCAACCTGAAGGCTTAGCTAGCGTCTGCATTTCTCGCAATGTTTCCATATTTTGTCCAACGCCTCATTCTAGAAGTAAATTAAAACTGAACTGTGAAATGGCAATGCTTATGGAACGAGTAATTCAATTTACAAATGAAAAAAAAGTTACTGTTGAAGTGGAAAGTTAGGTATCGTTAATTCGTGCGTACGGGTTATTTGTTTGATTTGCTTTACTCTTTGTCACAGCATCCGACATTTTTGTAACTGTTCACGTTTAGAAATAATTCGCTTGAATACCAATTGAAAACGATGCCATTATGGCCTTATCACTTTAGGACATGGTGCAGAAAAGATCTGAGGATGGTCATTACGGACTGAAACTGGTCGTCGTCAAAAGAATTGATATTGTGCTCAAAGACTGGAATAAAAAACATTTGACCAATTGAAAAGTTTTATTTGATTCTGAGTTGCGTGCATATGCAAAATATTGTCTGGTTTCGAGAAGGGAGATCGAGAATGCAGAGGTTCACGATACTCTCTTGCTCCTGAGGTAGAAAACTGTCCATATACTCAGTGACACAGCGAAGCAGTTGGCAAAGGAAGCCACTGAATTACGCAATAATAATATGTATCCAAAGGAAATTTGATTTGTAATTGAAAAAGTGACACACTGATCTCTGCATTGGCCAAAGATTTCTGATAAGTCCTCCTTTCCTCGAGGAAACTGCTAAGTGGCAGCTCACCAAGATAGACAGTTACAAAGAAACTAAAAGGTGATTCCGCGAGACGAAGCGCTGAACGAGGTAATGCGAGAGGAAATTTCAAATACTGACACTAGATGTAGCAGGGATTAGTGACACGAAATAGAACGGAGAAGATGTGCACTATAATACAGAAAAACGACTCACTACGAAGGAGCTATACAAATTGGTGAAACACTGATATTGATACAGATATCGATGGACAATGCAAAATTGTAAATTTTGGCTGGCGATGGGTGGATGTGTGACGCTGCAGTGCGACTTCACTTCGCGGCTGATAAAGATGGTAAACAGAGAACATGTCGATACCAGGACGTTCGGTCGCTGCGAGTTTCATTCCGTGTTTCGTGCGTGTGTAGTGTATCTTGAGGCTTCTTGGAGTAACCTTGCCTTTCGAATTTATAGTTGGACAGTAAGTAATTCAGTTGGACAGTAAGAATGGCTCGCAGACAAGCGCGTGAACAATACACGCAGATGTCAGCATTTAAGAGAGGACGAATAGCGGGGCTCAAAGAAGCCGGTTGGAGTAATCATCCAATCGCTCAACATTTGAGTAGGAGCGATGGCACTATTCGGCGAACACAGCATCAAGAAAGAAGTGGTCGACCTAGAGAGACGACAGAAGGGGACTGAGCAATCGCCAGAGAGGTACTCAGAGCCCCGGATTCGCCATCATCATCGATCAGACGTGCAATTGGTGCTTTAGCGATCAAAAGGGCCATTAATACGCGGCTCACAGAAAGGGGGCAGAGCTCACGGTTCCACTTGCGTCGACTACCAATGACCCTTGTCCACCGACAAGCCCGTTTGCAATGATGTCGGGCATATTTGGCCTGGAATCTTATTGACTGGAGGAGAACTGTCTTCATGTTGAGTCCTGCTTCGAACTGAGCCCCAGTGGCCAGAGAAGACGAATCTGGAGTCGCCCCGTCAGCAGTGGGGTACCAAGCTGACTGGCGACCCCCATATGGCCCCACATCCAGCAGTGACGGTCTAGGGGGGCAACTTCTTTTCATAGCAGGAGCACTTTGGTTGTCACTCGCGGCACTCTTACAGCACAACGGTACGTCGCCGATATTACACGCCCCATTTTGTTGCCGTTCGTCGCAAGCCATCATGGGCTTACATTTCAGCAAGACAATGCCCACCCGCACACGGCGAGAGATTCTACTGCCTATCTTCGCGCTTGACAATCCTATGTTGGTCAGGAGGGTAACAGGACCTCTGACCAACTCAGAACGTCTTGGGCATTATGGGCAGAGCCCGCCAACCAGCCTGTGATTATCAAGATCTAATAAGCCACTTGTACAGAATTGCATCAACCAATGACAAACAGAATGACTGCTTGCGTAAGGGCCATAGGTAAACCAGCTTGTTATTGACTTTTTGACTTTCTCAATTTGTGCTCTTTCTCTTGAATAAATCACCCAGTTTTCCTGACATTGTAATCAGTTGTTTGTCTGTACATGCACATCACATCCATCGATTTCCGTTCCATTCGGATATTTCCTTCGTGGTGCATCTTTTATTTTGTCTTAGAGTGTATTTTGAGACGAATGTAAGCTAACTACCTTAACGCGTGCTGCTTCGCTCGCATTTGCACAGTAAGTAGAACAAAAATGATTTTATAAACATACATTAGGCCCACTGAAAAATCAATGTAGATTAAAGGCTGTTGCTTTTTCTATGCAATTTGTCGAAGTGACTTTTAAACAGCTTTCTTTGATTTAGTTCACAAACTGAAACAGCTAAACTTTTTCACTCTAATTAAGCCCACAGAAGCAAGGTCTTTTCCGAAAGTACTTCTGACAGAAAAGCGATTCTGGTAGCTGGAATCTGCTGTCGTCGTTAATAATGCCTTTTGAGTTCTTGTGGTCATATTTCCACAGAAACTTTCATTCCCTAACACATATTATTATTATTATTTTCAGCTGAGAAAGCAAATAAAATTTTCATAGCTTTAGCTTTAAAATTGTTCTCATAATGAAATGTTCTCATGAAACTTTTCATCCCCTATTTCACAACCTTAGGCGGTGAATTTCCAAGAACGCTGAAACACATATTTTTTTATTTCTAGCCGAGAAACTAAATACCAGTTTTTATTGCTCTAGCTTCAAAATTGCCTTCATAGCGACATATTTTCCAGAAAACCTTTCATCCCCTACTTCATCCTCTTAGGAGAGGAATTTTGAAAAATCCCCTTCTTAAACGAAGCTTAAGTTGTAAGATCAGCACCATCGCGAAATTTTAAGTTCGTATAGCTAGCGGTTTTGGCTGGGCATTCATGAACACTCAGCCGGGACATTTCCTTTTATACAGACTGAATAATCTAAAACTTAGATCGCTAATATTGCAGCAATGAAAATTTCTACTGATGTGCGGTTTTCATAGAATGGATTTGTAATCACGGGATCGTATTGTTAGCCAATAAATGGATTGTAATAATAGCCAGAAAATGTACACTCCTGGAAATAGAAAAAAGAACACATTGACACCGGTGTGTCAGACCCACCATACTTGCTCCAGACACTGCGAGAGGGCTGTACAAGCAATGATCACACGCACGGCACAGCGGACACACCAGGAACCGCGGTGTTGGCCGTCGAATGGCGCTAGCTGCGCAGCATTTGTGCACCGCCGCCGTCAGTGTCAGCCAGTTTGCCGTGGCATACGGAGCTCCATCGCAGTCTTTAACACTGGTAGCATGCCGCGACAGCGTGGACGTGAACCGTATGTGCAGTTGACGGACTTTGAGCGAGGGCGTATAGTGGGCATGCGGGAGGCCGGGTGGACGTACCGCCGAATTGCTCAACACGTGGGGCGTGAGGTCTCCACAGTACATCGATGTTGTCGCCAGTGGTCGGCGGAAGGTGCACGTGCCCGTCGACCTGGGACCGGACCGCAGCGACGCACGGATGCACGCCAAGACCGTAGGATCCTACGCAGTGCCGTAGGGGACCGCACCGCCACTTCCCAGCAAATTAGGGACACTGTTGCTCCTGGGGTATCGGCGAGGACCATTCGCAACCGTCTCCATGAAGCTGGGCTACGGTCCCGCACACCGTTAGGCCGTCTTCCGCTCACGCCCCAACATCGTGCAGCCCGCCTCCAGTGGTGTCGCGACAGGCGTGAATGGAGGGACGAATGGAGACGTGTCGTCTTCAGCGATGAGAGTCGCTTCTGCCTTGGTGCCAATGATGGTCGTATGCGTGTTTGGCGCCGTGCAGGTGAGCGCCACAATCAGGACTGCATACGACCGAGGCACACAGGGCCAACACCCGGCATCATGGTGTGGGGAGCGATCTCCTACACTGGCCGTACACCACTGGTGATCGTCGAGGGGACACTGAATAGTGCACAGTACATCCAAACCGTCATCGAACCCATCGTTCTACCATTCCTAGACCGGCAAGGGAACTTGCTGTTCCAAAAGGACAATGCACGTCCGCATGTATCCCGTGCCACCCAACGTGCTCTAGAAGGTGTAAGTCAACTACCCTGGCCAGCAAGATCTCCGGATCTGTCCCCCATTGAGCATGTTTGGGACTGGATGAAGCGTCGTCTCACGCGGTCTGCACGTGCAGCACGAACGCTGGTCCAACTGAGGCGCCAGGTGGAAATGGCATGGCAAGCCGTTCCACAGGACTACATCCAGCATCTCTACGATCGTCTCCATGGGAGAATAGCAGCCTGCATTGCTGCGAAAGGTGGATACACACTGTACTAGTGCCGACATGGTGCATGCTCTGTTGCCTGTGTCTATGTGCCTGTGGTTCTGTCGGTGTGATCATGTGATGTATCTGACCCCAGGAATGTGTCAATAAAGTTTCCCCTTCCTGGGACAATGAATTCACGGTGTTCTTATTTCAATTTCCAGGAGTGTATTTTTTGTGCAAAGAGTTACTTTTAAGTGGAGCAATGTCTATTGTCATTAGCAGACTGAAAGTAGGATAAAAAGAATGCCAATGCTGTTTGTTGCAGGATTCTAGTGTGACTCGTTTACGGGATATCGTATTCTGGAAAGTTCCCACACTGACACTTGTTTCGGTTTGCGCCATTCAGCCTGCGTAATTGATAGGTGCGATGTTATGTTGCTTACAGTCTGCCTATGTGTTCCTTGAGTGCATTCGACAGTCGGGAAGACTCAGCACAACGAGGAGCACCTCCGAAGATGACCTACATAGCTTTGGACAAAACGTCAGGGATAGAAGAGTTCCATTGACCACGGCCGTACAACCCGGAAGAATTCTCGGCAGATGGAACATCCGGTCGTGAAAGCCTTCATTGTACTTGCCTAACATGTTGGCAAGGAGCACACAAAAAAACTCTTACGTAACAAAATTGAGGGGCAGGGCATCAGATGTCTTACAAAAGTCGTAGAACACATAAACACAAGCAAAAGATTATGTAAGTTATGTACATAATAGGAAACTGATAAGCTGTAAAATCAAGAAAAAATAATATACAAGTACTATCTTGCGGATTAAGCACTCATAACTGTCTGAAATTGACAGCACTTCATTTGATAGGATAACAAAACGTTATTTATAGTTCCCCGAGAACGTAAAAAATCGTTTGTTGAGTAGGTACAAATATTATATAGAGCTGCAAACAGTGCCAGGTCTACCTGACGTTGGCTGTAATTCATCTGAGAAGACAACAAAACGTTATATACAGTTCTTCAACAGAATAACAATCATCTGGAAACAGAAAACCAGGTAAAGAAACACATGTTTTAGATGCAGCAGACTGAGGGACAACACCCACTATGTCCACTGACAATGACACCAAAATACTAATATTTTCATTCGATGACACACAAATCTCAGGTGTAAGAGGACTCAGGGGCTCATTATACATTGTGTTCACTGACAATCACACCAAAAATGTTAATATTTCATTTGACGACACACAAGTTAGAGGTTTAAGCAGACTCAGGGACTCATTACACATATTATGTCCACTGACAACCACACCAAAATGTTTTAGTGTGTCACTTCCTTTTCATATTCAGATAAAGATGCAGTACAGAATCAGTATTATTAGTATAAGACACAAATATACCTTTTCGAGTACCAAAGAATTCATGATGGTCATAAAGACATTAAAGTCGTATCCCTTTGAAAACAGGTTCTCATAACTGACGTAGGAGATCAGAAGTCTCATATATGATACAGTAACAGAAACAAATCGTATTGAATAAATGGATAATAATAAGTTACATGCGCTTGAAGATAAAAGTCAACATTACATGAGTAGGCACAAACTCAGTTCTCAGTAAATGACTTAGATGTGCATGACCACAGATAATTAAATGAGTGTGACGGGTTCCTTGAAATACAGTTGAAAATATAAAGTTTGGGCCAATCATATGGTGGTAAACTGGAACTATAAAAATTCATTTTCTTATGGTACAGTACACAGCATACCAAAAAGTACATGTCTTGATCCAAAATATATTACTCATAAAATCATGAATGAAATACAGATGTGTCCAAAGACATTAATAGTGAGATATCTAAAAAAATGTTATAATTAAACACAGATCCCAGAGTTGATATTGATAGAAAATTAGAATTGCTTGAAGGTACATTTACATACAAAGTAAAATTACAGGTGAACAATCAACATATGAAGTTCATATACTCCATTTTATGTGGGAGATATTTAAGAAAAAAACTATGCGTGACTACTGCGAATATACATGCAAATACCTTCTTATACAGTATAAGTGATTTGAGCTCCAGTCAACGTAGTACTGTCCTCTCAGAAATCCTTTATGACAAAATAAATCTCTTATGAAGATATCACTGTGACTCTACCTACGAATAAACTGTGCACAAACAGAACCTTCATGTATCTAATACAGCTGAGGGCTGTTACTTTTAAAGAATGTACTTTCCTTACCTTGTCTTGTTCCATAAATAGCTGCGAAAAATACATCTTCACTAAATCGTATATAATGCCTCGTCTGTCTTTCTCAGAACAACATATTTCGTTAACTTTCAGTATAATATCCTACAATTCTTAGTCCACTTCACACAATATACCATAACTACACCAAAGATATACAATAGTAGCACCATAATAACATGTATTAACATCATAAGCCTCACATGGCAATTCTAAAGCAAAATTCCTCATCATGTTCCATATCTTATATTGTACAGTATTCGCTACATTCACCATGTGTATGCATGCAACTCTGAATTTATCACACTTCAAAAATACTTCATAAGAAATGACATTCTTTAGTGTCTCATAAGTTATTACACATTCAATCATTGAGTAATGAACCTGTGATTATGACAAGTACTTCCTTGTTATTACAATATAATTATTTCATTTCTCAAAAATCATACTAATGATCATCGAACAGAAAATAGCAGATAGCAACACAAAGTCAATATCGTTAGATGTCAAATGTCAACTTTCCTGCGTGTGGAGTAAGAATTGTATAGCCATATGTAGTTACTTACAACAGCAAAATAAATACATTCAAACGATATATCTTATAAAGCAATTAATATTGACGTCATTTACTCCAAGATGCAATCAAAAAAGATTTATCCTCTAACTATTCAGTAGTAGCTAAAGAAATGGCTTGTTAACCGTAAATGAAGCAAATAATTTTTCTTGAGCTTCAGTATTGCTTAATGACAAGAGAAAAAAATCATCATCTTACAATCATTAACTTAACGTGATAGACTCGGCACTGCATCACTGCTGTAGCAGAACCACAAGAGAAAGTCTGAAATAAAATTATTTAAATAGAAAGACGCAAATGTATTGAAGTAACTTATTTTACGCTATTATTTACAACATGTATAAAAATGCAGCGGATCAAATTGCACGAAGGCGTAAAAATGCTACACGCTGAAAACAAAAGGTTGTCAAAATGCATAACATTACTATATAAACGTCATGGATCAATGTTTCTAGCACGACTGGGTACTTCTGGAATAGCTAGTTCTGCATAACAGACCACTGCAACATTCGTATTGTTAGAATGTAAATCGCTAGCCACATAGTTATATTCCGATCTGAAAATCATTGTTTAGTTGCTGCAAATGTATAGAGTTCCATGTTCCTTTTATTACTTCTGCAATAACGAAAAATTCAATTATGGTCATGTCACACACAAAAGAAAATACAATGTGTGTAAGCAGTAATAAGTAGAAAAACAATTTTTTTTTACTGAGACAATTTCATTCCACAACTTCGAAAAGCTAGAAAAATTCATTTCACTTACACTTCACATAAATCAGCAGCAAAGAAAAAAAATCTTTGTAAAACTATCCGTGCTCATTACTCGACGGATATATCCATTTATGCACTCTTATCTCCAAACGAGGTGAAAAGAAAGTGTCATCTGCAAGCGCTGGTGTTTTATACAGGTAAAAGTTTCATGTTTTCTAGAATTTACAATGTTTATAACAGGTATGATTGGTTTCTCACACTGTAATTCGTGTTCTTTTCATAATCGATAACTCTTAACGTCATATTACATCTCGTCAGTAACAACAAATCTTCAATAGTACTATTCCATTCAGAAATCTTTTAAGGCAAAATCAATCTCTTATAAAGATATCACTGTGACTCTACCTTCGAATAAACTCTGCACAAACAGAACCTCCATGTATCTAGTACAGCTGTGAGTTGCTTCGTGTTAAGAGTGTACTTTCCTTACCCTGTCTTGTTCCACAAATAGCTGCAAAAAATGCATCTGCACTAAATCGTATATAATGCTTCGTCTTTCTCAGAACAACATATTTCGTTAACCTTCAGTATAATATCCTACAATTAACAGTTCACTTCACATAATATACCATAACTACACCAAAGATATGCAGTAGTTGCACCACAATAATATATATTAACATCATAAGCCTCACATGGCAATCCTAAAGCAAATTTTCTCGTCATAATCCATATCTATATAGCACAGTATTCCCTAGAGTCATCATGTGTATGCATGAAACTCTGAAATTATCGCTCTTCAAAAATACTTCATAAATAGCAGGACAAGCATCAGTGTGAAATGTTCCTAGTTGAACTATTGCCCATCAGAAACACCTTCCTCAATTCAAAACCTCATACACAGTCTCTTATTCAAAATAAACTCAGCAGTTACATCTCTACAATTCACGACCTACTTCACAAAATATGTACCTACAGAAAAAGTCATCTCATGCACTTTCCTCAAAAATAACACAGTATTCTGTCTGACAAAGGTAAAGCAAAATGTACATCACAAGTTACCACAAGACACAAAACACTTCATTATATGTGCAAACTATATTCCTAAAGAAAAAAAATGAGTATCTAAGAACCTCAAAACTCAGTCTGCTCTGCTATATCAAGATCTCAAAAGAAAAATTCCAAGCTCAAGAAATAATATACAGTATTACATTTCAATCAGCAATTTCACCAATAAACTCAGAATAATACCAGCTGAATTCAGATTGTTCACGGACGGCTTACCATTCCATACTGTCATAGTGCAAATATAGATCCAAACAAATTGTATGTTTCCATTGTCTTATCAGATTGTCAGACTATGCTTAGCAAATTAAAAGTACTTTTCTTCACACAACACAAATCATAGATCATCACTATTCTTTAACATTCCATATTAAGTAGATTGACAGCAAGAAAGACATAAACATACACACAAATTAGTTGAAGAGTATGAAACAGTGCTGAAAGCTTAAGTAAGAAAATGCACTGTAACAGTTGCAGCACCTATGCGCGCCACTGCATATGTTTACCAAAGTGGAGTAAAACCCCTAGGATACTATTATTTGTACACTTTGATGTTCGATACATGATGAAGACCTCTTAATTTATGTGTGCTTATGGTTTTAAGTTCCACAATATTTGCATGTGCGATTCGCCGTATTCGAAAAGGACCTTCACACGCCAAGAAAAACTTTCCTTTATGAGATAAATGGTGTGATTTGAGCAACACCTTCTGACATACCTCTAGACTTTTGATGTGCACTCGTGAATTCCGTAGCTTCTTCCTTTACTATGCAGGTTTCTTGCTGTTTTCCAATGCTAAATTAATTATTGCACGGTGTCTTAAATTTCGCTGTGTCGGGAAGGCTACAAACTGTTTTATACCATCTGGTGGTAGTTTATTTTTTAGTATAAGGAGTGGAAGTAAAATTGTAGAATCCTTCGGTAGTTCTTTAATGGCATTTTGAAAATCAGACAGATGCGAATCCCAATTTCTGTTTTGACGATAGCAATGAAATCTGCAAAGTTTACCTAATTCCTTCATAGTGGATTTCGTACAAAATGGCATATAACGTGATATAAATACTGGGCTAACTCTTCTACGCTTCAAAGTTTTTAGCCATATGGTAGAACGAAATTGTGGGTCTTTATCAGAAATTACTTTGTCAACACGCCCTACTTCTTTCCGAAAATTCTTTACGAATGCTACAGAAACAGCTTCTGCAGTAGCTTTCCATAAAGGTGTAAATGACACAAATTTAAAGAGAAGCTCAACAGCTACAGAAACAAATAAATTACCATGTTTAGATCTCGTAACAGGACCGAAAATATCAACAGCAATTAATTCTCTTAATTTCACAGGAATGATCGGAAATAGAGGTGTTCTGTGCATAGTGGTATATGGTTTGGCCTTTGAGCGAAGTTTTTCATTTTGCCAACAGCAGCTAATTCTCTTACTTTTATAGGAATTATCGTAAATAGTGGTGTTCTGTGCGTAATGGTAGATGGTTTTGCTTCTAGGCAACGTTTGCATTTTGACAAGAAGGCAGGAAGTCGCTTTTCCATGTTGTTGAAGTAACACGTATCGCGTAATTAAACTGCGAAAAAAGATTTATTTTTCAAATGATTACGTTTACGGATCAATAGCACAAGCGGATCTGAGTTACCAGATATCGATATACGTTGAAATACTCATTAGTACGTGGTGTAGCCGCCACTTGCGGCAGCGCATGGTCTGACTCTGGCACCAAGTTGAACGTACAGAAGGTGAATACAGTCCTGGGATACGTTATGCCACACCTCCTCGACCTCTGCATGTGGTTCCGTAAGAGCTGTTGGCTGACGAGTTGCTTCTCTTGCCATCATGTCCAATACGTGCTCGATTGGAGACAATTCCGGAGATCGTGCTAGCCAAGGAAGTTGCTGTACGTCTTCCAGAGCACGTTGAGTTTCACGAGCAGTTTGTGGGCGAGCATTATCCTGTCGGAACAATACATCACGTACTGAGTGCTGGTTAGTGCGACTATGAATCAAATTGCGCGCATATGGAGTATCGTCTCAGTTGTGTGACTGTATTCGTGATTTCCTCTCAGAGAGGTCACATTTCGTAGTGATAGACGGTAGATTATCGAGTAGAACAGAAGTGATATCTGGCGTTCCACAAGGTAGTGTCATAGGCCCTCTGCTGTTCCTGATTTACATCAATGATCTAGGTGATAATCTGAGCAGCCCCCTTAGATTATTTGCAGATGACGCTGTAATTTACCGTCTAGTAAAATCATCAGACTATCATTCCAATTACAAAATGATCTAGAGAGAATTTCTGTATGGTGCGAAAAGTGGCACTACAGAAAGAAAAGTGCGAGGTCATCCACATGGGTACTAAAAGAAATCCGATAAATTATGGGTATACGATAAATCGCAGAAATCTAAGGGCTGTCAATTCGACTAAATACCTGGGAATTACATTTACGAGACACTTAAATTGGAAAGACCACATAGATAATATTGTGGGGAAGGCGAAACAAAGACTGCGCTGTGTTGGCAGAACACTTAGAATATACGACAAACCGACTAAAGAGACAGCCTACATTACACCTGTCCGTCCTCTGCTGGAATACTGCTGCGCGGTGTGGAATCCTTACCAGGTAGGATTGATGGAGGATATAGAAAAAGTGCAAAGAAGGGCAGTTCGTTTAGTGTTATCGCGCAATAGGGGTGAGAGTGTCACTGGTATGATACGCGAGTTGGGGTGGCAGTCACTGAGACAAAGGCGGTTTTCTTTGCGGCGAGATCTATTTGCGAAATTTCAGTCCCCATCTTTCTCTTCCGAATGCAAAAATATTTTGTTGACACTCACCTACGTAGGGAGAAATGATCATCACAATAAAATAAGAGAAATCAGAGCTCGAACGGAAAGATTTGGGTGTTCCTTTTTCCCACGCGCCATTCGAGAGTGGAATGGTAGAGAAGTAGTATGAAAATGGTTCCATGAACCCTCTGCCAGGCACTTAAGTGTGAATTGCAGAGTAACCATGTAGATGTAGATGTAGATCACACGAGAGGACCCACTCGCCGCTGCACTAGCGCAGCACTGCTTGCCGAATGTGGCTGTTACTGTCTTGTGTATACACAAACACAGGCCATGATAGGCTACAATAATGCCAAAAAAATGGTTCAAATGGCTCTGAGCACTATGGGACTTAACATCTATGGTCATCAGTCCCCTAGAACTTAGAACTACTTAAACCTAACTAACCTAAGGACATCACACAACACCCAGCCATCACGTGGCAGAGAAAATCTCTGATCCCGCCGGGAATCGAACCCGGGAACCCGTGCGTGGGAAGCGAGAACGCTACCGCACGACCACGAGATGCGGGCAATAATGCCACTCATCGGCACACCGCCTTATCATGATCCATACGTTTGATGGCCGGGGTGATAGTTATATACCAAGAAGAACACACTGCGTCACAGCAGCTGGGTTTGGATGTGCATTTCCGATCAAAGTAATGGCAGCAGTACGGGGATGACAGCCTGTGCAATGTAGTGTTCACTCGTTACTTTACCGTGCAGAAGCACTTAATCTGACAGAGTTGTAAGCGATGGCCCTCACACATGAAGCTTGGGATGGGATGTGTGTATTGCGGGCTAATCCACTTAGCAACTTTTTATCACTGAGGACAACAGAGCGCCATTCCACCCTCCAGCCATCTTATGTTTGGCGACGTTACGGTTTCAGTGGTAACCTGGTTAAGAGACGCACTTGGTCTTAATCCTACTGCAAACAGACGGTTTCTAAGGTCCCTGACGACACAACAGGTGTAACGTATACCCAGATTTCGTGCCTGGATGATGTTCTATCGGCCAACGCCGTTCGCACACTGCAATCGCCTTAAATCGAAGGGCATATTGAATCACTGAGTGTCAGCGGAATGCAACGAATGTATACTTCTTCATCTGTATGAGAAGATGATTAGTTGAGCCATCTGTTGATACATTTTGCGAAAAAATCTCATTGTGTTTTTGGAGAATTCGTCTTCTATTGCTTCAGCCCAGTTTTTACTGTTTCAAGTGGGGTTGTGTTAGAGAATGACTTGACCTGTTCGAACAGTTTACGTCATAGTTCGGGAAGTATCAGGTTCTGTTCGATCTTTTGATCGGCCTGGGATCCAGTGACTCAAGTTGGTACTATATCCACGACCTGCCTTGGCGTTTGTACGGCACTGTGAATTTTAATAATAAAAATAACTGTGAAACACGGACTAAAATATCTTCATCATAACATGTAACAACGGCAACTAATCAACAAATAAGTTTGCAATCATGTTTTTGTCAAATTCTCGAGCTTCTACTCTTTTTACCATTTAGTGACGCTTGATGGTACTATCTCCAAGACAGGTATTGCCACTGTATTCTCGTGATGAGAATTACAGCCAGTTTAGCACGATATATTTCATTTATTAGGCATTAAATTTTTCATTAATTTTCTTCATTCTTTCATCTGAATGTAGAAATTTGAAGGAAATCGGCCAAGAACTTTGAAGCAAATCGGTCAAGTACTTTTCAAGGTGTTTGGTAACAACTTTGTCCTTTATGTATTTTATATATGCCTTTATATATTGTGTATATTAACAAAATAGCCTATGTCCGACCATATGTTCATTAGGCGACGTGTAGAAATCTGAAGTAAATCGGTGCAGAACTTTTTCAGATTTTTGGTAACTACCTTTTCCCTTTATATTTTGCACACGTATATGTTTTAAGTCAGGTTACGAAATCTTTTGTAGACAGTGACCTCCCTCTTGTCTTGAAGGTAAAGGGAGCAAAATTTCATACTGATCTAATTCTGTTACAGGATTTAATTAGATAAATCAGTGGTTGAAATTTTTGAATTCTGGTGTCGGAAAATTAATTAGAAGCCACACTACCCAACTGTGATAAATATAAAGTTCTGTAATACTTTTTATTTTTCTTGCAGTCAATTGTATCCTATTCAGAGACGTTTGTTTGAAGATTATAATTTGAAGAACAGAGTTTCAATGAACGATTTTGTTTCATTTTGTGTTTGTTTTATCTTGTTTTCCGGCGTCGCCTTGGATCCAATATCATCCGCTGTATAGTTGATCCACACATTCAAAATTAATTCAGGAAATTATCTAGAGTTTTTAATTTTTCACTGTCGTACAGTTATTCTTTGAAGGATAGATGGCGTAACGAAACAAAGTGGAGTGCAGTTCTTGTGATACGGCAGTGACATTTAAATTGAAAGATTTCGTACAGACGTGCAGAGTTACAGTATCTGGTCAAAAGTATCCGGACACCTTGTAGTGGAATTTAACGTGCGATACGTCCATCGTTCGTCTTTATGACAACTAGAACTTTGCTGGGAACACCTTCAGTGAACTGTCTGAATGTCTGTGGAGCAATGGTAGCTCATTCCGTAAGCTTCCTATAAAAAATATTTTCTGTATGTGAGAAAACTGAATATATTGATTTCAAAAACTTTCTCCTGGGTGTAATGGGCGTAATGGGGCCCCTTAGGGAAATGGCAGCAAGAGAGGGGAAGAAAACCAATGTGCACTCCGTGTGCATACCGGGGGGAGTCATTCCAGATGTGGAAAGGGTCCTTCCGGATGCCATGAAGGGTACAGGGTGCACCCATCTGCAGGTGGTCGCTCATGTCGGCACCAATGATGTGTGTCGCTATGGATCGGAGGAAATCCTCTCTGGCTTCCGGCGGCTATCTGATTTGGTGAAGACTGCCAGTCTCGCTAGCGGGATGAAAGCAGAGCTCACCATCTGCAGCATCGTCGACAGGACTGACTGCGGACCTTTGGTACAGAGCCGAGTGGAGGGTCTGAATCAGAGGCTGAGACGGTTCTGCGACCGTGTGGGCTGCAGATTCCTCGACTTGCGCCATAGGGTGGTGGGGTTTCGGGTTCCGTTGGATAGGTCAGGAGTCCACTACACGCAACAAGCGGCTACACGGGTAGCAGGGGTTATGTGGCGTGGGCTGGGCGGTTTTTTAGGTTAGATGGCCTTGGGCAAGTACAGAAAGGGCAACAGCCTCAACGGGTGCGGGGCAAAGTCAGGACATGCGGGGACCAAGCAGCAATCGGTATTGTAATTGTCAACTGTCGAAGCTGCGTTGGTAAAGTACCGGAACTTCAAGCGCTGATAGAAAGCACCGAAGCTGAAATCGTTATAGGTACAGAAAGCTGGCTTAAGCCAGAGATAAATTCTGCCGAAATTTTTACAAAGATACAGACGGTGTTTAGAAAGGATAGATTGCATGCAACCGGTGGTGGAGTGTTCGTCGCTGTTAGTAGTGGTTTATCCTGTAGTGAAGTAGAAGTGGATAGTTCCTGTGAATTATTATGGGTGGAGGTTACACTAAACAACCGAACTAGGTTAATAATTGGCTCCTTTTACCGACCTCCCGACTCAGCAGTATTAGTGGCAGAACAACTGAGAGAAAATTTGGAATACAATTCACATAAATTTTCTCAGCATGTTATAGTCTTAGGCGGAGATTTCAATTTACCAGATATAGACTGGGACACTCAGATGTTTAGGACGGGTGGTAGGGACAGAGCATCGAGTGACATTATACTGAGTGCACTATCCGAAAATTACCTCGAGCAATTAAACAGAGAACCGCCCCTTGGAGATAACATCTTGGACCTACTGATAACAAACAACCCGAACTTTTCGACTCTGTATGTACAGAACAGGGAATCAGTGATCATAAGGCCGTTGCAGCATCCCTGAATATGGAAGTTAATAGGAATATAAAAAAAGGGAGGAAGGTTTATCTGTTTAGCAAGAGTAATAGAAGGCAGATTTCAGACTACCTAACAGATCAAAATGAAAATTTCTGTTCCGACACTGACAATGTTGAGTGTTTATGGAAAAAGTTCAAGGCAATCGTAAAATGCGTGTTAGACAGGTATGTGCCGAGTAAAACTGTGAGGGACGGGAAAAACCCACCGTGGTACAACAACAAAGTTAGGAAACTACTGCGAAAGCAAAGAGAGCTCCACTCCAAGTTTAAACGCAGCCAAAACCTCTCAGACAAACAGGAGCTAAACGATGTCAAAGTTAGCGTAAGGAGGGCTATGCGTGAAGCGTTCATTGAATTCGAAAGTAAAATTCTATGTACCGACTTGACAGAAAATCCTAGGAAGTTCTGTTCTTACGTTAAATCAGTAAGTGGCTCGAAACAGCATATCCAGACACTACGGGATGATGATGGCATTGAAACAGAGGATGACACGCGTAAAGCTGAAATACTAAACACCTTTTTCCAAAGCTGTTTCACAGAGGAAGACCGCACTGCAGTTCCTTCTCTAAATCCTCACACAAACGAAAAAATGGCTGACATCGAAATAAGTGTCCAAGGAATAGAAAAGCAACTGAAATCACTCAATAGAGGAAAGTCCACTGGACCTGACGGGATACCAATTCGATTCTACACAGAGTACGCGAAAGAACTTGCCCCCCTTCTAACAGCCGTGTACCGCAAGTCTCTAGAGGAACGGAGGGTTCCAAATGATTGGAAAAGAGCACAGATAGTCCCAGTCTTCAAGAAGGGTCGTCGAGCAGATGCGCAAAACTATAGACCTATATCTCTGACGTCGATCTCTTGTAGAATTTTAGAACATGTTTTTTGCTCGCGTATCATGTCATTTCTGGAAACCCAGAATCTACTATGTAGGAATCAACATGGATTCCGGAAACAGCGATCGTGGGAGACCCAACTCGCTTTATTTGTTCATGAGACCCAGAAAATATTAGATACAGGCTCCCAGGTAGATGCTATTTTTCTTGACTTCCGGAAGGCGTTCGATACAGTTCCGCACTGTCGCCTGATAAACAAAGTAAGAGCCTACGGAATATCAGACCAGCTGTGTGGCTGGATTGAAGAGTTTTTAGCAAACAGAACACAGCATGTTGTTACCAATGGAGAGACGTCTACAGACGTTAAAGTAACCTCTGGCGTGCCGCAGGGAAGTGTTATGGGACCATTGCTTTTCACAATATATATAAATGACCTAGTAGATAGTGTCGGAAGTTCCATGCGACTTTTCGCGGATGATGCTGTAGTATACAGAGAAGTTGCAGCATTAGAAAATTGTAGCGAAATGCAGGAAGATCTGCAGCGGATAGGCACTTGGTGCAGGGAGTGGCAACTGACCCTTAACATAGACAAATGTAATGTATTGCGAATACATAGAAAGAAGGATCCTTTATTGTATGATTATATGATAGCGGAACAAACACTGGTAGCAGTTACTTCTGTAAAATATCTGGGAGTATGCGTGCGGAACGATTTGAAGTGGAATGATCATATAAAATTAATTGTTGGTAAGGCGGGTACCAGGTTGAGATTCATTGGGAGAGTGCTTAGAAAATGTAGTCCATCAACAAAGGAGGTGGCTTACAAAACATTCGTTCGACCTATACTTCAGTATTGCTCATCAGTGTGGGATCCGTACCAGATCGGTCTGACGGAGGAGATAGAGAAGATCCAAAGAAGAGCGGCGCGTTTCGTCACAGGGTTATTTGGTAACCGTGATAGCGTTACGGAGATGTTTAATAAACTCAAGTGGCAGACTCTGCAAGAGAGGCGCTCTGCATCGCGGTGTAGCTTACTCGCCAGATTTCGAGAGGGTGCGTTTCTGGATGAGGTATCGAATATATTGCTTCCCCCTACTTATACCTCCCGAGGAGATCACGAATGTAAAATTAGAGAGATTAGAGCGCGCACGGAGGCTTTCCGGCAGTCGTTCTTCCCGCGAACCATACGCGACTGGAACAGGAAAGGGAGGTAATGACAGTGGCACGTAAAGTGCCCTCCGCCACACACCGTTGGGTGGCTTGCGGAGTATCAATGTAGATGTAGATGTAGATGTAACGTGTAATTTAGCTATCGCACTCAGTTTGTTAGCAAAACTGACTGTTGGTTGGCCCTGTGCTGCGCATGTGAACAGTGGTGTGAAATGTAACTTTACACTTAATGAAATGCAAAATTTGAAATGAAAGAAATGAATCCAGTTAAATTTCAAAAGAAACTGTGTGCTCAGTGAAAACCATATAAATGAAACTCAGTACCGAAGTGCATGATGAACGTTAAGTTATGTGAAGTGCAATTTTTAACTTGGCATATTAACAAAAATAAATTACTTCTCTACTCGGATGAAAATTAATGTAATAGCTAACACGACACCTGACAGTCCTGACTACACACTGTTTGCACAAGAATGGGAGGTGAGATCTGCCCTGAACCAAAAGTGACTTACCTCTTGCTCAGCGTGCTGTTCGCAAGAACTGAAACTAGAGGAAATGCCGATGTTGGACGGTTGGACCTGGAGCGAAGTCGAAGTTGTAGCCAGTTGATGTTTTAATTTCGGCCAGGCCATGCCACTACGGGAATGTTACTGTCTTCGAACCGTTGCCACACAGATGCAGTTTCATGACACGTTGTATTATCATGCTGATACAATCATCGGTTCTGAACCGTTCCCCTCCTGTACGCAGCACAGAGCGCAGTAAAATATTACTTCCGCATTTAACGTTTTGCTAAGCACAATAAGAGAATGACATCATAAGCACCGAAAACATCCCTACAGCGTTAAAGCACCGCCTCCGTACTTCACTCTTGACACTACGTATGCTGGCCTGTAACCGTCTCCAGGCATTCGACAAAATGCCACAGTGTATAAAGCGAAATATCACTCCAAATCACTCTTTTTCAGTCATCCATTACCGAGTGGCGTCGCTTAGCGTCGGCTACGAAAATGTGTGGCTCTCGATCATTGAACCCCATTCCTTTTAACTACCTTTAACGCTGTAGGGATGTTTTCGGTGCTTATGATGTCATTCTCTTATTGTGCTTAGCAAAACGTTAAATGCGGAAGTAATATTTTACTGCGCTCTGTGCTTACTGTGCTGCTGCCAGTATTTGGATCACGCGCATGATTTCTTCCAGTGCTTTCAAGTAATTTTACACAGTCGCTCTTCACAGTCCTCGACGATCTCTGTCCGTCAGTATATGAATTCTACCTGCTCTTGGTCTAGCTATGGTTGTTCCTTCACGATTACACTTCGGTCACATCGCCGTCGACTTCGGTAGCTTTAGAAAGTGTGAAATGTCCTTGATTGGTTTTTTACTTAAGTGGCATCCAATGAGTATCCCACGTTCGAAATCGCTCAGCTCTCCTGACCGATCTAGTACTATCGCTGTACTGCTCTCTAACGACAATGACCGAGCGAGGTGGTGCAGTGGTTAGCATAGTGGACTCTCATTCGGGAGGACAACGGTTCAAACCCACGTCCGGCATCCTGATTTAGGTCTTCCGTGGTTTCCCTAAATCTCTTCAGGCAAATGCCGGGATAGTTCCTGTGAAAGGGTACGTCCGACTTCCTTCCCCATTCTTTCCTAATCCGATGGGACCGAAGACCATGCTGTTTGTTCCCGTCCCTCAAAGCAACCAACCAAACTAATGACAATAGTCCCGCCTCTCGTGACATGAATTGGTTAATTCCCCATTTCATAGGGGTTCCCGGACACTTTTGATCAGCTAGTGTATAGTAGGAGGCTCATAATGCTGGCAGGTGCAGTTTATCATTGGCTGTTCCACGTGACTCTTGCGGCATGTTTTATTCCTTATACAAGTACAGCTGTTTGTGCAGATGGGACGAAAATACATCAATTGGCTCTTGTATGACATTGGCAGTCCTTCAACGAAATGGTATAAACGAACTTCTGTCATAAAATTTTTATAGTAACAAGCGTTCGGGAGGACAAAGGTTCAAACCCGCGCCTGGCATCCTGATTCAGGTTTTCCGTGATTTTCCTAAATCATTTCAGGCAAATGCCGGGATGGTTCCTTTGAAAGGGCACGTCCGACTTCCTTCCCCATCCTTTCCTATGGGACCGATGACCTTGCTGTTTGTTCCATTACCTCAAACCAACCAGTCAAACTAATGACAATACTCCCCGCCTCTTGTGACATGAAGTGGTTAATTCCCCGTTTTATAGGGGTTTCCGGACACTTTTGATCGGCTAGTGTATAGTAGGAGGCTCATAATGCTGGCTGGCGCAGTTTATTATTGGCTGTTCCACGTGACTCTTGCGGTATGTTTTATTCCTTATACAAGTAGAGCTGTCTGTGCAGCAGGGACAAAAAAAAAAAAATAAAATGACATTGGTAGTCCTTCAACGAAACGGTATGAACGAACGTCTGTCATAAAATTTTTATAGTAACAAACGTTCGGGAGGACAAAGGTTCAAACCCACGTCTGGCATCCTGATTTAGGTTTTCCGTGATTTCCCTAAATCGCTTCAGGCAAATGCCTGGATGGTCCCTTTGAAACGGCACGGCCTCTTCCGTCTCCATCCTTCCCTAATCAGAAGGGACCGAAGACCATGCTGTTTGTTCCCGTGCCTCAAAGCAACAAACCAAACTAATGACAATAGTCCCGCCTCTCGTGACATGAATTGGTTAATTCCCCATTTCATAGGGGTTCCCGGACACTTTTGATCAGCTAGTGTATAGTAGGAGGCTCATAATGCTGACAGGTGCAGTTTATCATTGGCTGTTCCACGTGACTCTTGCGGCATGTTTTATTCCTTATACAAGTACAGCTGTTTGTGCAGATGGGACGAAAATACATAAATTGGCTCTTGTATGACATTGGTAGTCCTTCAACGAAATGATATAAACGAACTTCTGTCATAAAATTGTCACAGTATCAAGCGTGACGTAGAAATGAACACCCGGTTAGGTAGCCTTGCAGATCGTGACGATGCCGTGCGGTACGCAGACCCGCTACAGCCCTATTGCCAACAGAGCGGCTATGCTGTTCGTTTCATCAAGCGGAAAGGGGACCAGAAGAGGGGTTGGGGACAGGGGTGGTGGGAGATGGGGGAGGGGGAGCGAGGGGGCGGTGAGCATTTAATACGCGCTGGTATTTTTGCCGGGCGGAATTTATTGCTTTCATATCGGCGATTCGCCGATGCTTTCATGCGCGCGTTTTATTTCAACGTCGATGAGAGATATCTACTATTATTCTGTTGCCAGCGGAGGGAAAAACGAAATAATTTCCCATAACGATGATTCGATGCCCACACAAATGACGAAAGTTACTGAGCAAAAATCCAATTCGATACACGCACTTATTGTAAGAATTTCAACATAAACAGTAAATTGCATGTAAGTAAGGAACAGCTTGGTACTATGTTTGCATTGGCCCTCAAACACTGTCTGGCCGCATGAGAAGGGCAAGGTCACTGTAAACGGAATACCATATCGGGTAGGACAAGGAAGGTGAAGGAAGCTGGCGGTGTACTTTCAAAAGGAAGCATTCCACTTTGTGCCTCAGTTGTTTTTGAAAAGACATGGAAAACTTGAATCTCGATGGCCAGACTGGGCGACACCCTCTCTCCTCGAATGGGAATCCAGCGACTTAATCACTGCGCAGTCTTGATAGGGAGCCCTGTCGATAGCAGACATCGAGCCAGAGAAGCACAGCTTGTAACTGCACGAAAGGTATGTTTGGTGTATAGCACTATACGGGAAATAAGGAAGAGATGGTCATTTATTCAGCAAAGCATTGTGAAATTGCAACGTTATTGCATTTACACTTGTCTATGAGTATGTTTTCTTGGTTATAGCTTGTACGTACAGTTACCATGTTTTATGTAGGTATGGCGGTTATCGACGAAACAACCAGTTTCCAGTTATGTAATTTTTTTTCCATGCCATTTAACTTGAGTGTTAAAACCGCTCAAAACAACCAGTTTGTGAAATAACCGATTTTCTGCTTTATATTCCTACATTTACTGTAGTAAACGTAGAAATCGAACAAAGATTGAAAAATTTTGACTCTCTGTTTCAAGATACATAAAATTAAAATACACTCCTGGAAATTGAAATAAGAACACCGTGAATTCATTGTCCCAGGAAGGGGAAACTTTATTGACACATTCCTGGGGTCAGATACATCACATGATCACACTGACAGAACCACAGGCACATAGACACAGGCAACAGAGCATGCACAATGTCGGCACTAGTACAGTGTATATCCACCTTTCGCAGCAATGCAGGCTGCTATTCTCCCATGGAGACGATCGTAGAGATGTTGGATGTAGTCCTGTGGAACGGCTTGCCATGCCATTTCCACCTGGCGCCTCAGTTGGACCAGCGTTCGTGCTGGACGTGCAGACCGCGTGAGACGACGCTTCATCCGGTCCCAAACATGCTCAATGGGGGACAGATCCGGAGATCTTGCTGGCCAGGGTAGTTGACTTACACCTTCTAGAGCACGTTGGGTGGCACGGGATACATGCGGACGTGCATTGTCCTGTTGGAACAGCAAGTTCCCTTGCCGGTCTAGGAATGGTAGAACGATGGGTTCGATGACGGTTTGGATGTACCGTGCACTATTCAGTGTACCCTCGACGATCACCAGTGGTGTACGGCCAGTGTAGGAGATCGCTCCCCACACCATGATGCCGGGTGTTGGCCCTGTGTGCCTCGGTCGTATGCAGTCCTGATTGTGGCGCTCACCTGCACGGCGCCAAACACGCATACGACCATCATTGGCACCAAGGCAGAAGCGACTCTCATCGCTGAAGACGACACGTCTCCATTCGTCCCTCCATTCACGCCTGTCGCGACACCACTGGAGGCGGGCTGCACGATGTTAGGGCGTGAGCGGAAGGCGGCCTAACGGTGTGCGGGACCGTAGCCCAGCTTCATGGAGACGGTTGCGAATGGTCCTCGCCGATACCCCAGGAGCAACAGTGTCCCTAATCTGCTGGGAAGTGGCGGTGCGGTCCCCTACGGCACTGCGTAGGATCCTACGGTCTTGGCGTGCATCCGTGCGTCGCTGTGATCCGGTCCCAGGTCGACGGGCACGTGCACCTTCCGCCGACCACTGGCGACAACATCGATGTACTGTGGAGACCTCACGCCCCACGTGTTGAGCAATTCGGCGGTACGTCCACCCGGCCTCCCGCATGCCCACTATACGCCCTCGCTCAAAGTCCCTCAACTGCACATACGGTTCACGTCCACGCTGTCGCGGCATGCTACCAGTGTTAAAGATTGCGATGGAGCTCCGTATGCCACGGCAAAGTGGCTGACACTGACGGCGGCGGTGCACAAATGCTGCGCAGCTAGCGCCATTCGACGGCCACACCGCGGTTCCTGGTGTGTCCGCTGTGCCGTGCGTGTGATCATTGCTTGTACAGCCCTCTCGCAGTGTCCGGAGCAAGTATGGTGGGTCTGACACACCGATGTCAATGTGTTCTTTTTTCCATTTCCAGGAGTGTAGTAAATCAGATAGGCGAAGAAAGAAAAATTAGTCCGTCCACCATTTGCTGCGTTTCTCGAAAAGTGATAGGTGGTTGAATATTACAAAATGTCATCAGTATTCTGCTACTGAATCTAGTTTTTTGAAACCGCTCAAAAATCATGTTGTAATCGTAGATAATACTACAGTTTGGGCATTACAAAAAAAAAAAAAAAAAAAAAAAAAAAAAAAAAAAAAAAAAAAAAAAGGCTCCGAGCACTGTGGGACTTAACATCTAAGGTCATCAGTCCCCTAGAACTTAGAACTACTTAAACCTAACTAACCTATGGACATCACACACATCCATGCCCGAGGCAGGATTCGAACCTGCGACCGTAGCGGTGACGCGGTTCCAGAATGAAGCGCCTAGACCCGCTCGGCCACCAGCGGCCGGTTTGGGCATTAGAAATAGTCAGTGCTGAAACGGGAACACTGATATTGGCCAACTCTCTTTTTCGTGTATATTTGCCCGTTTTCAAGGACTACAAGCAGATAAAGGCTTATTTTGTAGACACAGGCAGTCTTTTTTATTTTACGCTATGAATGAATTGTTGTTAAGCTCTAGATTTATTCCTGTCACCATAAATTCCTTCCTCTTTTATTATGTTGTAGAAACGGTAGACTAATCTTTAACCTTTTAAAGCAAATGAAGCATTGTACTTCATTGCTACGTCACTTCGTAAAAATATTCCCAGACTAGTGTAGGAGCCATTCTGCAGACGTTCGGCGAAGACCTTATAGATTAGGTGGGCAAGTCTGGCACACTGCTCGTGCACGTGTAATTTACGCCACGAAACACGCCGACAGAGACGTTATTATCTGAGCAATGCTGTGCCAGTTTTTATGGCATGTGTTTGTTGCTTGTTTCTGTCGGCATTGTTACTAAAACAGCACTGATCGCTTCTCCTATTACCTATGACAACGCAATATGGCAAATCAATGCAGAGTTTACGAATAAAAATACGGTACTTCATTTTCAAAAAAGCTTTATTTAATCACGAAAAATTTTAGCACTGTTGCTACGGTTAATTGAAATTTAGGTTGCTTTACTCGGTTATTAGCAAAACTAAAAAGCACCTGCTATAACCGAGACCAAATAAATACCGAAAAATACCGGTTCCTCAGAACTCAAATACCGGTATCAATCTCAACTTGTCGGTTTTCCCATTTCTAGTTTTAAAGCATACCGAAAGGTCCATATGTCGATAGAATAGACGATGTGTATAGTATACTGCATATGCTGAATATTCGAATACGGAAAATATTGAAACGTGGCCGTACTCATCAAACCGGGTCCAATAAACATCAGTTTCGAAACGTATACTGTTTGAGCTCTGAACATTTGTTCATAGGAAAAGCATAATGTGACGTCAGTTTATGACACTCTTTCAGTACTACCATAAAAACGCACACCTCTGCCTTTGCCCTTAAGGACCCAAGCACCCTTCGAAGTACTACACTTGTTCGTGAAGCCACCCCGTCGAAACAAGGGGATGACTCATCCATTCTGCTACTGCTAATAGTCACACACTGACCCCAGGATTATCGTCCACTAGATGCGACACATTCATATTGAAACGTCCCCTTTGAACAATTATACATGACTGTGCTTAAACTGACACACAATATTTTTAGCGCAACGCAATCTGACTTTCAAAAATCCCTACAAAAGAATGGCCCTGACTAACATTAACCTATACGTTTCACAAATCACTTACCTCACAAAAATCTTCGTTACTTGAACTACTGCAATACATCGAGCGCCACTACTGCCAGCTAAATAAAAGATTCAAACTACTGAAGGCACTAACTACTGATAGGCATAGTTAGCAAATGAAAGATTTTGATAGAGAACAAACAATGTATTTACCTTAATAGTGTTCAAAAGTCATATTATATATAGCAGTTCATGGCATCCAGTCTTACAAATTTACTCTTTCCTAATGAGACACGTCCAGATCGTCCGCTCTCAAAATTCCGCCATCTCTCTCCCCACATCCACCACTGCTGGCGGCTCACCTCCAACTGCAAATGCAAACCAGGCACAGACTGCACACAACACAGCCAGTGATTTTCATACAGAGCGCTACGTGACGTTGCCAATAAAAAAACCTATACAGCCTACTTACAATATATAGCTCAAGCGTGCGGGTTGGACTTCCACTGTTAACCTTTTGGTTTGCTAGAGAACCTCAGACACTGGAAAAGTCGGGTGAATAGCTTACCATATGGTACTCTACAACATGTACATTTGTCCGAGTAGAGAGCACAGGTTTGCAAGGTACTTTCAATCAATAAATCACAGCAGAATATATTCATCATATCACTTATGGGTAGTAGCGAAAATGAGAAAACAAAGTGTGCAGAGCCATTCGAATGCACAAACTGCACAATAGTAATAAAGAAAAAAATGAAGTCACTTTGATAAGCAAGCAAGACTTAATGACAAATAAAAAGTTTCAGTAATTTATACGAACACACACTCAGATAATTGCTATAAGACACAAGACTGACTGCAGGTTGTCTAATGCTCAAAGAAACATGTACCTAGAGTGTTGTGGTACATAAAGGAAACAAAATACTCTGCTAACCCTGACGACCGAACGTCACTGTAAAGACTGTGCTAACATTCGCAAACGAAAGTCTTTCGTCTCCTCCTACGAACAACTGTTCAGATCTCGAAAAGGATGCGTTTGCGGACGCATGTTTATTGGACTTGGTCTTTCTGCTTTGGTGAGTACTACCACCTGTCACAATGTTCGACACATTTTAACACCCTTTATACAGGGTGTATCATAATTAATGGCGTAAACGCATGCAGTAGAAAGTACGCGATACTAGAAACAAAAGAGTCTGAATAAACATAGTTACGCAAACGAACCGTTTGAGAGATAATTGCGACCAGCCACCAGTGATTTGATTCTGTGTAAACGTCATCCCAGTTAGGAAAAGGTAACAATACTGTACAACATTAAGAGAAGTGATTAGGGATACTTTGAAAGAAATGCAGGTATTTTAATTGTACACCACAAGTTATATAACTGCACTCTTAGTTTAAAAAAAAGTGCTTAAAGCGTCGTCCTTGTACCCGGATGCAGGACTGTACCTGTTACCGCAATTAGTTTAAAATCCTATCAAACATGCCTGGAGCATTTCGAAATTCTTGAAAAGCAATGAAAAGTCTCTGCTCCAGTTCTTGAACCGTGTTCACCAGAGAGGTGTACACTACACATTTAAGGTGGCACCAAACAGAAATCGATGGTTTTCAGGTCAGTTGATGCTGGAGGCCACGGTCCACATCAACCACTCCATTTTTGGCCATATCGGCTCTTTGGATTTCTCCTCGTCACAACAACAAAGTGTGTCAGTGCTCCATCGTGCATGTACCACATCATCTGACGTTGCTCCGAGGGAGCATCCTCAAGCAATCATGCCGCAGAAAGCGAAGATGATTCCATTCAGTGAGTTTGTTGGGTAATATGCACGGCCCAATAAGGACATCCTAGTACCCGTAACCACACGTTCAATGAGAAACGTCGGTAATGTGGAGACTAATGCATATCATGCGGGTTGAAGCCTAGTTGACTGGAAGCGTGATAATTGTAATAATTAAATTCACCATCACGAATGAACCCTGCTTCATCTGTAAATAAAATATAATCTTTAAATGTAGGGTTGCCTGCAGTTTGTTGTTGCTGCCACTGACAGAATGTCAGTCTGGGACCAAAGTTAACCTTACAAAGACACTGAATTCAGTGGAGGTAGTGGGTACACCGCAGTGCGATGCATTATTGTCCAAACACTAAGCGGCTCATTTCAGAAATTTGTGTGGCAATTCCGACTATTTCCAGCATCACATCTTCATGCATAGAGGTGTATTTCGGACAGGCCTACCCGCTCCCGCGGCATGCACAACGTTCCCTCCCGTGCATTGAAGTTAGCCCTTCCATCAATGAAATGCATATCTGCAGACTCCTCGTTACTGTACGTTCCATGTTCCTACCAACACTCGTTCAACACAGCTGACGCTCCGCAAACACTTGACATGAGTGTCACTCTGCTCGTGTGCTGCATTGTCGTATCCATTCTGTTTACAACTCCAAGTCTCGAAAATATAAACAGATGCCACAGCACGGACCAGCATGCGACGTTTACGCAGAATGACGTCAGTCGTGGCAGGTAATCAAAATTATCTTGCAAAGCGTTCGTTTGCGGACCTACGTTTACTGAAACGTGTTTGCTTCTAGTATCGTGTACTTTCACCTTTATGTGTTACGAGCGGTCTAAGGCGCTGCAGTCTTGGACTGTGCGGCTGGTCCCGGCGGAGGTTCGAGTCCTCCCTTGGGCATGGGTGTGTGTGTTTGTCCTTAGGATAATTTAGGTTAAGTAGTGTGTAAACTTAGGGAGTGGTGACCTTAGCAGTTAAGTCCCATAAGATTTCACGCACATTTGAACATTTTGAACTTTATGTGTTAATGCCATTAATTGTGATACACCGTGTATGAAATGTACTGTCTCTCTGCAAAATTCGATGATATAATTTTCTCGGACTGTCAACCGAGAAATTGTGTTTTAATGCAACTTGTGATTGGTACATACAAATTTCAGTGAAACAGGTCACTCACACTTCTGTAAACGGAGCCCATTTTACGTTTCAGCGTCCCCATGTAAGAACAAATGCTACGAATGAGAAATGATATTTCGAAAAGGCATCATTTTACATAGAGTGCACATCATATCTGAGATGCTCCTGCCCCTTATTAAATGCATCTGAAGAGGGTAACGTTACCCACAAACAGTCATAATTGCTGATATGTAAAGCCGTGACTCATAAAAGCTTTTTTCTTCCTAGTTTAAGATACGCTGTTCGTTCTGTGGACTAATAATGTGAGAGACATTTATGAAACAATGTGGTATGCAAATGTTTTGTCGACAGATCCTAGGCCAAGTGGCCCTGAAATGTGTGCGTAGTGTGTAACAAAATGTATGAAAGCATGGAAATGTCTGTATAGAAATCCGATAGTGCATGGTACTCATACCTTATTGACGATGTATGTATCAAACGTATGTTCTTCTAAACGTTTCGTCTGTGGGACAGAAGGGGTTGCCCTATAAAGCATTCAGGTTCTTCTGAAACTGTAATTTATTAATAGACAAACTGTTTATATCTTATAGCAAATGACTGAAAAGTTATTTCCTGAATAACGGACACGTTTGCACGCCAACGTCTATATCCATACTCTGTAAACCGTTACATACATTACACCATGTATCAGGGCAATTTCCCGTTCCATTCGAGTTTGGGTCACTAATGGATGACCGGTTAAATGCCTCTGTGCTCTCTGCAACCAGTCTATTGTTTCGTGATCGTGGTCCCTGCAGGAGCAATGAATAGGTCGGTAGTATCGGGTGATTATAATTAAAGTGCAGCTAATCAAACAGTTACAGAGGTCCAGCGTGCTCTGGAATTATAGTACGGTAGCGAAACTTGAAAGATATGCTAATGCGTTAATTCGGAACCGATTTATGCTGGAAAAAATAGTTCCAATTTTGGTCACCAGGTTGAACTCTGGCGCTGTACACCATCTCGTCGATGTCTCCGGTGTTCTTATTGCACAAACTGTGTAAGTGGCGGTCAATAATAAAATCGATATCATTCCTTTCTCAATTGTTTGAGCTTCTCTGTCCACGTCCCGCTGCCAAACCATTACATATGGAAATTTTTCTATACGTTTTTTTTCCTGTCGCAGCGCCACATTTGTACCTGGTGGTCAAAATTAGAACTAATGTTCCGGATTAACGCATTAGGATATCTACCAAGTTACGCTGCCATTCGATAATTAGAGCCCACACTGGACCTCTGTGAGTAACTGCACTTTAATTATAGCCAACCGGTACATTCCTAATACGAAGGCCACACAGAAAGTAATGAACAATATTTTTTTAAATTTTTATTTTTAGACGAACCAAGCACATCATTTTAAGCTACACATTCTCTGTCAGTTTTCTACATAGTCTCCAATCGGGACTGTAAAGAGGATGTGTAGTCGAAACATGAGGGCACACCCATATGTTGCAAAGGTTGTTTCGAGTACGCTGCAGAAACCTTTACATACGCTCCACACAATCCCGATATCTCCTCATGCGATTTCCGCATTTCTGGGGACCCTAAGAAATGCATTCGTGGCCGTCAATTTGGATCGGGCGAAGAGGCGCATGCCTGGGTACAATCATTGTTCCGCAGGCAATCGCAAACATTTCTCCATGAAGGCATTTATCGTCTTCTCTCACAGTGTGACAAATGTATCAACAGTTACGGCGATTATCTTTGAAGTGGTATGCATTTTGCTTACTTTTTCCATCACTTTCGTTTTTATTTGACCGCCCCTTATTCTTCACCATCGCTATCAGTACCAACATGTCTGCTTTTCAAAACGAAGCGCATACATAACCCATAGACTGAAACAGCTGGAGGACCTACCAATTTAACGAACCTCGGATTGCTGACTGTTAATTTCAGACGTGGCTTTAGTATTCGAATCTACATGATCCACCGACAACGTCGAAATCCTGATTTTTCCCTCGCACGGTAACTAATGGGCAATTTTAGCTTGTTAGATGCAGTAGAACAAGTAAAATAGTTTGTTATTTTGCTAGTGATCTTACCTTAACCTATAAGCTAACTTGCAAAGAAAGGCAGGTCACAAGCTAGAACTCCGCATAGAACCAATCAAGACGGAACAGTAAGTGAATGACCAAGTCTGCTGTGCCCTTTGTGTCGGCTCATTTACAGAACAAGAATGTAAAGCTACAGACTGGCTACCAGCGATTCAATTGTCTAGAAAGTTTGCCTGCTGCTTCGAAATGTTCGACAACAGTTAAGTGCATCATTTTCCTCACCACTGTCTGCATGGCATTGTTCATATTGCGTTTATCAACAAAAAATTGTATGAATCCGATTTACGTGCATGTTACAAATCATTCACAAACTTTTAACTTCTCCAACATCGGAAAGAAGTTACTTTGCGCATAAAAATTTTAGGGGTACGCGTTCACAGCACTCCCGCATAAAAAGATCACTGGTATTTCTACACACCCAAAACGTTTTGCATCACCTAGGTTCCGAGAGTTCCGGAACCTGTACATAAAATTGGAATAAAGATCAACATAAACATTATTTCCACCCTTTTTATTGCTCATGTAAACCACACATCGTCTGTTGTACAACCATACAGCGAGACCGTCAGAGTCGATGGTCGAGGTAGCTGTACACACTGGTACGTCTAATACCCAGTCGCACGTTGTCTTGCATTGTTACCGAGCGAGGTTGCCGGCACGGTAATTCAGCGTGTTCGGTCAGGGGGATTAGCTGCCCTGTGTAATAAAGAAAACTGAGGCAATGGATCAACGACGAACTGAAATGGGCGTCTAGCGACGTCCGCCTCTAGCAGATACAACGAACGAAAATGAACAAAATGAAATTAAAAAAAAAAAAAAGGTGGCGCAGTGGTTAGCACACTGGACTCGCATTCTGGAGGACGACGGTTCAATCCCGCGTCCGGGCATCCTGATTTAGGTTTTCCGTTTTGAGTCTTACAAAGGAGATTTTTTGGTCTCCTGAGATTTCGTATTGAGAAAACATAAAACACGTTACAAAATTCAACTAACGACATCAGAGATATAGATGAACCATAAATTTACTGTCAAAACCTTTTCTTAAAGAATTTACTTTATTTACTAGCGATTCATCAAGAACATTAACACATTTAATCACACTAGGTGATAGTGGAAGTAGTTGCCAGGAAGTAACTGATGTAAAATGAAATTACTTTTAACAAATGTTAATTTTATTCCTAAAAGCGTTTTTCAAAAACAAATTTAAAATTATAAGCAGAAATGCACCCTCGAAATATCAAGTTACAATTTTATTTAGAGGCAGAAAGAACAATATTAACAGTATGAGCCTTCGGGCTGAGAAGCTTGCCTGCTGCCTTTCAACACGGCCGTAGTCATGACCGCTCACAACAACCTCTGAAAGAGTACACTGGTGCAAATCTGCAACACACCAGATTACTTTAAACAAAAAAAAAAAAAATTTAACAATTCACACAAACACGTAAAATATGCGCCCCGTAAGAGGGATGGAAATGGTACAACACTCAAATTTTTGCCACCGAAAGTGCAATTGGTTTTTTTTAAAGGACTCTTACGGTGGAAGTGTGGCAACCTTATAACCTAAAATGACTATTTCAATAAAGCCCTTAACATGCAGACTTACATAAAATGTACAATAAGCTCTAAATTACACATATACCACCTCGCAAGATGATAGGAAAGATAAAAACATATTTCAAGAATTCGGCCTTTAAGCAATAAATTCGCGAACACCGAATCCGACAAACATGACAAAAAAAAAAAAAAAAAAAAAAAGAGGCAGCGATTAACGTATGGTAGATTGACAGCAGGGGGGGGGGGGGGTTACTAAACAACCTGAACCGCAGATTGCTCTAAACCTCCCCAATTCCACAAGGGAAAAACGGACCACCCAATTCACAAATAACCACCTCCCCGCGGGTGGGCGAACGGAGAAGAATGTTGGGACGACCCCAAACCAAAGCGGCTGGTGACCTCACCAAGAAAACAAGTAGAATTTAACAAGTAAATGAAACAACGTATCACCAATCACTTAACTGCCAATAAACTGCGATTTCTGGCGAAGACCTGGCGCAGCACCCCCATCGCTCTCCCGAACCGTCCGCTGCCAGCCGCTTCCAGGGACGCAGGAAGGCGCGCCGATCACCGTCTCACGGCGTCGCAGCTCGCCCCGGCCAGCCCGATGTCGTTGTTTCGCTCCTGTTGCTCTCGTGTGAACCGCGAAGCCACTACCCCTTTCTATACGGCGTTGCCCACTGGACTCACGAGGGGACCTCACATGCGCTGAAGCTCAAGGCGGACAAGTCATCTCGTGTCTCAGTGCGCGACCGACCAACCGACCGATCCAACCGCCAATGACCGTTGCCCGAGCAACTCGAACAGACTGGCGGCCTAACGCGCAGACTCAGATGCAGGAACTCAGCCCCTACCGGGCGACCACTAGCTGAGTTCTGTTACTGGCGGAGTGGCAAGACTCTCATTTTCTGGCTTTAAAGTTGATCCAAAGGACAGACATACTAGCACTCCGATGACAGACAGATACTAAATGCCGCACAAATGCAAACGAGAGACAGACCAGTAACTGGTGACACGAGACTGACATAGCCTCACTCCGACTGACCCCCTTCCGAGTTTTTTTTTCTCTTTATTGCGATTTCATTCCCCTGCCCCATATGGGCAGGGGAGGGCTGTCAGCGGCACAATCCGCCGCTCTTCAGCTGAGTGACATGAACTTAAAATAAGAATAAAATGGTACATACGTAAGGCGATAAAGGGGAACTTAAAACAGAATAATGGGAGAAAATGGAGGTAAAAAATATAGACTAACATGGAGATGTTCATGGAGGACAGTTAAAAAAAGTCACCAGAAAGTTAAAAAACACAGTTGACGATTCTTCAAAGCTCAGAGAAGACACTGAATGGACATGCACACGTTAAAAGTCGGTCAAAGTAGTAAAAACACTCCAGAACAACACACTTAAAACCCACTTGGAGCACACACGATGAAGAAGAAAACTGCCAGGCAGGACCTGCCGAGGGAAAGGGCAGAGAGGATGGAAAAGGAGGGGAGAGCAAGGGGCAGCAGCGGAAGCAGCGGGACGAAGACAGGAAGGGCCTCAGTGGGTACACGAAGAGGTAGGAGACACGTGGGGTGGGACACGAAGAGGGAAGACAGGGCGGGAGGGAGTGCAGAGACACTGAAAAGAGGCACAAGAGATGGAGGGGGAGTAAGAGGGGGAAGCCGCTCAGGAGGAGGGAGGGGGAGGAGAGGGAGCCCTGAGGAGGAGGCAGGAAGATGGGGTTAGAGTTGGTAAGAAGGGTAGATGTCAGGCGAAGCTCATCATCCGGGAGGGGTAGATGGTGGAAGTTAAGGTGGGGGGACACAACAGTAACAGCGCGGCAACTGGTTGGGGGTGGAGGGGAAGGGAGACACCAGGGGGTGAGGGGGATCAAGACGGTGGACAATATATAGTGTGCAGATGTGTTCAAGGAAAAGGAGAAGGTGGGGGAAGCAGATGAGGTCGTAGAGGATGCGTGTGGGGGACGGAAGGTGGATGCGGAAGGCGAGGTGGAGCACATGGTGTTCAAGGATTTGGAGGGCATTATAGAACTGGGGAGGGGCGGAAATCCAAGCTACGCTGGCATAACAGAGGATAGGGCGGATCAAGGATTTGTAGGTGTGAAGGATGGTGGAAGGATGCAGACCCCACGTCTGGCCGGACAGGAGTTTCAGGAGGCGGAGGTGGTTGTGAGGTTAGTTTTGGATGGTAAGGAGATGGGGAGTCCAGGTGAGGTGGCGGTCGAGTGTGAGGCCAAGGTATTTGAGGGTAGGAGTGAGGTGGATAGGACGGCCATAAATGGTGAGGTAGAAATCATGGAGGCGGAAGGAGCAGGTGGTGCGGACTATGATGATCGCTTTGGTCTTGGAGGGATTAACATGGAGGAACCACTGGTTGCACCAAGTGGTGAATTGGTCAAGGTGGGTTTGGAGGGTACGTTTGGACTGTTGAAGGGTAGGATAAAGGGCTAGGAAGGTGGTGTCATTAGTGAACTGGAGAAGATGAACAGGAGGGGGAGGTTTGGGCATATCAGCAGTGTACAGGAGATAGAGGTGAGGGGAAAGGACAGAACCTTGGGGCATGCCGGCAGAGGGATAAAAAGTATGGGAATTGGAATTGTGGAGAGTCACATAGGAGGGACGATGGGAGAGGAAGGAAGCAATGAGACGGATGAAGTTGATGGCAAGAGCATAGGTCTGGAGTTTGAAGAGGAGCCTGGGATGCCAGACATGGTCATAGGCGTTCTGGAGATCAAGGGAGCCTCCACAGCGCCAGTGATGGTCTTCTGAAGGAAGGCATGGGTGATGTCATCAGGGTGGTGAAAGGTGAGGGAGTGGCTTTCGACCTGTAAGGCAACGGATTCCCGGTAGGCATCCCAACTGGCATGGTGGTAGTCATGGACAGACTATGGAGGGGCAGCTGGGCGGGTGGCTGCAGTGGCGGGACGAGTAGAGGAGATGGTGAGAAGGACAGGAAGATGGTCACTACCGAAGGGATCAAGGACATCAATGGCAATGTGAGCAAGGAGGTTGGGGGAAGGATAACATCGGGGGTGGAGTTACTTTCAGGACAGGCATGCTGTACGAGAGGAACAAGGTCACCATGGAGGGTGGCAAGGAACTGATACCACTGCCGAAGGGTGGCAGGATCACGGCTGCGGATGTTGAGGTCAGCGGCGATCACATAGGTGGAGAAGGTACAGTCAACATTGGAAATGAAGTCAAAGGGGAGAGGAGCTGCGAGGCAGATATAGATAGTGGCACAGGTGATGGTGAGGGAGGGAAAAAATAGGCTGAGGAGAAGGTGTTTGGTTGGGTCATTGAGGAGGGGTTGTGGCCGGACAGGGAGATGCCTGAGGTGGCCTATAGCGACCCCGCCTCGGGCTAGGGGAAGGGGATTGTCAGTGCGGTGAAGGAGATGGGGGAGGTGCGGACAACATGGTGGGGTTGGGGGTGCAGACAACATGGTGGGGTTGGAGGAAGGTTTCATTAAGGATGAAAGAGTCAACCTGGTGCTGGGAGAGGGTATGCATGAAGAGGTATTTGTTTGCAGGGACAGAGCGAATGTTGAGGTAGAGGAGACGATACTGTTGACGTGCGAGGAGGTTTGAGGTGGGAAGGGTATGGGAAGGGGAGAGAGGGGCTTAAACGAGTGTGTCGAGGCGGGTGAAGGTAAAGTGGGCCTGGTTGTGGGAGTAGGTGGCGTAGGTGTTTAAGTGGAAAACAGAGCGGGCGGCAAGGTAAATCTGCTGGAGTGTGTGGGGGCGCTGGAAGGGGTGGATGTCCTGCAGGACAATGGTGAGGAACCGGATGATGTCTTCTGCTGTAGGGGGAGGGTGGAGGGAATTGTTAGGGTGGATAAATGGGGCGAACGGGGCAGTGAGTTCAGGGTTGGTGGGAGGGGCTTGGCTTTGCATTTGGAGGAATAGGTGGGGTGAGGTTCATTGCAGGTGTTGCAGGAAGGGGGGGAGGCGAGTTTGGGACACTGTTTAAGGAAGTGGGAGGCTTTACAATGGGGGCAGGTGGGTGGGTTCTTACAGTTCTGGGTGAGGTGGTAGTTGCACAGAAGACAGCGCTGGCAGCGGTAGGATTGAGGAGGGGAATGGAATGGGTCAACAGGGTGGCAGCGGTTGAAAATCAGGGCTCCCTGCGTGAGGAGGTGGTCAATGGAGGAGGCGGAATCTGTAAATATACGCATGAGGAAAGTAGGGCCAGAGGAGCTATAAATACATGGGCAGAGCGGACTTCCAGAACAGGATGGGCATTCAGTTCCGCCAACACCTCAGCCTCTGTGACCACAGGGGTGAGTTTTGTGATGACGGCGGTGGCGGTCGGTGGATGACGAGGCGCTTGGGGCTGACGAGGAGAGGAGGATGTAAGGAATGGGGTGAGGGATGCACGGGACCCAAAGGTGATGTGGGGAAGGCACCGGAGGAGATCAGTATGGAAGGATGGAGAGGGAGACTTGATGAGAACAGAGTCTCTGCGAGGGATAAGTTGGGTGATGGTTGCACTGGGGATGTACTTCCGGATTTCAAGAGTGAGGGTGCGGGCATCCAGGAATTTCGGATCAGGGATGGCTAGGACGAAAGTATACAGGGAGGGGGCTGGAGAGGAGGGAGGTGGGGTGGTGTCCATAGCAGGGTCAGTGGGAGGTGGGGCAGGCAGTGGCTTTTTGGATGAGGGAGTAGAGGAGAGTTCGCCACTGGGCCGTTTGGAAGATTTTTTGGCAGGTGTTGCCTGGGAGGAGGGATGAGAGACTGGATGGATGGGGAGGTGGTGGGAGGCAGGGCCCTCCTGTGAGGCAGTAACACCGGATGAGAGGGTAGGGCGCTCTGTGGCGGCGATTGTGGCGCGGCGGGCGGTGACTCGGGCAGGGGAAGCAGTGACAGTTGCAGGGGGGGGAGGGGGAAAGTCGTCTCGGCGGGCGACAGGAGCGGGAGGGGGGTGGGAGCAGGGGTAGGGGCAGGAGCAACAGCAGGTGCAGGAGCAGGGGTAGGAGCGGGAGTGACATACAAGTGGGGATACAGTGATGGGGAGGAGACTGTGAGTAGGGGAGGTGGATGAGACGGGTTAATCCCAGAGGAAGCTCTCCATGATGTTACAGTGGGGGCAGGTGAAGGGGAGGTGTAGATGATGGTGGTAGTTGGGGCGTCCATGATTGCAGGCAGCAGCGAACACCGAGAGACGGCGGCAGCGGCGGCGACAGAAGAAGTAGCGAGCACCGAGAGACGGCGGCAGCGGCGGCGGCAGAAGAAGCGGCGAGCACCGAGAGACGGCGACCAGGCGGCGGCGGCGGCGGCGGCGGCGGCGGACAGCAGTGACGGCGTGCAGACGGGCAACAACACGACAGGCACGGTTGGGGCTCTTCCACGTCGAAGATACACCCTCAGAGTAGCCCAGGCAGTGCGAGTCCTCGATGAGGAAGTGAGGGAATCCAACCCTCGAATGCCCCCTGCCGAGCTCATAGCGCCCCTTAAACGCACGTTAACAGGCACCCTTTCCGCTTTCTCACCAGAGGGAGACACCAAAGCTGCAATTACCACAGCGGCGCCACCGCCAGAAACGGAGGGCGACTGCTTCACACAAAGCGCTGCGGCGCGCTCTTCAAAACAGTAATTTTTTACCATGGTTCAAGAGACCTACAGTTTTATGCCTATTCGACGACCCTTCTTGAAAATTGCTTTTTTGCAACAATTAGGAACGCTTCGCTCCTCAAGAGACAGTACACTCCTGCTAGTAAAGTGGTAAAATCTTTCGCATACTCTGTGTAGAATCGAACTGGTATCCCGTCAGTTCAGCGGCCTTTCCTCTATTGGGAGAATTCAATTTGCCTTCCTGTCCCTTTGTCACTTAGTTAGATAAGTGTGATTTTGTCGTTCGCATTACGATGTAAATGAGCAAGTACCGTGTGGTCTTCTTCTGTGAAGCAGTTTCGGAAAAAGTGTTTTAGTATTTCGGCCCTTTGTGTGTCATTCCCTTTCTCAATGCCCCTATGGGCCCAGAGTCTATGGACAAATGGGTATGACCCGTTTACTACCCGTTTACTGATATAACAAAAGTACAAAACGTCTCAGGATTTTCTGTCAACTTGGTAGCTAGAGTTTTACGTTCGTATTCCCTCAACGCTTCATGCTTAGCCCTCCTAACGCTAATTTTGGCTTACTTTAATTTTTGTCTTTGAGGCTTTGGTTAAGTCTAAATTTCCAGTGAAGCTCTGTTTGTTTTCGTAGCAGGCTCCTAAGTTAGTTTTCAAACCACGGTGGGTCTTTTCCATCCCTCAAAACTTTGCTCGGGACATACTTGTCTAACGCGTATTGTATGATGTTCTTGAACTTTATCCATTGATACTCAACATTATCATTGCTGGAGATGAAATTTTTTGTCAGGTAATCTGAAATGCGTCTGTTATCGCTCTTACTAAACAGAAAGAACATCTCCCTTTCTTTGTATTACTGTTTACAGCCCTATTCAGTGATACTGATTCCCTAATTCCCCATTCTACACGGAGTCGAAAAGTTTGTGTCTGTTCATCACCAGCAGGTTAAGATGTTTTCTTCACAAGTCGGTTTTCTGATTAACTGCTCAAGGTAATTTTCATATAAGGCACATTATTCCCTATCTCTAGTACCCGTCCTAATCACTTGAGTCTCCCAGTCTGTAGCTACTAAGTTAAAATCTCCATCTAAAGCTGTAATATGACCAGGAAATTCACCAAAAAAAAAATATTCTTCAGATTCCACTCAACTGTTCCTACATTACTGTTGCTGAGGCAGGGGGTCCATAAAAACATTGTGAGTCTGTTAATATTAAGTCTAGTGGCTTCCAATGACTTTGGTCACTCACGAGGAGAACACGGTAAGTGCCATAACCCAATTTCCCAGAAACTTCGCTCAGTCTAAGAGGAGTCAAAATAGGCGAACACGTGTTTTAGCTTATGCTGAGATTACATTTTCTCAAAAAAACGAGGGTCAAAGTTTTCGACGTACTTTAGATGCCATTTAGGGGCCGGCGTGATCTTAGCCGATATGGTGGCATGGTGATAAGCGTCGCAGCCGCTCACCTTAGTGCTCCGTATTCGAAACCCCAATACTGTTTTGATTTTATTTTGTTTTTCGTTTATCTAACCATGTCCATAGAAAGCTACTACACGGATGTTTCTTGTCAAGTTAGAGGATACAAGGGTGTTATATATATTGTAAAATTATAACTGAGTTTCATAATCCTGTATATTTATTATATAATATTTGCAGGGATTACACTCTCATCTTATGTTTCATACATCAATTCTTACATTTATTCTTACATTTTATTGTTAGATTTGGTGGATTACCTTACAGATTGTAGAAATATTCGAAACATAGAAATTCCGAAGACCACAAGCATTGCACGAAGACATGTTTGCCGCAGTGACACTTATTGCTATGAATCTCTCCCGAGAAAGAAACTTCGTTAACGTTGCAGAAGATTTCAGAAGTTGGCAATAATTACGGGGCAAATCAAGCCTAACGGATCGCTTTTCCGAATGATTGTGAGTCAAGACACGCTACAGGAACGTCAACGCAAACAATTTCAAATAATTTTCTCATTCATTTTTTTTAATTTATTCACTTGACATACAGTTCGTAGACGAATAACTTCATTTTACTTACATTGGAAAACATTCGTGAAGTTTTCTTCTACCAACATGGGTAGATAAACGAACAACAAAAATACAAGTAATAGTCGGGTTTCGAACACGGTGCGTAAAACTGTGAAGAAGCGCTGCTAGGTATTGTGCCACCTCTTCAGTTCATCTTTTTACTCGCTAAAAGGCACATAAAGTACCTCGAAAGCTTTGAGTGTCTTTTTTCAGAAACGCTCAAGTATTTACAGATAAGCCGAGAGGCGTGTTCGCTCAGTTCCAGTGCCTGCGAAATTGGGTTATGGCACTGGCTGTGTTATCCTTGTCAGCGTAATTTCTTCCCTTCAAGTTGTGTGTTCGTGAATGTAGACAAATGATGATATAGTTATGACGTGGCCATGACGTTGCTGACTGGTTCGCCACTCCTCACCCCCTGAAATTCATTTCTGATGTGCCAGGTACGAAGCTACCCCGGAGTAGAGTCGATTAATAACCAAGTGCTGACAGGTTCCGCGGTAGAACAGAGAAGTGTCACGAGGTACGGACATCGATCCACGTCCGCAGTGACCTTACTGGGTTGAGTTCCTTACCGACACATTCACACTAAACTAATAAACACCTCGTTTGCTTGTACTAGGCACGCAAGTGGTCACTGCACTAGGAAGTAGCCGGTCGCAAGTGAGGAACTCAATTCCTATCGCACAATTGCGTTCAGGTTTCCAGTATCCACAGTTATTATTGCAAGGCGTCTATTTTCCGGACAGAAAAGCTACCTGACTGAAGTACTTTGTGCAATGTGCACCTGCCTCGCGTTTTGACTAACGTGGCACTGCCGACGCCAGTAAGTGACAAATTTTTTTTCTCAGAGCAACAAGAACGTGAATGTTCGTAACGAAATTAGAATTATATGAATACCTTCAGCTGCTAACGGGCGTTGATATATATCATCGAGGACAGGTAAAAATGTGTGCCCAGATCGGCACTCGAACCCGGGCTTTCCTACTCACATGGCAGACGCTCTGTCCATCTGAGCCACCGAGGGCACAGACGATAACTCCGCTGCAGAGACTATCTCGCACACGCCTCCAGCGAGACCCACATTATCACCTTGCATGTCCACACACTACATTCGTAGTGTCCCACAACACACTCATTACTCGTGGAAGACATTCTTACCAAGTCCCGTAAGAGTTCGGGGAATATGTGTGCATCTGCAGAGAAGAAGAAGGTCGTGGCCGATGTTGCCAGAACTATATACTTATCTGGATACGGTGTCTGTTCTTTCGGAAACGTCCGAAAGAACAGACACCATATCCATATAAGTATATAAATGTTCATAGATTGATCTATGAACCAGGCACAAAGGACTCTGAAATTAATTATTTTCCGCACCTAAATTGTAATATGATGCTTCTCAAATGCCACATTGTTCTTTGCACGTCTGAAATGTTTCATAAAATAAATCAGTGACACAAAAATTTCAGTGTTTACGTCGAGTGTCAGAATGTTATTTTCCGCACCTACGTACCACACTTTGCGAGCACAATGGACCCTCTATTTAAAAACTTCTACATATAAATTTTCTGTATTACTTATTCAAATACAAGTGGGTGAATTACTAGCATTATTAAAATAAATTATAGTTTCGGTTATTATTGGTTTCTTCGTCTTAAGTTTGGTGTAGCTAATTAAAGAAAATTTTACGCCAAACGCGGTTCGCTTTTATCTACAAAGCGTCTACTTTGGTCATTGGTGTTTTTGCCTCTTGTTCATATGTTCTGCAGACCATTGCTTTTTCCTTCATCGTTAGCGGAGGTTAGGGTTGACGGAAACTTGGCTTTACATTTACACTTGGATCTTTTTTGCCAAAAAGGCCATTGATCACAGCATCAAATAAAGCTGCAGGTTTTCAATCGGTCAAGTAACACAGAAACACTGGCTGTCTCGATGTGTTGCGTTCAAGTACGTCGCAGTCAGCTGTTTAACCCGCAGCGTGTGCAAAATGTGGTTTAAGGCGAGGTTATGGTGTTTTTGATAGCATGATAGCATGACTTGAGCCCTTTCATTCAAGTTAACTTGAACATGAACCAGGATGTTTATTTCAATATTTCGAGTTTCATTGTGTCAAACTGTTTCCCTTTCTTCTGGATCTCCATGACGAGTAGTCTGTACAAACTCCAGAAACGACGACTGATTTGCTCACAAAGCTTCGCATGTGTTGCTGGCTTGACGGACAACTCCATGAAAAAATGTCTGGGAATATTTGGAACGGCGGGTGAAACGTAGCAAACAACATAACCGAATTTTGGTGGCTCTATTAGTCGAGATCATCAAAATATTGGCCAGTTGCGAGTAGCACTCGCACACTGTACATCCGTACAAACTCAATTACGTATATAGACATTTCAAGCATTCTGGAAATCGTGGATCTCGACGATATTTCCTTGTGATCGACATTGATACTAGCAAGACATCGATCACAGGAATTCCAAGACTTTCAAGAGTGTTTTAATTTCAAGTCTGAAGTCGGATACAAATGAAAAAAATGAAATACTTTTTTCCGTGTGATACAATTACAAAGCAACTACTTTATGTTTTTTCCCTTTATTTATGTTGTGAAACCTTCCTTCTTGTGAAATTTCATGATTCTACGTGAAGGTTGGGTACCCTCTAGGTTTTAATGGCTGAGTTTGCAAGTATCAAATTGTGCGACATAAATGGTAGTATCTTCCGATTTCACTGACTTAGAAGCTAACGTTTACTATATCGCCAGGCTGCCATGGAACTTGGTATGCGACATAAATTTCAACTTGTTATGTCTATTTGTTAGTGAGAAATAGAGGTCCTAACAAACAGGCGGACAGTCAGTCTGATAACAAATAAAAAAAGTTTTTCCGTGTGACATAAGAACAAATTAACAATTTTCGAATTTTTTCTTTGTTTGTAGCACGAAACTTTGCTTCTTGCCAAATTTCATGATGTAGGTTTTGATAAGGGGTTTGTGAGTATCAAAAGGACCTAAAAGACCGTACCCCTTAATAAGTGACATAAATTTCAATTTGATACGCCGACTCGTTCCTGAGTGAAAGGGCTTTGAAGAGTCTGCATACAGACATATATGTAGATGGACAGCAAACTAATCCTATTATGGTTCCTCTTTAACCGACTGATGCACCGAACCACAAAAATGATTGAGCTGGATACGACATACCTGAAGAAACCTGTGCTCTTTCTCAACGAGCTGAAGCCGTTGTAAAGACAAGACATGATATTGCAGTCATGTTTCCTTGGGGTGAAAATTTTTTGTCCGGTATGCTTTCTGTTCCCATAGAGATCGCTTTATCAAAATCAAATTAATAAAAGATCGCTGAAAGCTTGCAAGCAGGCATTCTACTCACGTTTCAGTTGTGAAAAAACGCCTAGAAACATTAACACATATTAAAAATATTCTCTGCTACGCCGTTTCAATGAACTGCAGAGTGTATGACTAGAATAACTTTAGCTGCGTATCTGCCGCAAGTAAATGAAAACACACTGGCGCGCAGACGACCTCGCTTGCTATATAAAGCGCACTCTAATCCGTTAACAGTAATTTTACACATACGTAACTTTGGCAGCTGAAAGCTTTCCCATGTCTGTACTCTTTGTCCATCTACGGGAGATTTGACACTGTGCCTGTACCGTGGGGCGTGTGAATATACATACTTGGCGGGTATTCGAGCGTGCTTAAAACGTGTTGCCCGAGCGGTTTCCGTGCCGCCGGTCTATAAATCTCTGCCGCATGTCGCGGACATTGCAGTCGGACCGCCGACCGCCGCTCGATAAGGCATTCATCACGAGAGCCGCGTTTCTCGGTTGCCTCCCCGTGCCGCGGTAGGCCAACCGCAGCACACCGATGCCTCTGGTGAGCTGCAGGGAGCGGAACGAAGCACGGAGACGCTAGCAGCTTGCGGAGGACAACGTGCCTGCACATAATAGTCAACATTATCCTGACACCTCTATATAATGCAGAATCGACCAACAGATGTCACGAAAAGTGGACTCGGCAGTATAAAACACACTGGGGAAAATTGTGTCATCTACATCTACATCTACATCCATACTCCGCAAGCCACCTGACGGTGTGTGGCGGAGGGTACTTTGAGTACCTCTATCGGTTCTCCCTTCTATTCCAGTCTCGTATTGTTCGTGGAAAGAAAGATTGTCGGTATGCCTCCACGTGGGCTCTAATCTCTCTAATTTTATCCTCATGGTCTCTTCGCGAGATATACGTAGGAGGGAGCAATATACAGCTTGACTCCTCGGTGAAGATATGTTCTCGAAACTTCAACAAAAGCCCGTACCGAGCTACTGAGCGTCTCTCACGCAGAGTCTTCCACTGAAGTTTATCTATCATCTCCGTAACGCTTTCGCGATTACTAAATGTCCTGTAACGAAGCGCGCTGCTCTCCGTTGGATCTTCTCTCTCTCTTCTATCAACCCTATTTGGTACGGATCCCACACTATTCAAGCAGTGGGCGAACAAGTGTACTGCAAACTACTTCCTTTGTTTTCGGATTGCATTTCCTTAGGATTCTTCCAATGAATCTATCTGGCATCTGCTTTAGCGACGATCATCTTTATATGACCATTACATTTTAAATCACTCCTAATGCCTACTCCCAGATAATTTATGGAATTAACTGTTTCCAGTTTCTGACATGATATATTGTAGCTAAATGATAAGGGATCTTTCTTTCTATGTAATCGCAGCACATTAGACTTGTCTACATTGAGATTCAATTTCCATTCCCTGCACCATGCGTCGATTCGTTGCAGATCCTCGTGCATTTCAGTACAATGTTCCATTGTTACAACCTCTCGATATACCACAGCATCATCCGCAAAAAGCCTCAGTGAACTTCCGATGTTATCCACAAGGTCGTTTATGTATATTGTGAATAGTAACGGTCCTACGACACTCCCCTGCGGCATACCTGAAATCACTCTTACTTCGGAAGACTTCTCTCCATTGAGAATGACACGCTGCGTTCTGATATCTAGGAACTCTTAAATCCAATCACACAATTGGTCTGATAGTCCATATGCTATTACTTTGTTCATTAAACGACTGTGGAGAGAAACAGTAACAGCAGTGCGTCGGCCAGGAGGGTTCTGTAATTCTACCGTGGACTAATAGCTTGATGTCACCTCATGTCCATCCTTCAAAACCTGCCCAAGCCGACTGTTGATGCCATTGTGAAGGGGAAACCTGAAGTAACGAGCACAACAAACAAAGGCCAGGCGGACCTCATGTACTGACGGACAGATACCGTCGAGGATTGTAGAGAGTAATTGTAAGAAATCGTACGAAATCAACAGAAGGAATCACTCGTGAGTCCCAAAGTGCTACTAGCAATCCATGCAACACAATTACAGTAAGTAGAGAGTTAAAAAGAATGGAATACAGTGGTCGAGCAGCTGCTCGTAGCCCACACATTTATGCAGTCGGTGCTAAGAGACGCTTGAGGTGATGCAAAGAGCGACGGCCCCAGACGGTGGATGCCTGGAAACGAGTGATTTGGAATGAATAACGAAGCTGTAGCCTGTGGCAATCCGATCGAAGTTTTTGGCATTGGCGAATGGTTGGAGAACGTTTCGCCGGTCGCTGTGGCCGAGCGGTTCTAGGCGCTTCAGTCCGGAACCGAGCTGCTGCTGCGGTCGCAGGTTCGAATCCTGCCTCGGGCATGGATGTGTGTGATGTCCTTAGGTTGGTTACGTTTAAGTAGTTCTAAGTTCTAGGGGACTGATGACCTCAGATGTTAGGTCCCATAGTGCTTAGAGACACTTGAACCATTTGAACCATTTTGAGAACGTTTCCTTCTACACTCCTGGAAATGGAAAAAAGAACACATTGACACCGGTGTGTCAGACCCACCATACTTGCTCCGGACACTGCGAGAGGGCTGTACAAGCAATGATCACACGCACGGCACAGCGGACACACCAGGAACCGCGGTGTTGGCCGTCGAATGGCGCTAGCTGCGCAGCATTTGTGCACCGCCGCCGTCAGTGTCAGCCAGTTTGCCGTGGCATACGGAGCTTCATCGCAGTCTTTAACACTGGTAGCATGCCGCGACAGCGTGGACGTGAACCGTATGTGCAGTTGACGGACTTCGAGCGAGGGCGTATAGTGGGCATGCGGGAGGCCGGGTGGACGTACCGCCGAATTGCTCAACACGTGGGGCGTGAGGTCTCCACAGTACATCGATGTTGTCGCCAGTGGTCGGCGGAAGGTGCACGTGCCCGTCGACCTGGGACCGGACCGCAGCGACGCACGGATGCACGCCAAGACCGTAGGATCCTACGCAGTGCCGTAGGGGACCGCACCGCCACTTCCCAGCAAATTAGGGACACTGTTGCTCCTGGGGTATCGGCGAGGACCATTCGCAACCGTCTCCATGAAGCTGGGCTACGGTCCCGCACACCGTTAGGCCGTCTTCCGCTCACGCCCCAACATCGTGCAGCCCGCCTCCAGTGGTGTCGCGACAGGCGTGAATGGAGGGACGAATGGAGACGTGTCGTCTTCAGCGATGAGAGTCGCTTCTGCCTTGGTGCCAATGATGGTCGTATGCGTGTTTGGCGCCGTGCAGGTGAGCGCCACAATCAGGACTGCATACGACCGAGGCACACAGGGCCAACACCCGGCATCATGGTGTGGGGAGCGATCTCCTACACTGGCCGTACACCACTGGTGATCGTCGAGGGGACACTGAATAGTGCACGGTACATCCAAACCGTCATCGAACCCATCGTTCTACCATTCCTAGACCGGCAAGGGAACTTGCTGTTCCAACAGGACAATGCACGTCCGCATGTATCCCGTGCCACCCATCGTGCTCTAGAAGGTGTAAGTCAACTACCCTGGCCAGTAAGATCTCCGGATCTGTCCTCCATTGAGCATGTTTGGGACTGGATGAAGCGTCGTCTCACGCGGTCTGCACGTCCAGCACGAACGCTGGTCCAACTGAGGTGTCAGGTGGAAATGGCATGGCAAGCCGTTCCACAGGACTACATCCAGCATCTCTACGATCGTCTCCATGGGAGAATAGCAGCCTGCATTGCTGCGAAAGGTGGATATACACTGTACTAGTGCCGACATTGTGCATGCTCTGTTGCCTGTGTCTATGTGCCTGTGGTTCTGTCAGTGTGATCATATGATGTATCTGACCCCAGGAATGTGTCAAAAAAGTTTCTCCTTCCTGGGACAATGAATTCACGGTGTTCTTATTTCAATTTCCAGGAGTGTATATATATATTGTGATACCCTATTGCGTTAAAACACTAAATGCGGGAGGATATGAACCATTTTACAAAGCATGAAGATAGTAACTGTTCTCGAAAGAACAGATACCATTGATGACCGTGCAGCTTCTCTAGAATAAATGATATTTAGCTGAAACCCTCAGCTGCCGACAGGTGTTGTTGATATACCTCGGTGGGGACAGCTGAAAATGTGTGCTCTGACCGGGACTCGAAACTGGGATCTTCTGCTTTCATGGCAGACGCTCTATCCATCTGAGCCACCGAGGACACAGATGAACAGCGCGACAGCAGGGACTTATCCCTTCCACGCCTCCCGTGAGACCCACATTCCTAGCTGTCAACAAATATCTATTAGGCACATTACGTATGTAATTGTGGACAGTTGGGAATGTGGGTCTCACGGGAAGCGTGGAAGGGATAAGTCCCTGCAGTCGCCCTGTTCACCTGTGTCCTCGGTGGCTCAGATTGATAGAGCATCTGCCATTTAAGCAGGAGATCCCGGGTTCGAGTGCCGGTCGGGGCACACGTTTTCAGCTGTCGCCATCGAGGTATATCAACAACACCTGTCGGCAGCTGAGGGTTTCAATTGAATGTCGTTAATTTTATAGAGTTGTTTACTCCTTGCACTAGAGGAACAGTTCGGAGCAGACGGCTATATCAGCATAACAGTGCACCCTGCAGCATTTGTGAGTCAATGGCTTGTGGACAATAACATTCCTGAAATGGATTCATCTACGCAGAGTCCCAACCTGAAACTCTGGGCTCAGTTAAAACGTCGACTTCGCTCCAGGCCCCAGTGCCCGACACCACTACCTTCTCTGGTTTCGGCTCTTGAGGAAGAATGGGATGTCTTTCCTCCACAGACATTTAGGGCACCTAATTGGTGTCGCCAGCAGAGTTCAAGCCGTTATAATGGCGAAGGGTGGACACATTCCATGTTAATGCCCACTAATACGTGTCCGGATACTGTTAATCAGATATTGTATACGGTTGGGCACACAGTATTAGAAACTTGTCCCATATTCATAAGGAGATTATTAGAGTGGGTTCTTGATGTCCTTGATCTTTACAGACAAGATAAAGACTTCGAGAGCCAGATTATACATTTGGATGAGTTATTTATGGCCCCCTGCCCTCCTCCCACCCGCCGGGAATTGATCTAGATCACCCAGGGGAAATCCTCACACACCTTAGGTGATTCAGCGTCATCCAACGGAGTCCCGCCTTACCCACTGACCTTAGTCAAATAGACATGTAACTGGATACTGGTCACGCGATATAAAACTGGTGGGAAACCTCTGGACCAATGGGAACACATAAAATCGGGGGAAACCCTACGGACCAATAGCATTTGAGCTCCTCCTCCTCCTCTTCACCCTTATCATTTTCTATAAGTGGGACAATAAGCGGGTGGGATTCACTATGGATCTAAACAACATAGGGAACGAATCAGGTTCAGTCTATTTTTTAATAAAAATGACGTTAGGTCATGTTGCTTAAGGTTTATGTGTTAATAAAATTAAAATTAAATCTTTCAACGCACCAGCAAAGACCACGCTCTGGTGATATGGAAGTAACCTCATTCTTCCACGACTTTTCCGAATTTATCCATATTGCCCACATTTCTCGTGTTTTTCCAAGTTTTAATTATTTTGCAGCGATGTTCAAGCTTTCCTGTATTTCCCACAATTTACTTTTTTCTGCAGTTTTTCTCTTTCATAACAGGGGCACTTGAGTGGGTGGGGTTCACTGTGGAGCTGCACAATATAGGGAGAGGATCAGGCTGTGTTTATTTGTTAATAGCAAATTATGTTAAACCGCTTGAGGTCTGTTTGTTCAGAATAATTTGATACTGAGTGATCCGAGACATCACCAGAAACCACACCCAGGCAAATATATAAGTATTCACATTTCTCCCCAATTTCATGTATTTTTTACCAATTTTGATATTTTCTACATATTTTCCACAATTTACGTTCTTTTCCAAATTTATTCGCATTTTTCCAACATTTTGTCCATGTATCTGAGTTCCATTCCACTGCTTCCAACGTCACGCCAACGTCACGTTGCGTCGACGTCATGATGCTCTCAGCCTATCACAACGTAGCCCGGGTCAGAATTACACAAATGGAAGAAAATCGCAACAGCAAGAAAGAGTAAGAAAGAGTTGTGCAACATAAAGCTGGTTGGCGTGTTTCTACATCTGAAAAATGATGTCTTTTCAAATTTCATGGCATCCGCGTAAAAGTGGTGCTAGTAGCGCCACAAAGAGTATGTAAATCAGGTTTTCTTGAATACAAGCTGTAACGGTCGTGAGGGTTAATTACATATAAGACTAGTCGCGGTGAGTTACTGTTAATGAAGAAGGCCTTTAAGGCGACAAGGACGCCATTATCAACATCTGACAGAGTTTGAAAGAGGCTGTGTAATAAGGCCACGAGTAGCTGGATGTTCCGCCAGCGATATTGCAGAAAGGCTCGGCAGGAATGTGTCTACTGTACATGATTGCTAGCAGCGGTGTTCAGGAGAATGTGCTATCGCAAGATGACTGGGCTCCAGACAGACACGTGGCACTACTGAGAGGGAAGACTTCCGTGTTCGGCGTATGGCTCTGACGTATCATACCGCATCTGCAACATGAATTTGAGCGGCACACAACGAACTGTACAAATCGGTTACTCCAAGGACAGCTCCGAGTCAGACGCCGTGTAGGGTGTATTCCACTGATCCAAAACCACTAGAAAATGCTAATCGAAAGAGAGCCACCATAAAAATCCCGTTTGCATTAACAAAGTACATGCTCCCATAAAAGCATGCTGAAGTTAATTACTTCCTGCCATCTCACAAAAAAGATGTCTTGGGTGTAATAACAACATTAAACAGTAGCCTGCAACATGAAAATAAGTGAGCGTGTGACTCGTCGTGTCTCATAATATTCTGCCCTTTGTCAAAGTCGCTTATCTCAATGGATTTCCCCATTTACAGCCCATGTCTTCGCTAGTGTGATCCCCCACCAGTGTCTCCTATGTTAACGTAATTTGTTTCTGCATCTCATGCCCACAACTCTACCTGGCGGTATCAAGTATAGCGTTGGGCAGTGGTCGTAATGTTTGGCTTATTAGTGTGTATTACATTAAAACCATTAGTGCATATTGGATGGAAACGATAAAATAAAATTACGGTAAAACCTGTGAGCAAGCGAGCTTAGAATGGGTAAATAAAACAATTTATTTCAGACTGTTGAAGCAACGGCTATACCGCAGTGGATACATCGATTCCCGTCAGATCACTGAAGTTAAGTACTGTCCGGTGTGGCCGGCCCTTGGATGGGTGACCATCCGGGCCGCCATGCGCTGTTGCCATTTTTCGGGGTGCACTCAGCCTTGTGATGCCCATTGAGGAGTTACTCGACCGAATAATAGCGGCTTCGGTCAAAGAAAACCATCATAACGACCGGGAGAGCGGTGTGCTGACCACACGCCCCTCCTATCCGCATCCTCAGCTGAGGATGACATGGCGGTAGGATAGTCTCGATGGGCCACTTGTGGCCTGACGACGGAGTGCTTTTCAGACTGTTGTACTGCGGAGTGACTCCAGCTATGACTATCCATATGACTTGTGATCTGTTCTACAACCGTAGGGTACACTCGATTGAACGCTGTACACTGAAATAGATGTTGAGCATCGATTCTGAAGCCTTCTGTATTATGTACAATTCAGTCTGGATGTCCATTTTCCTGATAATCATTCCACTCACCACTCTGCACTTGCACACAACTGTGCCTAGATAGAACACTTGATAAACGTCCCCCCATCCTACACACGGTAGTCATACCAGCTTTAATGTGAATGAGGATGTGCTACCGAGAACAATTGGTGTTGTGGCAGATTATAATGTGAGTGCTGTCAGAGAATGCACGCGGAACCCGCAGTTTCACGACCCACAAGCTGTGACGACATCCAAATCGCCGAGCATCTTTGCGGAAACACGTGAGTATTATCAAAATTCTTGATGAATTCAAACTGGAATCCCTGGAGGAAAGACGGCGTTCTTTTCGCAAAAGGCTATTGAGAAAGTATACAGAGGCGACATTGGGAGCTTACTGCAGAACGAACATACTGCCGCCAGCGCACATTTCGCGTGAGGACCGTGAATACAGGAGAAATTAGAGTTCATATGGAAGCATATAGACAGTCGTTTCTTCCTCACTCAATTTGCTAGTGGGACAGAAAAGGCAATGACTAATAGTGGTCCAAAGTGTCCTCCACCATGCACCGTGTGGTGGCTTGCGGGCTGTGTATCTGGACGTAGATATGGCGACGGTGAAGGCTACGTGAATATTAATGAGTTATCTACTGTGCGCTTGCTGCTTTGCAAGACCTGTCATCTAATATCGCTTGAGACGGATTCTGCCATAAGAAAACGTACATTAGATTATAATTTTGTTTCATTCATTCTAATTCAACAACAGTCGACTGTTCCCTAATTGCAATCTGCCTAGCTACCGCTCTAAGAACAAACTTCCACATCAGAAGAGCCGTTTCGTTAGTGCCCCTCGCGCGTCAGTAACAGTAATCAATATTACTAACTTTACTCGTTTCTCCATGCACACGACCGTACACTGTAACGACCCATCCTATACACCGAGGTGACAAAAGTCATGTTATAGCGCTATGCACATCTACAGATGGTGGTAGTATCGCGTACACAAGATATGGAAGGGCAGTACATCGGAGGAGCTGTCATTTGTACTTAGGTTTCCATCACTATTCAGAAATCCACAGTGTACCGGGAGTACCAAATTTCGGGCATTATCTCTCACCACGGGCAATGCAGAGACCGACGGCCTTCACTTAACGACCGAGCGCCATGGAGTTCGCGTTGTGTTGTCAGTGCCAACAAAGAGACAACATTGCGATAATTAAACGCAGAAATCAATGTGGGACGTACGATGGACTTATGCGTTAGGACAATGCGGCGAAATTTGACAGCAATGGGCTTGGTAGCAGACGACCGACGCGAGTGCCTTTGCTAATAGCACATCACCTACAGCACTGTGATTTCCCTAAATCGTTTCAGGCAAATGCCGGGATGGTTCCTTTGAAAGGGCACGGCCGATTTCCTTCCCAATCCTTCCCTAACCCGAGCTTGCGCTCCGTCTCTAATGACCTCGTTGTCGCGGGACGTTAAACACTAACCACCACCACCACCTACAGCACTTCCCCTGGGCTCGGGACAGTATCGGTTGGACCCTAGGCGATTAGAAAATCGTGTACTGGTCAGATGAGTCCCGATTTCAGTTAGTAAGAGCTGATAGTAAGGTTCGAGTATGGCACAGACCCCACGAAGCCATGGACCCAAGCTATCAAAAAGGCACTGTGCAAGCTGGTTTGGCCCCATAGTGGTGTAGACTTGGTTTACGTGGAATAGACTCGTTCCTCTGGTCAAACTGAACCGATCATTGACTGGAAATGGTTGTACTCGTCTACTCGGAGACCATTTTCAGCCATTCATGGACTTTATGTTCCCAAACAACAATATGATTGTCACTAGGTCACAACTGTTCGCAATTAATTTCAAGAACATTCTGGGCCGGCCGCGGTGGTCTCGTGGTTCTAGGCGCTCAGTCCGAAACCGCGCGACTGCTACGGTCGCAGGTTCGAATCCTGCCTCGGGCATGGATGTGTGTGATGTCCTTAGGTTAGTTAGGTTTAGGTAGTTCTAAGTTCTAGGGGACTGATGACCACAGATGTTAAGTCCCATAGTGCTCAGAGCCATTTGAACCATTTGAAGAACATTCTGGACATTTCGAGCGAATGATTTGGTCACCGAGATATTCAGTCATGAATCTCGGCGAACATTTACGGAACATAATCGAGAGGTTATTTCGTGAACAAAATCCTGCACCGGTAACACCTTTGCAGTTATGGACGGCTATAGAGGCAGTATGGCTCCATATTCCCGCAGGGGACGTCAAACGACCAACGGAGTCCACGCCACGTTGAGTTGCAGTACAATTCCGGGCAAAAGGAGGTACGACACGATATTAGGAGGTAAGACTTTTGTCACCTCAGTTTATGCGGCACACGCTAGCAGACGGCATGTCCTGGTGGATCCCACTTACTGGCGAGGAGAAATGTAAGAGTGGGTAAAAATATGCACATTTAATTTAAGACCTGACCAGATGAAGTTTCTGTACAGCTGTTTGGAATGTGCCGCTGCCACCACAAGACAGTGAATGTACGAAGTCATACTGAAGCTCGGAGATCTGTGATAGTACTTACCATTTTTAGAAAAGAAATGTAGAAGCTATTAAGGGCGCGGAGGAATGATATATTTGTAAAGATCTGAACGAGGACAATGAGTTGATGTAAGGAATTCATGAGTCATATTTTAGTAATTATGAAGTTCCAGAATAAGCTGAGAATTAAAAGTAAAATAATTCGGCAATGATGTGATTTTACAAACAACATGTCAGCTGACAGCGAAGAAGGCACACTGTCAGATGACCTAGTCAGGATTTCTTCTCGCACTAATTCGAGAAATGTTTTAGAAAGACTGTATACTCCCTAATGAAGTAATTACAGCAAAAACATTAATTATAGCAGCTATGATAGAGATTAAGATTATAAGTCATTTGATGTATAGTTTGTAGAATGTGCTCACAGCCTAAGATTAGGCTAATTTCTGTGTAATCAACTCATTAATTACAGACAAAAGCCAATATTGATCATTAAATTTGGTGCAATACCATCCGAATTCGATAAACGTTACTAGCAATTCGATAAGCATTACTAACAATAACAATAAGATTTACCATGTTTTTATTCAAAATGATCTGGACAATAATTTTGACTGATGATTACTCAATTTAATGTCATTTAGTAAGATTAAGGCATACTGTAAAGGTACCAAACTGACCAAAATGTAAGCATGCATTAAATAGTGTACATAAGGTTGCTCATGATAAGCTCACTATTTATTAAGAGGTTAATAATCTGATGCCACATCCCAAAAGGACCTAAGGTTATTCAGAACTTGTGCTGCATAGACATGTAAATTTCGCCGGTGTTTGTGGATATTATACACAGCCCTCTTTTTCAGGCATCTACAGTGCTTGTACAGCTTCTCAAAATGACTCTTGTGATATAAGCAAATACTGTTGGCATGTACACGCTTTTGACTATTAGAAGCACACAGTGTGCCTCCAAGCCGGCCGGTGTGGCCGAGCGGTTCTAGCCGCTTCAGTCTGGAACCACGCGACCGCTACGGTCGCAGGTTCGAATCCTGCCTCGGGCATGGATGTGTGTGATGTCCTTAGGTTAGTTAGGTTCAAGTAGTTCTAAGTTCTAGGGGACTGATGACCTCAGATGTTAAGTCCCATAGTGCTCAGAGCCATTTGAACCATTTTTGTGCCTCCAAGTGTTTTGCATACATGTAAGATGGTCATGTGTAAAAGGTGTATGAAATTCTGCCTATTAATACACACCAAAGCACATACTGGTAAATAAAATTCGATTTTCAAATGTTCACTTCTAAAAAGATATTGTTTTTTCCGTTACTTGTTCTTTAACCAAAAATTTTCGACTCCTGTTAATCATTCTCAGTAGGTCTAAATATATTCCTATAAACTATTAAACGAACTTTTTGGTTGGTTGGCTTAGGCCTTAAAAACCATAACGTATGGCCTTATTTTGTTGTGACTGCTTACCTGACAGTTCATTAATTTTTAAGATGAGATTGTACAGGTTGGTCTACACCGGCAAAATAGAAAATATTGTTCTTGCTTAAAAAGTAATGTTTTTAGTAATTATGTTTTAACCTGAGAAGAATGCAGTGGATATTCTTTACTTACTATTTCTGGTATACTGCACATGGTTGGCGCGTTTCTTTGTGGTTTTCGAGAGACGTTACGTTGCTCTTGGTTCTTACATGTTCATCGGTTTGTTTTTGTCCCGCATGCCGTTAATTTTGAATGTTGAGTTAGCGCACGCACATGCATATGTGTGTGTGTGTGTGGGGCTGGGTGTGTGGGTGGGTGTGGGTGGGTGTGTTTTGAGGAAGGGTGGAGGGGATTGGGGCAAATAGTGTTTTGTTGCGTGGTGTTCCATATTCGTTCAAAACTTTCTTCCCTTGTATTATTGCTTTGTGTATGTGCCAGTTCCACTACATTATGAATTTTTTGTAGGGACTGTTGCTTTTTCCGAGGATCTTCAGTTTCGTTGATATTTGGGTAGTGGTTCTCCGTTATGAAATGATATGCAAAACAGCTTTTGTAATGCGCTGAGGTGTTTAGAATACCTAGTTTTAAAATTCCATCTTGTTTCGACAATGTAAGCAGATTGGCATGAACTACAACTTAACTGACAGATGCCAGTTTTATTTACTTGACCTGGGTGTCGCTGTCGTTCTTGATATGTCTGTATTGTGGAAGTTTAGAAACTAAATTTAATTTGCAAACAATAACTTCCAACTTCAGAGGATAATTATCCTTCAGAGTAATCATTATGTCGTGAGGAACTATAGTATATGTTTCTAATGAACTCCTATTATTCTAGTTGTAGCTCATTTTCGTCACTCTCCGATATTGCGTGACGTTAGTAATCTCTTATGCTTGTTTCATATTTGCATACAGTAACTTAGTATCATTCTGCCGATGTAATTCGGATCACTTAGTTACGACTGACAGCGAATATTTGCCGGGCTCATCCGACGAGCGACATCGGTGTGATCACTCCTGCAGCCGAACAGTGTCGAAATTTGTTTGTTTGCCACGACGGTCGACTTTTTATTTGTTTGTTTTGAAGCAGCGCCGTTGTCACGATGTAATGTCATTACGACGGGCGCCTGTCTCGTCGACGAGGCGAACGGCGCGTTTTATTTGTGGGCCTTTGCTAATTTCGTTAGGACAGCGCCGTTGCTACAGACCACGAAGCCATTTCTGCACCAGCGCGAGATCGGCCGCTGGCCATATGTACTCTCGAAAACACACAGCTAAATAAATGTGCAGCTGCGACAGCACCTACCATAGCTTCTGGTGTTCACTCAGGAGCGAAATATTTGATGCTGTGCACACGATTATGTTATAGTAAGTACAGTACCTAGTCAGAAGGAATCTAACACGAAATTTATTACACAACTCCAAAATCCTGTAGTTCCCGTTATATATGTAGACTGAGGTGAAAGAAGTCATGGGATACCTCTTAGCCGGACGGAGCTGGCCGAGCGGTTCTAGGCACTACAGTCTGGAACCGCGCGACTACTACGGTCGCAGGTTCGAATCCTGCCTCGGGCATGGATGTGTGTGATGTCCTTAGGTTAGGTAGGTTTAATTAGTTCTAAGTTCTAGGGGACTGATGACCTCAGAAGTTAAGTCCCATAGTGCGCAGAGCCATTTGAGCCATACCTCTTAATGTCGTGTAGAGCCTCCTTTTGCCTGGTGTGGTGCGGCAACTGGACGTGGCACGGAGTCAACAAGTCGTTGGAAGTCGTCTGCAGAAATATTGAGCCATGCTGGCTCTACGGCCATCCATAATTGCCGAAGTGTTGCCGGAGTAGGATTTTGTACACGTACTGACCACAGAATGTGTCCCATAAATTTTCGATAGGATGTACGTCTGGATGGCCAAATCATTCGATCGAATTTTCCAGAATATTCTTCAAACCAGTCACGAACAAATGACATGGAGTATTCAAATAGCTCTGAGCAGTATGGGACTTAACATCTATGGTCATCAGTCCCCTAGAACTTAGAACTACTTTAACCTAACTAACCTAAGGACATCACACTACACCCAGTCATCACGAGGCAGAGAAATTCCCTGACCCCGCCGGGAATTGAACCCGGGAACCCGGGCGTGGGAAGCGAGAACGCTACCGCACGACCACGAGCTGCGGACAGACATGGAGCATTGTCATCCATAAAATTTCCATCGTTGTTTGAGGACATGAAGTCCATGAATGGCTGCAAATGGTACCTAAGTAGACGAACATAACAATTTCCAGTCGATGATCGGTTCACTTGGTCCAGAGGACCCAGTCCAATACAGGTAAACACCATCAGCAACTTTATAGAGACACTGCCAGCTTCCACTGTGCTTTGTTGACAATTTGGATCCGTGGCTTCGTGAGGTCTACAACATACTCCACCCCCCGCAAATCAGGCCTTACCAACTGAAACCGGGGATCATCTAACCAGGCTATGGTTTTCCGGTCGTCTAGGATCCAATCTATACCGTCGTGAGCCCAGGAAAGCCGCTGCAGTGACGTCGTACTGTTAGCAAAGGCACTCGCGTTGGTCGCCTCCTGCCATAGCCCATTAACGCCACATTTCGCCGCACTGTCCTAACGGATACATTCTTCGTACATCCCACATAGATATTCACGCAGTGTTACTTATCTGTTAGCACTGACAACTCTACGCAAACGCCGCTGCTATCGATCGTTATGTAAAGGTCGTCGACCACTGCGTTGTCCGTGGCGATAGGTAATGCGTGAAATTTGGTATTCTCGGCACACTACTGACACTGCGATCTCGAAATATTCAGCTCCCTAACGTTTTCCCAAATGGAATGTTCCTTGCATATAGCTCCAACTACAATTCTGCGTTTATAGTCTGTAAATTGCCGCCGTGCGACCATAACCACGTTGGAATTCTTTTCACGTGGATCACCTGAGTACAAGTGACAGCTCCGCCAAAGTGCTCGCCTTTTATACCTTGTGAGCGCGATGCCACAACCTCTGTATATGTGCATATCGCTATAACATGACTTTCGTCACTTCAGTGTATACCGACATCAGCTACAAGTCTGTTCCATTTCAAATAGTTGATCGTAAAGTCTAATAACAAACTTACTGTACGGGAAAGTCTGAAAATTGCAACAACGTATGTAGACCGATGTAAAATTCAGCGGAGAAGCGAAATGAAATGATAGACACCACGAAATGAATTTCAACGAAGTACATCATAATCCACATTGTCCAGACTACACAAGCCACGTTACAGTCTGTGACAGAGAATACTTCTGTGACAACTTTCATTTTGCCTTTCGCTGTGACGTCCGCAAATGATCAGTGAGAAGAGCAAATGTCGACAATCCTACGTATTGTGTCTAATTGCTCAATTTTTTCCGTCGGAGTCATTTCGCGAGCCATTTGCAGGTGGATGTAAACGCTCCCCATCTCTTCTTGGAACATAACCTTTCAAAATTTCAACACTTTAACTTCTCCGAGGAAGACAACGCATATCTTGCAGTGAATACGACTAGAGTTTTTTGAGCACTCCGTAACGCTCGCGCGCCGACTGAACGATACCGTAACGAAATTTATAGCTCTTTTCTATCTCTTTGAGTTATCTGATGCGGTAAGGGTCCCAGAGTCTTGGGCAATACACTAGAATCGATCCTACAAGTGTGTCATAAGTAAATTATTTCGAGAAAGTATTACATTTTCGTAATATTTTTACAAATAATCTCAGCCTGACATGTGCTTTTCCTATGATGTTTTTGTTATCATTCCACTTTAGTTCGCTCCAGACGTTTGCCTCTAGGTATACTTCCAAGGGCGTGAGGCCAACAGCCTAAATGTACAAGAATGTGTCTCTTCTCCTCTTTATGCACAAAACATTACATTTATGTTCAGGATCAATTACCAGTCTTTGGACCAATCAGCGATTCTCCTCAAGTCTACGGGCGTTGCAACACTCCTGAAGACAATAACATCATTTACGAATGCCTCATGGAGTTTCCTAAATTATTTATATGCAGGGTATTAGGGGTATAAGCGCACTGTGATCTTTGGTATCTTAACATGTACCCACTTCAGTTTGTTAGTTGTTTTTTCTCTGTTTCCAACAGCCTTCCCGTAAGGACGTCACATAATTTACTCCTGATGTCTTCTGTGCCTTGTAACTGCACCATTAACAAGGAAAAAGTGCCAAGTGCGAATAAACGATCTTAATGAAACTTTACGGGTGGGTAAAGGGGGCAAAATGGTGTGACACATATTTTTTGTTTGTGCCCTATTTCACTTTTAAGGGATAAACTCACGCCGAAAGGTAATTTGGTATTTTACATTTAGTGAGAATGTCTTCGAAACGAAGATACATAAAAGTGTGTTTCACATAAAATCTGATATTTAATTAATGTTCACGAAAACTGTAAAATCAGTTTTTGTAATAATTTCTAATTCTGCGAAATACCCCACCACCATTAATTAATTTTGAAAAATAAAAGCTTCTGTTACAACATAAATTAAAGAAGCTTTGAAGCTGGTTTCTGAAATGTATTTTTGGAAAAACCTGTACTCAATGTGCTGTCGGACTATTTTCAGCATTCCTAATCAAAATATCTGAACATTCAGTACAATTATGTTTATTTATTTTACTTACATTTGTTTTTGTCTCGAATTGTTATTTTACGTTTTACATTTATGTTTTTGTGATCTTTTTTAGTTTACTGTTTCACATACGTGTATTTTCTTAACGAAAAATAAGAAATAACTCATTATTAATCTTAAAATAATTATAATAACGATAATCTGCAAGGAAATGTGTAAAACGTAATGCATGTACATAAAATGAACGAAATTTCTTCACATATTATACACGACGCAGAAGATAATGTATAAGAAAAACAAAATTCAATAGGATTTCAAACTATCATGGGTAATACTCTAAACATCCTGATCTGTATCAGGCATATTTCGGTACATTGGTAAGCCTTGGCGGAGAGAACTCATTATCTACTAGTGAACGCAGCTTGACTGTATTGTTTCTCAAGTGGATGTTGATATCATAATCATTCAACACAACTAGATCTGAAAGCCTTCTCACAAAGTTCTTCCAACATCGAAAGCTGTATATACTGCACGGCTATACCTGTGCCGTCGAGCCCTTTGGGGTCACCAGATCAAAAATTTCCTTCTCCTCAGGTACTAAACGCTGAACGATTCTTTCATATTGACCACCGTATGAATCTAACAATAATACAGATATTTCTCTCTCACTGAGAAAGAAAACATCTTTCAACTATCTTCTGATCTGGTAAGATGTCTGTTTTCTGATTTAGATGCTGCAGCAAGGACATTTGGGGCTTCATAAAGAGATTCTCTAATTGACGGTCCAAACTCAAGCGTCGTATCTGAGGGCAAGAGGCATCTGGTGATGCACAGGTACATCTTTGGAACGTAAACGGCTTTCGATGTTGGAGAACTTCGTGAGAAGATTTTCAGGTCTAGCTCTGTTGAATGAATGTGACGACAATCTCCACTTGAGAAAGAATACAGTTAAGCTGCGTTCAGTAATACATAAGCAAATTCTCTTTGCCGAGACTTACTAACGTACTGAAATATGCCTGATACAAATCAGGATGTTTAGAGGACCATTCGTCACGGTTTGAAATCTTGCTTTATATTGGCTTCTGCGTCGCGTAAATTTTGTGAAGAAATGTCGTTCATTTTATGCACATGGTGTAAAAAACGTTATGTTTAAAAAAATGTTCAAATGTGTGTGAAATCCTATGGGACTTAACTGCTAAGGTCATCAGTCCCTAAGCTTACACACTATTTAACCTATGTTATCCTAAGGACAAACACACACACGCCCGAGGGAGGACTCGAACCTCCGCCGGAACTAGCCGCACAGTCTATGACTGCAGCGCCCAAGACCGCTCGGCTAATCCCGCACGGCTTATGTTTTAAACATTTCCTTACAGATTATCACTAGTGTAACTATTTTCTATCATAATAATGAGTACCTATTATTTGCAGTTAACATAATAACACAAAATATAAATATATCTAATGGTAAACTAAAAAAAGACACATTAATGAGTTGCCTATTTTTTGCAGCTAACACAATAACATAAAATATACATATATCAAGTGGTAAATTAAAAAAACATATAATAATAAGTTACCTATAATTTCCAAAATGGCTCTGAACACTATAGCACTCAACATCTGAGGTCATCAGTCCCCTAGAAGTTAGAAGTACGTAAACGTAACTAACCTAAGGACGTCACACGTATCCATGCCCGAGGCAGGATTCGAACCTGCAACCGTAGCGGTCGCGCGGTTCAAGACTGAAGCGCCTAGAAGCGCTCGGCCACTTCGGCCGGCCCTATAATTTTCACTTAACACAACAACACAAAATATACATATATCAAATGGTAAACTAAAAAAAGGTGAAACGTAAGATGAGAATTTAAAACATGAAACAAATATAAGCAAAATACTTAGAATGGTAATGAACGTTTAGATATTTTAATTAGGTATGTTTAAAATACACCGAAGCACATTACGTACAGCTTATTTTGCAAAGATGGTATTTCAGAAACCAGCTTTATTACGCAGCGATGTATGTGGCTTGAAAGTTTCTTTAATTTATGTTGCAACAAAAGTTTTCATTTTTGAGAATTAATTAATGGTGGCGGGGCATTTTGTGAAACTTCAAGTTATTACAAAAGTTGATTCAACAGTTTTCAAGAACATTAATTATATATCAAGTTTTAATATAAAAAACAGTTTTTACATATTATCATTTCGAAGACATTCCCTCAAAACGTAAAATGCCAAATCACCTTTTGAGGTGTGCTTTACCCCTTAAAAGTGAAAATGGACAACAACAAAAAAATAATATGTATTGCACTATTTTGCCGCCTCTACACACGTACTGATTTTCATCAACATCGTTTATTGACACTTGAGAATATTCCCTCATAAGTGGACTAGCCCCATCAGTATAGACCAACCTTTTGCATCCACGTGTCCACACTTCAACAAGCGCTCCAAAAACAGTGCCCAGTAGTGAAGTAAATACTGATGTAATGTTGTTCAGTACACTGTCCTCAGTCACTACTAAAGCTATCTGCTCTTAGACCTTCACATCCTGTATATTTTAACAGTACCAGCCGTATAAGGAGCTCTTGAAATTACGTTTACATCTCTAGATTTCGTATCATTAAGAACGTATCGAGTTGTCTCTGCTAGGAAGCTCTGGATACAGTCACAAATATGGTCCGATATATGATAGTCTTGTGTTTTACTCGCTAAATGGCAGATCGAAACTGTAGCGAATGCCTTCCAGCAGTCAAGGTGCGGCAGGAGCTACTATCTGCAGAGCTCTGAATTTCATGGACTGACAGAGCGAACTGTGTTAGGTAGATCTCTGCTTAAGGAATCCATGGTGATTTTTAAAAAGGACAGTTTTGGTTTTCAAAAACGTCGTAACATTTGAGCACAGATCATCATCCATAAATTTGCTACGTTCACGGTATAGGCCTATAATTATGTACATCTGTCGGATGAATGACTTGCATTTTATTCATTCGCTTGGCGTTCTTCTTTGCTCCAACCTGCAATTTCTTCCCATCTCGTGGTAATCTTCGCTGCTCCAACGACCTGCGGTAAGTTGTTGCTAGAAGGCAGCAGGATCTTTTGAATGATCTCTGTAAAATTCCACAGGGTTCTCTTCCGGTGATGATACTTCTCCTCTGCTGCACGATTTTAGTTTATTTTGTACCCAGCATTTATGTTAATATCTGCCATTTCGGTAGTTTATGGGGGCAAAGGTCTCTTGCCTTCTCCAAAAATATACGAATATGAGAATCACAAAGGCATTCGTGGCCTGTTCACGTCAAGGTCACTAAAGTGCTGAAGGATGAGCAAAGAAATTAACCACAAACGGCTTAAGAATTCAAAATGCCTTTCATATGACATGACTTAATTAAATTATGGAAAAATCAGGACTGAGGACACAAACAGATTTTTTGTACAAATAGTAACTGAAATAAAGAAAATCACTTCATCTTCCATGATTTACGAGTCCTGCAACGCTGTAAAATCGCGGTTTTATGTCGTACCGCACCAACTTTCAGAAGTAAGTTACTATAATGGGTAGAATCTGGAGAACGTGTCAGTTGAGATAGCAGTTCGTATTGCAGTTTGACTGGATGTCGGACCGTGAGCGAGGGTGGTCCTACTGCCCTGGTGAAAGAGAATATTTTACTTCGTTAGATAACATCGAAAAATTTTCATCACCTCTTTTCGGAAGGTTATCAAACGGAAATGAGTTAGGCAGAGTTGCAATTATTTTTCGTTTTTCTAGTTATGTGATCAGATCTTACTCTTCTTTTAATAATCGAATGGTGAGTCCACTACTATAATTCTTCCTTGCGCTCAAGATTTAACGTAACGTGTTACTTTTGTGGCGTAACATAGCACGTGAAAAAATTCCCGTAAGAAAGTTACGATGTGGGAAAACTCTTTTAAGAAACTATCACACGATTCCGGCTGTAGCACTATATCCCAGATAGAGACACAGATTGACAAATGATTAATCACCGGTTTTCGCAACAATTGAGTATGTAGAGGTTACAGTAAGTGTGAATGTAGAGATGATGAAGAGGTGTTGGTTTTTCAGGTGGGTGGTAGTGTTCATATACCACGACGTTTTAGTGAATGTTTTACTCTTATCGTCACGCTTGTCGAAACTTGGCGATATCTCAGCACTGTCACCCAGCTGGAAATGTGGGAGCTTTTCATCATTTGGTTAGTTGTGCGCAGAGGAATACCGAATTATCCCGTTTACTGTGCAATCGGTCCACATACTTAGTTTTGCATTATTAATTTTGGTTTCTGATTTCATCATTTTAATTGAAACGTCCCCTTAGAACAATTATATACGTGACTGTGCCTAAACTGACATACAATATTTTTAGCGCAACGCAATCTGACTTTCAAAAATCCCTACAAAAGAATGACCCTGACTAACATTAACCTATACGTTTCACAAATCACTTACCTCACAAAAATCTTGGTTACTCGAACTACTGCAATACAACGAGCACCACTACTGCCAGCTAAATGAAAGATTCAAACTACAGAAGGCACTAACTACTGATAGGGATAGTTAGCAAATGAAAGATATTAATAGAGAACAAACAATGTATTTACCTTAATAGTCATAATATATATAGCAGTTCATGAGAAATTACAAAACTCCGCCATCTCTCTCCCCACATCCACCACTGCTGGCGGCTCACCTCCAACTGCCCAAGGAACATAGCAACGCTACGCGCTGTTCACATCCAGCTGCCGCTGCCCAACACTACAATGGCAGACAACAATGCAAACTAGCCACAGACTGCACACAGCACAGCCAGTGATTTTTATACAGAGGTGGCGTTACCAATAAAAAAACCTAAACAGCCTACTTACATAGCCCCCATGCTCCCCACAAAAAATTTTACAAATTGTTTTGGGCAGTGGCCAATAATGATTTGATAAAATTTTTCATAATTACAATAACAAAGATATCAAATGCACACACTTATTGATACAATGTTGGTCAAAAGCTAAAATTTTCTCACAGTCCATAAAGACAGTCCTGATCATTCATCACAGTGATACTGCCGTTTCTTTTTTCAAAGTCTGAGCAGTAAAAGACAATGCACACGGAAGTAGTGGATTTCCATGCAGTCTTGAAGAATTAGTGTTGTCCTTCCAACGGAAAGACAGTGCTGACTCTTGACATGCTGACAGGTAATGGGCCACAACGGAGCAAACCCACAGCAGAGTCATTCGACGTTTTGAAGAATATTGGTAGGTAGGTCGTCACAGAGCAGACCCACTGTAGTCCTGGTAGAGATTACGGTATTTGTGGGCCACCAGAGGTGCAGACTCACTGTAGTCCATGTAGAGATGGCCAGCAGCCATCTGTTGCGACTGTGCAGTTGCACATTCACCATCGAAGAGTCTTGCGGAGAATATAACAAGTCCATAAACCACCACTTCTGCACTCACAAAGTTTTTCTTTAATTGTCCTTAGAACCAGCAATGCTGTTATCCAGTCCCTTGCTGAATTATTAACACACGTGCAAACACTATCAGTCCCTACTTCTCACATATTGTCCATATACTATGACCAACAGAAACATGTGCAGTGAAATGGAACTTACAAGTTACTTAATTTGATGAACTGGTGTCAAGTACAATTTAAAACATAAGAACACAATAACAAAGGTAGAAAACACATCATTAAAGAACATAACAATACAGATAACATTTGTAGTAACACAGGCTTTACAAAAGAATCGAAATAACATATACATCAGTGTTACAGGAATTATGACATAAGTAAATACATAAAAGATCAGAATAGCTTTGGAAACAACAACTTCACATATGAACATTAAAACAGAACAGAATTAATAATGTCTAACATCTTTACAAAGTAAATAACATATTATTAATGCAAATTATATTTGACGATAACAGAATTCCCCATCATAGTTCATGTAGCTGAGTATGAGAAAAATTCTACAACGTAAGTCTTATGAGGTAAACATATAAAGACAGGAAGAACATAAATATACAAGAGTACACAAACATATAGAGGGATGACACAAAAGGAAAGGACAGGGTTTGTTTTACTGCAGTATTTTGCATGGAGATCTCCCTTTGTTCATCAGTATTCCCAAAAGTACAATCTAAGCCTGCTTTCTGTATTCTGTTCACATCCTCTTTCAAAATAGTTTTTCTCCACTGTACACCACCTTTTTTTTTTGGCCAAACCATTTTCTTATATCTTCTCAATGCATTTCTTCCAATTCATCATAGTTAGTTTTTTATATAGTCCACCCCCTGTTAAGCTAACTTAAATCTACTGAGCTCAGATGCTAAACTAAGGGATGAGGCAATGCAGCAGCACAAAACAATTAACACAAACAGCAATGATAAAAAATACAAAAGGCAAAGCAAGCAGCATAAATTACAACTAATATAAGGCAATGAGCAGCAAACAAGAAAAATAAATCAGTAGTAAACTGGCTTAGCAGAGTAACACAAATTAAAATTCAGTAGCACTATGCCTGGCAAACAGCAGCATCTAAACATAACAAAACTCAAGCAGAAAAAATATTACACTAAAAATGGCCATGTCTAATACCTATGTCACATCTTAACACTAGAGTGATGCATCACAATTTATTCTACAAAAGAAATTACCAAGTACTTGAAAAGAAAATTCTGTATGCAATTCCTGTGAAGGGAAATGTCTTTTTGTGCTCCTTCGTTTTCTTTGAGTACATCATGAAGTTATTCTTTACTGGGTCTGTAGGCATAAAATATTTATATTAGTACATCTATAAAATTTTATTTTAACCAATGCTACAGTGCAGTTAGAAACTAGATATTAAACAAAATGAGCAAATATGTACAATGGAAGGCATGAAACATCAGTCATTAGCCATATGGCACTTCATAGGTTAGTGGAAATTCTCTCAATTCTCGTAGAAAGACACTTGTCATAATCAGGTGTGCAAATGTACGAATATTTCCCATCAGTTCATAAGCATTTCAGTAAGTAGCACAAAGTACGAGTAATCGTATGTTTTCAAGTAATGAGCGTCTCATATTTGCGATGCTTTCTACAAAGGAACGCCAATAGCGAGGATAATGGCCTCCTTTTTTTTCCACCTGTGCCTCTGGAAGGCACACGCTAATACCTTTTTTCCAGGCGACTGTCGCCCAGCTGGGTGCCCACGATGCATTACGTGCAGGTGGTCACTTAACTTTCTTACCGAAATATTTACGACACCAGTTTCCGCTACAGTGACAGTCTCATATGAAAATTTCACAGGTCGAAAATTTACGTTACAAATGTGTAGAAACAAAATCCTGTAAATAGAACAGTGTCCAAAAAATTTTCGTCGGCATTGTGGTACATTCAAGCATTTACACACATTTCATAACTCTTAAAGTACGATTCTTGGTTTCCAACATCCTATTCCACAAATCAGAATCCCTAACCACTACTCATTATTCCTTACCTCATTATACATATACATATTCGTCGACACTTCTTCAATATTTCATCATAAGAAATACATAGCATAATCAAATTCCTCATATAGCATCAGCTAATTTATCATAAACATACCGCAACAGCATAATACACATAGTCATCGTAATAACAACATCATAACACGTCAGTCAACTCTCAAAATCGCCGTAGCTTCCTCCAATAATTTCAAAACCTAAAAAAATTCTCTGCTCATTTCAATAGTGTCATCTACCTCAAACGTACTTTAAAAATCATGATCCCATAGCAAATACATCATTCAAAGCTCTCATAGTATCACAATGATTCCGAAAAAATATGAACAGTTTACAAAGTACAGACAAAATACAGTTTCATAAGTGTGAAGTTATCCAACTGTGTAATTGTGTAAACATGTGTCACTGATGTAGTAAAAAAAATGTTTGTTTCTCTGTCAAATAATCAGATAGCTGTGTAATTCTGTGTTAGAGAAATATGGTACCGATGTGTAAAGTTGTATAACCAAATAACATATTAGCTAGGGCTCCTTGTGCTTGCCAAACACATGGTACACAAAGTAGGTGTGTACCCCCCTGAGGATTAATGTAATTATACCCTCAGGTGTTACAGATTACAACAATGGAATGAAATGTATCATGGAAAACTTTCTTTATTGGCCACTGCCCAAAACAATATGTGAAATTTTTTGTGGGGAGCATGGGGGCTATGTAAGTAGGCTGTTTATGTTTTCTTATTGGCAACGTTACATAGCCCTCTGTGTGAGAATCACTGGCTGTGCTGTGTGCAGTCTGTGGCTGGTTTGCATTGTTGTCTGCCATTGTAGTGTTGGGCAGCGGCAGCTGGATGTGAACAGCGCGTAGCGTTGCGCAGTTGGAGGTGAGCCGCCAGCAGTGGTGGATGTGGGGAGAGAGATGGCGGAGTTTTGTAATTTGTCATGAACTGCTATATATATTATGACTATCAAGGTAAATACATTGTTTGTTCTCTATTAATATCTTTCATTTGCTAACTATCCTTATCAGTAGTTAGTGCCTTCCGTAGTTTGAATCTTTTATTTAGCTGGCAGTAGTGGCGCTCGCTGTACTGCAGTAGTTCGAGTAATGAAGATTTATTTGAGGTAAGTGATTTCTGAAAGGTATAGTTTAATGTTACTCAGGGCCATTCTTTTGCAGGGATTTTTGAAAGTCAGATTGCGTTGCGCTAAAAATATTGTATGTCAGTTTAAGCACAGTCATGTATAATTGTTCAAAGGGGACGTTTCATATGGCGACCCTTGCGCAGTTGGAGGTGAGCCGCCAGCAGTGGTGGATGTGGGGAGAGAGAGATGGCGGAGTTTTGTAATTTGTCATGACCTGCTATATACATTATGACTATTAAGGTAAATACATTGTTCTCTATTAAAATCTTTCATTTGCTAACTATGCCTATCAGTAGTTAGTGCCTTCCGTAGTTTGAATCTTTTATTTAGCTGGCAGTAGTGGCACTCGCTGTACTGCAGTAGTTCGAGTAATGAAGATTTATTTGAGGTAAGTGATTTCTGAAAGGTATAGTTTAATGTTACTCAGGGCCATTCTTTTGCAGGGATTTTTGAAAGTCAGATTGCGTTGTGCTAAAAATATTGTATGTCAGTTTAAGCACAGTCATGTATAATTGTTCAAAGGGGACGTTTCATATGGCGACTCTTGCGCAGTTGGAGGTGAGCCGCCAGCAGTGGTGGATGTGGGGAGAGAGATGGCGGAGTTTTGTAATTTCTCATGACCTGCTATATACATTATGACTATTAAGGTAAATACATTGTTCTCTATTAAAATCTTTCATTTGTTAACTATGCCTATCAGTAGTTAGTGCCTTCTGTAGTTTGAATCTTTTATTTAGCTGGCAGTAGTGGCGCTCGCTGTATTGTAGTAGTTCGAGTAACCAAGATTTTTGTGAGGTAAGCGATTTGTGAAATGCATAGGTTAATGTTAGTCAGGGCCATTCTTTTGTAGGGATTTCTGAAAGTCAGATTGCGTTGCGCTAAAAGTATTGTGTATCAGGATAAGCGCAGTCTTGTACAATTTTTCTAAGGGGAAGTTTCATAACCAGCTGCCGCTGCCCAACACTACAATGGCAGACAACAATGCAAACTAGCCACAGACTGCACACAGCACAGCCAGTGATCTTTATACAGAGGTGGCGTTACCAATAAAAAAACCTAAACAGCCTACTTACATAATTGAGGCAGCTATTAGCCATTGAAATCCTGATGTGGTTCCACTTCACATGGATACAGCTTGTTTAAACACTGAAGATAGAAGGAAACACAGCAAAGTGTAGCATTCAGTTTGGATTAAAAGATGTAAACTAAAGAGCAACAATGATGCTCTTAGAGGACACTCGACTCATGTAAGTAATTTCATTTTCCGATTTCCGCTTTTTTCCTACAATCCAAAGGGATAGGCAGGATCTTTGCACTCTCCTTCCTCTCATTTTGTATCATCGTCTACCGCTACTAGTATCGTGGTACGGTCATTTCACACCTAATTGTAAGTAAAAACTACAGATAGCTGCCAATGCGATTCATGGTATCCGACACGTTACCGAAAGAAGCTTAATTTCTTCTGATAGAATTATGTTTGTATAGCCCTATTATTGTAGCGCAGTTAACTACGATTTCGGAAGAGAAGTCGCCGTCCAATAAAAAAGACATTTCGGTATTACAGCAAGCATGGTCACATAAGTAGACATTAGCCGCTGGTGTAGCAGTTACGGAGTGTTATCTCTCGCTCCTGAGTCCGTGAGTAGTATGAAAATTGATGTTTTTAATATTATTCCCTTTTAACGACCAGAGAATGGCGTGAAATGCAATCACTTGATCTCACTGGTTGTGAGTTTTTGTTTTTCTTTCATGTTCTTTTCTGCTTTCCGGTAATCAAATAAAATGTTATTAGAGTTTATTATGATTGCATTGGTGATCATTTAAATGGGTATGTTATAGAGTAATCTCTGTAGCTGTAAACTGGCAACATACCTTTCTTTTGTAATTAAGCCTTATATTAAAGGAATTTTGATTGTTGTGTCTCTTTGCACATCTGTGTTTCTGGTGAGTTCGGTTGTGAGTATTGAATGAAATATGAAGATTCCGGCCTCACGCTGGGCCACAGTATTAAGGGAAGAAATCGGTACTAGATTGGTGGATAATATAATCAACAGGGACAGACTCTTTAGCTTGAACAAAACGTGGAATCTGGAATTAAGTTTACTTATATCAGTCGGAAAACACCGCCGTGCTTTCTCTCTACTCGTAATTAAGTGTCTGTTGTTGTTGTTGTGGTCTTCAGTCCTGAGACTGGTTTGATGCAGCTCTCCATGCTACCCTACCCTGTGGAAGCTTCTTCATCTCCCAGTACTTACTGCAACCTACATCCTTCTGACTCTGCTTAGTGTATTCATCTCTTGGTCTCCCTCTACGACTTTTATCCTCCACGCTGCCCTCCAATACTAAATTGGTGATCCCTTGATGCCTCATAACATGTCCTACCAACCGATCCCTTCTTCTAGTCAAGTTGTGCCACAAACTCCTCTTCTCCCCAATCCTATTCAGTACGTCCTCATTAGTTATGTGATCTACCCATCTAATCTTCAGCATTCTTCTGTAGCACCACATTTCGAAAGCTTCTATTCTCTTCTTGTCCGAACTAGTTATCGTCCATGTTTCACTTCCATACATGGCTACACACCATACACATACTTTCAGAAACGACTTCCTGACACTTAAATCTATACCTGATGTTAACAAATTTCTCTTCTTCAGAATCGCTTTCCTTGCCATTGCCAGTCTACATTTTATATCCTCTCTACTTCGACCATCATCAGTTATTTTTCTCCCCAAATAGCAAAACTCCTTTACTGCTTTAAGTGTCTCATTTCCTAATCTAATTCCCTCAGCATCACTCGACTTAATTCGACTACATTCCATTATCCTCGTTTTGCTTTTGTTGATGTTCATCTTATATCCTCCTTTTAAGACACTGTCCATTCCGTTCAACTGCTCTTCCAAGTCCTTTGCTGTCTCTCACAGAATTACAATGTCATCGGCGAGCCTTATAGTTTTTATTTCTTCTCGATGGATTTTAATACCTACACCGAATTTTTCTTTTGTTTCCTTTACTGCTTGCTCAATATACAGATTGAATAACATCGGGGAGAGGCTACAACCCTGTCTCACTCCCTTCCCAACCACTGCTTCCCTTTCATCTCCCTCGACTCTTATAACTGCCATCTGGTTTCTGAATAAATTGTAAATAGCCTTTCGCTCCCTTCCTGCCACCTTCAGAGTATTCCAGTCAACATTGTCAAAAGCTTTCTCTAAGTCTACAAATGATAGAAACGTAGGTTTGCCTTTTCTTAATCTAGCTTCTAAGATAAGTCGTAGGGTCAGTATTGCCTCACGTGTTCCAATATTTCTACAGAATCCAAACTGATCTTCCCTGAGGTTGGCTCCTACCAGTTTTTCCATTCGTCTGTAAAGAATTCGTGTTAGTATTTTGCAGCCGTGACTTATTAAACTGATAGTTTGGTAATTTTCACATCTGTCAACACCTGCTTTCTTTGTGATTGTAATTATTATATTCTTCCTGAAGTCTGAGGGTATTTCGCCTGTCCCATACATTTTGCTCACCAGATGGTAGAGTTTTGTCTGGACTGGATCTCCCAAGGCTGTCAGTAGTTCTAATGGAATGTTGTCTACTCCCGGGGCCTTGTTTCGACTTAGGTCTTTCAGTTCTCTGTCAAACTCTTCACGCAGTATTATATCTCCCATTTCATCTTCATCTACATCCTCTTCCATTTCCATAATATTGCCCTCAAGAACATCGCCCTTGCATAGACCCTCTATGTACTCCTTCCACCTTTCTGCTTTCCCTTCATTGCTTAGAACTGGGTTTCCATCTGAGCTCTTGTTATTCATACAAGTGGTTCTCTTCTCTCCAAATGTCTCTTTAATTTTCCTGTAGGCAGTATCTATCTTACCCCTAGTGAGATAAGCCTCTACATCCTTACATTTGTCCTCTAGCCATCCCTGCTTAGCCATTTTGCACTTCATGACGATCTCATTTTTGAGACGTTTGTATTCCTTTTTGCCTGCTTCATTTACTGCATTTTTATATTTTCTCCTTTCATCAATTAAATTCACTATTTCTTCTGTTACCCAAGAATTTCTACTAGCCCTCGTCTTTTTACCTACTTGATCCTCTGCTGCCTTCACTACTTCATCCCTCATAGCTACCCATTCTTCTTCCACTGTATTTCTTTCCCCCATTCTTGTCCATTGTTCCCTTATGCTCTCCCTGAAACTCTGTGCAACCTCTGGTTTAGTCAGTTTATCCAGGTCCAATCTCCTTAAATTCCCACCTTTTTGCAGTGTCTTCAGTTTTAATCTACAATTAAGTGTCTATTAAGTTGTATTTTAAAGATGTATTTAAATTTTTGCGTTTTTTGTTGGACGTAAATTTCAGTTGACTGTTTTATTTTTTAACAGGGCCGGGAAGTTATCGCTAGGGTGGTCCGCAGTGCGTACTGGAGACAGTTTAGTCGGAGTCCAACAAGTAGCGACAAAAGCTGAGCTCAACACCTGACGAATACAACTAGCGAAGCTGCCTAAATATCGGTTAGGGGAAGTCGTGGCGGAACTGGATGCTAAATGTTTAACAATTTTTGTAAAATAATGGAACACAATAAAACATTTTTTGAAGGTATGAAAAATCTCCTTGTAGTATAACCTAACGTACATTGCTATAAAAACACGTAAAACTGTATGTTATATATTTTTAGAAGAAATGAATGGATGCCTTCTGTTCTGCCTCACGGGGCAAAATGGGAAAAGGCAGTTTTGTGTGAAATTGTTGTATAAATGTTGAAATTATTGGGAATATCATCTCAGTATTAGTCGTAAAATGAACAGTGTAGACTAAGGAATGTGGAATCTTAAAAATTATTATCAATAAGAAAATGTACAGTTATTTTTAGTGCTTATTGCCAAGTTACTGTCACCGTTACTTTATGGAATCGCATCTCTCAAATGTATCTGGTTTGCGAATATGCGACACACGATACCTATTAATAAATAAATTCTACAACCAAGGGTGCCCAGCGAGACAAATTTCTTTGTCAGATCTGTATGGTAAGCCATTTTCTTCTGCTCAGTGACAGGCTAATTATCTGACAATACGATGTTCCATAGTTAGAGTAAAATGTTAGCTCTCCATCAACTCTGTGTGTGGTACGATCTCGGCATTTTTGGTCTGCAGTGAACACATTTTTAAATTTCCTTTAAATATTTTCTGGAAAATTTGTCTAGGAAAACAATGATGTCAAGTATATCAATAAAATTTGCGTAAAACAGTCTTGATTGAATAAATATTTTATTTGAACTGGTGAACATTTCGATCAATTGTATTTTCATCATCTTCAGACCTTGTCCTCCATGATGGTGAGAAGAGCTGCGATGACTGAGCAGGCTGCTCTAGAGAGATGTACTCACCAGTTTAAATAAAATATTTGTGCAATCAAGGCTGTTATATCCTGTCTGATTTGTCAGCTCTATAGCTGGGGCTGTTCTTAGCTGCACAAACGTCCCAACGTTAATTTTGTTTAGTTAAACTTCTTAGATGCTTTTAAAACTCCTGTTTCAGAAGATTAAACTGCTATACCTGCCATTTCAACTGATTTAATATCCAGATGCTGTCTGTCAGTCTTTCTAATGTAGCTTCATGCCATGTGGAAAAATAAGGAAAAGAATAAATGTTTAGTTTGAAATCAACCTTCATCGGAAACCTGCCTGTTCCGTTCTGCCCCACGAGCACATTTCAGGTTTACAACTGCTGTGGAGCATAGTCGCTGACGGATTGGTACGTATTATGTAACTGATGTGTAGCAAATGATATGCACTTTAAGATTTCGCGTCATTTAAGGGCGTGCGATTAAGAATTAATGGCTTATCTTTTGGTTAATTTCACTGGAAGTTATAAAAACTAAACTGCAAAAGTGAAGCTCAACCATTCACTTACAAGTCGCACGTCAAAGCAACTCAAAATGGCTGTCTCGTCTTTCCTTCCGTTCAGAAACATTGTTACATATCACTACAGTAGTTTGCAGCATTATGTAGTCTAGAATGCAGCGCAGCCTTGTTTGTGTCTCGCTATCCCATTGTGCCCCTAATTCCCGTGTAGAGGAAACGACAACAACAACCCAAAAAATTGCAAAACATCACATTTTCGCTACTTGTAGAGACAATACTATAGAATAGCAACATTTTTGGACACTTCCATTCGATCTCATCTTTTTCTCTTTTGCTTTCAAAGAGAACACGGCAAGCGTCATAATCCAATTTTCCAGAAACTTCACTCAGTGGAACTGGAGTCAAAGCAAGCGAACATGTGTCTCAGCTTATCCGTAGATAACTCGACCCTTCCTGAGAAAACAACGGTCAAAGCTTCCGAGGTACTTTATGGGTCTTCAAGCGCCTCGTAACGTCAGCCCAAGTTGTGGCCCTGCGGTTAGCTTTGCGACTTCTCGGATTTGCGCCCCCTGTTCCAAAACTGATTGTTTTCATTAATTTTATTTTATTTCTATATTTGTAGAAAGTAACTACACGGATGTTTCTTATCAAGTTACGGGACACAAGGGCGTTATATTAGTGGCAAAATTACAACTGGATTACAGAATAAGTGAAACATAAGTCAAACATTTATTATATAATATAAGTGAGTATGGTATTTTCAAGGATTACAATTTTTTTTAACTCTCATATTTTTATATTTATTCTTATATTACCTGCTGCTATAGAAGCTGTGTCATACAAATGACTAAGACTAGGATTAAATCCAGCAGTTATAATTTTGTACTACACGCACTAGCAAACATATACTTTCCTACAAAAGCAAGTCGGAAACTCGCAGTCCTTTGAAGTCCCATTTGTATGGTAGCAATGAGGTAATAAAACGTATAGCAGTATCATCGAAAGTGACTTCTACGAAACTCATTAATCGCAAACTTTGATATTGTAGTAGCCACAATGTCAATCACTGATCAAAAAAGAAACGAGTATTGCTGAGTTGGCTCACTGCTTTGAGTTCACAGTACCAATCAGCGCAGTGACTTTGCTGCCCCAGAGATGAAAATGAAATCTCATAGATGCTTGCTAGTTAGGTAGAAGAAAATAGGGCTGGTATTGTACTTTAAATGCTAAATTCCGAATACAAGTCACAAAATATTTCTCCGAAGATCGTTCTCGTCGCTTCGCTCCGATGTTCGCAAACGACCGTCAGCGCAGAGGAAGCGAGAGAGACAGAGAGCGAGAGGGAGAGAGAGAGAGCGAGAGGGAGAGAGAGAGAGAGGTGCACTCTTTCCCTTCCGTAAAAGTTCCTCCCCAGAGGACGGCTTCAGCAAACAAGATGAAATGTCGCAGACGAGAAGTTTCCCCGAATACGACCTGATATTCAGGCCAAAGGGATTGTACCAACAGCGTGACGACAGTGGAGGTCCTCCTTGCTCTTACCTGTTGTGTATACGTTACATAATCGAATTTCATGTGATACGGTGTTGACTGACGACTCATTTCATAGAAGAACGGAACAATATGAGCCATATTAATGCTAGGATCAATGACTGCGACACAAATGCGCATATGTGCGTACGTGCACACACACACACACACACACACACACACACACACACACACAATGTTAATTTACAATTTTTGTTATACAGTGTGTCCATAATCAGTGTTCCAGTTTCAAAATGATGTAGAATGAAGTAAAATATGAGCAGCACATTGACGCAGAGGGAAACGTCATGGGGAAAAAATACGAAATTTTTCCGATAGAAGGCAGCAGATGGCACTGTAAGATTCTTAATGTAAGTGGTTTCGCTTACAAATAGGAGGAGAATCCCAATACGACGGCTATGGTTAGATATGCACATTACACCAACCACAATGCTCAATGTGCATGACTGCACAAGTTCGGCAGTCGACAGTTCTGACACTGTTCGTAGGTAAGCCCATTCACCGCAGCAAAGTCATACCGCATTGGATGGGAAAAATCGGTTTGTAATTCTCCTGAGGCTAAAAACCGTGCAAAAAGCAAAAAGACAACAGACCCGCTGGACTCATCTTCTCAAAAAAATACCGCTCTACCATAGACGATGCCGTCAAACCGCAACACACTGCCACCTTTGCAGAATGAAGTGGCAACGGTTGTTATGCATGTGGATTTTCCGTTGGCCAAATTCTGCAGTTCTTCGTATTGACATGTCCTTGGAGATGGAAGTGGGTTTAGTCTGCCCACTGATGTTCCATGGCCAGTCGTTGGCCACTTCCATGCGAGGAAGAAATTCCAGAGCGAACGTCTGTCTTGCTGGCGGGTGAACAGGAAGCCACTTCTGAACATGGGTGATTTTGTATGAATAGCATTGCTAGATGTTTCGCAGGAATTTTATACACCGCAAGCATGTCCAACTTTCGGGAAATTCCACGTTCACTGCTCGACCCCCTACTGCAATGCTGTAGCCATATCTTCGACAGACGTCGGCTCAACTGATTTTCTCCCTCTGCTAAATTACACTTCAAAATAACTTGTCTGAGCCGTGTATCGACTCTTGCTACACCTTGAGTTTGGATTGCATTGGTTTTCCTTTTCTTCCCCTGACATGTTTGTTTGACATGTTGTCTTTCCCCTCTGCTATCGATATCTGCGTTTTTGCTTCCGGGAAACTGCTATGGAGGAAGTGAGATCGTAGACTGGTTGTAACCTCGTGTGGTGGTGCGGAAGTAGCGGCGGTGCGTGCAGAGAGAGAGTGTGGTGGACACGGGAGGGCAGTGTGGCTCTCCAGCGCGAAGCAGGCGTGGTCGGTTGTACCGAGTCGCCACGTGATGTATGTCGGTTGTGTGTAACGAGCGGGTCGAGTTGGCGGAAGAGCTCCCCGCGTGTTGGTTGTGTACAGAATCGCCCCACGAGTATTTTCTGTTGATTTCGCCTTGGTGGGACGTTAACAAGCTTCTTTAAATCCTCCGTTTCAACACTGGAATTCAAAAGGAGGCACGTAACATGAAGGAGCGGTCACTACCCGTCAACGTTGCAGAGAAGACGTGAACTCCGGTAACAGAGCTTGTTGTTGCGCGACCGTTTCGTGTTGGGTAAGCTGGCGTCGCGTGCGCGGTCGGATGTGTGGATCCTTGCCATCGGAGGTCGTGTACTGCCTATTCGAGCATAATTGCAAGTTAAGTTCGTGGAAGGTTTAATCATTAAGTAATAATTTTGTGTAACCAGCGTCTCTTCTGCCTTGTGACCTCCGGCGACCGGGTTTCCTGTCCCTGGCACCGGTGTAGTTGAAGACAGTGATTCCTCCTCCTCTTGGTACTGTCCGATAGGAAGTGTAGTTTTGGCAGTTTTTATTGTTTCGCTATTTTGTCGTGGGTTGTGAGTAAATTCATGCTTTCGTTGGTTGATCATGTGGTCGCTCATTCAGGACTGTGTGGTGTAATGTTTCCTTGCACGAGGTTAGCTCTAATTCTGTCAGCAAGTTAAGCCATTTTATAACAACTTTTCGCTGGCTAAAAGTCGGTGCAGTGACCAGCCTGAGAGTGGAAATTGAGGTTACGGGCGTATTTAAATTGGTCAGTATTCTGTCTAGCCTGAGCATCCCTGAGTGGGTGGTTTGTGGCCGCCTTACACGGGTCCGTCATATGTTCTAATGATATTCCAGGACACTTTTGTTTAACATTTTTTTAGATTCCTCGAAGTTTGTAAACCCTTCTATTTCCATTAATCGTGTGTTTGCTGAGACCTGTTTAATTTTAATGGCGGTGTTGGAAGCTTCACTACCTCAACGCACTTTCTTAAAGTTCTGTATTTACTTTAGTAGTCTGTTTACTAATGTTCTTTAAATTTTTTTTGAAATTGTTGTATTGCTATAAATTACTTTGATTGGCGTTAGCGGCGTGTTTTAAAAGGTAGTTTGCCATAATGCTAGCTTCTGTGTTTTTTAAAAAATTTTCATCTTTATTTACATTTATACTCCGCAAGCCACCCAACGGTGTGTGGCGGAGGGCACTTAGCGTGCCACTGTCATTACCTCCCTTTTCTGTTCCAGTCGCGTATGGTTCGCGGGAAGAACGACTGTCTGAAAGCCTCCGTGCGCGCTCGAATCTGATTTTACATTCGTGATGTCCTCGGGAGGTATTAGTAGGGGGAAGCAATATATTAGATACCTCATCCAGAAACGCACCCTCTCGAAACCTGGACAGCAAGCTACACCGCGATGCAGAGCGCCTCTTGCAGAGTCTGCCACTCGAGTTCGCTAAACATCTCCGTAACGCTATCACGGTTACCAAATAACCCTCTGTCGAAACGCGCCGCTCTTCTTTGGATCTTCTCTGTCTCCTCTGTCAACCCGACCTGGTACGGATCTCACACTGATGAGCAATACTCAAGTATAGGTCGAACGAGTGTTTTGTAAGCCACCTCCTTTGTTCATGGACTACATTTTCTAAGGACTCTCCCAATGAATCTCAACCTGGTACCCGCCTTACCAACAATTTTATATGATCATTCCACTTCAAATCGTTCCGCACGCATACTCCCAGATATTTTACAGAAGTAACTGCTACTAGTGTTCGTTCCGCAATCATATAATCATACAATAAAGGATCCTTCTTTCTATGTATTCGCAATACATTACATTTTTCTACGTTAGTCATTTACCACTCCCTGCACCAAGTGCCTATCCGCTGCAGATCTTCCTGCATTTCGCTGCAATTTTATAATGCAGCAACTTCTCCGTATACTATAGCATCATCCGCGAAAAACCGCATGGAACTTCCGACACTATCTACTAGGTCATTTATATATATTGTGAAAAGCAATGGTCCCATAACACTCACCTGTGGCACGCCAGAGGTTACTTTGTCTGTAGACGTCTCTCCATTGATAACATGCTGTGTTCTGTTTGCTAAAAACTCTTCAATCCAGCCACACAGCTAGTCTGATATTCCATAGGCTCTTACTTTATCAGGCGACAGTGCGGAACGGTATCGAACACCTTCCGGTAGTCAAGGAAAATAGCATCTACCTGGGAGCCTGTATCTAATATTTTCTGGGTCTCATGAACAAATAAAGCGAGTTGGGTCTCACACGGTCGCTGTTTCCGGAATCCGTGTTGATTCCTAGAGAGTAGATTCTGGGTTTCCAAAAACATGATACTCGAGCAAAAAACATGTTCTAAAATTCTAAAACAGTTCGACGTCAGAGATATAGGTCTATAGTTTTGCGCATCTGCTCGACGACCGTTCTTGAAGACTGGGACTACCTGTGCTCTTTTCCAATCATTTGGAACCTTCCGTTCCTCCAGAGACTTGCGGTACACGGCTGTTAGAAGGGGGGCAAGTTCTTTCGCGTACTATGTGTAGAATCGAATTGGTATCCCGTCAGGTCCAGTGGACTTTCCTCTGTTGAGTGATTCCAGTTGCTTTTCTATTCCTTGAACACTTATTTCGATGTCAGCCATTTTTTCGTTTGTGCGAGGATTTAGAGAAGGAACTGTTGTTGTATTGCTATAAATTACTTGATTGCCGTTAGTGGCGTGTTTAAAAGGCTGTTTATTGCCGTACTGCTAGTTTCTGTAAGATACGAATAAAAGATTTATGAAAATCTCATCTCGACAGTAAACTACTAGAAATTTGTCCCCGTTTATCAACCTGTGGTGTGGCTTGTAGTAACAGTAACCACTGTGTCATTCTTTTCGTATTTTGTGATCATTTGTTCCAGGCCCTTAGCCGACTTCGAACCGATGCCTTCAGTGTGGCACACAGTCGCGGTTCTTGCAAAAGCACTTTACCAGAAGTGCAAGATCCTTCATGAAGACAGTCATGTTCGGCGTCTCGAACGCAAACTAACAGCAGTGTGCCGCGTGACTGTTGGTGTACCTATTATGACGCTCCACATACTGATCAAATTGTCTTTTTCTGTTCGATGACGATTACCCCTGCGTTAATAACATTCTGTTAAATTTTTACGTCATTCTGAGCTGTGGTTCACTTTCTACAGCGTTTTGAAACTGGAACTTTAATTATGGACACCCTGTATTTCACTTCGTGTTCAGAGCAGCCGTGCAAAGTGGTGTTACGGTAAGCCACAGAACTCGGCCTCGAAAGAACATCTGTTCAAATCCTCGTATGGACAATTTAGTTTTTCTGTGGTTCCTAAATCGCTTCTAATCAGAGCACAGAAAAATTATTTTGTGAGACCTCTACGTAATACGTATGTGGTTTGGCAAATGTCATGCTGAAGGAGGGGGTGCTATATGTGTGGACCAACTCTTCGAATTCGGAACTCTATTAGAGCACGCTATTTCTCACACACCGACGTGCTACACGCTACAATTTGGAGCCCTCTAACGGCAGAGGACTGGAAATTTGTAGACATGTAGAATAAAGATGTAGAATGTTAATGTTTCTTTTATTTAAAATGCTTTAAAAGATTTGAAACAAAAATTCGGAGGCCATGCTTCACAGAACGCCCTCATATATTACGAGTGTGGGGGGGGGGGGGGGGGGGGGATTTATTCAGATATAAACCCTTTACAGCTCCTGTAAAATGAAAAGGGATCCCTCCTTATATTAAAATTTTGTACAGTTTGTTTCGATTTACTTTCAGACGCCTTTCGTAGTCAATGTAGAGATGGTAAATTGAATGAAGATACGGGCTGACGATCTTCTTTTGCGAAAACCTTGTTGGGCCTCTGAGAATTCGGTTTAAACTATTGGCGACAATCGTCTTTTTAAAATTCTAACACTCAGTTCATAACGTGTATTTAGCTTTTGCCTCAGACATGCATATCGAAGTACAATTTCCTTTGCTATAAGCTTTGCTGTATTCCATACTTCAGGTACATAACAACTTAGCCAGCACATGTTCATAAAATCGAGTATTCTTATCTTTGCAGTATTTGGTGATTATTTTCTCAGTCCTGTATTGTTCTTATCACAGCCTGTGACCTTCCTGGTTTGGTAGACGATAGTGCATCCTATAGCTGTTCCTACATTATTTATTCTACTTTCTTATCTGCTTCAGCCAGAACAATCCGTGTATCAAACGTCCAAAATGTTTTATAGTAAACTACTGGCCATCAAAATTGCCACACCAAGAAGATATGCAGATGATAAACGGGTATTCATTGGACAAATATATTGTATTAGAACTGACATATGATTAAATTTCACTCAATTTGGTTGCATAGATACTGAGAAATCAGTACCCAGAATAACCACCTCTGGCCGTAATAACTGCCTTGATACCCCTGGGAATTGAGCCCGAGCTTGGGTGGCGTGTACAGGTACAGCTGCCCATGCAGCTTCAACACGATACCACAGTTCGTCAAGAGTAGTGACTGGCGTATTGTGACGAGCCAGTTGCTCGGCCACCATTGACCAGACGTTTTCAATTGGTGAGAGATCTGGAGAATGTGCTGGCCAGGGCAGCAGTCGAACATTTTTTGTATCCAGAAAGGCCCGTACAGGACCTGCAACATACGGTCGTGCATTATCCTGCTGAAATTCAGGGTTTCGCAGGGATCAAATGAAGGGTAGAGCCACGGGTCGTAACTCATCTGACAGGTAAAGTCTACTGTTCAATGTGCCGTCAATGCGAAAAAGGTGGCGGAGACGTGTAACCAATGGCACCCCATACCATCACGGCTGATGGTACGCCAGTATGGCGATGACGAATACACGCTTACAATGTGCGTTCACCGCGATGTCGCCAAACACGGATGCGACCATCATGATGCTGTAAACAGAACCTGGATTCATCCGAAAAAATTACGTTTTCCCATTCGTGCACCCAGGTTCGTCGTTGAGTACACCATCGCAGGCACTCCTGTCTGTGATGCAGCGTCAAGGGTAACAGCAGGCATGGTCTCTGAGCTGATAGTCCATGCTGCTGCAAACGTCGTCGAACTGTTCGTGCAGATGGTTGTTGTCTTGCAAAAGTCCCCATCTGTTGACTCAAGGATAGAGACGTGGCTGCACGATCCGTTACAGCCATGCGGATAAGATGCCTGTCATCTCGATTGCTAGTGATACGAGGCCGTTGGGATCGAGCACGGCATTCCGTATTACCCTTGCCCCCAGGGGGTCCACAACTCTTTTGTGGATACGTGCGTGGCGAGCACGGGGCCCCGAGCCATTGCAGCCTTCTTTCTCTCCCGGGCTGCATTTCCTTTCCCTTCCCCTCCTTTCCCCTCCATACCCCTTTCCCCTCGCCCTCTCCTCTCCCTCTATTGGTGTCCTTGCTTATGTTGGCCCCTGCTATCCTCCTGGTTCTGTTGGTTTTACACTCCGGCTTTGTTGCGTAATCATCTCCTCCTTTTGGCATTCCTTGGTCCCCCTCTGGGGTTTGACCTCCATTCCAAAATTTCTCTTCCGTAGTGTGAGCCATTTGGGGAAGAGCACCTTACCTAGTGTCTCCGACGTGTGCCCTCCTAGTATATTCCACCTTTTCTTCTACGTCGTTGTCTGATGCTAGGGTGCATAGCCAGCACGGTAGCCAGCCCGTGTGGTGGGGTCGCTATGTACCCTTTTGGTTGAGCCCCCTGAACACACAGGGATCACACTTCTGATACCTGAGCTGTGACCTCCTCATGCATGCCTTGGAGTGGTTGCTCGTCATCCTGGAGCATCGGAACTCCCGGCAATGGCCGCCGTGCCAGACGGCCCTTGCTGTGGCTGGGTGGCGCCCGTGAGGAGAGCCCCTGATCGGAGTGGGTGGTATCAGGGCGGACGCTATGCAGATGAAACGCATAAGGGTCCAAACCTCTGGCCGCTCTTCTGCGGCCGTCTCTCTGCGTGGTACTGATTCCTCAAGTGCTGCTTCTCTTGCCCCTTCGGCCTTCCCTTCCGTGGCTACCCCCTGGGAGGAGGGTCAGGCCCGTCGTCTAGGGGCAAAGCCTTTCCCCCGTTATCTAGTTTGCACCAGGACTGATGGAGATACTTTCACCAGTGTCAAACCTTTATTCTTTGTGGAACACATTGAAGACAAGTTCGGCGAAGTGGACTCCCTGAGCAAGATGCGGTCGGGTTCGTTACTGATAAAAACTGCTTCGGCTGCCCAATCTGCGGCCCTTCGTGCCTGTACCCATCTTGGCACAATTCCCGTGTCCATTACCCCTCACCAGTCTCTAAATATGGTACAAGGTGTGATTTTTCACAGAGACCTCATCCTTCAAACTGATGAGGAACTTCGGGACAATCTCGGACGGCGGGGTGTTCACTTTGTTCGGCGTGTTCAGAAGGGTCCTAAAGATAATCGTATTGATACTGGTGCCTTTATCCTGGCCTTTGAAGGGGATACCCTTCCTGAGAAAGTTAAGATTATGGTCTATCGCTGTGATGTGAAGCCGTACATCCCACCTCCTATGCGGTGCTTTAAGTGCTTGCGTTTTGGCCACATGTCTTCTCGCTGTTCCCAGGACCCTCTCTGTGGTGACTGTGGACGTCCACTCCATGAGGGGAGTCCCTGTGTTCCCCCTCCTGTATGTGTAAATTGTCATGGTAGTCATTCTCCACGTTCAGCAGATTGCCCAGTCTATAAGAAAGAAAAAAAGATACAGGAGTATAAGTCTCTTGATCGTTTAAGCTACACAGAGGCCCGTAAGAAATATGCACGATTGCACCCTGTGTCCATTACATCTAGTTACGCCTTGGTTACATCTTCATCCCTACCTCCCCCTTCCTTACCCCCGTCCCGGACCCCTCTCCTTCCCCCCTCCCCTGCAGCTCCCACACCTTCTCCTCTGGGCGCCGCTCCCCCTCCCCAGCCGGAGAAGTGTCCCACTCCTTCGGCGTCTGCCGGTCAAGGGCGCCTCTCCCGGGATGCCCCTTCCCGGCACCTTCCAGGTCAAAGGTCTGCTGCAGCGCGGCGACCGCGAGAGCCGCGGTCTATCGGCCCCCAGGTCGCCCGGTCTCTTTCTGTTCCTGATCTTGCTGCAGCTGGCTCCATTATGCCACACAGCCCTCCTCGATCTCAGCCTGAAAAGAAGAAGAAACATAAGTCCCGGGACAAAGAGCCTCTGGTGTCACCGGAGGTCCCTTCCCCGGCTTCACAACCGGATTCTGACCTGTCGTTCATGGATGTCGCCCCCTCCTTGTCGGTGACGGGTGGGGACCCGGCGGTATGACTGGATTTAGCGTGTTCAGCCCTCATTTAAACCATCGTTCTGTGGTTCTCCAATGGAATTGTAATGGCTACTATCGTCACCTTCCGGAATTGAAATCCCTTCTTTCGTCCTACTCAGCAGCTTGTGTGGTTCTCCAGGAATCTCATTTTACTGATGCTCACTCACCGACCCTCCGTGGGTTCCGTGTTTTCTGTCGAAATCGGGTTGGACCCTTGCGGGCTTCTGGTGGCGTTTGTACGTTGGTCCGTACAGACATTGCTAGCACGTGGATTCCTCTCCAAACTACATTGGAAGCAGTTGCTGTTAGGGTCCACTTAGACTCTGCAGTCACAGTATGCAATCTTTATCTCCCTCCTGACAGGACTCTTACACCTGCTGCCTTAACCACCCTTCTTCAGCAACTTCCTCCTCCCTTCCTCCTCCTTGGGGATTTTAATGCTCATCATCCTTTGTGGGGCAGTGCCTTTCCATCTAGACGAGGTCTTCTTATCGACCAATTTATTGCAGACCACGACCTGTGCCTTCTTAATGATGGCTCCCCTACTCATTTCAGTGCTGGTCATGGTACCTTTTCTGCCATTGATCTTTCTCTTTCTTCTCCCTCTCTCCTCCCTTCATTGCACTGGTCGCCACACGACGACCTTTGTGATAGTGACCATTTCCCGTTGATTATCACGCTCCCTTCCCGCTCCCCGATGGAGAGGTTACCTCGTTGGTCTTTCCACCGCGCCGATTGGCCTCTATATACTGCACAGGTCGAGTTTTCTCCCTCTTTGTCGGGTTGTATTGATGACGTCCTACGTGACGTGTCTGACGCGATTGTTCGCGCTGCTAACCTTGCTGTCCCGCGCTCATCTGGACAATTTCGTCGTCGGCAAGTCCCGTGGTGGAGTACGGCCATTGCCATTGCCATCCGTGATCGCCGTCGAGCTTTGCAACACTTTAAGAGGCACCCATCTGTAGCCAGCCTTTCTACCTTTAAGCGCCTTCGCGCTAAAGCCCGTTATTTAATCAAACAGAGCAAGCGGATATGTTGGGAACGATTCGTTTATTCCTTTGGTTCCACTGTCCCTCTGTCACGGGTATGGGCTACACTTCGCTCTCTCCAAGGTTGCCATCGGCAGTCCACCCTCCCAGGCCTTCACCTCCCAGATGGCATTTGTACGGACCCATTAGTTCTCGCAGAACATCTTGCGACCCATTTTGCAGTGGCATCAGCGTCGGCCTCCTATCCAGCTGCTTTCCTTCATCAAAAACAGCAGGCTGAAGCTGTCACCTTATGTTTCACCACTTGTGAGTCAGAATCTTACAACGAACCTTTCACTGAATGGGAATTTCTTTCTGCTCTATCTGCTTCTCATGATACGGCTCCTGGCCCAGATTCCATTCATAACCAGCTGCTTCAACATCTCAGTGCTCCACAACGGCACCATATTCTTCGGGTGTTTAACCGTATCTGGCTCCAGGGTGACTTCCCTTCTCAGTGGAGGGATAGCATTGTGATTCCTGTCCTTAAGCCTGGTCAGAACCCCCTATCTGTTGATAGCTATCGGCCAATTAGTTTGACCAATGTTGGTTGTAAGTTACTTGAACGGCTGGTAGCCCGTCGGCTCACTTGGGTCCTCGAATCTCGGGATCTATTGTCCCCTTACCAGTGTGGCTTTCGAGAGGGACGATCTCCAATCGATCATTTGCTTCGCTTGGAATCCGCAGTTCGGCAGGCTTTTTCCCAGCGCCGCCATTTGGTTGCAGTGTTTTTTGACCTTCGCAAGGCCTATGACACGGCCTGGCGCCATCACATCTTACTAACCCTTCATCAGTGGGGTCTTCGGGGCCCACTCCCGATTTTTATCCGCCAGTTCCTGATCCATCGGTCATTCAGAGTTCGAGTTGGTACTGCTTTTAGTTCTCCACGGACCCAGGAGACGGGCATCCCACAGGGTTCTGTCTTGAGTGTCCTTCTTTTCCTCATTGCTATCGATGGACTTGTGGCCTCTGTCGGTCCCTTGGTCGCCCCTGCCCTGTATGTGGATGATTTCTGCATTTGGGTTAGTTCCTCCTCGATGCCATCTGCAGAACGGCAGCTCCAGGTGGCTATACGGCGTGCCTCTGCATGGACCCTCTCCCACGGGTTTCAATTCTCTCCTTTAAACTCGCGGGTGGTCCACTTCTGTCGCCGTACTACGGTCCACCCTGATCCAGAGCTCTATCTCGCTGCACAAAGATTGCCTGTGGTTCCACAGTTTCGTTTCCTAGGTCTTCTTTTCGACAACAAGCTCACTTGGCTGCCCCATATCAGACTCCTGAAGGTAGGATGTTTCCGTAAACTCAATGTCCTTCGCTTCCTTGCCCACTTCTCCTGGGGTGCGGACCGTTCCCTCCTCCTCCGTCTTTATCGTGCTCTAGTTCTGTCACGTTTGGACTATGGTTGTCAAGTTTATGGTTCAGCTGCTCCTTCCACGCTGCACGTGCTGGATCCAGTCCACCATCGTGGTATCCGTTTGGCCACCGGTGCCTTCCCTACTAGCCCTGTTGATAGTCTCCTGGTTGAAGCTGGGATCCCCCCCCTTTCTGTTCGGCGGTCCCAGCTTCTGGTGTCTTATGCCCTTACTATCCGTTCTTCTCCCGCTCATCCTTCCTATTCTATCCTATTCCCAGACCATGGACGTCGCCCGCCTGACTCCCGCCCTCGGGCGGGTTTACCGGTTGGGCTGCGCCTTGCGTCTCTTACCCGTGATTTTCGGCTTCCTTCTTTGTCCTGTCTTCCTCGCTCCCTCCCCTCCACCCCTCCTTGGTTAGTTCCTCGGCCTCGAATTCGGATGGATCTCTGCCGCGGTCCGAAAGATTCCATCCCCCCGGTGGTGTTCCGTTCCTTTTTCCGCCAAATTTTATGGGAGTTTCGCGATGCTGTTGTTTTTTACACTGATGGCTCTAAATCTGCTGATCATGTTGGGTATGCCTTCACGTCCTTTGTTGGAACGGAAAATCATCTACTGCCACCCTCATGTGGGGTGTTTACTGCGGAATTGATGGCAATTTCCCGGGCCCTTACCTTTATTAAACAATCCCAACACAACCGCGTTTTGTTATGTACGGACTCGATGAGTGGCCTTCTTGCTATTGACCGGTGTTTTTCGCGCCATCCCTTGGTATCTGCCATCCATGACCATCTCGCTGATCTTCACCGTGCTGCTTGTTCCATTGACTTCCTATGGGTCCCGGGCCATGTGGGTATCCCGGGTAATGAGCTCGCTGATCGTTTGGCTGGGGGAGCAGTTACTTACCCCCCGTTTTCTGTAACCCCTCCTGCAGCGGATTTACGGCTTCACATCAAATCCTACTTTGCACAGTCATGGGCCAATTCTTGGGAGGCTACTCCACTGTCTAATAAACTTCGTGCCATTAAGGTGAATACAGGCCCATGGCGTTCTTCCTTTAGCCTCTCCTGCAAGGACTCGACCACACTGTGTCGTCTCCGCATTGGCCATACCAGGCTGACCCATGGTTTCCTTTTGCGTGATGAGCCACCCCCGCTATGTGGTTGTGGAGCCTTCCAGTCAGTGGCCCACATTTTGGTTGAATGCCCCCTTCTTTTGGCTCTGCGTGCTAAGTACAGACTCCCCCACACTTAACCTTTGATGTTGGCTGACGATTCCCGGATGGTCTCTCTGGTTCTAGATTTCCTCCGGGAGAGTGGTTTTTATTCTCAGTTTTAAAGTTTTTAATCTCCCTCTGGTGTTGGGGCAGGGCGGTGAGTGTTTGGGTGTCTCCCACTGTAGGCAGTGTTCAGAGATTCCCGATTCACCTCCCTGACCGGAATCCTCTTTTCTTTCCCTTTTACTCTGTTTTTACCTCTTCTTTTTAAGGCTTGGTTAGTTTTTCTATTCCCATACGTACTTTCTGCATTATAGCAGTTGTACCTTTTAAGTCACAGGTGGTCTTGCCTATGCTGTTTCAGCATAGTGTTGGGTTCGTTCTCTTGCCAACTTCCCTCATTTGTTTTTACTAATGACAACGTGACTGCCCTTTTACGTTTCCCCTTTATCCGTTTTATTTTTCTGACTATACTGAGATGTCCCGTTAGCAGAATGGAGTCTATTTGAAACATGGGACTGATGACCTTGCTGTTTGGTCCCTTTAATCTCAAACAACCAACCAACCAACGTATTACCCTTCTGAACCCACGCGATTACATAGTCTGCTAAGTCATTGGATCTCGACCAACGCGAGCAGCATTGTCGCGATACGATAAACCGCAATCGCGATAGGCTACAATCCGACCTTTATCAAAGTCGGAAACGTGATGGTACGCATTTCTCCTCCTTACACGAGGCCTCACAACGTTTCAGCAGACAACGCCGGTCAACTACTGTTTGTGTATGAGAAGTAGGTTGGAAATTTTCCTCATGTCAGCACGTTGTACGTGTCGTCACCGGCGCCAACCTCGTGTGAATGCTCTGAAAAGCTAATCATTTGCATATCACAGCATCTTCCTGCCGGTTAAATTTCGCGTCTGCAGCACGTCATCTTCTTGGTGTAGCAGTCCTAATGGCCAGTAGTGTGGGTCACAGGTAACCGGCTATTCACTTTCCACTAAGAAAAGGTATTTCTACATTTATAATGAATATTAGCTCTTCCCTGTCTATTGATTTTGTATGCTGCTTTCTAATAGTCTCTGTAAACTTGCCTCACTTTGGGAAGCACTGAAGTTCCAACTGTCCATTTGTATGAACTGGCTTAGCTATATGTGTGACCCGCTTCTAAAGTTTGTTGCTTTCACATGCGTCTAGACGTACACACACACTTGCTGCGTTACCCCTTTATTCTTCTGTCATCCTCCTATAGCTTGATTGAATTGCAAGCAAGGTTATGAGTGGCGAAATGAATAAATGTCCTTAACAATAGCTAGGTATTGCCCGGTAATTAAAATGTTTGTTGTATCGTTAGTTAACGCTGTGAGTATAGCGATAGATTGTACATTCGTAACTAGCTAGAGTATCTACTTCTGGCTCACCACGTTTCTGTTCAGTTCAAAACGGCTGTTGTGGATGACTTCTCATAGGCCACGAACCCATTCACGAATTTCAGAAGTCTTTAAACAAGAAGCTGCATTTCAAATTCCCAAACCTGTACAAAATTTTTCTAACACCGCTCTGCCAGTCTGTCTGCAGGTCCAATTGTCGAAAACTTAGCTAAGTTCCCGAACACCTGCAGCAATTCTAAAATTCCTTGGACTCGTCGTCGGAAAAATTTGAAACACGTTAATAGTGACACAGGCCGAAATCACATCTTCACTCATCGATGTCTCAACGAGGGCTGATCCAGGAGAAAATAGCCGCTGCCCTTATAAAGACTCGATCTGTCGCTGCAAAACCCACGAAATTACACTGTGTATATTACGATAAAACCTACCATTCTAACTAGGTAATTCGCCCTTGTAGGCTGATTACTTTGAGCTTTTTAAAATACCAATATCATTCTTTTTCTGAAAAAATGTAACTTAATGGCTTTCCTTGGCTGCGTATCAATTTTACAGCGAATAAGAACAATATTCAACTTAGTACTACCATTAGGATTATACATGAATTAGGACTCGAATTTCACCAGTTTTTTGCGAGCATCCTTGGTTTTCGTATTATGTGTATAAGGGGAAGTCAAGATAGAAGGAACGTAAGTAAACTGTTCGTTATTTCAAAAGTAATCTCCATAACCGTGGATACATTTGACACTGGCAGATAAGACGTTCGGTGCCGATATGGAAAAATGTTCGTGGCTGCGTACGGAACCATGATCGTACCAAGGCGTGCACCTCTTCGTACACAGCAAGTAGACGGCTGCTAATATCTTTCTTCAGGGATCCAAAAACATGGAAATCGTTTGGAGATGTATCTGGATTTAATGGAAGATGGGTAAGTGATTCACAGAGAAACTTCTTAAGGGTAGTCGAAACAACCTTCACAACATGTAGGCCCACCCTGAAGAAACACATTTGTGAAACTCTATTTGCTTCGAAGATTTGCACGCTTGGGAACTATCGTAGTTTCGTACGTACCCGCAAACAGTTTTCTATGAAAGCTTTGACCGTCTTGACTCACAGTTGGGTAAACGTATTAAGTTACGGCGATTATTGTTAAAATAAGTCTATTTACTGTTTAGGATTCCGTGCCTCAGTCCATAAACACAGAACCTTACGGGGTCGCTTTCTTCTCCGCCTGTCTCTTTGTCCGTCTGTCCCGCCGATTGTTAAGACCCCTTTTTCTCAGGCACTGGCAGACGTATAAAGTTCAGATTTATGTCACATATTAGTTTAGCGCCTGCTGCTTTGCTCGCGTAGACTGTATGGCCCGCAGAGACAGTTTGTTTTTATTTAATCGAATTTGGTATTGTTCACTAATTTGAACCCCTAAGTTTTCCACACTAAGACCATATTAGCAAGGTCTTTCCCGAAAGTACATCTCACCAGAAAGCGATTCTGGCAGACGGAGTCCAAAGTTTTTGTTAATCATGCCTTTCGTGTTCTTGTAGAGATATTTCCGTAGCAACTTTCATCCCCTAACAAATATTTCTTTATATCTAACAGAAAACTGAAATACCAGTTCTCATAAATTTAGCTTTATAATATTTTGAATATAGCAAGATATTTTCTTAAAAATCTTCATCCCCTATTGCACAACTTTAACGGGTTGAATTTTCAGAAAAACTGAAACACGTATTTTTTTTTGTTTCTAACCGAGAAGTCAAATACCATCTGTTGTAGATGTAGCCTTTTCAACAATATAAAGATACATATATATACCTCCTGAGGTTAAAACATCATAAAAGAAAAAAAAACTTGTCTTAACACACAACTGCTTTAAGGTCATAGAACCTAAAATGTCATACTATTGACTTTGAATACCCTACAATACATATTGTAGACATCCTACTTAATGTCACACAGGTCTTGATGAGACAAAAATACCAGAAAGTTTTGCTGATTGCTGTGACATGTTAACATGAACTACACTTTATCCACCTGACTACAAAATTGTTGATATTACTTTAAGGAACTCGAATATGACTGAGCAGTATTCACACAAACAAGAGGACAGGAATATAAATGTTAGTCAGACGTTTAACCTTCTGACAGCTATATAGTCCATGTAACAGAAGCAGAAAGAAAACATAAATGGCATTAAAAATTACTACTTGTAGCTAGAATTGTCTGGCGCTAACTACATGAAAAAAATGAAAAGGATGACAAAACACTTGACGTAAAAACAAAATACAATATACACAATAGATATGCACAAATTAAACATGACTAGAATGACAACATTTGAGACACAAGGAAAAAACAAAATACAGTGTACAATACATAAATATACACAAAGTGAAATGATAAGAATGACAAAACATTTGAGTCACAAGAAAGAACAGAATACAATACAGCAAATAAACATGCACAAGGTATGGTCACGTAGAACGAGGATTGATACAAAACATGACGCTCGGAAGTCAATACTGCAAACATTTCGTTTTTGAAGAGAAGTCACACGCAAATAACACAGGGTGTCCTAGGGGTGCTGGGGTGGATAAATCTTGTGTGCTACTTGGAGGGTAGAATACAAGCAACCACTTCAGCGGGTTTGAAAGTGTTTGTTACGGCGATCCCCTGTGGTTGTCCTCTCGTCCAGAGTTTCCCCACAGTTTGTGTGAGCATGCTTTGCACAGTTTGTGAAGTCTGTCTTGTCTGCCACTGACAAGCGAATTGAAGTACAGTAGTGTTTCGTTATGCCGTTTAAGAGCTTTTGCAGTAACTCAGGCTGCTTGTGTGACGTTCTGCAGTACCCGTACGATCTCTGTCTCTGGATAACATTCGTCATACTACAGTTGCCAACGTACAGTCTCACGTTACCGAACTGTCAAACTAGTGGCATCTAATGGGATGCAGTCCACCTTATTTGCTGCGTGACCTTGGCTGCTGCTGCTGTGACCCGCATACGGCGTACTGGCAGTCTGTTAGTCCGTGTTCTCTAGCGTGCCAATGCCTGGCATGACTGTACTAGTTGAAACAGTTGTACTGGGTCGCGCAGAATGTGCAGGCGGCGCAGTTGGACCTGTTGACACGTAGCTTTAGTTGTTGGCCGCGCTACCCGTGTCGAGTGCACGCCGCCAATGTTAGCGTTCTTTTCGGCGTCGAGATGCCCACGACAAGTGGGCAGCGCGCAGTGGTGCGTGCCGCTGGACCTATTGTGGTGTTACAGGAGGACGACGGTTCAAACCCGCGTTCGGCCATCCTGCTTCAGGTTTTCCTTGATTTCCGTAAATCACATCAGGCAAATGCCGGGATGGTTCCTTTGGAAAGGCACTGTCGACTTCCTTACCCATTCTTCCCTAATCCGACACGACCGATGACTTCTCTGTTTAGTCCCCTCCCGCAAATCAACCAACCAACTAACCTTAAAAATCCTGTAGTAGCTCTTCAGTAATTATTTATTTTTAAAAAATTTTCACCCACTATTTTCATAGATTTATTTTTAAAAACGCTTTTATAATAAAATATTGTCATCCCTATTTGATCTCATATGGGTGGAATTTAAAAAAACACTGAAACAAGTTTTTTAATCCGGAAAGTCAAATAGCAATGTTCATAGCTGTAGGTTAGTCACTCACTATTTCACCCCATTGGGTTAAATTTACAAAAATGATGAAATACGTATTTCTTTATTTCTGACAGAGAAACCGAATACCATCATTCGTGGATCTAGTTTCAAAATTGCCTTAATAGCGACTTCTTTTTACAAAAAAAAATTTCATCCCCTTAGGGTAGTAATTTCGAAAAATCCCTACTTAAACGACGATTGCAGTATAAGTTCCACATCTTCTCCAAATTTCAAGTTTCTATCGGTAGTGGTTTGGGCTGGGCAATTAGGAGCCAAACAGTCGGGGCATTGCCTTTATGTGATTAGGGCCTGTGGTCCTTTGGCAGCGCAAAAATTTTAAGCTAAGTAAACGCAATCAAAAGATAAGGCCATTTATGTCACACATTGTGATAATCGAAAACTCACTCAAGATCTATAGCGCATCCCGTTGACCTAGAATCATGAAATTTGACGAGGAGGAAGATTTCACTGAACAATTAAAGAAAAAAAACCGAAAGTTGTTAATTTGTAATTACATAAAAGAAGAAAATATTTTTTATCATTTTTCTTCCTTTTGTCTGTCTGCCTCTCCGTTAAGACCCCATTTTCTTGGAACAGGGTAATGTGTCGTGTTCAATTTTTGTCGCATACTGAAGTCTCTGTTCACTTGGCGGCCTAAAACTTCTAGGCTTGTAAGTCAATGCAATCAAAAGATAAGCCCGTTTGTCACATATTTTGACACTCAAGAACTCATTCATCAAAACCTATAGGCTACTTCCCATTGACCCATAACCATGAAATTTTGCGAGAGCTAGGGTTTCACGGTACAAGTAAAGGGAAAAAAATTCGAAATTGTTGATTTCTTACTAAACCACACGAAAAAAAATTGTCTGTTAGGCTTCTGGTTGTTTATCCGTCTGTTAAGACCCCTCTTTCTCAGGAAAGAGTAGACGTATCTAGTTGAAATTTAAGTGGCGTGCTAATGCGTGTGTGGTCGATTTGTGACGTAAGAAATTTGAGCTTCTAAGTCAATGCAATCTAAAGATACGGCAGTTTGACACGTACTATATCACATACTCACTCATTAAAGCCTATGGATTGATCTACAATCAAGAAATTTGGCAAGAAGCAAGGTTTCGCAGTACAAATAATGGCAAAATCAGAAAAATGTTAGTTTTGATTACATGACAGAAATAAATATTTATTTTCTCATATGTATCCGACTTCAAACCCAACATTAAAACATTCTCGAAAGTCTTGGAATACAGACTACCGACATCTTGCCAGCGTCAGTACTAGTAACAGGCAAAAATCTTGGAGATTTTGTTGCCATGAATGGACCCTCTACATAGATAATTAAGTTGGTACGGTGTCCTCCAAGCGCGAGTAATATTCGCAACTCGCCAATTTCTTTCCACGTATCTGGTTTTCTTTTGATTGTTTCTTACATTTTATTCAGTGAAATGCTCAACATTAGCATTATTTACTATCACAGACTTGTATTTTTACCTAACGTCTGTAGATAGTCATTGTGATCTGTTATCTAATATTTCTCCTATACTTACTGTCTAGCAATTTATTTGGCACTAAAATGTTTTTTAACCGTCAGAATTAACATATAGGCTCGTTTTTCAAACTGTATGCTTTAACAGAAGTTCGGAAGCTTTTTGTTTTCGGCAGTGCCGTTCAAGCGCTATCAGTTCACACTGCGTCCTTTAAGGTCGCTTAAGTTGCTTAAAAGTTACTAATTTTTAAGGGGGGTAGGACGTCAAACGGGCCGTCTTGGGGTAGGAGAGACACCACAGGACATTTTAATTTCCACTGTCTATACTTTTACGAATGAATTCATAAAACTTTGTCAGCATGACCAGGAAGGATTCAGGATTCACACTCGTAGCAGTGGAAGTTCAAAAACATAAGAAAATTAATTTTGTTTTACATGTGAAAGTTCATCATTTTTCACTTACTATTGGCTGCGTTTGTTGCCGTAGGTACACGTTTCTTCATAAGAGAGATTCTTCGATGAATTTTGCGCAGCATACAAACCATGCTTACAGGTGTATGAAACTCTAAAAATTATTTAATTTATGAAAAAATGAATGTGCTGTTACATTTTAAACTTCATGTTTAGAAAAAACTCAAATTTTATAGGTAATTATCTCAATTTTTACCACAGTTTTTAATAGATTTGGAAAATTCTAGTGTTTCATATGTATGCTGTGCAAAACGTATCGAATCTCTCGTACTTATGAAGTGTACCTATAGCAACAAATGCAGCCAATGGTAATTGAACAAAAGGTGAAATACAAATGTAAAAAATAAATTTTCTTATATTTTTGAAATTCCACCACTGTAAGTGTAAATCCTGAATCGTTTCTGGTCATTCTGACAGTTTTTGAATTTATTTTTAAAATTATAGACAGTGGAAATTAAAAATTCCTTTGGTCTCTCTCCTGCTCCAAGTAGTCCCGTTTGACGTCCTACCCCCCTTAAAGGGGTGCATTCACATCTTACACCGTCAATATCTAGAGTACTATTGTACCTACTGAGTGGATCCTTAAGCGTTGCTTCTCCACTTCGTTTCTGTAGGTGGTGTCGTCTATTTTGCATCTCTGTTACTATGGAGTTTACCTATGAGGCAACGGCGAAATAATCTGCAGCCTCCTCAGTTTTCACGATGGGTGCGCCCTCACACGTATCCACACTGCTCCGAAATAAAGCGAGAAGACTTTATGGTAAATCTGCTGTTTATTTGGTCTGAAAGACGTTACAAGGACTTTCTGGTCCACTTGGAATGCACCTTCTTGTCCTCCTTGTGCCTCTTCTCTTTCCTTGCTTTTCCCTGAATCTTGGCGAGTGCCTGCTCCACTAGCTTATTATGTTCCTGCATCCTTGCTTTCTTCAGTGGCACGAGTGTCACGAATTTCGAAGTCAGCTCTATATTTCATGCTGGCCATGACATAATTTTCAAATACTACCCTACACTGGTTTCCTTTAAGCTCCTCATTCACACATCCCAGTAAACCAACCGTCAAGCAAGACAATGCAATCTTAATAACAGTAGCCTTGCCTTGTGCGTGCATAATGGTGAAATCAAACTCCTGAAGGTAGAGTACCAAACGTGCTAACCTCTTGTGCATGAGCCTTACGGTTAATAAGTATTAAAGGGCCTATTAGTCCATGGAGATTCTCCTCTTTCTGCTGACCAATAATCTGAATTTCTGAAACCTGCGAGTGATATCCATAGCCTCCATCTCAGTGACAATTGTCTTATGGGCTATATTTTCTTTCTCTTCTTGTGTTAGAGTAACATGACACCCAATTCCATATAAGCACTCTGTAGCCATATACAATTCCTCTGACAAATTGGGTTGATACGATATCAATGATCCTATCAAAGGTTATTTTAAGGACCGAAATTCTTGTTCAGCTACCGCATCCCAAGACCTTAGTTTCTTCTTGTCCATAATTTGGCACAAACATGGTGGTGCTAATGTACTCACATTTATAAATCTGTTCTAAAAGCTTATTATCCCAAGGGAACCTCTGAGTTATTTTTTTCATAATTGTTCTCTCAAATTTCTCAATGACCTCTCTTTCTCGGGTTTACAGATACCCCTTCTGCCATGATAATGTGTCCAAGTAATTTGACCCATGAAATTAAAAAACATGGTTAATTTACGTTTGTTGTCCTATGTGCCTTAAAAATTTGTAGCAACTTTTTCAAAATTTTAATATTCTCAGCCCACAATGTTTCTGCTATAACGCAATAATCCTCATAATTAGTCACGTTCTGTTTTAGACAATCTCTTAAAGTACTGTTCAGTACTTTGCCTCCTTTCCCTTGCCTCCTTTCCCTTGCCTCCTTTCCCTTGCCTCCTTTCCCTTGCCTCCTTTCCCTTGCCTCCTTTCCCTTGCCTCCTTTCCCTTGCCTCCTTTCCCTTGCCTCCTTTCCCTTGCCTCCTTTCCCTTGCCTCCTTTCCCTTGCCTCCTTTCCCTTGCCTCCTTTCCCTTGCCTCCTTTCCCTTGCCTCCTTTCCCTTGCCTCCTTTCCCTTGCCTCCTTTCCCTTGCCTCCTTTCCCTTGCCTCCTTTCCCTTGCCTCCTTTCCCTTGCCTCCTTTCCCTTGCCTCCTTTCCCTTGCCTCCTTTCCCTTGCCTCCTTTCCCTTGCCTCCTTTCCCTTGCCTCCTTTCCCTTGCCTCCTTTCCCTTGCCTCCTTTCCCTTGCCTCCTTTGGTCTCCACCTCGTCGTTTGAGACAGTCTGTCCTCTTCTTCCTTCCTCCCTGTGCGCGCCTGAAGGCCGACCCACGCGTTCGCTAGCATAGCCGGTGACGGGGTAACGCGTAATTCCCCGCCCTGGGTAGACAAGTAAGGCACCCACGTACCCCCTGGTAAAGGCCAGGCCCAGGGAGGGGTGATTGCCTGAGCTGATACCTTCTGACCATGCCGACTGGTCCCTCTGTTTCTCGGGAGGTGTGACCTGAGGTGTAAACATTCACCTAAGGCGTGAGTGCCCTCTGAGAGGGTCCCCATAAGGAAGGAGCGCGCCATCGGAGACGCTGGCAATCATGGAGGATTCCTCCGCAATGGATGTCTCTTCTCTCGAGACTTCTGCCCACAAACGGAAACATGACCAGCCACCAGTGACAAAAGTACTACCGCCTGCCCCACAGTTCCTCGTCGTTTCTCGATCTGAGGAAGGAAAGGATTTTTCCTCTGTCAACCGTTTCGTTATCCAGAAGGGTGTAGATGCCATGGCCGGTACTGTTAAGTCTTGTACAAGGTTGCGTAATGGTACCTTGTTACTAGAAACTGAGAGCGCCTTCGAGCCACACTCCTGTACACGTTCCCTGTCCGGGTGGAGGCTCACCGAACTTTGAATTCGTCTCGTGGTGTGGTCTATACTAGATCCCTCGACGGATTGACTGACGAGGAGATTGTCTTTCCTCGCTGAGCATGGCGTGACGGCTGTCCATAGGATCATGAAAAAGGTCAACAATGACCTTGTACCGACCCGGACACTTTTCTTGACCTTTGATAGTGCTAAGCTGCCATCGCGCATCAAAGCGGGCTACGAGGTTATTTCTGTTCGCCCCTATGTCCCGACAGCTACGCGCTGCTACCAGTGTCAGCGTTTTAATCACACTCGCCAGTCTTGTTCCAATGCGGCTAAATGTGTCACTTGCGGCAGGGATGCCCATGAGGGTGACTGTCCACCTCGGTCTCCTCGTTGTGTGAACTGTCAGGGTGACCATGCAGCGTCCTCCTGCGACTGTCCCATCTATAAGGAAGAACGCTGTATCCAAGAAATTCGGGTCAAAGTGTGTCCACCTCGGCTGCTCGCAAGCTATTAGCTAGTAGGAAGCCCACGCTGCTCCCAGCGGGGAAATACAGTACTGTCGTCGCCTCTTCTCGGACTACCAGGGAGGTGGCAACCCAGACATGCGATCTGACCTTCAGCACCACGGTCGTCCGTTCGGCTAGTGCTAAGATCGCGCGGTCGACGTTTCCTCTTCCTCCCATCACCCAACACACAAGCCCCTTCATCAGCTTTTGCTAAGACGAAGAACCAGAAGTCAGATGCACGGGCCTTCAAGAAGGAACCGTCCGGTGCAGACTTCCTACGTACCTCGACCTCCCAGCCATCGACCAGTACTTCCACCAAACGACCTTCCATGAAGGCTCATAGGAAGCACAGTTCTCCTTCTCCGCCACGGCGCATTTCTTCTCCTGCGCCACCCAGCGGTTGCCAACCCAGGTCGTCATCCGTTTCGTCTGGCCGCACCGCTGGTAGCCGAGCATATGGCCGTTCACCGGCAGAGGAAGCTCCCCCTCCCGGCCATCTTACCAAGATGGCCGATGAACCTATAGAACCAATGGACGATGACTGTCCGCCTACTGATAGCGGCGGCAGTGCTCGCTCGAAGCCAGGCCCTCAGCGGCCTTCGAGGTGACCCCTTCTTTCATCTTCCTTTTCTTCTTACGATGGCACTTATTCACTGGAATATTCGCAGCATTCGCTCCAACCGAGAGGACTTGAAGTTGCTGCTCCGCTTGCACCGTCTGCTCGTCGTAGCCCTCCAGGAAACGAAGCTATGCCCGTGCGATCAAATTGCCTTGGCACACTACACCTCTGTGCGTTTTGACCTACCCCCCCCCCCCCCCCCCCCCCCCCGTGGTAGGTATTCCGGCTCATGGAGGGGTTATGTTGCTGGTCCGGGATGATATTTACTACGATCCCATCACGTTGCGCACCGGCCTGCAGGCAGTTGCCATCCGAATTACTCTCCCCACTTTTACATTTTCCATTTGTACCGTTTACACTCCATCGTCGTCTGCCGTTACCAGGGCAGACATGATGCAAATTATTGCTCAGCTACCTGCACCATTTTTGTTAACTGGAGACTTCAATGCCCACCATCCCCTTTGGGGCTCTCCAGCATCCTGCCTGAGGGGCTCCCTGCTAGCAGACCTTTTCAACCAGCTCAATCTTGTCTGCCTCAATACTGGCGCCCCTACTTTTCTTTCGGACGCATCTCACACCTATTTCCATTTAGACCTCTCTATATGTACTACCCAACTTGCACGCCGGTTTGAGTGGTATGCACTTTCTGATACATATTCGAGCGACCACTTCCCGTGTGTTATCCATCTCCTGCAGCATACCCCCTCTCTGTGCTCATCTAGTTGGACCATCTCCAAAGCAGACTCGGGGCTCTTCTCTTCCAGGGCGACCTTTCAGGATCAAACCTCTACAAGCTGCGATCGTCAGGTCGCACACCTCACGGAAGTCATTCTCACTGCTGCTGAATATTCCATTCCTCACCCTACTTCTTCGCCACGTCTCGTACCGGTCCCCTGGTGGACCGCAGCATGGAGACACTTTACGTGCTCGTCGACGTGCTTTACGCACCTTTAAACGCCACCCTACAGTGGCGAATTGTATCAATTATAAAAGATTACGTGCACAGTGTCGTCGTATTATTAAAGAAAGCAAGAAAGCCAGCTGGGCTGCTTTCACAAGCACCTTCAACAGTTTTACTCCTTCTGTTGTCCGGGGTACCGTGCGCCGGCTATCTGGCACTTAGGTCCACTCACCAGTTTCTGGCTTGACGGTCGCGAATGACGTCCTTGTGGCCCCTGAGGATGTCTCCAACGCCTTCGGCCGCTTTTTCGCAGAGGTTTCGAGCTCCGCTCATTATCACCCTGCCTTCCTCCCCCGCAAACAGGCAGAGAAGGCTAGGCCACCTAACTTCCGCTCCTCGAATCGTGAAAGTTATAATGCCCCATTCACCATGCGGGAACTCGAAAACGCACTTGCCCAGTCACGGTCCTCCGCTCTAGGGCCTGATTCTATTCATATTCAGATGCTGAAGAACCTTTCTCCTGCGGGTAAAGGTTTCCTTCTTCGTACATACAATCGCATCTGGATTGAGGGACATGTTCCCGCATGCTGGCGCGAGTCTATTGTTGCCCCGATTCCTAAGCTGGGGAAGGACAAGCACTTGCCTTCCAGTTATCGACCCACCTCGCTTACCAGCTGTGTCTGTAAATTGATGGAGAGAATGGTTAACTCTCGTTTGGTTTGGCTGCTAGTCTCGACGCCTACTTACCAATGTACAATGTGGATTTCGTAGGCGCCGCTCTGCTGTTGACCATCTGGTTACCTTGTCGACCTTCATTATGAATAACTTCTTGCGGAAGCGCTCCGACCGCGGCTGTGTTCTTTGATTTGGAGAAAGCTTACGACACCTGTTGGAGGGCGGGCATTCTCCGCACCATGCATACATGGGGCCTTCGCGGTCGCCTCTCTCCTTTCACCAGGAGAATGGGGTGCCACAGGGCTCAGTTTTGAGCGTCGCTCTCTTCGCCATAGCGATCAATCCAATAATGAATTGCCTCCCAGCTGATGTATCAGGCTCCGTTTTCGTGGACGATTTTACCATCTATTGCAGCGCGCAGCGTACACGTGTCCTGGAGCGCTGTCTTCAGCGTTCTCTTGACCGTCTTTACTCCTGGAGTGTCGCCAATGGCTTCCGTTCTTCTGCCGAGAAGACGGTCTGTATTAACTTCTGGCGCTACAAAGAGTTTCTCCTACCGTCCTTACGACTCGGTCCCATTGCTCTCCCATTCGTGGAGACAACAAAATTTTTAGGTCTTACATTTGACAGGAAACTTAGCTGGTCTCCACATGTCATATTTGGCTGCCCGTTGTACCAGTTCTCTAAATGTCCTCCGTGTTCTCAGTGGTATGTCGTGGGGAGCGGATCGAACCGTCCTACTTCGTCTGTATCGGTCGATCGTCCGCTCCAAGCTGGATTATGGGAGCTTCGTATACTCCTCTGCACGGCCATCCATCTTACGCCGTCTCAACTCCATACAGCCCCCCCAGGGGATCCACAACTCTTTTGTGGATACGTGTGTAGCGAGCACGGGACCCCGAGCTAATGTGGCCTTCCTTCCTTCCTTTCCGGGCTGCATACCTTCCCTTTCCGTATCCTTCCCCATCCCCCATCTTCGCCCCCCCCCCTCACCTCTGGCTCTTTCCTTCCCTTTCTCCCCCTCTGGGGAGTATGGTTTGTGCCTACGTCCGGAGACGGACGCTTGTAAATGTACCGCACTCTTCGCCTTCCTTCCTTGCTTGTATGTCTTCATCTTTCTTCGTCCTTCTCTTTTCCTTACCTCTTCTCTTTACCCTTTTCTCCGCTGCGGCGTTTGAGACCTCTCTTCTTTCCTTTCCCTGTCTCTTTCTTCCTCCCTGTGCGTGTCTGAAGGCCGACCCACGCACTTCCATGCGTAGCCGGTGACGGGGTAACGCGTAATTCCCCGCCCCGGGTAGACAGGTAGGACACGTACGTACCCCCTGGTAACGGCCAGGCCCAGGGAGGGGTGATTACCCGAGCTGATACCTTCCGAAAGTGCCGATTGGTCCCTCCGTCCGTTTGTCGGGAGGTGTGACCTGAGGTGCCCCCACAAGGAAGGAGCGCGCCATCGGAGACGCCGGTAATCATGGGGGATTCTTCCGCAATGGTTTCCTCACCTTCCACTATGTCTGCTCACAAACGTAAGTTCACTGAGTCTCAGCCACAGACGGTTCTTCCATCGTTGCCACAGTTCCTTGTTGTTTCTCGCTCTGACGAAGGTCACGACTTTTCCACGGTCAACCCTTTCATTATTCAGAGAGGTGTCGACGCAATTGCGGCTCCTGTAAAGTCTTGTTCCAGATTACGGAATGGCACCCTGTTGTTGGAAACACACAGTGCCCTCCAGGCTCAAAAATTGCTGCGTACTTCTCTGCTCCACACCTTCCCTGTCTGGGTGGAACCGCACCGTACCTTAAATTCCTCGCGTGGAGTCGTCTATACACGCTCCCTCGATGGATTGTCTGACGAAGAAATTCAGCACTACCTTTCTGACCAGGGCGTCACAGCTGTTCATTGGGTTATGAAAAGGGTTGACTCTAACATCATTCCAACCCGCATTGTCTTCTTGACATTTGACAAAGTTCAACTCCCATCAAAAATCAAAGCAGGCTATGAGATAATTTCCGTTCGCCCTTATGTCCCAGACCCTACGCGTTGCTATCGATGTCAGCGGTTCAATCACACCAGCCAGTCCTGTTCCAATCCGGCCAAATGTGTTACGTGTGGCAAGGATGCCCATGAGGGTGCTTGTCCACCTCCATCCCCTCGCTGCATCAACTGTATGGGTGACCACGCTGCTTCCTCTCGAGATTGCCCCGTTTTTAAGGACGAAAAACTCATCCAGGAAATAAGAGTGAAGGAAAAGGTGTCGACCTTTGCTGCTCGAAAGTTACTCGCCAGTCGACAGCCCACTGTGCCTCAGAAAGGAAAATACAGCTCTGTCCTTGCTTCTCCTCGGCCAACAAAGGAGACGGCCACGCAGACTTGCGACCTCACCTTTAGTACCACTGTCGTCAGATCGGCCAGCGCAAAGATCGCCCGTTCAACCTCACCACTTTCGCCTGCCCACTCTATGGCTCACCCTTCGTCGGGTTCTGCTAAATCTCGAGCCCAAAAGTCAGACGCCAAGTCTTCGAAAAAAGAGCATTCTCGTGAAGAGTTTTTACGTACCGCAACTTCACAACCATCGGTTCCTCCTTCATCTAAACATCATACTTCTAAGAAGGCTACGAAGAAACCCAGTTCCTCTCCTTCTCCGCCAAGGCGTGTCCCATCTACAGCACCACCTGGCGGAAATCGCCCTCGGCCGTCTTCTGTGTCGCCGGGGCGCACTGCTGGTGGCCGGTCAACTGGCCGATCGTTGGTGGCTGGAGCTGCTCCTGACCAACCTATGGATCAGGATCTTCTGCCTTCGACTGAATGCCATTCCATGCTGTCGGTCGCAAGCTCTGAGCAGTCGTTGAGTTGACAGCACCCTTGGTCACGTTCCTCCATTTTCTGTTCACCCTATGTCCATTATCCACTGGAATATCCGCGGCATTCGAGCCAATCGGGATGAATTGTCGATCCTCTTACGATCCTACTCGCCGGTCATCTTCTGTCTTCAGGAAACAAAGCTGCGTCCCCATGACCGCTTTGTTCTCCCTCATTTCCAGTCCGTCCGATATGACCTCCCCTCTGTTGAAGGCACTCCAGCCCATGGAGGACTCATGATTCTGCTCCACGATACTCTCCATTATCACCAACTCCCCTTAAATAGTTCCTTCCAAGCTGTCGCCGTCCGTCTTTCCCTTTCTGGATACACGTTCTCTCTTTGTACGGTATACATTCCATCGTCCACACCAATGGCACGAGCTGATATCCTTCATCTTCTTGGTCAGCTTCCATCCCCCTATTTGCTGGTTGGGGACTTCAATGCCCACCACCCGCTTTGGGGATCTCCACATCCTTGTCCACGTGGCTCACTATTGTTAGACGTCTTCCACCAAGCGGATCTAGTCTGCCTCAACACTGGGGTCCCCACATTTTTGTCTGCCTCCACGACAAATTTATCTCATTTGGACCTTGCGGTCGGTACTGTTCCGCTAGCTCGGCGCTTCGAATGGTTCGCCCTTGATGATACACACTCGAGTGACCACTTTCCATGTGTTCTTAGACTGCAGCCTCAACTGCCATATATGCGCTCGCGACGCTGGAAGTTTGCCCAAGCCGATTGGACACTTTTTTGGTCTCTAGCGACATTCGATGACCGTCGCTTTCCCAGCGTCGACGATGAGGTCACACATATTACCGACGTTATTCTCACAGCTGCGGAACGTTCAATACCACGCACCTCCGAATTGCCCCGGCGCCCCCCAGTTCCTTGGTGGAACGAGGCATGTCGTGACGCAATACGTGAGCGGCGACGTGCTCTTCGCATTTTCCGTCACCATCCAACTTTGGCAAACTGTATCCGATATAAGCAACTGCGTGCGCGATGCCGTCGCGTCATCCGCGATAGCAAGAAGGCAAGCTGGAAATTCTTTATTAGCTCATTTAACACCTTCACTCCCTCCTCGGAAGTTTGGAGTCGGCTTCGACGGTTCTTCGGCGCGCCTAGTTTCTCCCCGGTCTCTGGGCTCACTGTCGCGCAAGATACCTTAGTGGACCCCGTCGCAATTTCTAACTCATTGGGTCAGCACTTTGCTGAGATTTCGAGCTCGTCAAATTACCTGCCAGCGTTTCTCCCGAAGAAACGTGCAGCGGAAGTGCGACATCTTGCTTTCTCCTCTCAAAATCGCGAAAGCTACAATACTGTTTTCTCCATGCGGGAACTCCAACATGCCCTCTCTTCTTCTCGCTCCTCCGCCCCAGGACCGGATGGTATCCATGTCCAAATGCTGCTGCATTTATCAACCCATAGCCTGCGTTACCTCCTTCGCCTTTACAATCGAATTTGGACCGACAGTACCTTTCCCAGGCGATGGCGGGAAGCTATTGTCGTTCCCGTTCCGAAACCTGGAAAGGACAAACATCTCCCCTCTAGCTATCGCCCCATTTCTCTCACGAGTAGTGTCTGTAAGGTTTTGGAGCGTATGGTGAATTACCGTTTAGCTTGGTGGCTGGAATCCCGCAGTCTTTTAACACCAGCCCAATGCGGATTCCGAAAGCATCGTTCTGCCGTTGACCATCTTGTTGCTCTCTCCACTTATATCATGAACAATTTTCTCCGGAAACGCCAAACGGTAGCAATATTTTTTGATCTGGAGAGAGCATACGATACCTGTTGGAGGACAGGCATCCTCCGCACACTGTTCTCTTGGGGCTTTCGAGGCCGGCTGCCCCTTTTTCTTCGCGAATTTATGGCAGAGCGCACATTTAGGGTGCGGGTGAACACTACTCTCTCCCGTACTTTCTCCCAAGAAAACGGGGTACCCCAGGGCTCCGTGCTGAGTGTTGTACTGTTTGCCATCGCCATTAATCCAATTATGGATTGTCTCCTTCCTGATGTCTCGGGCTCCCTCTTTGTGGACGATTTTGCGATCTACTACAGCTCTCAACGGACCAGCCTGCTTGAAAGACGTCTTCAAGGATGTCTCGATCGCCTCCACTCGTGGAGCATCGAAACCGGCTTCCGTTTCTCACCCAGTAAGACCGTTTGTGTTAATTTTTGGCGACGTAAGGAGTTTCTTCCGCCCTCCTTACATCTGGGTCCTGTCAACCTTCCGTTTTCCGACGTCGCTAAATTCTTGGGTCTTATGTTTGACAGAAAACTGTGCTGGTCCTCCCACGTTTCCTATCTTTCGGCTCGCTGTCTGCGTTCCCTTAACACCCTCAGTGTCCTGAATGGTACCTCCTGGGGAGCGGACCGAGTGGTCCTTCTCCGCCTCTATCGCGCCTTAGTGCGCTCGAAATTGGATTATGGAAGCATAGTCTACTCCTCTGCTCGGCCGTCTATTCTTCGGCGTCTCGACTCTATCCACCATCGTGGATTACGTTTAGTGTCTGGAGCTTTTTACACCAGCCCTGTGGAAAGCCTTTATGCTGAGACTGCTGAACCTCCGCTGTCCAATCGGCGGGCAGTCCTTCTGAGTCGTTATGCTAGCCATCTGTCTTCCATGCCTGCTAATCCAGCCCATTACCTTTTTTTCGACACCTCCTTTGATGTCGGGTATGCAGGCCGCTCCTCCTCCCTACTACCCCCGGGAGTCCGCTTCCGTCAACTGCTCCATTCTCTCTCCTTCCGCTTTCCTAAAACCTTCTTGACAACTTGGGGTACAGCACCGCCTTGGCTCCGTCCCCGGATCGACTTGCTCAGAGACCTATGTCAATTTCCCAAGGATGGTACCCCTACACTTGTCTACCGTCGGGCATTTGCTGCTCTATGTGCACAAATGACGGAAGCCACATTTATTTACACCGACGGCTCAAAAACATCATTAGGTGTAGGGAGTGCCTATATTGTTGGCGACACCCCAAATCACTTTCGGCTTCCCGACCAGTGTTCGGTTTATACTGCGGAGCTTTACGCTGTTCTACAGGCTGTCCACTACATCCGCCGCCATCAGCGGATACAGTACGTAATCTGCTCAGATTCTCTCAGCTCTCTCCTAAGTCTCCAAGCTCTTTACCCTGTGCACCCTCTGGTCGACCGGATTCAGGACTGTCTGCGCTTGCTCCACCTGGGGGGCGTCTCAGTGGCGTTCCTCTGGCTCCCGGGACATGCTGGTATCTGTGGGAATGAGGCGGCCGATATAGCGGCCAAGGCTGCAGTCTCTCTTCCTCGGCCAGCTATTCAGTCTCTTCCGTTTACCGATCTACGGAGCGGTTTATGTCGCCAAGTTGCTCATTTATGGCATGCACATTGGTCAACACTTCCCCATAATAAATTGCGGGAAGTGAAAGCCCTTCCTTGCGCTTGGACCTCTTCCTCCCGAACGCGTCGTCGGGAGGAGGTAATTTTAGCTAGACTCCGGATAGGGCACTGTCTTTTTAGCCATCGACATCTTTTAAGCAGTGATCCTCCCCCACTCTGTCCCCACTGCTCTCAGCTGTGGACGGTCAGACACCTTTTAATTGAATGCCCCTATTTTAATCCGTTACGCTCCCGTCTACAGCTATCGCCTGATCTATCGTTGATTTTAGCAGATGACACGCGCTCAGCTGACCGCGTTCTACAGTTTATTAGTGACAGTGAAATGACGTCAGTCATTTGATCTTTTTTTTGGGGACAACCGCCCCCTTTCTATAGTGGATTTTTAAGCATTCCTTCTGCCTTCAGTTTCTCAAATTTTATGACTTTGTTCCCCTTGCTGCTGATTTTAAATTTCGTTTTTTTCCTGTTTCCTACGTCACGGGCTGGGCGCTAATGACCATAGAAGTTTTGCGCCCTAAAACCACAAAAAAAAAAAAACTCCATACAGCATCGGGGTTTACGACTTGCGATCGGAGCGTTTTATACCAGTCCCGTCGAGAGTCTTCTTGCTGACGCTGGTGAATTGCCACTCACCTACCGGCGCGATATACTGCTTTGTCGGTATGCCTGTCGGCTACTGTCAATGCCCGACCACCCGTCTTATCGTTCCTTTTTTGACGACTCTCTCGATCGTCAATACGGGTTGTATGTCTCTTCCCTGCTACCCCCTGGAGTTAGCTTTCGTCGCCTCCTTCAACACCTTGATTTTTCACTCCCTGCAACCTTTAGAGTGGACGAGAGCCACACGCCACCTTGGCTCCAGGCTGAGGTTCGCGTTCACCTTGACCTCAGCTCGCTCCCAAAGAAGGTTACCCCCGGTTCGGTATACCGCTCCCGTTTTGCCGAACTTCGTTCGAAGTTCATTAATATGACCTTCATTTATACAGATGGCTCTAAGACCAATGACGGGGTCGGTTGTTCTTTTATTGTCAGGGCACAAAGTTTCAACTACCGGCTCCATGGCCATTGTTTGGTCTTCCAGTTGAGCTCTTTGCCCTCTACCAGGCTGTTCTTTACATCTGCCGCCACCGACATTCTGCTTATGTCATCTGCTCAGATTCCCTGAGCGCCATCCAGAGCCTCAGTGATCCGTATCCGGTTCACCCTTTCGTGCACCGGATCCAACGCTCTCTTCAGCAGCTGGTGGACGTCGGTTCTCCGGTTAGCTTTATGTGGGTCCCTGGCCATGTCGGTATCCCTGGGAACGAAGCTGCAGATGCCGCGGCCAAGGCTGCGGTCCTCCAGCCTCGGACAGCTTCTTGTTGTGTCCCTTCGTCAGATTGTAGCAGGGTCATTTGTCGGCGCATTTTATCGCTGTGGCATGCCGATTGGGCTGCACTTACGGACAACAAGCTTCGGGCCTTGAAACCTCTTCCCGCGGCTTGTACGTCCTCCTCCCGCCCTTCTCGACGGGAGGAGGTCGTTTTGGCCCGGTTACGAATTGGACGCTGCCGGTTCAGCCATCGCCATCTGCTGACGGCTGCGCCGGCGCCGTTCTGCCCATGTGGGCAATTGCTGACGGTCCGCCACATTTTAACGTCCTGTCCGGATTTTAACACACTGCGTCTTGATCTTGGCCTGCCATGTACTCTAGATGCCATTTTAGCGGATGACCCAGGAGCAGCTGCTCGCGTTCTTCGTTTTATTAACTTGACAAACCTCTCTAAGGACATTTGATTATGCTGTTTTTAATCCTATACCGTGTCAGTCTGTCTTTTATCGTGTTTTCCCTTTTCGTTGCTGTTTTAAACTTGTGACTCGCGGTGCATTCCTAACGTAGTCTGGGCGCTAATGACCGTTGAATTTGTGCGCCCTAAACCCCCCCCCCCCCAAAAAAAAAAAAATTTAGATTTCTGGAAAGTGGTGACCAGCGATCCCCTGCGTCAGCTCAAACTGTGGACCTCCATTTCCTTCTCTTGTGTGGACCCACCTTCGCACCTTGGGTCGGAATCGATGTCTCCTCATTCGCTGATGCCGCCCAAATCTACTGGCTCAAATGGTTCAAATGGCTCTGAGCACTATGCGACTTAACTTCTACGGTCATCAGTCTCCTAGAACTTAGAAATAATTAAACCTAACTAACCTAAGGACATCACACACATCCATGCACGAAGCAGGATTCGAACCTGCGACCGTAGCGATCGCCCGGTTCCAGACTGTAGCGCCTAGAACCGCACGGCCACTCCGGCCGGCCCCAAATCTACTCTCCGACACTGCTCTCTGCTTCACGGCCACTGCCCAAATCCCCTGCTTCCTCACACTCCACTCAAGACCACAAAACACTCCAAGTGGAGTATGCGCCATACGGCTAAAAATCACCAACCGAAAACGGTAGCGTTCTCGTACGTCAGTCACATGTATCTCTGCACTCTATACAGCCTCCCTCCAGACGATGGACGAAATTCATTCCTCCAATCCTAGCGCGTCTCATTGCTTCGAACATTCGTCCACTGGTATGCTATCTGACATAGCCAGGGTCCTACTCATGACACATTTATCTGGCACGTACAGGGAGCAGAGTGGCTTGGATGTCTATGCGACCCCTAAAAAACAGCTCTCCCGGCGGCATCGTGTCTTGCAGTGCCAGCCCATTTTGACTGCTGAGGTTTTCACAAGTCTAACAGATACTGTTCTTGCAGGAAAGTCCACAGGAAACATTATGTGGACACCTCTGGAATCAGAGGAATTCACTCTCCTCATCCAAGAATTATATTATTGCCTTTGTTATTCAATCTTTCTTTTCAGTGAACTGGGCGCTGGTCTGTCTTTAGTCGCTGAAACCAATCATAAAAAGTACTGCCACTGGCCCCTGGGACAGGGCACCATAGCCCGCTGCGAGATCTCCTTCGCCTGTGGCTATGGAACCCCATGCTGCTCAGGTCCTGTCCACCACCTTGCCTTCTGCTGCTTCCCCTGGCTCGGTAGGCATACCTGCTCCTATGCCCGCTCTTGTTCTCTGAACTACTACCAATAAATCAGCCCAGCAGCAGCAGCAGCACCAGCAGCAGCAGTGACTGTCCGACGAAACACGCGCTCTGTTCCACCACCTCCATCTCCATCATGCAACTAGCTACCATTGAATTCAGTGCGGCAACCACTGTCAACTCTCAGCAACGAACATCACTGATCAGAGCTTTCCTAACCTAATGAAAACGTCCTAACTGTACGTGCTTAACTAAGTAAATAAAATGGAAGAAAGGCGAATCTGAAGGACTTGAAATCTTCAACGCTCAACATCACTGGACAGGAATCCACACCACGTTTTCGAAAAGCGCAGTTTTGAAAGGTCTGACAGTTGCACGCTGCATCTTTCATCCGCTTTATAGTCTCCAATGGGCACATATTAGTGGATAACCGTACCCAGTTCTAGGGACATCATCACAATATTGCATCCTGTTACCTAGATTCAAAAAAGTGACAACTCCAGAGATAACAGTAGACCTTTTGTGATGATCACCATGATAGTACGGGCGTGGAGGGGCTACACTCTTACAAAGAAAGAAAAAGGTAAGGTCTATCCTGTTGTAATAAAGTCGATTAATAGGATGCCCTTTCGACTCCAAAAAAACTGTGGCCCAGATCATTTTGGCGCTCAGAACTTATTTGGCATTTTTTTATTTTGTTATGGATCGTGAATAATACCATTCCCTTGACTTCTATGCGAAATGCGGGTCTCGCCAACAGTAACATTGTGGTTCATATATTCATTGCCATCATTGTCGTACCGTGTAACAAAGTCGGTGCGGTCCCCTTTTTCGTCGTTTTTTGTGTCAATCTGTCAAAAACCGGCGATTGTATCAGGCACACCCATTTATGTACTCTAAATGACCACTAGAAGTTTGATAAATAGCTAACGGAGAAATTTCAAGAAAGGAAAAGATAAGTACGTCAACAGTGAAACGATTTTCCTGATAAATTTTTACCTTATTCCATGATTTGTGTTCGTAAGTCACAACTGAAGCCCAGTCTAACGTTCATCATGAACACTCGTTTGTCCGCCATTAAACATGAAGCACAACTTTTAGATGACGCTTCATCCATCACATTTCCACTAACTTCGGTTATCTGTCTGTAAATGGCGATGGAGTGGACGTATTTGCTCTGAGAAACCGTATTACACTGAGCCCCACACTCGGTTGGCTCGTTAATTTTGCCATACATTTTGAAATCGCACCAATGAACATCAAACGACCGTTTCTGCTCGATGTTCACCCCATACTAACCCCAACGATTAGGAAGGTCTATGATATTGCAAGGGGGGTGAGGGGAGAACTGCACGGCTCGTCATATCAAAACGTTCTTTACTTTCAGAATGACCCTCGTATATTAAAAGAAAAATCCATAACGATCTCAAAGAAATATAACCCTTGGAGTAATTCACACTAGATGGCAGACGAAACGAGGGTATAAGTCGCGAACTCTGCTGTAATATTATTTATGACTTAATAACGTACCGTTTCGAGACACTTGAGGATTAATTACGTACATAAAAGTATTGGATAACACTCGGATGAGCGTGATGTCTGTCCACTATTCTAAGGTAACGAATGAAAAATTCTTTTCTTGATAATGTCTGGGCTCAACTGACCAAAACTGTTAACAGCACATGTAATATGTACATAATTACTGCAGCAGTGCACAACGTATTAATAGCTTTTTCCGAGAAAGATATTCTCCTAATCGAAATTTGTCGTTCTCAATTCGACCACTCAAGAAGGTCACGTAAATTTAATGATAAGAGTAACTGTACGAATGACAGCAATTAAAGACAAAATTTTATCAACAATTAAAAATATAACAATCTGTGATTAACAGATGAAAAAACAGCATTTCAACCTCCTTACGTTCTTGAAGTTCGTAAACTCTCTCTCTTCATTATAGGAATTTCGTACGTTCATTTGTAGGGTGGAAAGCAGTGGCCGTTAAAATTTCACGAATCCCGCTGAAACAACTATGAATGCTGTCGCATCTAAGCACCATGTATGAACGTTACATGCTGAATAACAGCTGACAACCACAGGCAACTGAGGGAACTTGAACGCTTAGGACACAGGTACACTTACGATCCTCTGAATACTGGGTTTCCCCGTTCAGGACAAACTAGAAAATAGTAAGATGTACGCCGTACATAACACAATAGAAACGTGCTCACAGCTGAGCAGCAGTCAGCTCGAAAGAAATACAAATGGCACGTATGTTGCTCTGGCCATACACTCTCTGCCGTATCTTGTACACTAGAGGAGTAATGATTTACAGTTCTTGTTCGTATACTAAATGTCAAGGAACATATTTGTCCTTTTTATTCAAATAATTCGCATGTACACCTCTAAATGCAAAGGAGGCATTACCTGTGAAAATAGTTGAATTGGATAATTTCCATTTTTCTGTAGCAGCTTTGTTTCTTACCTCTGTGTCGTTGAAGTAAGGCGTATTCTTTCTTAGTTGTGAATAATTTGTGAAGAACATTCATTTTCGTTCAAAAGGATATTTGCTTTTTAATGCATTTTCCAATTCTATGAAATGTATTATTTGGAGACCAAGCGATGTGTAGCAACAGAAGACCGTAATTAAGCCCGACAGCACTTAACTTCGCTGGTCTGACGGCAGTCGTTGTTACCACTGCGGCAAGGCCGTTGGCAAGAAAACAAATCAGCACATTTTTATTTATACAATTTTTGTTTGAAAAAATATACACTCCTGGAAATTGAAATAAGAACACCGTGAATTCATTGTCCCAGGAAGGGGAAACTTTATTGACACATTCCTGGGGTCAGATACATCACATGACCACACTGACAGAACCACAGGCACATAGACACAGGCAACAGAGCATGCACAATGTCGGCACCAGTACAGTGTATATCCACCTTTCGCAGCAATGCAGGCTGCTATTCTCCCATGGAGACGATCGTAGAGATGCTGGATGTAGTCCTGTGGAACGGCTTGCCATGCCATTTCCACCTGGCGCCTCAGTTGGACCAGCGTTCGTGCTGGACGTGCAGACCGCGTGAGACGACGCTTCATCCAGTCCCAAACATGCTCAATGGGGGACAGATCCGGAGATCTTGCTGGCCAGGGTAGTTGACTTACACCTTCTAGAGCACGTTGGGTGGCACGGGATACATGCGGACGTGCATTGTCCTGTTGGAACAGCAAGTTCCCTTGCCGGTCTAGGAATGGTAGAACGATGGGTTCGATGACGGTTTGGATGTACCGTGCACTATTCAGTGTCCCCTCGACGATCACCAGTGGTGTACGGCCAGTGTAGGAGATCGCTCCCCACACCATGATGCCGGGTGTTGACCCTGTGTGCCTCGGTCGTATGCAGTCCTGATTGTGGCGCTCACCTGCACGGCGCCAAACACGCATACGACCATCATTGGCACCAAGGCAGAAGCGACTCTCATCGCTGAAGACGACACGTCTCCATTCGTCCCTCCATTCACGCCTGTCGTGACACCACTGGAGGCGGGCTGCACGATGTTGGGGCGTGAGCGGAAGACGGCCTAACGGTGTGCGGGACCGTAGCCCAGCTTCATGGAGACGGTTGCGAATGGTCCTCGCCGATACCCCAGGAGCAACAGTGTCCCTAATTTGCTGGGAAGTGGCGGTGCGGTCTCCTACGGCACTGCGTAGGATCCTACGGTCTTGGCGTGCATCCGTGCGTCGCTGCGGTCCGGTCCCAGGTCGACGGGCACGTGCACCTTCCGCCGACCACTGGCGACAACATCGATGTACTGTGGAGACCTCACGCCCCACGTGTTGAGCAATTCGGCGGCACGTCCACCCGGCCTCCCGCATGCCCACTATACGCCCTCGCTCAAAGTCCGTCAACTGCACATACGGTTCACGTCCACGCTGTCGCGGCATGCTACCAGTGTTAAAGACTGCGATGGAGCTCCGTATGCCACGGCAAACTGGCTGACACTGACGGCGGCGGTGCACAAATGCTGCGCAGCTAGCGCCATTCGACGGCCAACACCGCGGTTCCTGGTGTGTCCGCTGTGCCGTGCGTGTGATCATTGCTTGTACAGCCCTCTCGCAGTGTCCGGAGCAAGTGTGGTGGGTCTGACACACCGGTGTCAATGTGTTGTTTTTTCCATTTCCAGGAGTGTATATGAGACAGAATGATTTGGAAGAAGCAGTTCGTCTATTAGTTTACATGCCTTCGTGTCATTGTTGAACTGAAGGAGAGGAAGAAATCGAAACCATCATTTTCACCACACAGCACAGCATTTTCTTCCTTGTTGTCGGTTTTAACAGAGAACTTGCACGTTGTCATATAAAAAATATGTATATGATATGAAGTAAATCAGTCAAGAACTTATCAAGATTTTTGATAAAAACGTAACCCTTTTTATTTTACATATATATCTATATGTTATATACAGAGTGTTACAAAAAGGTACGCCCAAACTTGCAGGAAACATTCCTCACACGCCAAGAAAGAAAGTATGTTATGTGGACATGCGTCCAGAAACGCTTACTTTCCATGTTAGAGCTCATTTTATTACTTCTCTTCAAATCACATTAATCATGGAATGGAAACACACGGCAACAGAACGTACCAGCGTGACTTCAAACACTTTGTTACAGGAAATGTTCAAAATGTCCTCCGTTAGCGAGGATACATGCATCCACCCTCCGTCGCATGGAATCCCTGATGCGCTGATGCAGCCCTGGAGAATGGCGTATTGTATCACAGCCGTCCACAATACGAGCACGAAGAGTCTCTACATTTGGTACCGGGCTTGCGTAGACAAGAGCTTTCAATGCCCCCATAAATGAAAGTCAAGAGGATTGAGGTCAGGAGAGCGTAGAGGCCATGGAATTGGTCCGCCTCTACCAATCCATCGGCCACGAATCTGTTGTTAAGAAGCGCACGAACACTTCGACTGAAATGTGCAGGAGCTCCATCGTGCATGAACCACATGTTGTGTCGTACTTGTAGAGGCACATGTTCTAGCAGCAGAGGTAGAGTATCCCGTATGAAATCATGATAACGTGCTGCATTGAGCGTAGGTGGAAGAACATGGGGCCCAGTCAAGACATCACCAACAATGCCTGCCCAAACGTTCACAGAAAATCTGTGTTGATGACGTGATTGCACAATTGCGTGCGGATTGTCGTCAGCCCACACATGCTGATTGTGAAAATTTACAATTTGGTCACGTTGGAATGAAGCCTCATCCGTAAAGAGAACATTTGCACTGAAATGAGGATTGACACAGTGTTGGATGAACCATTCGCAGAAGTGTACCCGTTGAGGCCAATCAGCTGCTGATAGTGCCTGCACGCGCTATACATGGTGCGGAAACAACTGGTTCTCCCGTAGCACTCTCCATACAGTGACGTGGTCAACGTTACCTTGTACAGCAGCAACTTCTCTGACGCTGACATTAGGGTTATCGTCAACTGCACGAAGAATTGCCTCGTCCATTGCAGGCATACTCGTCGTTCTAGATCTTCCCCAGTCGCGAGTCATAGGCTGGAATGTTCCGTGCTCCCTAAGACGCCGATCAATTGCTTCGAACGTCTTCCTGTCGGGACACCTTCGTTCTGGAAATTTGTCTCGATACAAACGTACCGCGCAACGGCTATTGCCCCATGCTAATCCATACATCAAATGGGCATCTGCCAACTCCGCATTTGTAAACATTGCACTGACTGCAAAACCACGTTCGTGATGAACACGAACTTGTTGATGCTACGTACTGATGTGCTTGATGCTAGTACTGTAGAGCAATGAGTCGCATGTCAACACAAGCACCGAAGTCAACATAAATCTTCCTTCAATTGGGCCAACTGGCGGCGAATCGAGGGAGTACAGTACATACTGACGAAAGTAAAATGAGCTATAACATGGAAATTAAGCGCTTCCGGACACATGTCCACATGTCCACATAACATATTTTCTTTATTTGTGTATGAGGAATGTTTCCTGAAAGTTTGGCCGTACTTTTTTGTAACACTCTGTATATGAAAAATATATAGGCTTTCTCCGTCCAAATGTTTATCAGAGTATCGTGTAATAATTAAAAGTAAATTGGTCACGAACTTTTAGAGATTTTTGGTACAATATTTTCCCTTCATACATCAGATTTATGTTCATGCATTACATATATTAAAGATTATAAAGCCTTTGTCCTTCCGAATGTCCGTTAGAGAATCGTGTAAAAACTTGAAGAAAAATATTCAATAACTTTTCGAGACTTTTGGTAAGAACGTTTCGCCTTTTTGTAATATTTTATGATAAATATTAAAAAATACATAACCTGTGGCCGTCAGATGTTTATTAGTGTCATACAAAAATTTTAGGTAAATCGGTCAAGAACTTTTCGAGATTTTTGGTAACAACGTTAGACTTCGATTTGCCTTTATGTAGTAGTGTAGATTTTAAATGTGTATTAATACATCACATATATTTTAAACATATGCAGTTTATGCCCGTCGTAAAGGTTATTAGAGTATCGTGTAAAAATCTGAAGTAAATCTATCGAGAAATTTCCGAGATTTTACTAACAACGTTGCTCCTTTATACACTGAAGAGCCAAAGAAACTGGTTCACCTAACTAGTATCGTGTAAGGCCCCCGCGAGCACGAAGAAGTGCAGCAGCACCACGTGGCATGAACTCGACTGTCAGAAGTAGTCCTGGAGTGTACTGACATGAATCCCGCAGGGCTGTACATAAATCCGTAAGACTACGACGGGCTGGAGATCTCTTCTGAACAGCACGTTACAAGGCATCCGCAATATGCTGACAATATTGTCAAGGAAGTTTCGTTGTCAACCGAAGTGTTTAAACGCAGTTTTCCTGGGGCCACTCTGTAGTAATTCTGGACGTGTGCTGTCGTATTGTCCTGTTTGAATTGTCCACGTCCGATGGAACGCACAATGGACATGGACATGCAGGTGATTAGACAGCATGCTCACGCACGTGTCACCTGTCAGTCGTATCTAGACATATGAGGGGTCCCACATCACTCCAACTGCACATGCCCCACACAAATACACGGCCTCCACAAGCTTGAACAGTCCCCTGCTGACGTGAAGGGTCCATGGATTCATGAGGTTGTCTCCATACCCGTAGACGTCCAACCGCTGGATGCAATTTGAAGAGACTCGTCAGACCAGGCAACATGTTTCGAGTCATCAACACTTCTATGTCGGTGTTGATGGGCCCAGGCGAGGCGTAAAGCTTCGTGTCGTGCACGAGTGGGCCTTCGGCTCCGAAAGCCATTGTCGATGAAGTATCATTGAATGGTTCGCACGCTGACACTTGTTGATGGCCCGGCATTGAAATCTGCAGCAATTTGCGGAATGGTTGCACTTCTGCCACGCTGAAAGATTCTCTTCAGTCGTCGTTGGTCCCTTTCTTGCAGGATCATTTTCCGGTCACAGCGAGGTCGGAGGTTTGATGATTTGCCGGATTCCTGATATTCACTGTGCGCTAGTGAAATGGTCGTACGGGAAAATCCCCACTTCATCGCTACCTCGGAGATGCTGTGTCCCATCGCTCGTGCACCGACTATAACACGACGTTCAAACTCACTTAAATCTTGACAACCTGCCATTGTAGCAGCAGCAGTAACCGATCTAACAGCTGTGCCAGACCCTTACCCCATATAGGCATTGCCGACCCCCAGCCCCGTATTCTGCCTGTTTACGTATCACTGTATTTGAATACGAATACCTATACCAGTGTCTTTGGTGCTTCAGTGTACGTATTATTTAAAATATGTGTAGCCTGGTGCGTCCATCCGAACTTTTATTATGCTGTCTTGCAAAAATCTGGAGTAGACCGATGAAGAATTTTTTGAGATCTTTGGCATCAACTTACAATATCGACTAGTCTTTATATGGTACTACAGATATAGAACTTAACATTTGTCGTAAACTCCTGTGAAAACTCCCCAGCAGCCGGCACTTCTAGTGTTATTCGGGAGTGAAACATTCCAGACACGATTTTGCACTTATAGTTTCCCACACTTAACTATTGTAACACTACATGCCTGTACATTAGGGCTAGCTGGAAAGGAATTGGAGGGAGGGGGCGATTGGACATTGTGTATGGATAATTGGGTGCGGTTTTGTAGGCTGTTATCAACCCATTAATGAATGCGGTCGAGCACATTTGAATCCTCCGCGTGTGCATTTCGCGCGAGGTTACATTATAATGACTTGGGCTTCACTACAAACAGCGCTTGCGCTCGTCGTTAATGGAGTGAAAAGCGAAAACGAGCAGGGATGCGGTGGACGTTTTTGTTACTCTTTTCCCTCATTTGTTCGTCTAGTGTTAACGACATAAGATTTGCGACCCAGTGTAACAGATTATGTTCAGTGTTGATATACAAATGCTGAGTATAGCTTGATATACTTTTGTGGCGAGTTTGTTACGTACTGATAGCAAATTATTTTCATTAAAGCACTTCGCTCAGCAAAGAGGGACTTAGTAGAATCGTGTGGTCACCATGATCAAAACGGAAGTGTGGTAGCGTTTCCCTGCAATATCTCTGAGAGAAATACTGCTTATGAAAGAACACGGCAGTAACGAGTTTGGATCAGTCACAGTACGGTCTTACTGGGTAGGACGTGTACGAACAACTTGCAGATAATATTCTACGAGTATAACACGTAAATGATACAGAATTTCCATTATGCTCCGAGTAATCGATAATTACAGGTATTACACAAGGACAGACATCACTGCTTATATTGTTTTACGTATGTCTGCCTGAAACTGCCGGTAGAGATACGCGACCATTATTATTAAGATAGACTGGATTTCAGCAAATCTGAGTATTCGCAGATAAACAGGCACTAGATGTTTCTTGGTGCATTTACTCCAAAACATGTTCAAAAATGGTTCAAATGGCTCTGAGCACTACGGGACATAACATCTGAGGTCATCAGTCCCCTAGAACTTAGAACTACTTAAACCTAACTAACCTAAGGACATCACACACATCCATGCCCAAGGCAGGATTCGAACGTGCGACCGCAGCAGTCACGCGGTTCCAGACTGAAGCGCCTAGAAACGCTCGGCCACACCGGCCGGCTTCCAAAACATGTCATTTGGAATAAATGCACCAAAAAACTAGCACCTGTTTGTTTGCGAGTACTCATCTTTTCTAATATCCAGTTAATGTTGTTAATTTTGTGTTGCAGTCTGTGACAAAACAGGCAGGTCATGGCCGTGATCCACGTAGTGTACAGAAGGCAAAATAGATCAAATCATTGCAGAGAAAGGAAGTTACTCGTAATGTGTGCTTAAGTCAGTACCAATGTGCAAAGCCGGAATCATTGTAAATGATGACGCAGAGTCCATAGTCAAATGTGCGAATTGGTCTGAAATCGAATGGCGTCGCTCAAAACATGTATGGGTACCCCTTCAGTCCAGTTAGCTGTTTTGACCGTTGCTTCAAGGATCATGTTATTTTCTTACTGCAGGCGTAATCCGTCTTGGACTCACGACTGATCCTAGTGATGGTGGCTGCGGCATCGACGTTGTCTTGTCGAACGCGCACGGTGTCGAATACACCGCTGCAGAAAACGACTTTTAACCTGCGAGAGACTCAACGAGCCGCCGCGAGTCACACTCGCTCCAGAATTCGCCACCTTCCGGTGGATGGTTCAACGGACTCCACCAGAGGACACCGTCCTCGCTTCGACTCAGTGCGTGTTTTTAAGACGCCACGCACCGCGTTCAGCCCTACAATCCACTGCATCCTTTGCTTGAAGAACCTCGCTTGCAGAAGAATCACTCGCAAAAACTGTGGCACTGGACGAGAAAGCGGCTTATGCCGACAGTTACGCAGACTGGGAAGCGGCTCCATTAGCTTAAAAAATGGTTCAAATGGCTCTGAGCACTATGGGACTTAACATCTGATGTCATCAGTCCCCTAGAACTTAGAACTACTTAAACCCAACTAACCTAAGGACATCACACACATCCATGCCCGAGGCAGGATTCGAACCTGCGACCGTAGCAGCAGCGCGGTTCCGGACTGAAGCGCCTAGAACCGCTCGGCCTCAACGGCCGGCTTCTGGCAAAGGAGAGCAAGATTCCATACAGTATTTAAAAAAAACGGCCTCGTATTTTTATCAAGTTACTTGCTAATTTAATTTCAACGCTTCATTAGTAACATTATCCGAGTATTTGGAAGTGCATGCCAGAATCTCCGCATAAGGTGAGTGTTGCCGTATTCCTTGCAACTGTGGCATGTCATATATTAATCATACTATCAGCACTGTGGGGGACCGCTATACTGAGCATAAGAGGCACACACAATTACAACACTCGAGCAAATCCCCCTCTGCAGAACACTGTCGTGGCACCAAGCCATCCTACGGAATATAACACGGAGGTTCTGGCCGCACTTCCAAGTATTGAAATAGTGTTATTAAGGAACACTTTTAATGTGTGTGAAAGTGGTGAAGCTCTGTACCAACCGGCCATCAAACTGGCAGCTAACAAGTGGACACTAGTGTGTACATCACTAGTGATGTGTGTGCACATCACTAGTGGTACGTCACTTCACACTTCTAGTGTGCGTTGAAGTATCTGAAGTGGTGTACGACCTAGCCATCAAAATGGAAGCAGACAGATGGACACTGACAGAAAGAAGCTGCCCATAATGTCCCAGTAAGTATATAATTAAAAATTTTACATCTATATTGACAGATGAACAACATACATGGCGATACATTAAAGCATGTGCCATCTTCCTGTCACAAAGGCAGCATCCAGCATTTTGCTAGAAAATGAACCTGAGAAGGTTAGAAAACCGGTTCGTGTAATAACTACTCAATCAAGTGACTGGTTGCAGTTTTTTGTATTTACATTCAATTAAGTCACAGATTCTAAAATATCCGTAATGGATGAGCTTAATCTACGGATATATATCGACTCCAGACCTAATGAAATTGTTACGCTATTTCATATGGACCCGTAAAGACATTTATAAGAAGGCTAACATAATTTCGTACTTTAGAAATAATTCGAAAAAGCGGCAAATGATCTGTTATCATGGTAAAATTATTAGTTTTGGGACCTACAGACATCAATAAGTCACTCAGGAAAAATCACATACAAGAAATCATTGAACATAAACGGATATGGAAATGAAACATGAAAATGAGGGCAAGCAAGAGACAGATTGTGTCTAGTAACGGTACATGCCAGTGGGGCACTGAAGACCACCATGACATTTACTGTGGTCCAGATAGGTTGTAATCAGTAGTTACCACTGTAATTCCGACGTATCTTGTTGTGACGAATAGCGAGCAATGAGACTTTCTTCTTCTTCTTCTTTTTCTTTTGCTTGTGCGAATATGCAGGGTCGGCATGGTTGACTGGACGTGGCAATGTTAGATTAAGGGGTGTCCGGATGCACTTCCTGCCGCCCCCCCCCTCCCCCCAGGAAGGAATTAGTGTACCCCAACTGCCCAACTGTCTGCATCTAGTGTAATCCATGAAATAGCGCGAAAGTGTTCAGATGTCTGCGAGCCGTGTAACTGAGGCGGAACGTGGGGACCAGCCTGGAGTTCACCTAGGGGGATGTGGAAAACCGCCTAAAAACCACATCCAGGCTGGCCGGCACACCGGCCCTCGTCGTTAATCCGCCGGGCAGATTCGATCCGGGGCCGCCGCGTTTGCACTCTCGGCTAACCTGGCGGGTTCAGCAAGCAATGAGACTGTGAACTGATAATGAGATGATTATTAGAAAAATGCACCATATAACTGCGTACAATTAACTAATCTTTTTTTCACGACAGACTGTTTCGGCATTTGCCACCATTGTCAAGTGCCTGCGACTATAATTTTTGAGAGAACGTGTATACATGTGAATGTCATTTACGTTAAACTGACTATTGTGCTCACGTCTAGACTGATGTGACGTCCACATTAAGTTCTTAGTGAACGGTCTCATAATTGTCATTGATTTAATGAGATGGTAAATAAAGTAAATATACTGCAAATAAAACGTTAATTATGGTGCCACAGTAGTTTGTGTCCGGCTTTACTCAACAAAATCGGCAGCCCTTCCTGAATTTCCCAGGCCTTGGAGGCACTCAGGTAAAGTACCACAACATGGCGACGAAGTTGCCGATTCACGTGTCCAGGATGACTGCATTATCCGTGGAAAATATATTTTGTCAGAAAAATGAGACCGACTGCTAACCTTGTGTGCTACTTAAAAAGTTGGCTCTCAAAGAAAACAATCGACTATCCAGAAAGGTGCTACTTTTTCCAGGCCACTTAACTGTAATTTTTACAGCTTTGGGAAGGCTGGTCAGACCCGTTCAGTTGCAAAGTACTGATGTCTCCTAACGGCTGAAACAGCCTCTTTGGTGTTTCCACTAGCGTGGGACCGTTCGCGTCCTCCCTGAAAGGGCTTACTTTTAACCGAAAACGCTATCTTCGCGAAAACTTAATTTCTTAATGAAATGGAATATCGATACCAAAAGCTTCTTGTGTTTTTAATTATTCATGTCACTTTTAAAAAGTATTTTTTAAACTCTTATCCGGCTTTTAAAATATCAATTTTAAAAGATTTCGAGCATGCTATTATCCGTCCCGTTTCGCCTGTCCCCCGCCCCCCCCCCCCTCTCCCTCCCCCTTTTATCTCCTCTCCGATTTCCCCGTAATCCTCTGTCATAATATCCGTATAACGCAGAGGGCGATATTTTAATGCCAGTCTTTTTACCATGTGGCGATATTCACCAAAGTACTTTAGTTAACTTCATCTGTTGGAACTGCCTAACTGTCCTTGATATATTTTTACTATCTTTGTAGTGGATTCTTACACATCTGAAGAGGGCAGCTATTTGCCGAAAATGATTATTTTATGTGTATTGAAGCGATCGAGACGTAATAAATTATTATACGAAAGCTTTCGAAAAAATGTGGAAAATTGTAGCAATGTATCGTCAGTAGCTATTTAGTGTCTATTTAGTCGGACCACACATCAAATTAATAATACAGAATAATCGGTAATTGATAAATGCAGATTTCTGTGTTAACTACAGCATCAAGGGATTCTTATGCTTCAATTATCCTAATCATTAATTTATTGACTTAATTCTTTCATCCCTGAAGAGTGTGGTTTCACACAAATTCCAAAATTTTGAGATGGTCGTAAAATACCCCACCTCTGTAGACATTGCGGAAAGTGCGTTGGTATGCTAAGAATGTGCTAAAAGATGGTTTCAGGTTCTGGACCCTTCTTATACTCAGCATGCAGTTAGTAAAAGTTAACAACTACCGAAATTTTTCATTTTAAAATAAAAGCATACTCCCTCCCACCCTTAGTAATGCGTGTTGGTATTGCTAACGTTAAAGCGCTTTCGACGTGTTCTACTATTCTACTAGAAGGTTGCACGTAACTTTTCCTCATTTAAAGAAAAATGGAACAAGAAAAATAGTGATGGGCCCAAACTTCAGAATTAAATTGGTCCACCTTGCTTACTTCATTGCTTCTGACTAAATTGTCTATGCAGACAGCACAATAAATTGGCTTCATGTGAGACGGTGACTGTTTCACTCTAGTTCTACAGTCAACAATATGACAGTACTCCATGAATTAAAAGATCAGTTACACTGTCTTAAAAGCACTTTTGTTGGTCCTTGGGAACGTAATAGTGAACCGATGTTTTGTTTGCATCTACCGTACGACGGCGGGCGGCCTTCGGTTGGCGTATGCTTAAAGTGTTTTGCGTAACGTTTTTCACACGCGTTTGTTTGGTGTTTCTATTCTAATCTGGCTTAGAAAGCTTGCGTAATACACAAGACATTAATGTCAGCTGCGTAACTCGCAAACAAACATGTTTGACCGAGCGAGGTGGCGCAGTGGTTAGACACTGGACTCGCATTCGGGACGACGACGGTTCCATCCCGCGTCCGGCCATCCTGATTTAGGTTTTCCGTGATTTCCCTAAATCGCTCCAGGCAAATGCCGGGATGGTTCCTTTTAAAGGGCACGGCCGACTTCCTTCCCTGTCCTTCCCTAATCCGATGAGACCGATGACCTCGCTGTCTGGTCTCCTTCCTCAAACAAACAAACCAACCAACCAACCAAACATGTTTGCTTTCCATCTAAAAATGTGTTTTCTGTATTTATTTTGAAGATTAGCGTTTGCTACGAAAACGTGAAACGTGGACGATAAATAGTTTAGACAAGAAGACAATAGAAGCTTTCGAAATGTGGTGCTACAGAAGAATGTTGAAGATTAGATGGGTAGATCACATAACTAAAGAGAAAGTATTGAACAGAATTGGGGAGAAGTGGAGTTTGTGTCACAATTTGACTAGAAGACAGGATCGGTTGATAGGACATGTTATGAGGCATCAAAGGATCTCCAATTTAGTATTGGAGGGCTGCGTGGAGGGTAAAACTCGTAGAGGGAGACAAAGAGATGAATACACTAAGCAGATTCAGAAGGATGTGGCCTGCAATATGTACTGGGAGATGAAGCAGCTTGCACAGAATAGAGTAGCATGGAGAGCTGCATCAAACCAGTCTCTGGACTGCAGACCACAACAACAACAGCAACAAGAATATGTGCATGCTGTCCTGAAAGACAAGTAATAGAAATGCGATGTGGAATGTCAGGTATCAGGCGATGGATTATTAAACATTGATGAGAAAGTGTACTGAACGATTGAAAGCTTTCGTATAGGAGATTAATTCTAAAAGTAGAGAACGGTTGTTACTCCAGTCATTTTAATTCAAGAAAGTGAAAAAAAAACTTATTTTACAACATACAGTGTCAAGGCTCATTAATGTACCCACCTGTCAACAGACTGAATAAGCACCTTTAGGTACGCGAGATGTGCAGCAAGAGAATGAGTGAGATTTGGTACATCTACATCTGCATGCATACTCTGAAAATCACATTTAAGTGCCTGGCAGAGGGTTCACGGAACCACCTTCAAATTTCTCTGTTATTTCAATCACGAATAGCGCGCGGAAAGAATGAGCACCTATATTTTTCTGTAGGAGCTCGTATTTACCTTATTTTATCTCGGTGGTCGTTCCTCCCTAGGTAGGTCGGTGTCAACAAAATATTTTCGCATTCGGAGGAGAAATTTGGTGATTGGAATTTCACGAGAAGATTCCGTCGCAACTAAAAACGCCTTTCTTTTAATGATGTCCAACCCAAATCCTATATCATTTCTGTGACAATCTCTCCCCTATTTCGCGATAATACAAAACGTGCTGCCTTTCTTTGAACTTTTTCGATGTTCTCCGCCAGTCCTATCTGGTAAGGATCCCACACCGCGCAGCAGTATTCTAAAAGAGGACGGACAAGCGTGGTGTAAGCAGTCTCCTTAGTAGGTTTGTTACATTTTCTAAGTGTCCTGCCAATAAAGCGCAGTCCTTGGTTAGCTTTCCCCACAACATTTTCTGTGTGTTCTTTCCAATTTAAGTTGTTCGTAATTGTAATACCTAGGTATTTACTTGAATTTACGGCTTTAAGATTTGGCTCATTTATCGTGTAACCGAAGTTTGAATTTCTTTTAGCACTCATGTGGATGACCTCACACTTTTCGTTATTTAGGGTCAACTGCCACTTTTCGCACAATTCAGATATCTTTTCTAAATCGTTTTGCAGTTTGTTTTGATCTTCTGATGACTTTATTAGTCGGTAAACGACAGCGCCATCTGAAAACAACCTAAGACAGCTGCTCAGATTGTCTCCCAAATCGTTTATATAGATAAGGAACAGCAAAGGGCCTATAACACTACCTTTGGGAACGCCTGAAATCACTTCTGTTTTACTCAATGTCTTTCCGTCAATTACTACGAACTGTGATTTCTCTGACAGGAAATCACAAATCCAGTCACATAACTGACAGGATATTCCATAAGCACGCAATTTCACTATGAGCCGCTTGTGTGGCACAGTGTCAAAAGCCTTCCGGAAATCCAGAAATACGGAATCGATCTGAAATCCCTTGTCAATAGCACTCAACTCTTCATGTGAATAAAGAGCTATTTGTGTTTCACAGGGACGATGTTTTCTAAGCCCATGTAGACTGTGTGTCAATAGACCGTTTTCTTCGAGGCAGTTCATAATGTTCGAACACAATATGTTCCAAAATCCTGCTGCATATCGACGTTAACGATATGAGCCTGTAATTTAGTGGATTACTCCTACTACCTTTCTTGAATATTGGGGTGATCTGTGCAGCTTTCCAGTCTTTGGGTAGGGATCTTTCGTCGAGCGAACGGTTGTATATGATTGTTATGTATGCAGCTAATGGATCAGCATACTCCGAAAGGAATGTAATTGGTATACATTCTGGACCAGAAAACTTGCTTTAATTAAGTGATTTAAGTTGCTTCCCCAATCCGAGAATATTTATTTCTATGTTAGTTATGTTGGCAGCTGTTCTAGGTAATAAGATCGGAAATGTTGGGAACGAAAATATAGAGCAAATATTCTCCTTCAATTCTAAGGGTGAGAAATTAGTAATGGTGAAAACGGATACTGACAGAAAGCTTATGTGTGAAGCTATAAATTACGTTACATTCTTTAAAGAATGAAACTGCACCAAAAATAAGAATTAACTTTTAGAATAGATGGTAGTACCCGTGTGCTTTGATGAGTGTCAGAGACGGGTATCTCACAGATGTCAATCAATAAAGTGCAAAGCTGTGACATTAAATTCGTAAAGAGAACTACAGCGTATACGATTGGAGATAATGTTAGGAATTACAACAGTAGGTGACCGATATCAGAATGGAAAAGTATCTACGCAGGTAGAGATCGAGAAGATGCAGGGCATAGGGCTCCTCTGTGGTATGTGCTCGGAGGAAGAAGAGATAGCAGAACATCAAGGAGCAGATGTACTGAATCACTATGATGGCGGAAATGATAGTAGCATGAAACAGTAAACGAAGTAGTAGTAGTAGTAGTAGTAGTAGTAGTAGTATGTTCCCTTATCGATGCAAAGAGAAGTGCTGTGTTTCTTTCAGGCTAATCAACGTCAGAAGACCAAGTTGCATAGTTTAAACAGGGGTGAATGTTACGCTGTCATCAGTACTATTTTTGTCTTACCGTGGAACGTAGGTGCGTACGGAGTGTAATGATACCCCAGTCATGTTAATCTGTAAGACAAGTCCCATAGAGAAGTGGATTACCTGCTAAGGCTCCTGCACTGGACTACAAAATGTGAACTCAACACGCGTGTGTGGATTTTAGTTTTCATCGATAATACAATAACGCTGCAATTTTCTGTTACGGATGTAGCACATAGCTATTCCACAAATACGACATGCACGGTCTATATATGTATCTTCTGCACGAAATGACGATTGTTTTTCGAGTAAAAAAATGCAGCCTCTACCAAATTATCGCCAAAATTATTTCTCTCTGCATTATTGGATTTGATCTCTGTTAAATTCATGCATGCTATTTGCAGTTATCACTCATTAAAGTAGCAAGTACTGTAGGGGTGATTTACAACATTGCGAAATCGCATAATAAAATTAACTGCAGAAATGATGTGGATACCGGCATTATAATCGCATTTCTTTCCATTCGTAACACCCATCAGACGTTCAGATTTATGCTTGCCTAGGAGTGAAAAAGTACAATCTAATGACTTGTTTATTATTTTAGCATTCGGTTTCAAAAGAGAAACTCTCACTTTGTTTACCTAACACGAAATACGAAGAAATCAAAGTTGCATAGCTACGTCGATTTCAGCGCACTTTGTTTTCATTTGTGATATTACGTGATCTGTCAGTAAAGTTGAGATGAGGCCATTGAAATACTTATGGCATCATCGGTGGGGTAGTGGGAATTCCCCGGATTTTCTTGTCCCGTTCCAAATACTGCCAGATAGTTCAGAGTCTCCTTACTGAACCAGCAAGAGATGGGGAGGGAATTTCCTAGAATTTCTTATTTCGTTCTGGATACTTCCGAGCAGTTCCGAGTTTCCCTGCCGATTCACTTTTTTTATAATGTCGTCAATCGATGGACGTAGCAAATTAAAAAATTGTGGGCTCTTTCTAGGTGTTTTTGACCTGTTGAATCCAGGGTGTTGTTTTCAGCCGCACCTTGTATGTTAATTCTTGTTGCTGGGAATCTGTGGATTTGTTGGTAAAACTTAAGTATTCTTTTTCAGATTTCCGCCGTGGGGTTGGATGATTTATACGTTGTGTTTCAGGATTTTAATCTGCAGCCATTTCCCATCCTGTCTGAACCGAGCATTTTTCTCACAATTTTGTGCTCCTCTTTCAAGACGTTCTCCATGTAACTTCCATGTGAAGTGTGGGAGTGTCGCTGGAGTACAAGAGTTCTGGTTTGATAACTATTTTGTAGTGTCTGATTACTGTATGTGTGGAGAGACATTTTTTGTTGTAGATGTGGTTAGTTCTTCTGTATGACCTCTTGAGTTTCTGCTTAAGTTTCTGGAGGCGATTAGTACGCGCTACTTTTTTTTCTGTTTTATGTTCAATGGTTTCACGTAGCTGCTTTAAGTAGGGGACTCTGATGATTTTACCATACTGTGTGGACAATTAGTTAGTAACACAGGAACTGAGGGAGTCGTTAACGCTTTCGTTACGGCAGTCTGCTCCGCCGCAGTGGCGCCACTGAACGCTCCCCTGTCGCCACTGATCGGTGGCTTGCATGCCGCGAACTGTGCACGTTGCATGCCAGTAAGCTGACGTGCTGGTTACCTTATTTAAGTGTTACATAACAATATATTTGAAGTTTTTACAAGTATTATAAATAAAAATGCAATTTAGGATCGTTCAAAAGATTCTTAATAATATAATTCAGTATGATAAATTGGAAAACAAGGATCAATACACAAACCCACATTACAGTTTTTACACTCATATTTCGAGTCTCCTATAGTTTGCACTGCAAACAACCAACCTTCAATTTCGGTTTCTTCCTACCGATTTGTAAACTTTCTGTTAATCTCAGTGGATGATTATCGCCTGTTGGATGTTGACGTTTTATGCTTCGATGATACTTTTCGAGTATTTCCCTAATTAACTGAAATTGAAATTTTTCCATGGATACCGGTTCTTTCCTCTTGTGCTTATAAAGGCAAGAGGCATTCCGCACAAAAATGTGCAATAAGTGAAAGAAATATTTGCGAAACCATTTCAGAGATTTGCGTGTTGATTCCACAGTGCTTATAACCATGTCAGCTGTATCAACTGCACCCATTGAATTATTATAATCCCATACGCATACAGGTTTTTCGATAACTTTTTCCTACTGTGCTTGATTACTGTATCAAATTCATCCGAGTGCATGGTATAAAGCATATAGTCTTTTTTATCCATCCACTTTATGAGTATTACATTTTTGCGTGACGGAGAGGTTGCCTGTCCTCTTTTTAATAGTTCATCAATTTTAGGCACTCCTTTTCTTCTCTTTCTTACGGTCCCGCACGCATTTGTGCAATTATTGTGTAGCATTCTAAATAAAGCTGGAATGGAATACCAATTATCTACGTAAACGGTATGGCTCTTTCCTAAATAGGATTTCATAAGTGCTTCAACTATTGGTCCCGACTTTCCAATATCCTTATTTTTGGTGTGCACCACGGTAAATGTTCCGGCATAAACAATTAAATCTTGTACAAATTCTGTCTCACAGTCACAGAGAACAAAAGATTTTATTCCAAATCTGTTTCTTTTTGACGGGATGTATTGTTTGAAAGGCAGCTGCCATTTATATAACAGTAAACTTTCGTATATACACAGCTTTTGGAATGACTGAAATGACCGACAAATTTTTTTTCGTAATAAATCAATGACGTTGGGTATTTTGTAAAAACAATCATTGGTAGAATCGACATCATGGTTGAAATATAATATTCGTAATGATTTGAAATAGCGGCATCTAGCCATTACTTCTCCAAAAATATCGCTACGCAGAAGTTTGTCTTTACTCCAATACTCTACTAAAGATAATTTCTTGTTGTGCGTCATTAAGTATGATACGGCAACAAAAAAAACAAAACAGTATAGTTCGGCTACTCCAGTTCTTTCTGAATTGTTTATGTTACTATTATCTTTCCTAGACCAATATGATTTGTTTCATTTGCAATTAACTCTACAAGATCTTCAGAGACGGAAAGCTGAAACTAATCTAAGATTTCCTCTGATCTAGTTATGCTCACTTTAATCCCTGAACTTTCTGACGTAAACTTATGTATATTAGGCACGTCCATACTTCACGGTCACTGTTAATGGGTTCAATATTCTCCGCTTCTGATTCTCAAGTACTACATTCAGCTCTGCCTTACTTAGTTTTTGTAGGTGATGTAACAATACGTTGATTTTCATTATCTGAATCATTTTCTGAATCAGTGAGTCCATTAGCGAACAGAATTCTTTTTGAACTCCTCCATAGCATTCTGAAAGAGAGGTAAAATAGTCTATAAAACAACCTAAACATAGCTAGAAATACAATTTTCAAATGAATGTTACGAACCTTGAAAAAATTAACTGCTTTCCAGTGCCCTGTAGTGCTTGGAGAAAGATTCATGCTGACGCCGTCTATATACGTTGCTCGTACACAATCAGCTCGTGCATGCCGGCAAACTGCGGCACTCGTAAACAAAGGTGAGCGCGTGGATGTCGGCTAAATACGGCGCTCATAGTGAAAGGTTTAATCGTCTTTGGACGTAATGTTTCGATATCGCTGCTGAACAAGAAGCATACCCTACCGGAAGCTCTACCAGTATCTCTTTCTAGACTGCACTTTCGCTATACCCATCGTCGACTTAACACACACATGGTATTGTCTGGAGAACCCTCAGTGGGTCAGTCTGCTTAAGAAGAGCGACAAGACATAGATTTCAGTTTACCTGAGGGGTCAACACGAAAATTTCATTTCCAGCCCTGAATGTTGAGTACTAATCGATGAAGTTAAACAGTGTTGTACGTACACTTTAGACAAGTAAGTGCCGATAAAATTGTGAGGGATGGGGAAGACCTACCGCGATGATCAGCTGTGTTAGAAAGGTGCTACAAAACCAGACAGCTTCACTGCAAATTCAAACGTAGCCAAAAAATCACAAATGAAAGCTAAACGAAGGCACATTAGCGTAAGGTGGGCTGTGTCTGAAGTGTTCTATGAATAGGAAAGTAAAATTCTATCTACTGACTCGGCAAAAAGTCTAAGTAGTTCATGTCTCCTGTTAAATGAGTAAACGGATCGAAGCCACCTGTGTCAGTAATGGCATCGAAATGGCAGATGACAGAGATAAGGCCGAAATACTAACGTCGTTTCCAAAACTGTTTCACAGTGGAAGATCACATTACAATTTTTCATTCATAATGTCCCACGAATATCAAAATGACAGCTATAGAAATGAGAAATGGTGGGATGGAAAAGCAACTGAATGCGCCGAATAGAGGAAAGGCCTCTGGATCCGACGGGATAGCAGTACGATACCACAGTGAGTATGCCTCCTCTACCGCAGGAGCGAAACGTTCCTAATGACTACGTTCCTAATGACTACGTTCCTAATGACTGGAGTAAAGCACAGGTCGTCGAAGAGACGTACGAAACTACAGCCCTTCTGTTATCAAATGTTGGTACATGTTCGTGTGTTATGACATTTCTGGAGACGGAATATCTATAGGAATCGGATTTCGAAAACAACGATCGTGGGAAACCCAGTTCCCTCATATTGTCCTCGAGACCCAGAAGGAAGCAGATACCGGCACCCAGGTAAATGCCTTCTTCCATGCCGGCCGGTGTGGCCGTGCGGTTCTAGGCGCTTCAGTCTGGAACCGCGTGACCGCTACGGTCGCAGGTTCGAATCCTGCCTCGGGCATGGATGTGTGTGGTGTCTTTAGGTTAGTTAGGTTTAAGTAGTTCTAAGTTCTAGGAGACTGATGACCACAGTTGTTAAGTCCCATAGTGCTCAGATCCATTTGAACCTTCTTCCATGACTTCCGGTACTGTTTCATTCTGCCAAAATACGAGCGTACGCTATATGAGTCGAGTTGTGTGACTAGACTGAAGTGTCTCTAGCAAACAAAACACAGAATCTCATTCTCAAAGGTGAGAGACCTTCAACCGTAAAACAGAAGTAACTTCTGACGTACCCCAAATGAATGTTATGTAAACGACCCAATCGGTAACGTCGGATGTTCCACGAGGATTTTCGCAGGTGATGCCGTTACATACAGGAAGTCGAAAAGCTAAAAAGTTGTACTGAAACTTAGAAATACGTGTACAGGGTCGATATTTGGCGTAGGCAGTGACAATTAACCTTCAACATAAACAAATGTAGCATATTGCATATAAGTAGGCAGAAAGATCCATTGTCGTATGATTTCACGATTTTAGAAGATTCACCAGAAGCAGACACATCCAAAAATATTTAGGAGTATGCGTACGGAGCTATTTACAGTAGAATGACCATAGAGTCGCTGGCGAGGCAGATGCCAGATTGAGATTCATTGGAAGAATCATAAAGAAGTGTAGTTAACCAACAAAGGGTTATGGCTAGCAGAATCTTCGTTCGCCAGTTATTTGAATATTGCTCACGATCATAGAGAAAGTGGAACTAGATTCAAAGAAGCACGCTTCGTTACAGGTTCATTTAGTAAACACGAAAGCGACACGAGGATGTTCAGTCAGCTCCAATGGGTGACGCTGCAAGAGAGGAGTTCTGCATCATGATTTGCTTCGCTGTTAAAGTTCCGAGAGCGTGCGTTCTTAGAAGAGTCAACCAGTACATTGCTCCTCCAAGTTCTAAGTTATAGGGGACTGATGACCATAGATGTTAAGTCCCATAGTGCTCAGAGCCATTTGAACCATCTTAGGATACTCTTAGCAGTGCCAGTTGTGTTGACAGTTCGAGCGGCGCGGTCTATTGGTGGAATATACCCACCTAGTTTACAGTGCAGGTCTGTTGGGGCTGCGTGAAGATGGACGTAAAAACGGAACAACGAGGTTGTGTGAAATTTTGTTTTAAAACAAGGAAATCAGCTTCTGAGACTTACAAACTATTAAAAACAGCTTTTGGAGATAATTGAATGAGCCAGTCAAATGTTTTTGTCTGGTTCAACAGATTTAAAAATGGCCGCAAATCATTTGAAGATGAACCACGCTCCAGCCGTCCTTCCACCTCAAAAACGAATGAAACTGTTGAAAGTTCGCGACTTAGTGCGCTCTGATTGTAGACTTACAATTAGGGAGATGGCTGATGAACTTAATTTTTCTATGCAGTTCAGTCAATTTTAACTGAAGATCTGAAAATACGTCGAGTGTCCGCAAAATTCATTCCAAAAGTGTTGTCTAGTGACCAGAGACAATACCGACTTGAAGTGTGCCAAGAACTGATTAATAGGAAAAAAAGACACAGATTTGTTAAATAGGGTAATTACAGGTGACGAATCGTGGGTATATGGATAAGATGAAACTAAAGTGCAGTCTTCGCAGTGGAAGACTCCAGGTTCACCACGAGCGAAAAAAGTATGGCAAAGTCGGTCGAAGATGAAGACAATGTTGGTGATTTTTTTCGGTTCTGCCGGTATTTTGCATCATTAATTTACCCCTGGAGGACAGACAGTTAATCAAGAGTACTACAACCATGTCTTTGAGCGTTTGCATGAAAGGGCGTGGGAGAAACCGCATGCATTGTGGAAAGACAGGAGTTGGGTGCTACACCATGACAATGCTCTGGCTCATCATGCCTTCTCCATCGTTGAATTTTTGACTAAATTCAAAATTCCTATGCTTCCACAACCGCCATATTCCCTTGATTTGGCCCCTGCGGACTTCTTCCTGTTTCCTAATCCGAAATTTTCACTGAAATGGAAGCGATTTGACTCGGCTGAAGACATTTAGGCAAATATGGAGAGCGTCCTTAACACACTTCAGGAAGAAAATTCCAGGAACGTTTCCAAAAGTGGAAACACCGTTGGAGTCGGTATGTTCCGTCATAAGGGGACTATTTTGAAGGAGATGCATCACAGTAGCATGTAAGTACCACCATTGTACAATTACAAGCACATTCTTAAAACTTTCCAATCAGACCTCGTCCTAAAATGCTTGTGGAAAATAGCTATAAATGACTCGAGGAGCCTGCTCATTTCAGGGGTAGAGACCGGAAAAAACACCCAAGAGCTCGAACTAATGCTGTATCTTTGTTCGAGAAATTCTTGTAACCCATTCGGACTCTCGTTTGAAAGATGAGACGCAAATGGCATGCATAGATCTGGTTTAGAAATATCTAAGTGTAGACGTACAACACTTTCCATCACATATATCAGTAAATGATGATCAACTCGTCACAAAAAGGGGTGCACCCAAAAGGACCTGAACGCTTCACTGTAAACTGGGTGGGTATACTCCACCAATAGACCGCGCCGCTCGAACTGTCAACACAACTGGCACTGCTAAGAGTATCCTAAGACTTCCACATCGCTGCCAATGGGTTATACACAATGCTGGTCACTACTTTGAAGGTCAGTAAAACTTTGAAACACGTATCTATTTTGTACGAGCTGCAAATAGATAGTTGCCACTATTAAAGTTCCAACCCTCAACAGCAGGCGTACGAACACTATCGTTGCCTTTTGATAGCGGCAACAGATAGAGAAAGGCAGGCATGCAGATATGTAGCATCTGCACGGCCGGCACGCACCATAAGCAGGTGCTGGTGGAACACTGCCAGGCGGCTGCACGACGCAGGGCTCGATGCACGCCGACCTTTACGACCACTGCCACTGATACTGATGCAGCATCGCGCACACCGGCAGCGGGTCATCTTTAGTGATGAGTCCCACTTCTACCTTGGAGGCGACGGCCATCGGATCTGTGTCTGGAGGCGCAGTGTAGAGCGACACGAAGGGCAGTTTGTGATCTCCCATCGCACGTCCCGCCAACCTGGTGTGATGGTGTGGGGAGCGATATCCTATAGTGCCAGTTTGCCGTTAGTGTTCCTAACGGGCTCTGTGACTGCTGCACGGTTCCTGTAAGTGATAGCACTACTGTTCACAAACGTCCGCGCCCACACCCTACTTAACAGGACATTCTTGTCCTCATGTCGCTACCACTTGCCGAGTATGCCTTGCAGCTGTGGATACTCTGCCGTGGCCAGCCGCATCTCCTGATCTCTCCCTGATCGAAAATGTCTGGGGTGCCTCGGAGTGTTTCATCAGAACTCCACCTCCGTCACCCAATCTGTGGGATCTGCGCGCGGCATGGGATGGCGGATCACATAACTATATCCGAGATCTGCACGATTCCATGCCGTGACGTTTGAACTCTTGTATTCGCAACCCTGGGTGCCCGACGCCATAGTAAGGTGTACATTTTGTACAATAAAACGGAACATCTACAGCCCCCGTTTCGATGCTGTTTATTATGTTTATCAGTTTCTTCCAATCTATCTGTGACATGAATCAGCAAACCAGTGTTTAATAGTATCAGTTGAAAACAGACTTCGTTACAATTTTAGTTTTTTTTATTTATCAACTAGACCAGCCTGAAGATGCCTAAATAAGGTGAAACGCGTAGCTGCTAAATAAAAAAAACTAAAATTGCAACCAAGACTATTTTCAACTAATAATAATAACAGTTTCGGTGAATCAGTACACCATCTGCAGGCATTAACTGACACTGAGATTGACTCAGCTGTATATACGATTCATCAGTGGCCAACATCTATGGACTGGTTTCCACAGACTGTAACAACGATGTTGTGTCTCCAACATCATTGCCATCGTCTACGGAAACCAGTTTATAGATATTGGCTACTGATGAATCGTGTATACACCTGGAGTCAATCTCCTCAACGACAGTTAAGATCTGAAGATGATGTACTGTATCACCGAAACTGGTAGCCATGTAATAAATAACATAGAAAGGACAGCTGTAGCCGTTCCATTTTATTAAACGTCGGAAGCCCCTCAAACCTTCTATCAGAAGGATGGACATACGAAAACTTGATATACATTTTGTTCAAATGGTTCAAATGGCTCTGAGCACTATGGGACCCAACTGCTGTGGTCATAAGTCCCCTAGAACTTAGAACTACTTAAACCTAACTAACCTAAGGACATCACACACATCCATGCCCGAGGCAGGATTCGAACCTGCGACCGTAGCGGTCGTGCGGTTTCAGACTGTAGCGCCTTTAACCGCTCGGCCACTCTGGCCGGCTATATACATTTTGTGGTCTTGTACCGCAATATATGTTGCTCCTTCATTGTTGAAAGTGCAATCATTTCATATGTGTGGTACCATCTACTTGCCTGCCACCAATGGTCACAATCCTTCTTTTCCTTCTGTCTGAAGTTCTTTTAACGACGATGAGTGTACGATGAACCTCTCTGCACGTGAAATTGTTCTGCCCTGAGCTTTACGTGTAGCCATAAAGGAACGCTATCATCAACTCGGATATTGCCTTAACTTTGCTCTTCACAGCGTGTAATATCCCCGCAGACTGCATACTCCACACCTTGCGCAGCCGAGTTGTCAATGAGAAATAGCGCGTTGCCAGACTCATGAATCATCTGCATGAATGCAATTAAGTCACGTTCCATTCTTTCCGCCTGCTATGAAAGATTGACGACAGCTTTGTATTCACAATACATTAACTAATTATTAAAATAAACCAGCGCACACACACACACACACACACACACACACACACACACACACACACAAATTATAAAGTTTTGATAGTGACTGAAGATTGACTTTTCTTCAGCATTCGCTTCACAGCTCAGATTTATTCACTGGGAGTATTTCATTAGCTAATAGACCGTCTGTCAGAATGCTCTTTACTGTTCTTCTGTCTACAGGGCGATTTCGTACTGATGTTGCAAGCTTTCAGAGACGATGTAGAGGGGTAAATGTATCAGTTTGCGATAAGGGGTGCGGAAACGACCGTTGAAAGTTACGAGCGAAAACCATTCTGATAACTCTGACACTGGCTCTTCCGCTGCAAGCTACTTCCATCTTTTGGGAGAAGGGAGTATGACCCAAAGCAACAAAAAATGTCCAGTAAACGAGTACTTGTTCATCTTTGCTCATGTGAACATCTAATGAGAAAGTGCTCATAGTTCTTATGGTATGCACTGTAGAGTCCACTTTTACTGTACTTCCTTTCTTGTTTTGGTCCATACTACCCTCTCCCAAAATATGGAAAGCAAAGAGCTTGCAGTAGAAGAGATCCACTGTCAGAGGTACCTAAACGATTTTCGCTTACAACTTTTGAGTCGGTCGTTTCTGCCCAGGGTGCCTTGCCATAAAGTGATACATTTACCATTCTCCATCACTCCTGAAAGTTTATATCATCATCAGGGAACCAGCCTCTAGGGCTGTATGTATACTGCTCGAGCCACCTTACGGTGGAAAAGGGGAGAAATGATTTTGGTGCTAGTAGTAGGTTTATTAATTTTTGTTGTTGTTCATCAGTCTCCTGACTGGTTTGATGTGGTCCGCCACGAATTCTTCTCCTGTGCTAACCTCTTCATCTCACAGTAGCATTTGCAACCTATGTCCTCATTTATTTGCTGGATGTATTACAATCTCTGTCTTCCTCTACAGTTTTTGCCCCTCTACAGTTTTTGCCCCTCTACAGTTTTTGCCCCTCTACAGTTTTTGCCCCTCTACAGTTTTTGCCCCCCTACAGTTTGTGCCCCCCTACAGTTTGTGCCCCCCTACAGTTTGTGCCCCCCTACAGTTTGTGCCCCCCTACAGTTTGTGCCCCCCTACAGTTTGTGCCCCCCTACAGTTTGTGCCCCCCCTACAGTTTGTGCCCCCCTACAGTTTGTGCCCCCCTACAGTTTGTGCCCCCCTAACCATGGAAGTCATTCCCTCATGTCTTAACAGATGTCCTGTTATCCTATCAGTTCTCCTTATTAGTGTTTTCCACACATTCCTTTCCTCTCCATTTCTGCGCAGAACCTTCTCATTCTTTACCTTATCAGTCCACCTAATTTTCAACATTCGTCTGTAGCACCACATCTCAAATGCTTAGTCTCTTCTGTTCCGGTTTTCCCGCAATCCATGTCTCACTACCATTTCTTCCTCAAATTAAGCCTGATATTTGATATTAGTAGACTTCTCTTGATCAGGAGTGCGCTTTTTGCCATTGGTAGTCTGCTTTTGATGTCCTCCTTACTCCATCCGTCATTAGTTATTTTACTACCTAGGTAGCAGAATTCCTTAACTTCATCTAATTCGTGACCATCAACACTGATGCTAAGTTTCTCGCTGTTCTCATTTCTACTTCTTCTCATTACCTTTGTCTTTCTTTGATTTATTCTCAGTCCATACTCTGTATTCATTGGATTGTTCATTCTACTCTGTACTCATTGGGTTGCTCATTTCGTTCAGCAGATCGTACCATTGATACCCTTTCACCTTGAATTTTAATTTCACTCCTGAACCTTTCTTTTATTTCCATCATTGCTTTCTCGATGTACAGATTGAACAGTAGGGGCGAAAGCCAACATCCTTGTCTTACACCGTTTTTAATACAAGCACTTCGTTCTTGGTAGCCACTATTATTATTCCCTCCTGGCTGTTTTACAAATTGTATATGACCTGTCTCTCCCTATAGCTTACCCCTACTTTTCTCAGAATTTCGAACATCTTGCATCATTTTATACTGTCGAACGCTTTTTCCAGGTCGACAAATCCCATGAACGTGTCTTGATTTTTCTTTACTCTTGCTTCCATTATTAACCGCAATGTCAGAATTGCCTCTCTCGTGCTTTTACCTTTCCTAAAACCAAACGAATCGACATCTAGCGCATCCTCAACTTTCTTTTCCAGTCTTCTGTATATTATTCTTGTCAGAAACTTGGATGCATGAGTTGTTAGGCTGATTGTGTGGTAATTTTCGCACTTGTCAGCTCTTGCCGTCTTCGGAATTGTGTGGATGATGCTTTCTGAAAGTCAGATGGTATGTCGCCAGACTCATACATTCTACACACCAATGTGAAGATCGTTTTGTTGAAACTTCCCCCAATGATTTTAGAAATTCTGACGGAATGTTATCTATCCCTAGTGCTTTATTTGACATTAAGTCCTCCAAAGCTCTGTTAAATTCTGATTCTAGTACTGGATCCCCTACCTCTTCTAAATCGACCCCCGTTTCTTCTTCTTTCTCATCAGACAAATCTTTTCCTCATAGAGGCTTTCAATGTATTCTATCCACCTATCCGCTCTCTCCTCTGCATTTAACAGTGGAATTCCCGTTGCACTCTTAACGTTATCACTCCTGGTTTTAATGTCACCGAAGTTGTTTTGACTTTTCTGTATGCTGAGTCTGTCCTTCCAACAATCATTTCTTATCCGCTGTCTTCACATTTTCCCTGCAGCCATTTCGTCTTAGTTTCCCTGCACTTCCTATTTATTTCATTCCTCAGCGACTTGTGTTTCTCTATTCCTGGGTTTCTGGAACATTTTTGTACTTCCTCCTTTCATCGATCAATTGAAGTATTTCTTCTGTTACCCATGGTTTCTTCGCTGTTACCTTCTTTGTACCTATGGTTTCATTCCCAACTTCTGTGATGGCCCTTTTTAGAGATGTCCATTCTTCTTCACCTGTACTGCTTACGCCGGCCAGGGAGTCGAGTGGTTCTAGGCGCTACAGTCTGGAACCGCGCGACCGCTACGGTCGCAGGTTCGAATACTGCCTCCGGAGTGGATGTTTGTGATATCCTTAGGTTAGTTAGGTTTATGTAGTTCTAAGTTCTAGGTGACTGATGACCTCAGAAGTTAAGTCCCATAGTGCTCAGAGCCATTTGTTTTGGTACTGCCTACTGAGCTATTCCTTATTGCTGTATTTGTAGCCTTAGAGAACTTTAATCAAGCTTATATCGTCAATCCTTAGTACTTCCGTATCCCACTTCTTTGCGTATTGATTCTTCCTGACTCTTAAACGTCAGCCTAATTTTCATCACTACTATATTGTGATCTATGTCTGCTCCTGGGTACGACTTACAATCCAATACTTGATTTCGGAATCTCTGTCTGACCATGATGTAATCTAACTGAAATCTTCCCGTATTACCCGGCATTTTCCAAGTATACCTCCTCTAGTGATTCTTGAACAGAGTACTCGCTATTACTAGCTGAAACTTGTTACGGAACTCAATTAGTCTTTCTCCTCTCTCATTCCTTTTCCAAAGCCCATATTTTCCTGTAACTTTCTCTTCTGCTCCTTCCCCTACAACTGCATTCCAGTCTCCCATGACTATTAGATTTTCATATCCCTTTACATACTGTATTAGCCTTTCCTCATACAATATCTCATCATCTTCATCTTCAGCTTGCGTCGTCGGCACGTATACCTGAACTATCGTTATCGGTGTTGGTTTGCTGTCAGTTCTGATAAGAACAACCCTATGACTGAACTGTTCACAGTAACACACTCTCTGCCCTACCTTCCTATTCATAACGAATCCTACTTCTGTTATACCATTTTCTGCTGCTGTTGATATTACCCTATACTTATCTGACCAGAAATCCTTGTCTTCTTTTCATTTCACTTCACTGACCCCTACTATATCTAGATTGAGCCTTTGGATTTCTCTTTTCAGTTTTTACAGCTTCCCTACCACGTTCAAGCTTCTGACATTCCACGCTCCAAATCGTAGAACGTTATCATTCCGTTTATTATTCAATCTTTTTCTCTTGGTGACCCCCCCCCTCCCCCCCCCCCCCTTGGCCGTGGCCTCCCTGAGATCCGAATGGGGAACTACTCCGAGATATTTCGCCAATGGAGTCATCATCATGACACTTCTTCAATTACAGGCCACATGTCCTGTGGATACACATTACGTGTCTGTAATGCAGTGGTTTCCATTGCCTTCTGCATCCTCATGCCGTTGATCATTGCTGATTCTTCCACCTTTAGGGGCAGTTTCCCACGCAAGGACAAAAGAGTGCCCTGAACCTCTATCTGCTTCTCCTCCTCCTCCTTTGACAAGGCCGATTCAGACTATTAATCAAAATTTAAGCAGCGTCGTGACTCGAGACAGGGACCGAAGATGTTTTGATTATGAATCAAGGACGCAACCCCTCCCCCCCCTTTTTTATTTTGTTCAGTACAGTTCATTGCGTTTGGTCTGGGCGGACGTCACATGGCGTCCGTTCAAGTTGATCGTAGGCCACGGGTACTGCAGTCAAATTCCTCTTTTCTTGTTCCGTTCATGAATGGAGCCTAGGAAGAGCTGTTGGGAAATCTCCGATTTTGTCGTCTTGGTCATTTGAGAGATGCCTGGGGGAGAGGAGAGGAGGTGGGAGAAAACTGTCTTATAGTACCTGTCACTGGAATTAAAAGTGCATTTCCGTAACGGTGTCGCGCTTAATCAACAAAACTGTGCAAAACCCGCCGTTATACGTCGCATCTTATTTCTTCTATTAATTCCACCTGGTGTAAACAGGCCTCTGTTATTAGCAGTGTACGTAATTGTGTAATTGAAAAAAAAACTTTGTATTAACGTTAATTCTGAGCAGCCAGTAGGAGATGAACAGTAACTATTTAATGTAACCGAGCAAGCACAAATAATAAGTCATATAGTGACAGTTTTTTGTCAATATACTGAATAGATCAAGTTTCTGAAGGTTGTTTCTCAGCTCTTAATGCACGTCTTTACTCGTCCTCCTTTGCCAGTAGGTTGTCATTTATGATGGAATTTACGGAAAATTAGAAATGAATGAATGGCTAACATTACCATCAAGAGAATCTACTTTTTCTGACAACAATCCTATCCCGCCCAAATGTGGGCACTAACCATCTCATTCCTCTCTGCAATCCCATTAATCTAATTCCCACTTTCCATCTATTACTTGCCTCTCCCATTTCACATAACTTTTGATAGGATATCCTTCCCAATACTCTCCATATCTCTTTCAAACACTTACCAAGACCAAACAGGTCATTAAAACTCATGCTACCATCCTCATGTCATACCTATCTACCTTGCCTTATTTTATTGAAATTATTTTTATATTTATTTCCTTTTTCTGTACTATAAAGGCTGCAAATCGGAAACCTTGTCACTGGGGGATTGTATATCGCAAATAAACATAAAAAATAATACCTCTCACCACTGTGATGGTTGAAGTAACGTAGTGCAACGGTCACATGGAAACTTTAGTGTGTCCCAAAACATACTAACAGTGTGTAGAAACGCTGGCCGGTGTGGCCGAGCGGTTCTAGGCGTTTCAGTCTGGAACCCCGGGACCGCTACGGTCACAGGTTCGAATCCTGCCTAGAACCGCCTGCCGGTGTGGCCGAGCGGTTCTAGGCGCTTCAGTCTGGAACCCCGGGACCGCTACGGTCACAGGTTCGAATCCTGCCTCGGGCATGCATATGTGTGAAGTACTTGGGTTAGTTAGGTTTAAGTAGTTCTCAGTTCTAGGGGACTGATGGCCTCAGATGTTAAGTCCCACAGTGCTCAGAGCCATTTGAACCATTTGAAGTATGTAGAACCGGTGGGGTCACACGAGATCCATCAGAACCACCTGGAAAATGTTGCACGGTAATCTCCCTGGATGACTGCACCTTTCTCACTGTTCAGAAATTTTGACGATGTATATGTTTTAACGACAGTGTGTTTAGCCAGCGGCTTTCCTGGAGGAATAGACCTGGCGGGAGACATTTGACTAGTAGCAAACCGCCAACTCGAAATGAAGGCGTTTCTCTTCCATTTATAACACATTCCATGAAAATAATTAGCTTATGGAAAATACTGAACATACTTCTTAGCTAACAGTTATAAAAAGCCACAGTTTCGTGTGCACATATAGTGTGGGGAGTCTTTAAAATTTAAGTTACACTGGACAATGCAATCTAGATCGCTAGCTGAAGCAGCTGTTGAATCGTATAGGATTATTAGTCCCTAGATAACAGATTGTCTCTGTAAGTCGACGCAGAGTTATTTTCTTCTGACAGTCTTTCACAGCCATTAGGAACTTCTTAACCAGATGCTCTTCTCCACAACAGTTTGATTTATGCAAGGACTCCAGCCTACGCCATATAAATCACGAACTTTAATGTATGCATACAGTGGCAGTGCTACATAAGAGCACATGAACACCATAACTTTCGATACCTTGCGGATTTATTGGTTATTTTTCTTTGAATGCTGTTAAACGTAACGTAGATGTGGCAATCTGAAAGATACGGCAGTTAAATCTACATCGCTACTGCTACATGCTCTAGACTCCATGAAACTTGCCATCAGCGTCGTGAGCACGTCTGCAATTGTGCTTGTTTTAAGGAGCTTCTGCGCATGCGCGACTCGCGTGACGTAATTCACTTATGGGCCAAATACATACGAATTTGATAAACAACGTGCACAGATCACGATGGGCACAGCTAGCCCTTGCCACCCAACTAGAAGTTGAGGTTACTGCCAGCATGTGGTAGCACTCTGCGGCAGACTTTTATCCTCATTTGCTCTGCATAAATCCTGCTAGACTATAGCACACTCCTCAGATATGCTGATTCACTCATTATATACTGTTGTAAAATTGGATCGGACGTCAGTATATGTTAAAGTCGTACTGACAGTAAACCTATTTTGTGGGTTTATGAATGAGTTGCAGTGTATTAAGTTACGAATTTTATCATACAATAATCCAACTGAGTGCTGAGAATCATGTGGGCCTAAAGCACATCACCGTCGATTGTGAGATTGTAACATTTATTCATGCTTCTGAAATATGTTGATTTTGTGGTGACTCAGGTTTATATGTGCTGTAGGCTCATGTTGTATATATTAGAATTCACGAAAAGTTTTATCGCTGGTTTCTCTGACATTCACTTAAATGTAGGATCGAGAGCAATTTGCGTTAGGCCCTTTTGGATCTCAGTACCTCATTTGTATTCTAGTCACGTGATCATGTTGGTAGAAATTACTGCTTGAGTTTAATCATTTCCACGAATGGAACTTTGTGTTTGGAGTTGATTGCTTAGTGTGCAAGAATCGCCTTTCGTGTGCAGTGTAAACATGAACTATGTTGAATCTGTTTTTATGCTAACAAGAAAATAAAGCTGTGAGGACGGGGCGTGAATCGTGCTTGAGTAGCTCAGTCGGTAGAGCACTTGCCCGCGAAAGGCAAAGGTCCCGACTTCGGTTCTCGGTCCGGTACACAGCTTTAATCTGCCAGGAAGTTTCATATCAGCGCACATTCCGCTCCGAGTGAATATCTCACTCTGGGGACAGGTGCCAGGAGAAGTTAGTCGCAAAGAAACTGGGGCTTCCTAGAACAGATCCTTTGATTGGGAGAGTGAAATAACCAAATAAGCGTGACTACAAGCGAACATTTAACAAGGAAATGTTCAGGTAGCCCAAGTTGTTTTGTGGGTGCAGCGTAAGAATGTCTGATTTTCAGCCCTGAAGTAAATTCATGAACTAATACAAATACATCTGTTAAGGATCTTGTGCATTTGTCTGAAAAAAATGGAAAAGCACGAAAACTCCCACTAACACAAAACATAATTTTGTTATTGCCCTAAAATGTACTTAATTACGTAAAAAACAACAAAATTCTACAAAAACAATTTTATTTTGTCAGAAAAGTTATGCATATTATTATTATTATTATTTCTTACTTGTCTCAGACGTTATGTCTGGTTAAAAATGGAAGGTGACGCGGACCTTGACCAAGCGTGACTTCCTTTTAACTGTACGGTATATGTTACACTGCATTTAGGAACTTTCGGGTAATTGAACAGCTGTCAATAATTACAGATTTCTGTAATTGTATGTATAAGTTTGGATGTAGCTGTATTGCATTGATGTACTGGTGGATATTGTGTGGTATGACTCCTGTAGTTGATAGTATAATTGGTATAATGTCAACTTTATCCTGATGCCACATGTCCTGGACTTCCTCAGCCAGTTGGATGAATTTTTCAATTTTTTCTCCTCTTTTCTTTTGTATATTTGTTGTATTGGGTATGGATATTTCGATTAGTTGTGTTAATTTCTTCTTTTTATTGGTGACTATGATGTCAGGTTTGTTATGTGGTGTTGTTTTATCTGTTATAATGGTTCTGTTCCATTATAATTTGTATTCATCGTTCTCCAGTACATTTTGTGGTGCATACTTGTATGTGGGAACATGTTGTTTTATAAGTTTATGTTGTAAGGCAAGCTGTTGATCTATTATTTTTGCTACATTGTCATGTCTTCTGGGGTATTCTGTATTTGCTACTATTGTACATCCGCTTGTGATGTGATCTACTGTTCCTATTTGTTGTTTGCAAAGTCTGCATTTATCTGTTGTGGTATTGGGATCTTTAATAATATGCTTGCTGTAATATCTGGTGTTTATTGTTTGATCCTGTATTGCAATCATGAATCCTTCCATCTCACTGTATATATTGCCTTTTCTTAGCCATGTGTTTGATGCGTCTTGATCAATGTGTGGCTGTGTTAGATGATACGGGTGCTTGCCATGTAGTGTTTTCTTTTTCCAATTTACTTTCTTCGTATCTGTTGATGTTATGTGATCTAAAGGGTTGTAGAAGTGGTTATGATATTGCAGTGGTGTAGCCGATGTATTTATATGAGCGATTGCTTTGTGTATTTTGCTAGTTTCTGCTCGTTCTATAAAGAATTTTCTTAAATTGTCTCCCTTTCCGTAATGTAGGTTTTTTATGTCGATAAATCCCCTTCCTCCTTCCTTTCTGCTTAATGTGAATCTTTCAGTTGCTGAATGTATGTGATGTATTCTATATTTGTGGCATTGTGATCGTGTAAGTGTATTGAGTGCTTCTAGGTCTGTGTTACTCCATTTCACTACTCCAAATGAGTAGGTCAATATTGGTATAGCATAAGTATTTATAGCTTTTGTCTTGTTTCTTGCTGTCAATTCTGTTTTCAGTATTTTTGTTAGTCTTTGTCTATATTTTTCTTTTAGGTCTTCTTTAATATTTGTATTATCTATTCCTATTTTTTGTCTGTATCCTAGATATTTATAGGCAACTGCTTTTTCCATAGCTTCTATGCAGTCGCTGTGGTTATCCAATACGTAATCTTCTTGTTTAGTGTGTTTTCCCTTGACTATGCTATTTTTCGTACATTTGTCCGTTCCAAAATCCATATTTATATCATTGCTGAATACTTCTGTTATCTTTAGTAATTGGCTGAGTTGTTGATTTGTTGCTGCCAGTAGCAGATGTGTGATTTTGTGTGGGTATGTTCCAGTAATATTGTATCCATAATTTGTATTATTTAGCATGTTGGATAGTGGGTTCAGAGCAAGGCAGAACCAGAAAGGACTTAATGAGTCTCCTTGGTATATTCCACGCTTAATCTGTATTGGCTGTGATGTGATATTATTTGAATTTGTTTGGATGTTACTATGTTTAGGAACTGTATCAATTTAGGATCTGCTTTGTATATTTCCAATATTTGTAGTAACCATGAGTGGGGTACACTATCAGAAGCTTTTTGGTAATCAATGTATGCATAGTGTAGCGACCTTTATTTAGTTTTAGCTTGATATGTTACCTCTGCATCTATTATCAGTTGCTCTTTACATCCTCGTGCTCCTTTGCAACAGCCTTTTTGTTCTTCATTTATAATTTTGTTCTGTGTTGTATGTGTCATTAATTTCTGTGTAATGACTGAAGTTAATATTTTGTATATTTTTGGTAGGCATGTTATGGGGCGATATTTAGCTGGGTTTGCTGTGTCTGCTTGATCTTTAGGTTTCAGATAAGTTACTCCATGTGTAAGTGTATCAGGGAATGTGTATGGGTCTGCAATGTAACTGTTAAATAATTTAGTTAGATGTGAATGTGTTGAGGTGAATTTCTTTAGCCAGAAATTTGCTATTTTATCTTTTCCAGGGGCTTTCCAGTTGTGAGTAGAATTAATTGCTTGGGTGACTTCATGTTGCATAATTATCACTTCAGGCATTTATGGTATCATCTTCTAGGTATCTGTTTCTGATTGCATCCACTATGCATGCCTGTTACGTTGTACCGGGTTTGACCATATGTTGCTCCAGAAGAGTTCCATGTCTGTTATGTTTGGTGGATTGTCTATTTTAATGTGTGTGTTATCTATTGTCTGGTAAAATTTCTTTTGGTTTATGCTGAATGTTTAGTTTTGTTTCCTTCTATTTTCACTTTTTTTTGTATCTTCTAAGTCGTTTGGCCAATGCTTGTAATTTCTGCTTCTTTTCATCTAATTGCTCTATCACTTCTTGTTGTGAGATTTTACCTAACCTTTTTCGTTTTTTTCCTGACATTTCATTTCTTATAAATTGTGTTAGCTGTCCGATGTCTTTTCTCAGTTTTTCTATTCTGATCTGTAGCCTGTGTTGCCATGCTGGTTTTGTGGGTTTCTTCTGTGTGTTGGTTGGTTCTGATCTCTGCCTAGTGTGTATATTTAGTGTAGTGAGTGCTCCTATATAAACCAGTAGTTGTAACTCTTCCATAGTTGTTTTCATTTATTTTGTTGTGTATGATTGTGTTGATAGTTTTTATTGTTGTTTCTACTTGGGGGTTATTTGGCGGTCTATGCAAGAATGGTCTGTCTGTATTTGTGTCTTTGTATTCTATATATGTCAGCTGAAATTTTTCTTCTATATATAACATGTGTGTCACTTCGTATTCTATTTGTGCTTGTTCTGGTGGCTGTCTTAAGATTTCGTTTTCCTCTGACTGTTTAACTGATGCGTGTTGTTCTTTGTTTGTTTGCTCTGGGATGTTTGAGTCCATTACTGTATTTTCTTCTTCTTCTAATTGCACATTATTTTGTTCCAGTATTTGTTGTACTTGTTGTTTGATGTTTTCTAATTCTGACTGGGGAACCCTGTTATTTTTTATTATTACACGGATCTGATCAGCTACTCGTTGTTCTGTTAAAAATTTTAATTCTGGGTATCTGGTAATAAATGTTGTGTATACTTGTGATCTATATCCAGTTGTGTTGGTTCCTAGGTTTGTTGCTTGGTAATAACAGAACATGAGGTGTCGATTAACTTCATCTGACCATCTCATCCTCTGTCTTTGTTTTCCTTCTAGGGTGGTTGCAGGAAGCATATCCTGCAAAACACCTCTATTTGGATTTAAATCATTTTCAAGTTGGCTAGCAGTGTCGTTACCATTGTGGGCGGGCATAGGGTTCAAGCGTCGTCCCCGACCATGACGGCGCTTGTCCGAGGCTTCTTTAGTTCTGTCCTGAACCAAGTAATCACACTAAAAGAGGGGTTAACCCTATTAGTGGTTTGTTCTTTTCGTCGCCTTTTACGACTGGCAGAACATACCGGAGGCCTATTCTTTTCCTGGGCCTCCATGGGAGTTATTATTATTATTATTATTATTATTATTATTATTACTACTAAAAGCAAAACGAGGATAATAGAATGTAGTCGAATTAAATAGGTTGATGCTGAGGAAATTAGATTAGGAAATGAGACACGTAAAGTAGTAAATGAGTTTTGCTATTTGGGGAGCAAAATAACTGATGATGGTCGAAGTAGAGGATATAAAATGTAGACTGGCAATGGCAAGGAAAGCGTTTCTGAAGAAGAGAAATTTGTTAACATCGAGTATAAATTGGTCAGGAAGTCATTTCTGAAAGTATTTGTGTGAAGTGTAGCCATGTATGGAAGTGAAATGTGGGCGATAAATAGTTTAGACAAGAAAAGAATAGAAGCTTTCGAAAGGTGGTGCTACAAAAGAATGCTGAAGATTCGATGGGTAGATCATATAACTAATGAGGAGGTATTGAATAGAATTGGGGAGAAGAGGAATTTGTGGCACAACTTGACTAGAAGAAGGGATCGGTTGGTAGGATATGTTATGAGGCATCAAGAGCTCACCAATTTACTACTGGAGGGCAGCATGGAGGGTAAAAATCGTAGAGGGATACCAAGGGATGAATACACCAAGCAGATTCAGAAAAGCACTCCGTCTTCAGGCCACGAATAGCCTACCGAAGGATGTAGGTTTTAGTAGGTACTGGGAGATGAAGCAGCTTGCACAGGATAGAGTAGCATGGAGAGCTGGATCTAACCAGTCTCTGGACTGAAGACCACAACAAAATTGTTATTATTACTGTTATTATTATTGGCAATGGCTGTAGTTGTATAAAATTGTTGATAAGCATAACTGTTGTACAATAGATGCTATTAAGTTCACACTCTCAGATTTATCTGAATCTAAAAATTTGTGAACACCCAGAACGTATGCTCACGAGCCGCCACTGTATGCATGTGCCTTGCGATCATGAATATCACAAAGATAGAATTATGATATTGGTTATACACAGTTATTCGAGTAATTCCAGGAGATAGTGTGCAGAAAGCTTGCAGCTCTATCTGATGTCAGCTTTTGAGTATGTAGGAGCGTGGAGCACATCAGACGTGCGTCAAATGCGGCAGGGTTCGCTTGAATCTATGGTGACGCATGGTCATAACTGAATTGGCCTGTATAAACAGATCAACGCTGGATAGATAGATGGATTGATGTAACAACTACATTTATTTGTCTCTCCTTCGCAGGTTACCGGGTCCGTTTCTCGGCGAGGACGGAGATTTTTTCGCTCAGAGTCTGGATGTATCTGTTTTATTCATTTCATCTCGTCTTCATCACAATGATGCGTAAGTCACCGAAGTGGCGTCAAATATAAGACTTGCGCCAGACGGGCCAACAATCCTCCCGGCCAATAATGGCATACGATCATTTATTTCATTGGCTAGTGTGAGCTTAAGAGACCAGTCAGAATTTCACCTACTCTTATAAGCATAATTGCACGTATTTCTACGAAAGAGAAATCATGGGTAAGAAACCACGCGAGGTGGCTGATGGGAGTAACTGAAGCGAGGGCAGAGCGAATGGCCTAGACCGATATTGACTGGTCCCCTGCTGCTGACATCTTTAGCTGGCCGACAACACTGCGCTTAGTACGCCTAAATTGCCTATAAATCCGTTGATTTCGAACTTAATTACATCTAACATTTCACTATCGTTATCACAGCGTTTTACTTCTGTTTTAATAGACACGGACACTCTCTACGCAGCGTCTCCGCTAGTTAATGTTGGCAGCGACCGGAAAGCGGTCAATAACGGTCGATGTCATTCGACTTCCGTCGATTCGCTAGGCTCCTTGCTGAACCCCGCTTTTGAGTGTACCAACAGCAGGCCAGCATTTGACCGAGCCACCTAGCCAAGATGGATTGTAAATGCTCGTTGTCTTGAACTTTAATTATATATTGTCAGTATTATCATTTGTTACTGGATAAAAAGATTCAACACTTAACTTTGACAATGGTTATAAGAAATCAGTAATATTAATTTTTTAAAAAATGTTCAAATGTGTGTGAAATCTTATGGGACTTAACTGCTAAGGTCATCAGTCCCTAAGCTTATACACTACTTAACCTAAATTATCCTAAGGACAAAAACACACACCCCCATGCCCGAGGGAGGACTCGAACCTCCGCCGGGACCAGCTGCACATGCACAGTCCATGACTGCAGCGCCTTAGACCGCTCTGCAATATTAATTTAGTTTTGCTCGAATACCTGATGAATGGCGCTTTGCAACTGTTATTTCTTGTTTAAAACCGTTACGTTTCACTACGACGGCTAATTAATTAAGACATAATCAACGATTTCATTCTCCTACCGTTTCTCTACGAGCTTTGCAATATGGCGTTTTTTTAAACAGTCACCTCTGGTTGTCTTAGCCGGTGTTTTTGGACAGTTTTACATGTGTTCAGACTGCCGACTTTTAGAGATGGGCAAAGTCGTTCATCCTTGGGAACTAATTCACTGGTGATCGCTCTTTTTTGGGAACCGTTCATTTTTGAGTAAAAACCGTTCATTGTGCTCGGTATATGGTTCTTTGAAAAAATGAAACTTAGTAGCATAGGTGACTGAGGGGGCACTTGCTTCCCTCCTGGAGTACAGAGTTTTTATTCCTAACAAAAGGCTCACACACTTGTAATTTTCGTGATTCTGCAAAAGTCTCGTTTAGCCAACTGCAGCTTTATGTGGCTGATCGCAGTGAAATAATATAAGATGGCGCACGAAAAACCGGCCTCGAGTACAAACTGCTCTCCAATTACGCACGATTTGTTGACCGCTACGAGCAGAGTAGGTAAACATGGAAGAATTAGGCAGTGAAGAAATAACAAATAAACTTCGAAACAATAGATGACGATTGGTAAGCGACAATGAGCAGTCTAGTACTTGGGGCAGAGTTTTCGTGTGCCACGCTGTACCACTGAAATAAAATTATGGGAGTTATCATATTCCCTTTACAAAATGTGACACCACACACTCGATTACGAAGCGCGGGCTTCATTCGGTTGTATGTCGGTCTGCCTTCCATAACAATGGACATGCTGTTTTACCTTGGATTAAAAAAAAAAGACGGAAAATGGCCACTCGTATGTGCCGTGCCGACGTCCTTTGCATGTGTAATAACAAAAAACCTTGCCTTTTTACAGGTATTTCTTATGCTGTTTATCGAAAGAGTAAATTAAGCTCATACGCCGTTTTGTTACCTGAAAAGATGTATGTATTTTGTGTAATTTACGTAATTATAAAATTCATTTTAATTACCGGTCGTGGACCCTGAATAGAATACGAAAAGAACCAGAAGTTCAGAGTTCAGAAAAGGTTTGAAACAGATCTAGAATGGACGTGCGAAGCGAACGAAACAAACAACTCGATACTGAACTATGAGCAGTCAGCAGTGGAACTGCGACGAGTGGCCACGCGAAGGAGAACGAGGCCGGCCGAGCGACACCGAGACAGACGGGAACGAGACCGGCTGACGTGCCGTTCGGGAACGAAACCGACCGTTTCCCGTTCCCGGGAACTATAAGTAGAAAGCCGCGACCGAAGTGAACTATGGAAGACCATTCCTTGTAATTCGTTCCTCGCTCGGTCCATTCACATTGGTGAACCGTTCCTTTGGACCCGTTAGTTCGCGAACGACCCATCTCTAGTGACTTTACCCTATCTTCGAGGTTTCCCAGCCATTTCAACAAGAAATGCAAGACTGCAATGATGACTGTGCTGTCCTGACAAGTGTCAATAACATGTTCGTCTGTTGACCAGGCCAACACAACCTCCACATCTCTCACCCGTTGAAAACTTATGGCGTAGGACTGCAGTGGGTAATCTGGACAAAAATTTGACCTCGAAGTGTCAGTTTGCCTGCACGCAAAGGAAACGCATGACATCAGTATACCTCATCCCTCTTTTGAGTCATGCCCCTTTCCTAACTTCCTAAGAGATGTCCATTTTCGTCGGCATCCCCTTATGTATTTAATTTCTTGGAAATAGGACGATCGGAGAGAGTGTAAGCTACTTCCGTCCCAGGAAACATATTCGGCTGTCCCAGTCACAGCTCAGCATTTAGTCATGAGATGGGGTGTCAATTGAGGGCGCGCGCGCGCACGCACACACACACACACACACACACACACACACACACACACACACACACATCGATTATTCCCCTTTAGGAGAGCGATTGAACTTGAATTCACGATTTCATTTTTGGACGTTTTCTCTCTTCCTCTCCCAGAAACTCTTCATACTCTCACAATGTTCTCTCTTCCGTTCATGTGACCACTTTTACCAGGTTGTTGCGTTCTTCTTTACTCGAACTTCACATTCATGATTTTACTCCGGCACTCGTTTCGGTCTTCGAGATTTTCTATGTTCATCCGTTGTATGTCCCTCTGGACCTTCTTTAGCCACTCCGTGCAGCATTTACTCTTTGTTACGACGTCGATTAGTTTCCTTGCTGTTCTGGTGTTCTCCATCCTGTAGATATGTGTGTAGAACTTTCCTCGGCGTTTCCTGTTTTCTTCGTTTATTGTGTTGGTCTTTTTATAGAGTACGTTCTGAGGTCTCTTCATCCAGATGCCGTTTTTGTTGATTGCTCCGTAAATCTTCCTAAGAATTTTTCGTTCCCGTTTTTCTGTTTCCCTAATTTTGGAGTGACGACCAATTAGCATTGTTTCAGCTGCGAATCTTGCTTCTGGAAGAATCACAGTTTTGTAACGTCTCAATTTTGCGTCTGTCGAAATGCATTTCTTGTTGTAGTAGCCCCATGTTAATTTATATGCCTTTTGCAGCTTGCTGATCCTTTTTTCATTGGCGATTCTGTTTAGTCCTGATGACTGTAAAGTTCCACCACGATATTTAAAGTGGCTGACTTGTGTGATGTTACTGTGTTTCGTCATTAGCGGGGGACTTATTTTCTGGCCGTCTTTCCATTTTTCAGACGAAATTTGCAATCCAGTTTTCTGTGCAATTTCATCTAGTTTTTCCACTGCGTGAATCGCTTCTGTCCTGTTGTTTGTGATAATAGTAATATCGTCCGCGAAGGCAAGGCATTTTACTTTCGCACCGTTTTCTTTTCTGATACGAATTTGGACATCTTTCACATGAGGTTCCCAATCTCTGATGATCTTTTCTTGAAAATATTGAAAAGAATCGGGGGTAGTCCGTCCCACTGCCGTACTCCTAATTTCAAAGGGTTCTGATATCTCACCCATCAATTTCACTTCGGAAGTTGTTTGTGTAAGTGTATGTTCTATGATTTTCCGGGTCTTTCGGTCGATTCTGAATTCTTCCATAGTTTTAACGAGGGTTTCGTGGCCTATTGAGTTATAAGCTTTCCTGTAATCGATAACTGTAATTACTGTATTCCTGCATTTTCTCATTTGTCGTATCGTTTTTAGGCTCCAGACCTATTCCGCTCATGTTCGCCCTCATCTTGAAAGGGTACAGTACCGCCCAACACTGAAAATAGGTACGAAATTCTTGTCAGAACAACACATTTTTTTGTGTAAAAGTAACTCAATTTCAATTAATACAGCGAAGCCGGATACCAGTGTGGGAAAGAATGACAATTTATTTATTTAATTGATCACATGTGCACTCCCTCAAAATAAATCCCTACATCCAGTTTGGTGAGATCTGTGAAAGGAATGAATGTATGGTCGTCTGCTAACCACAGATAGTGAATCGGAATATATGATCATCTTTGAGTCGATCCTTTGGCTACCTTTGGTGAGACCAAAGAGATGGAAGTTACCAGAGCTTTGAGCGTCTGAAATGTGGCTGACCAATAAGGTAGCAGGGTGCTTCTCCCACTTCGAGAGAGGTGCGAGAGAATCGAGAATACGGCCATGTTTCAGCACTCTGCCGCTGAACCTTCTGCTGTAAAGACCTGTTTTTTTGTTGTGCTCCGGAATGAAAGAGTGGAGGCATGGTATGGATGTGGAATATTTAAGAGTAGTTAGAATTAATAATTTCTCTTTCACAGGACCTTTTGTGGGGAAAATTACAAAGTGAGGCAGGTAATTTTAAGGGGATTGTAGTAAACTAACGGTCACAAAGAGCCCACGTGTAGATATAAGTTGAGATACTTCCGTGAGCTTAAGCTGAAATATTTAAGAATTAATAGCGTGTGTACAATAGGCTGAAATATTTAAGAATTAATAGCGTGTGTACAATAAGCTGAAATATTTAAGAAATAGCGTGTGTATCATAAGTTGAAGTATTTAAGAAATATCATTCCGTGTGACGCTGAATTTAAACTCTGAGAGAGAATCAAGGTGAGTCGGCCGTTTTTCCAGCAACGCCACATGGCTTGCATTGCACAGGAAGACGTGCGTTTATCTCCAGAGTTCACATTAGGAAAGTAGAAATTACAAAGTGGGGCAGTGTCGTGTGAAACTGGGATAAATATTGATTGAAGTGGGAAAGCGGAAAGTGTTGAAGTTGTAACCGTTCTTTGTGTAATATTTCATATTGTTGTGTTGTGTATGTCTTGTAATTTGGGTATGTGTGTTTTGCATGGGAGTAGCAAGGTAGTTTCGAAAGATTTGTGGGTATGCCTGTTCCTTCTGTATCGCTCGATCTGGAGGAAAGTTTCGTGAGGATTATTGTGAGAGGCGAAGTGTGAGGTATAATAAAAGATCCACCATCCGATCCAGGGAGTGCACTGTTGCGGTAAATAGATTACGAGACCATAGTATAGAGATTCACTAACGTAAAGCCATGCCCACTGGGCGGAATTTCTCATGTGATTTGTTGTAGGTTGTAGAATTTGTGTGTTTAGGAATAAATCAAATAGTGAAAAGAAAGAGATTGGTGGCCTTTTTCATTAAATTGTATGTTATCGTAATGTCCCGAATTTATATAAAAGCCGTTAAATCTAAGACAAAAGGTAAATGTGGTATTGCCAGTGCGTAGTGTACAGTCAGAGTTCTATAAATCACTGATAGTCAGATGCGTGTTTCCGTTGCGTATTATTCATACAGGAGGATAATTTGTAACTAAATAGTAAGATACGAGAATTCATGTTGCTCGATAAATTAAGGAAGATTCCACTCGCTTGGCAAACCACACATCTTGCAGGCCTGACTGCTTGATGCCACAGTATGAGAAAGGCAAGTGGGTGCCTCTCAATCTGAAAAAATGTATTCCAATGTGTGTGAATTTCTAAGTGAGCAAACTGCTGAGGTCATCGGTCCTTAGACTTACACACTACTTAAACTAACTTATGCTAAGAACAACACACACACCCATAACCGAGGGAGGACTCGGACCTCCGGCGAGAAGGGCCGCGCAATCAGTGACATGGCGCCTCAAACAACGAGGCTGCCCTTTTCTGAACCCGGTCTGGTACTCCCCAAGTAGTGGATTCGCCTGGGGTTCTATTCTGTACACCGCAGCACGGAGATTCATCTATAGTTGTTGATGTCGGTCTTGTCACACTTCCTATGTAACGGGTGGATCAGAGCGTATTTCGTGGTTTTCCGTTCGTCTCCCATATGTCAGATTAGGTCAGTGTGGGATTGTTCAGTTTTCAGAGTCCGGCGATAATCCCATCTTCTCCTGGCGCTTTGGCCGAGCGGTTCTAGGCGCTACAGTTTGGAACCGCGCGACCGCTACGGTCGCAGGTTCGAATCCTGCCTCTGGCATGGATGTGTGTGATGTCCTTAGGTTAGTTAGGTTTAAGTAGTTCTAAGTTCTAGGGGACTTGTGACCTAAGAGGTTAAGTCCCATAGTGCTCAGAGCCATTTGAACCATTTCTGCTGGCGCTTTGTTGTTTTTTAGCTGCTTGATTATCGCCGTAATTTCTGCGAGATCTGCGGCTTTTGAGTCCTGGTGTGTGAATACCGGGGATGTGAAGTTTTTCCTATGGTGATTCGCAGTTAAGAAGGAAGCAGAAATACCGGGCTAATATTTTGCAGTTGTTTTTTGAGTTGGTTTGCAACGAGCCGTCTGGTCTTTTGAAGGACAGATTGTGTGCTTGGTATCCCTATAGGTTTTCTCCAAACGTCTCGTAGAAATACCTTGTATTATTTTTGTTGAAATCCTGTTGGATTTCGTGGAGTCTATTGTCATATCCTCGTTTTTCTTTTCGAATAATCTTTGCAGTCTGTTTTCGAGTCCTAAGAAAGATGTCTCACTTTTCCTCGGTTTTGTGGTTGCTGAATATTTTCCAGGCTGTTATTTGTGTGTCTGTTGCCTGATCGCAGACTGTGTTCCACCAGCGTTGTTTTCTGGTGCGAGGGGGTTCCCATGATATCATGGCTTCCCGAATTTTTCCTGTTAGTTTCTTCCAGTCTGTCGATTTTTCCTGATTAATTTGTTTGATTTGTGCGTTGTTGAGTTTGTCGTATTTTCCTTGGAAATCGCGACGTGATGAATTTGGTATTCGCCCTGCCCCAGAAATACTTTCTGTGGTAGTTTCACATTGAGAATTGTAGCTACAACCACTGTAAAAAAATACTGCTTGTCACGTCCTTCGTGCCAGGCAATGTCGACCAAGAGCGTTTGCATGTTTCTCTTTACGAAGGAAATGATTTTTAAATCTGAATTTTACATGCCCACTCGACAGAGGGGTGCCAAATCAGTCTACTCCGATACTCGTTTTATTGATATGTGTTAACAAGGACAGTAAAACACGAAGAATAACCAATACTGCACCAGCACCGCCATGGCCCGCGCTGACATCGTCTTGCAGAAGCGCGCTTCTCCTTCCATGCTGGGGTATTGATTATTCTTTGTGTTTTACTGCCACTGTTATCACACAGTGATAAAACGTAAATCGTACTATAGTAATTTCAGACAGCTTTATCAGATGGGGACGTAAAATTCCGATTTCTAAATCATTGTGTTTGTTACGGGAAACTAACCGAACTCTTCTCGTCGAAGCAGAGGTATAATGACTCCAGTTTCACATTGCAAGAACTAAACTGAAAATATCTACTGAGACATCAGAGAAAATGCTCCTACGACTCTTAGGAGAGAGAGCCTAAAATATAATTTACTTGGGTGAATCAAATGAAAATCTTAAATTTGTAATAACAAATCGAAATTTCGTGCCGCTATCCTGTAAGCTAGTAAGCGTGCTACAAACAGCGTGCAGAATGGCCTGTAGGTGGCAACATAGTGCAAATGCACACATACCGTCGCAGTTTCAGTATGAAGGTGGCCATCCCACTTGCGACTTGCACCAGGGAAGAACAGCGTTCTGTATTCGGTTTTTGCGTAGTGAAGGTGTGAAACCTATTGAAATTCATCGACGAATGAAGGTTCAGTACAGTGATGCATGTCTGTCACAGCAGCAAGTCTACGAATGGAGTAGGAAGTTCGCAAATGGTATGACTTCAGTGGAAGATGCTCCTCGTCCGGGTCACGCACAACGAGTTGTGACTCCACAGAACACTGCAGCAGTTGAAGCCATAGTGAAGCAAAACCGCAGAGTGACACTGAATGACATTGCAGCATGTTTACAGATTAGTCACGGATCAGCACACCACATTGTGCATGATGTGGTCCAGTTTCACAAAGTGTCTGTAAGATGGGTGCCACTGCAGCTGACTCCTGAAATGAGAGACGAGGTGTTGATGCTTGTGAAGAACTTCTTCAGCGCTTTGAACGAGAAGGTGATGGCTTCCTTGCAATAACCGTTACTGGGGACGAAACCTGGGTTCACTTCCACCAACTGGAAACGAAGAGAGCTAGCAAGGAATGGCGCCATTCCTCATCACCAAAACCAAAGAAGTTTCGAACAGAACCATCAGAAGGGAAGTTTATGCTGACTTTCTTTTGAGACGAAAAAGGCGTCATTTCGGAGCATTACATGACTAGAGGGACCACTGTCACCAGCGTATCATACACAGGTCTACTAAAAAATCATCTGCGGCCTGCAATCAAATCACAGCGACGTGGATTGCTGTCAGCAGGTGTCCTTTTGCAACGTGACAATGCAAGGCCCCACACTGCCCGTACAACAGTTGCAACAATCACAGACCTGCATTTTGAGTGTCTTCCTCATCCACCATGCACACCAGACCTTGGCCCAAGTGATTTCCATATGTTTGGACGACTCAGAGACGCAATGGGATGAAAGAAGTTCCGCTCTGATGAAGAGGTACGCCACGCGGTGCATAAGTGGTTGCGCGGACTACCAAAAGAATTTTTTTCTAAAGGAATTTATGCACTTTGTAAGCGCTGGAGGACTTGCATTGAGCGTGGGGGAGATTATGTTGAAAAGTGATACAGTTTTGTGCCACTTATGCATAATAAATAACATTTAAAAAATATTAAAGGTTTTCGTTTGACTTACCCTCGTATTTTCTGGTCTGGCTACTGGCTAACATAGCGTCTTATTCTACTTTCCATAGTTTCGATTTTAGGCCTGACTGAAGTTATGTTCCACAGGTCATTCAAAATGGTAAACTTTCATCATCTGGCATCTTTTATCAGATTGTCTATAATGGTTCCCTTCACCAACCACAGTTTTAGGGGAGAAGATGATAATGTATCATCCTTTATAGTCTAAGAACCGTGAATGTCGTCTTTTGCCGCCAGATATGCATCGTTATTCCTTAGGTTTCTATCTTTGGGCCCAAAAAGTGAAAGATTGTACTGTGAGCAGTTTTGAATGGATATTATAGGCTTAGTTCCCTGGATTTTATTTTTGATATAACTGTTTGGAGCAATATGTGTGTTGTCCTTTTGGCCATCGCCAGCAGATGGTAACAATGCTCTGCAGCAGGCTATTACTACTTTGACGTTTCTCGACGAAAAAGATGTGAAATTACTGTCATTTCCACAGCTAAATCAACGAGCTATTTTTGTTTGTCCATAGGGTTGCCTTTTTTGAAAATGAGCCTTAGGTTTTTGTGAGTAAAATGTAAAATTGATTTTGTACTTGCTGTCCGCCATGGTTTTGGCTATTAAGTCACTATATTCTAATTAAAAAGCACTGAATTTTGTGGACAGGTTGAAAAACAGTAGTGGGGGGTGTTGTTCCTTGGTACACTTTTCAGACTTTCGCCTCTAGCCAGACCTGTAACAGAAAAGTCATATACACTAAAACATTTTCCAAACGGAACGTGTATAATTCGGAAACTGCGCAAACTGCACAGGTGTTTAAGCACCGAAACATTTAGTACACTTTTTTATACTAATTTTTTTTTACAAAGCGGAACGTGCCTAACGCGGAAACTGAATGCGTATTTTAATACTTAATTAATAATTCACTGCACAATGCAGAAAAGAGCTCATACAGTACTATTGCATTATGGTATCATTAGTTATTCACGACTCTATAAGGATGCTACTTTTAAGACAGAGACTGTGCAGGCCTGACAAGGCTGTTAAGCTGCGTAAAACCAAGAAAAGAGGTTCGGCTCAACGCTGCGCTGTGGGTTTGTATATCAAACGAGCCGTTCTGTGCAGTAACGAAGTTACTCACAATGTCTGTACAGCAAAGGAAATGGTTCGTTCGTGAGCGCTCTGTTTGATTGCGTTTTTCGTTTCCCACTATTACTGACGCGCGGGCGCACACCGGAGCATTTTGCGCACCTACGAACTCTAATGCAATCTGCGTAGTGAAAGAATTGGGTGTCGTTCCATTAAACAGTGGTTTTACCCGGCAAGGTCAAGCATTCCAAAGAAATGCACTACATTCATTATTTTCTGCCAGTTTCAGTTGGCTAGTAGCACTTTAAGTGATAACATGGTTTCGAACAAAAAGTGTGTGTCGCTAACAATTAACGAAACTACTAAGGTAACCGAGGCGGGTGAGAAAGTCGAATTCTATGTGCGCAAAATAATGTTGCATTTCAAATGCAGTCATCATCATCATCATAATCAGTGTTCTGCCAAAAGGCAGGTTTTCACATGGTAGTTCTCCAGGCTGTCCGGTCTTCTGCTATCCTCTTCAGGTCTGCATAATTTCCTCTTCCCTTTATGTCGTCTATCGTCTTGTATCTCCTTCTTACTCTGTCCTCTCCCACAAACCAATCCTTCCAAAGCATCTGCTAGCAAGCACTCCCTTATCAATGAATGTCCCAACCAGTTCCTTTTCCTTTCTCTTACAGCTTTCAGCAGACATCTTCTCTCACCAGCCAATACTCTTTCATTACTCACTCTTACCATCCAGCTTATTCTCTCCATTCTCCTCCACATCGACATCTCAAATGCTTATAACATTTTTACATCCTCTCGTCTCAGCGTCCGTGTTCCTGCTCCATATAGTGCGACACGCCAGACAAAACATTTGCCTAGCCTTTCCCTTAGACGATTATCTAATTTCTAATTTGCCACATAAGAGTCTCCTCTTTCTGTTGAATGCCTCCTTCGCTATGGCAATTCGAGTTTTCACCTCCTGGTGACATCAACTCTTCAGTTATTGTGCTGCCAAGATATTTAAATGCAGTTACTTGGCTAGTGGTAGATTGTCCTATTTTAATATTGGACAGACTGTGTCTTGTACTGATGACCGTACTCTTTGTTTTTGCTGTGTTTATTTGCATCCCATATTCCACATAAGCTTCATTCAGATCTTTCAGAATGTTATTCACTGTCCACTCACTTTCTGCCACTAATACCATGTCATCAGCAAAACTTATACATTCTATTTTCTTTCCACCAATACATATTCCTCTTTTCCCATCTAAGCCTTTCGCAATAATCTATTCAAGGTATGCATTCAACAAGAGTGGGGAAAGGCAACAACCTTGTCTAACACCTCGTCCAATGCTGCTTCCTTCTGACATTTCATTTCCAGTCCTTATCCTTACTTTCTGGTGTAAATATAGATTCTGTACAAGTCATCTCTCTTTCCAATCTACTCCTTTCCTATTCAAAATATCATCAGCTTGTTACACTGAACTCTGTCAAAAGCCTTTTCTGAATCTATAAAAACAGCAAAGATTTCTCTACCTTTTCCATATATCTTCCCTCAATAGTTCTTAACAGGCCAACAGTATCTCTTGTTCCTTTTCCTCTTCTAAATCCGAACTGCTCCTCCGCTATCCCTCTATCCATCTTGCCATATAGCCTTCTATTCAACACTCTCAGCAAGCCTTGAGCTGCATGAGAAATTAGACTGATGGTCCTATGCTCTTCACCTTTTTTATTGTTTCCCTTTTTCTCTATTGGTATCATAACTGTTGCAAGGAAGTCCTCAGGCAATGACCTCGTTACAGCGGTAGACTATTTATTTTCTTGCCATCTTTCCCAGACTCAACAGTGCTGCTGGCAAATCATCAATTCCACGTGCCTTCCTATTCTTCATCTCCTTCAGCGCCTCTTCTACTTCTACTTCTGCTTCCTAGATGGTGAATCCCTTTCCATCTTCCGGCACATATTGCTCCTCTCCAACCTCAATTTTCCGAGTATCCGGAGTAGTCCTTATCTATACGAGGTTGGGCATTGTACTTTAATAGACAGCATACGACATTTCTCAGTGTAATACCAGTGGGTGTTGCGACGCAATAACTGATTATCGTGAGGAATAACATAATAATAACTATGACAATGATAATTACTACAATACTATTACTTAGTCGCAAACGATAACATGGTAATAATACAGTACTGGCCACGAAGATGACCTGCTACAGACGCGAAATTTAACCGACAGGAAGAAGATGCTGTGATATGCAAATAATTAGCTTTTCAGAGCATTCACACAAGGTTGGCGCCGATGGTGACACCTAAAACGTGCTGACATAAGGAAAGTTTCCAACCGATTTATCATACACAAACAGCAGTTGACCGGCATTGCCTGGTGAAACGTTGTGAGGCCTCGTGTAAGGAGGAGAAATGCGTACCATCACGTTTCCGACATTGATAAAGGTCGGATTGTAGCCTGTCGCGATTGCGGTTTATCGTATCGTGACATTGCTGCTCGCTTTGGACGATATCCAATGACAGCAGAATATGGAATCGGTGGGTTCAGGAGGGTAAGTCTATTCGTCATCGCCATGCTGGCGTATCACCTGGCGTGATGGTATGGGGTGCCACTGGTTACACGTCTCGGCCACCTCTTGTTCGCATTGACAGCTCTTTCAACAGTGGACGCTACATTTCAGAAGTGTTACGACCCGTGGCTCTACCCTTCATTCGATCCCTGCGACACCCTACATTTCAGCAGGATAATGCACGACCGCATGTTGCAGGTCCTGTAGGGGCCTTTCTGGATACAGAAAATGTTCGACTGCTGCCCTGGCCAGCACATTCTCCAGATCTCTCACCAATTGAAAACGTCTGGTCAATCGTGGCCGAGCAACTGGCTCATCACAATACGCCAGTCACTACTCTTGGTGAACTGTGGTATCGTGTTGATTCTGCATGGGCAGCTGTACCTGTACACGCCATCCAAGCTCTGTTTGACTCAATGCCGTGGCGTATGAAGGTCGTTATTACGGCCAGATTTGGTTGTCCTGGGTACTGATTTCTCAGGATCTATTCACCCAAATTGCGTGGAAATGTAATTACATGTCAGTTCCAGTATAATATATTTGTCCAATGAATACCCGTTTATCACCTGCATTTCTTCTTGGTGTAGCAAATAGTAATAATATACTATATACTATAATACTATATACTATAATAATTATACTATCAACTACAGGAGTCATACCACACAATATCCACCAGTACATTAACGCAATACAGCTACATCCAAACGTATATATACAACTACAGAGATCTGTAATTATTGATACATGTTCAATTACCCGAAAGTTCCTAAATGCAATTTAACATATACCGTACACTTAAAAGGAAGTCACGCTTGATCAAGATCCGCGTCACTTTCCATTTTTAACCAGACATAATTTCTGAGAAAGGAAAGAAAGAAATAACAATTACAACAATTTTGTTACTTTTAAAAATTGTTTAAAAGTGATTGTTGTTACGAATACCTCAAGCTTCGCCACCGCTGCTAAACATTTAATGTGTAGCAGTCTTAACATTTAATGCACGTGCACTAAAATAAGAAACGTAGTAGCAGCTGGAATGGCTTCCATTAATTTCTAGAAACTTTATTAAATTATCTTTCAGGAAGAGGGGAAGTACTTACGAGTGAAATAGCGCGACGTTTCAATGAGGGTCTTCTAGCGAAGATGATGGGAGTGAAACTCATGGAATTGTCGCGCCATTTCGAAAATTCACTCACTTGCAAACCCAACAGCTTTATATCAGATATTTACTAGTAATTGAAAACTGTTCGAACAGTAATAATTGTAATGTCTCATCTGTTAGTGTATGTCCTGTTCAGTTAACGGTGCTGTACGAAGTAGAAACAACTGGCCGCAGGGGGACGCCTAGCTTCGTAGCTGCAGACAGCTGAAGGTCGCCGACTTGGCAGTGGCTCCGACCGCACTTGCACGGACTTGGCGGCCTCTGGCACGGCGCGCTATCGACCTAACCGAGCCGTGCAAACAGCTGACTGCGGGCGTCGCCGCCAGCGGCGGCCGTGGCATGAATGGCGCGAGAACGCAGGCACACGGGCACGCCTTTGCCACTCCCAGCGGCGCGCATGCGCTGTGCCTCTGACGGCAGCTGGCGCGCCGCTGACGTCACGTACTGGCAGCGCGCCCAGCGGCGACCGCTGCACCGCCGCGAGTTCAATTAAGCACGCTCTGACGTACTATCTCGAGTTCGTTACTGGATGCTTGCAACCCGACAGCTTTAAATTACACTGCGCTAGACGACAATGGCCCACTGTATCGCTTTACGCTAATTTAGATTTAAAGGTATTGAGCCAAGTGATATTCAGTATTAGTACTCACTGATTTCATTATATCCCCTACAGTAATTGGCGACTGTTTGAAATAATCTGCATAAAATGTATGATATACGAATGCCTTGTGTACGTCGAATTGTTATGCGCAACGAAATAAAAAAATAAATAAATAAGTAAATAAATGAAGGAAGGAAGTTAACCTTACCACTGTTGCAGACAATATGAAGTTTTAATTTATTACCGGATTTTCTTCCTTAAGGGGGGTAGGGCGTCAAACGGGCCGACTTGGAGCAGGAGAGACACCACAGGACATTTTAATTTCTACTGTCTATACTTTTACAAATAAATTCATAAAACTTTATTAGCATGACCAGGAAGGATTGAGGACTCACACTCATAGCAGTGGAAGTACAAAAACATAGCAAAATATGTTTTTTTTACATGTGAAATTTCATCATTTTTTCACTTACTACTGGCTGCATTTATTTCTGTAGGTACACTTTTCTTCCTAAGTAAGAGAGACTCTTCGATTAATTTTGCACAGCACACAAGCAGTACTTACAGGTGTATGAAACTCCAGAATTTTCCAAATCTATTAAAAACTGTGTTAAAAATTGAGATAATTAACTATAAAATTTGAGTTTTTTCTAAACAAGAAGTTTAAAATGTAACAGATCATCCATTTTTTTCATAAATTAAATATACTCTAGAATTTCATACACATGTAAGTACTGCTTGTATGCTGTGAAAAACTCAGCGAAGAATCTCTCTTACTTAGGAAGAAAAGTGTACCTATAGCAACAAATGCAGCCAGTAGTAAGTGAAAAAATGATGAAATTTCACTTGTAAGAAAATGTATTTTGTTACGTTTTTGAGCTTCCACTACTATGAGTATGAATCCTGAATCCTTCCTGATCGTGCTTTCAAAGTTTTATGAATTTATTTGTAAAAGTATAAACAGTGGAAATTAAAATCTCCTGTGGTGCCTCTTCTGCTCAAAGTCGGCCCGTTTGACGTCCTACCCCCCCTTAATAATTTGATTCGCCATGTTCCTTCAAAGTTTAAAATGTAGCTGACTCAGTAAATTATTTTTGGACTTACAAAACTGAACGCAGAAAATACGATACGGTTAACTTCCTCTGCACAGACACATTTATTCTAATTCCCGTAAACAAGGAAGCTATAACTATCCTGCATGTACCTAATGTTGTGACCAGACGGACCTACTTTCGTAGTGCCATAACTGTGGCTTCTTTGATTACTCTGGAAGAAGGATCATGAAACTACAACACATTCTTACTTAAATGAATAGAAGATTTAATCAACCTTGACGCAGTTCTTTGCCACAGGACTACTGGATACTTTACAGCTGTCATCATCGTTGCAAAGCATCACCTAATGCACTTATTAACAAACTGTTCTCTTGAGGTAGTGTTCAACATTTAGAACAGTACAGTTTCATCAGAAACTTTAACTACTCTTTGCTGGAATATTGCTGCGCGGTGTGGAATCCTTACCACGTAGGATTGACGGAGGACATCGAAAAAGTGCAAAGAAGGGCAGCTCGTTTCGTGTTATCGCGCAATAGGGGTGAGAGTGTCACTGTTGTGATACGCGAGTTCGGGTAGCAGTCACTGAAACGAAGGCGGTTTTCTTTGCGGCGAGATCTGTTTACGAAATTTCAATCACCAACTTCCTCTTCCGAATGCGAAAATATTTTGTTGACACCCACTTATGTAGGGAGAAATGATCATAATAATAAAATAACAGAAATCAGAGCTCGAACGGAAAGATTTAGGTGTTCCTTTTTCCCACGCCCGTTCGAGAGAGGAATGGTAGAGAAATAGTATGAAAATGTTTCAGTGAACTCTCTGCCAGGCACTTAAGTGTGAATTGCAGAGTAACCATGTAGATGTAGATGTACTGTAGCTGAGGTCATGAATTGGGCGAGTTCTTGCGTGCTCGACATTGTCTTAACTTCTTCATGAAGGCGCTGCTGTTTTTTGGGTATGGGTGTTCTTCAGGATTCCTCGTTGCAGCGTGCAGCAGAACCTCGCTAACGTTTGTGGTATCGGCATGCGTCGCCGACTTTGATGTGGCTCCGTGATCTCTGGGTTATACCACACTTAACACCTTCCTTATATTTGCAGTTCTGGAGTTATCGACTTCCCCACCTTTTTATTTTAGTTATTTATTTTTTTACATTTCGATTTCAATGCTGGCTTATACGTTGTTTTTTTTTTGCGCATTATAAAACTAGTGGACAGTTCTATGTCGCCCATACTGTCAGTGTTCTCTAGACATCCAATCTGCCCTTTCTTTTGCTTTACCAATACCTGTCTCGTCTGTTTTATGGAATCCCTTTTTATTTATCTCATGTGGTAATCTTCCAGGGTACAGAGTCAATTCTTTTGACTTGAGAACAAATTTTACATTTCTTCAAAAACCTCTCTCACTTTGTATGACTGTTTCTTTGCACTTTACGCTAATTTGCCTTGATCGGAGGGTGTCATGTGTGCTTACTAATCCGTGGGTTTCTTCTATTTCTGGTAAGCTGGAATATTTCATTATCTATGCCCTTTTTCTTGCCATAACTACATCACATTACAGCTTCTTTTGACTAATCTTTACCACTTTTGTTTCACCCGTGTTCATCATCTGATTTTCCGCTTTGCTCCATTCTTACATAAGCGTAAATATATTGCTTTCTTACATCGTCACTGATCTCATTCTTGAATTTCATCCTTATGTTTCCAATTATTGTGCTTTGATATTTCCTTTACTTCAAGTCTCTGCTCACAAATTTTTTGTCATTAGACTACCGGTCTTGGTTTATAATGACCAGATCTGTTTTATGGAAACGTGTCGTAATAAACTGGAGCCACAGTGGCATCGTCAAATGCTATTTTTAACATCAGTGCTGCTGAGAAGATGACTCTTGGTTCAAATGGTTCAAATGGCTCTGAGCACTATGGGACTCAACTGCTGAGGTCATTAGTCCCCTAGAAGTTAGAACTAGTTAAACCTAACTAACCTAAGGACATCACAAACATCCATGCCCGAGGCAGGATTCGAACCTGCGACCGTAGCGGTCTTGCGGTTCCAGGCTGCAGCGCCCTTAACCGCACGGCCAAGATGACTCTTGTATGCACTATTATTTATATAGATTTGACGACAGCCCTGCTAACCACAATCAGCGCCAGCATCGTCAAATATATATAAATAATGGTATATATGGTATAAATAATGGTATATACTGATCAAAACAGTAGTGCTGCCTCGTTGTGCTGCGGCGCTTGTGCGTGGTCGCGGGGGCCCTACACGATGTAGGCAAGTGTACCAGTGTACCATTTTCTTTGGATTTTCAGTATGTGTATATATAATCTTAACCACCGTTAATAACTGTTTGTCCAGATGCAATTACAAAACGTTTCAAGCAAACGTTCTTTAGCCGTCTGGGGACATCAATCAGCATGATTTCCTTCGTTGTAGCTTTGTTTTTTACAAAGATATGAACAGCGGTATGACTTTTTTAAATGACACCAAGAATTTTTTATTCGGTAATTCATTTCCTCTCCTGAAGACATGTAACACAGTGTACCATTCACTGAAACACAACGTTATTAACGACATAAAACAATATTGACATTGAGGCTCCCAGCATTTAGGGCAGGTACTCGGGGTAATGGAACGCATCCACGTGCTGACGTTGACAGAGGACAAATGTAAACATAAGTAGATTGCACACCCGTCATTCCCTCAACCATCGTCAGTTGAAGAGTTGTGTGAGTAGAATGTACACCAACGAAGAGAAGGTAGAAATCCTATTCATCTACGGGGAATGTAAGTTAGCACTACAGTAATTGCAATACCGTTTTCTTCTGTACGGGTACATTTAGTACAGTAGTTTAGTACTTTTAAATACTGTTGCGTAGAGTAGGCACACAGTAAAGGCTGTCCTTCCTACAAACTGCATCGACACAACGTTTCTTTTATTGTTGTTGTTGTTGTTGTTGAAGGTAGGCGAAATGTTAAGCAGGCAGCGGAACTCTACAGAGAGCGATATCCTGACAAGAACCCACCTTCCCAATGGATGTTTTCTCGTCTTGTTGCGACGCTTCAGGAAACGGGAAGTTTCGACCCACGACAACGCAATCGTCGTAGCAGTCGTACAGACGAAGCTGCCGAATTGCATGGGAATGATTTCGAGAGTCGTGTACGGTTCTGATAGAGCGCACAGCAGCAAATCCTCGCCAACCCGAACTATTTCTCCAATGTTCTATTTACCGATTAATGTTCCTTCTCAAACAAAGGACAGGTAAATATAAGGAACATGCATCATTCGTCCAGTGACAACCCACGAAGACTTAGACAGGTAGAACATCAGCATCAATGTGTAAGTAGGCTGTTTAGGTTTTTTTATTGGTAACGCCACCTCTGTATAAAAATCACTGGCTGTGCTGTGTGCAGTCAGTGTCTAGTTTGCATTGTTGTCTGCCATTGTAGTGTTGGGCAGCGGCAGCTGGATGTGAACAGCGCGTAGCTTTGGGCAGTTGGAGGTTAGCCGCCAGCAGTGATGGATGTGGGGAGAGAGATGGCGGAGTTTTGTAATTTGTCATGAACTGCTATATATATTATGACTATTAAGGTAAATACATTGTTTGTTCTCTATTAATATCTTTCATTTGCTAACTATCCCTATCAGTAGTTAGTGCCTTCCGTAGTTTGAATCTTTTATTTAGCTGGCAGTAGTGGCGCTCGCTGTATTGCAGTAGTTCGAGTAATGAAGATTTTTGTGAGGTAAGTGATTTCTGAAAGGTATAGTTTAATGTTACTCAGGGCCATTCTTTTGCAGGGATCTTTGATAGTCAGATTGCGTTGCGCTAAAAATATTGTGTGTCAGTTAAAGGACAGTCTTGTATAATTGTTCTAAGGGGACGTTTCATATGTCGACCCTTAGCCGAGGATACCTCACTGGAATCTTCTGATTTTTTCTTGTAGTTTGTGTAATTAGTGTAGATTTTGTTTATTGCTAGTGCGTAATTGTAGAGAAAATCTCCTTTGTAGTTGCAGTCTTTCATTGTTGTACAGTAAAACAGTTGTGGCATGCATGTAGATTTGCACCAAGTATTTCGCAGCTGCAATTAACTAGATATTATTGTCAGTGTTATGTTAATGTGTTCTCTTATTTTTGCTCTTCAAATTGTGCTTTTCTGTGTTATCGTGTGAAATATTGTGACAATAATGGCGTGTGAAAAACGTAATACTAGGCTCCAAAGTAAACTGAGAAATGACAGTGAAGGCGAAAGCAGTGTGTTAGCGCCACCGAGTAATGAATTAACTAATGTTCAAAGTAGTAATTTGGTAATTGTACATAGGGAAATGGAGCGGGCTGCAAACAATGCTGTAGACAGTGAAACAATTAGTGAACAGGGAAGCATTATCGATCGATCGGTCGGCAACAGCTTACCTCAGGAATCCGAAATGACAGGACACAATCTTGCAAATACTGTAGATTCAGGTTTTGCGTCCTCACCCTTTTCTCAAATAAGTCAAGCCACATTTTCTGCTTTTCAAACTGCGAGTATTGCCGGTTCAAATGCACTGCCGAACAGCACTGAGGAACATGTTTCAAACACCAGTGCATTGTTATTACAATTAATGCAACAAATGGGACAAAAGCTTCAAAAGTTAGACACAATGGAACAAAATCAGAGACAAACACAGCAAAAGCTTCAAAAGTTAGACACCACACTTGAACAAACACATGAAGATTTAACTACTGAGTTACATAACGTTGAATCGAAATGTCAAAAAGTCTGTAATGACGTAAAAACACAAATTTGTGAGCATTTTCAACCTATTTTTTCGCGGCATGAAAATGCATTACAGAATCACGAAGCAGCCATAAAAGAACTGCAAACTATTGTTCATCAAAATCATGAGAGCCTGCAAGCAAAAATTGACTCAGTTGCATCTACCGATTCGGTTACGCAACTTGCAAAAACTCAAGAAAACTTAAAGGACACAGTAGATACTCTGAAAATTGGTTCAGAAAGACACATGGAGGAAATTAGTTCATTATCAGAGAAAGTAATTGAACTTTCGGATCAGCTAAATAATTTATCTACGAAGGTAGATGATAATCTGAATGACACAAAACCGGTAGTCTTTAATGACACAGAAGAGTGCGAACAAATTAGGAAAATTGAAACAAAATCTGAATCAAATTAATACGCAACACCAAAGAGAAATCTGGGAAGTACAAGATCAGCTGACACAGGTAATACAAGAATTACGTATTTCAGAGGACACTCGCGCTCCAATACGGGAAGAGGGACATAGAAATACGGAACAGCCACAAAATAATAACACAGGGCACTTCGGAAATTATGAAAGAAATTGGCAAGTTACACCGAATTTTGAGATGGAACCGCAGAAACGACGTAACAATGACCGACATGCGACTCGCCGACATGATGATTTTGACTATAAGCTGTTCATTACTACACGTAAATTCAAAACATTTAAGAATTCCGACAACGACATTCATCGACAAGCATGGCTTCATCAATTTTCTCATTGTTTTCCTCCCAACTGGTCATTGGAGCACAGGTTAGAATTTATGTGTGGCTACTTGGAGAATGAACCAGCTGTAAGAATGCGATCGGTCATTCACGATTGTCACAGTGAAGGAGATATTTATCATGCCTTCCTCTCTGCATATTGGTCTCAAACTACACAAGACCGAGTAAAACATAGCATCATAATGATGAAATGTTTCGAACAATCTGAATTTTCCAGTCTTATGAAATATTTTGAAGACATGTTGCATAAGAATCAGTATCTTTCAAACCCATACAGCCCCTCAGAACTCATCCGCATTTGCTTAATCAAACTGCCTGAACATTTACGACATATTATTTTGGCAGGATGTTGCAAGACGACATTGAAGCTTTTCAGGGACTCTCACAAGAATTAGAAATTGACACACAGTCGCGGGATGCGAAAACAGGAAAACAATCACTACAGGTCACATCCGTCACAATTCCGTGACGACAGAAACGATAACTGGACGCTACAAGGCTATTCTCACCACACAAATCGTGACCAAAACAGACACCACCCGTATGACAATCGGTGGCAGAGTAGTAATAATTACAGGGAAAGATCACCTCTCCGCAGTAATGACTATCACAGAGACAATCAGAGAAACAGACAATATGGGAACCAAAACGATTATTATTGCGGGAGACAGAATAACTTTGGACGCAACGGTCCACCGTGCAGTGATAATTCAGGGAGAAATTCTCCACCACTTAACCGAGAAGAAAGAAACTACAGGAACTACCGACATGACGACAGCCGATATGATCGTAACGACAGACCTGAATTGCATCAGAACTGGCGGGATTCAAACAGAGCAGGGCCTTCTCGTCAGAGTGAATTTGTAGAAGTTAGGTCTCCAAAATCCAATAACGGCGCTCGCCAACAAAGAGACAGACAATGACTCGCACAGCAGGCAGCCGCGTGCGCCTGCTGGCTCCGAGAAAAATAACATAAGACGCTAGCCTTGAGAAAAATTTTAGCATTCTTTACCGACGTATACCGCATGACAATTGCATTCAAGTTCAAACTCTGAGTACTATGAAGAGTAAAGGATTTCACCACACTTCACATATAAAACCGCTTATTGAGAGATAATCTGCTTTTTAACTTTGTCTTTGCCATATAACTTTTTACTTTACATTTCTAGTATGCTTTGTCAGACTTAAGAAACTGTTAACATGCAACAATGTTTGAAGTTAAATATCCAGTCTAGAACCTAGGGAACATTTTTAAACAGAAATTACGAATGCATTGTTATTGTGAACAGACGACACAGTGTTATTGTGTGTGTACATTCTTGCTTGTTAGTTGCACGTTTACGTAACGGCTATAAGGCTCACATACATTTACCAGTACTGATAATGAGATTTTAATGCAACATTTTGATTTACTTGCAAATACATTATGGATTCAAGGTGCTTTCTGAGAGATACCAGGTGACACAGTGGTTAGTTTATTTGACAGCTACACGACTATATCACGACGCTACTAATGTGTGACACAATTTACCTTCTTGCTTTTGCGGTGTATCTGTTTTATATCTGCACAGTTTTTCTGAATTCTTCTGGAAAGTAAAACATGTTTTAGTAGTAACTTTTGTGGTATAGCAACAATGTGACAGCCTTTTGCGTGGCACAACAATAGGTTACTGTACAGTTCTTTCTTCATCACGCCAATAAACATAATAACTCCGATATCTATTCGCAAAGCATTTCACTTTCGTTTATGATGAGGTAAGTACATTGACTTTAGCAGAACTTTGCTTACAGAGGACGATAACTACGACACTTCCACAGAATTATCTTACAGCAAGACGCACATTTAGTGCTACAGGACACGCATTTGAGTGATCAATTTTGTACTTAAACCATTTATTTTTCAAGATTTTTGAATTACAAAGAAAGTTTTCTGTGATACATTTCATTCCATTGCTGTAATCTGTAACACCTGAGGGTATAATTACATCAATCCTCAGGGGGGTACACGCTTACTTTGTGTACCATGTGTGTGGCAAGCACAAAGATCCCTAGCTAATATGGTATTTGCTTATACAACTTTACACATCGGTACCATATTTCTCTAACACAGACTTACATGGCTATCTGATCATTTAACAGAGAAAGAAACCTTTTTACTACATCAGTGACACATGTTTACGCAATTACACAGTTGGATAACTTCACACTTATGAAACTGTATTTTGTCTGTACTTTGTAAACTGTTCATATTTTTTCGGATCCATTGTGATACTATGAGAGCTTTGAATGATGTATTTGGTAAGGGAGCTTGATTTTAAAGTACGTTTGAGGCAGATGACACTTTTGACATGAGCAGAGAATTTTTTTTAGGTTTTGAAATTATTGGAGGAAGCTACGACGATTTTGAGAGTTTACTGAGGTGTTATGATGATATTATTACGATGACTATGTGTATTATGCTGTTGCGGTATGTTTATGATCAATAAGCTGATGCTATATAAGGAATGTGATTATGTGTTTATATGTATATGAATAATGAATAGACGTTAGGGACTCTGGTTTGTGAAAAAGGATGTTGGAAACCGAGAATCGTACTTTAAGAGTTATGAAATGTATGTAAATGCGTGAGTGTATTACAATGCCGCCGAAAAAATTTTTGCACACTGTTATTTTCATAGGATTTTGTTTCTACACATTTGTAACGTAAATTTTCGACCTTTGAAATTTTCATATGAGACTGTCACTGTAGCGTAAACTGGTGTCGTAAATATTTCCGTAAGAAAGTTAAGTGACCACCTGCACGTAATGCGTCGTGGGCACCCAGCTGGGCGACAGTCGCCTGGAAAAAAGCCATTAGCGTGTGCCCCTTTCAGAGGTACAGGTGGAGAAAAAAAAAAGGGAGGCAATTATCCTCGCTATTGACGTTCCTTTGTAGAAAGCATCGCAAAAACGACATGGTCGAACTTGAAAACATATGATTACACTGTGGAGCTCTTAATTTATGATATTTACTGAAATGCCTAATGAAATGACGAGAAATATTTTTATGTCTATACACCTGATTATGACTACTGTCTCTCTAGTTGAGAGATTTTTCAACTAACTTATGAAATGCCTCATGACTACTGAATGATGTTCTTATGCTTTACTTTGTACATAGTTGCTTATTTCATTTGATATCTGGTTTCCAGCTGTGTTGCAGCATTAGTTTTATAAAATAAACTTAGATGCATTTGCTAATGTGAACACTTTCTGTCAACAGATCTATTAAATAATTATTTTATGACCCACATTCTTCGAAAAAGGAGCTCTTGGAATGGAAAGAACAATAAGAAGGGACTAATAACAGTAACTGCATAAATCATTTTCTTTTCAAGTACTTGGTAACTTTTTTGGTAGAATAACTTCTTGTGGTGCACCACTTTAATTACATAGACATTAAGATGTGAATATACATTTCCCTTGTCTGCATTGTTGTCTTTAGTGTAATATTTTTTTTCGCTTGAGCTTTGTCATGTTTAGATATAATTTATTACCTCTGCTTCTGCTGTTTGCCAGGCATAGTGGTACTGAATTTTAATTTGTGTTACTCTGCTAAGCCAGTTTACTACTGATTTATTTTTCTTGTTTGCTGCTCATTGCCTTATATTAGTTGTAATTTATGCTGCTTGCTTTACCTTTTGTATTTTTTATCATTGCTGTTTGTGTTAATTGTTTTGTGCTGCTGCATTGCCTCGTTCCTTAGTTTAGCATCTGAGCTCAGTAGATTTAAATTAGCTTAAGAGGGGGTAGACTATATAAGAAACTGACTATGGACAATAGGGAAAAAATGCATTGAGAAGTTATAAGAAAATGGTTTGGCCAAAAAAGTAGTGTACAGTGGAGAAAAACTATTTTTGAAAGAGGATATGAACAATAAAGTAGGGTTTAGGGACAACAGGTTTAGGTAGGATTTTCTTGGAAATAAATGATGAGGCAAGATAATGGAAAATAAATAATGAGGTAAGAAATATGTGAACATATAAATACAGAAACCAGGTATAGATAAGACTTTTTGGAAATAATGATGAATGAAGGGAGATCTCCAAGAAGTAAAGAAAGTTTTGTTTGCAAAATACTGCAGTAAAACAAACCCTGTCCTTTCCTTTTGTATTATTATGCTATGTGTTTGTGTACCCTTGTGTATTTCTTTTCTTCCTGTCTCTGTGTACTGTTTCATAGAAATTTTTTTCTGTTCTAGTACTAAGCTACATTCACTATGATGAGGAATACTGTTATCCTCAAATATAATTTGCATTAGTAATATGTTATTTACTTTGTAAAGATGTTAGACATTATTAATTCTGTTCTGTTTTAATGCTCATATGTGAAGGTGATGTTTCAAAGTTATTCTGATCTTTATGTATGTACTTATGTCATAATTCTTGTAACACTGATGTATATGTTTATTTCTATTCTTTTGTAAAGCCTGTGTTACTACAAATGTTATCTGTATTGTTATGTTCTTTAATGATGTATTTTGTACCTTTGTAATTGTATTCTTATGTTATATAATTGTATAGACACCAGTTCTTCAAATTAAGTTACATTTCACTGTACACGTTTCTGTTGGTCATAGTATATGGACAATATGTGAGAAGTAGGGACTGTTAGTGTTTGCACGAGTGTTAATGATTCAGCAAGGGACTGGATAACAGCATTGCTGGTTCTAAGGACAATTCTAGAAACTTTGTGAGTGCACAAATGGTGGTTTATGGACTTGCTGTATTGTCCGCAAGACTCTTCGATGGTGATTGTGCACCTGCACAGTCGCAACAGATGGTTGCTGGCCGTCTCTACATGGACTACAGTGGGTCTGCATCTTTGATGGCCCACCAATACCATTATTTCTACAAGGACTGCAGTGGGTCTGCACCTCTGGTGGCCCACCTATACCATACTCTCTACCAAGACTATAGTGGGTCTGCTCTGCGATGACCTACCTACCAATATTCTTCAAAACGTCGAATGACTCTGCTGTGGGTTTGCTCTGTTGTGACCCATTACTTGTCTGCATGTTGAGAGTCAGCACTGTCTTTCCGTTGGAAGGACAACACTACTTCTTCAAGACTGCATGGAAATCCACTACTTCCGTGTGCATTTTCTTTTACTGCTCATCCTTTGAGAAAAACACTGCAATTTTACTGTGATAAATGATCAGGACTGTCTTTATGGACTGTGAGAAAATTTTAACTTTTGACCAACATTGTATTAATACGTGTGTGCATTTGATATCTTTCTTACTGTAATTATGAAAAATTTTTTCAAATCATTATTGGCCACTGCCCAAAACAATTTGTAAAATTTTTTGTGGGGAGCATGGGGGCTAAGTAAGTAGGCTGTTTAGGTTTTTTTATTGGTAACGCCACCTCTGTATAAAAATCACTGGCTGTGCTGTGTGCAGTCAGTGTCTAGTTTGCATTGTTTTCTGCCATTGTAGTGTTGGGCAGCGGCAGCTGGATGTGAACAGCGCATAGCGTTGCGCAGTTGGAGGTGAGCCGCCAGCAGTGATGGATGTGGGGAGAGAGATGGCGGAGTTTTGTAATTTGCCATGAACTGCTATATATATTATGACTATTAAGGTAAATACATTGTTTGTTCTCTATTAATATCTTTCATTTGCTAACTATCCCTATCAGTAGTTAGTGCCTTCCGTAGTTTGAATCTTTTATTTAGCTGGCAGTAGTGGCGCTCGCTGTATTGCAGTAGTTCGAGTAATGAAGATTTTTGTGAGGTAAGTGATTTCTGAAAGGTATAGTTTAATGTTACTCAGGGCCATTCTTTTGCAGGGATCTTTGATAGTCAGATTGCGTTGCGCTAAAAATATTGTGTGTCAGTTAAAGGACAGTCTTGTATAATTGTTCAATGGGGACGTTTCAAATGGAGAGTTAACGTCTGGTGTGGGATGCTTGGTACTACAATTATTGGCTCTTATTTCGTCAATGGTAGTCTAAACGGCACAGCGTATGTCAAATTCATCAGACGAATTCTTCCCCCTCCTCTTCTGGATGAAGTGCAGCTAAGAACCAGAATGATTATGTGGTATCAACACGATGGATGTCCAGCACATAATGCCTTCCGTGCAAGTCGTGTGCTGAACCGAAGGTATCCTGCCAGATGGATTGGACGAGGAGGAATAGTTACTTGGCCTTGTAGGTCTCCGGATTTAAATCAGCTGGACTTTTTTCATTGGGGATGCATTAAAGACGTTGTCTATCGCGATAGTCCAACAGCTCCAGAGGACATGCACGAACGTATCGTGCTTGCTTGTAATTCTCTTCAGCAGGCAGCACTGGAAGGAGTAAATCTTTCATTCAACGAGTGCACCAGTGTATCGGTGTCCTGGGTCACCAGTTTGAACACCTTTGAATGTTGTACTCCTGGGAAATGGTACAGGAGAGTCAAAGTGAATTGTGTTACGTTTTTACTTGGTTTTTATTTGTTTTCTGATAACTACAGCAAGTGGACGAGTTTGTGACCCCGTACTCAAAGTGAATGTTGTGCTATGTAATTAATAACGTTGTGTTTCAGTGAATGGTACACTGTGATATATTTTTGAATAGGTCTTCAGGAGAGGAAATGAATTACCGAATAAAAATTGCAGGGTTTCCATTTAAAAAAGTCATACCGCTGTTCATATCTTTGTAAAAATACAAAGCTACAACGAAGGCAATCATGCTGATTGATGTTCCCCTGACGGCTAAAGAACATTTGCTTGAAACATTTTGTAATTTGCATCTGGACAAATAGTTATTTAGGGTAGTCAAGATAAATGGGACACCCTCTCTCTCTCTCTCTCTCTCTCTCTCTCTCTCTCTCTCTCTCTCTCTCTCCCTCTCCCTCTCTCTCTCTCTCTCCCTCTCTCTCTCTCTCTCTCTCTCTCACCCTCTCTCTCTCTCTCTCTCTGTATATATATATATATATATATATATATATATATATATATATATATATATATATATATATATATATATATGGTGGTACATTGGTGGTGACCGCGCCAGGCCAAATATCTCACGAAATAAGCATCAAACAAAAAAACTACAAAGAACGAAACTCGTCTAGCTTGAAGAGGAAAATCAGATGGCGGTATGGTTGGCCCGCTACCCGCTAGATAGCGCTGCCATAGGTCAAATGGATATCAACTGCGTTTTTTAAAATAGGAACACCCATTTTTTATTACATGTTCGTGTAGTACGTAAAGAAACATGAATGTTTTAGTTGGACAACTTGTTTTGCTTTGTGAAGGATGGCGCTGTAATACACTCCTGGAAATGGAAAAAAGAACACATTGACACCGGTGTGTCAGACCCATCATACTTGCTCCGGACACTGCGAGAGGGCTGTACAAGCAATGATCACACGCACGGCACAGCGGACACACCAGGAACCGCGGTGTTCGCCGTCGAATGGCGCTAGCTGCGCAGCATTTGTGCACCGCCGCCGTCAGTGTCAGCCAGTTTGCTGTGGCATACGGAGCTCCATCGCAGTCTTTAACACTGGTAGCATGCCGCGACAGCGTGGACGTGAACCGTATGTGCAGTTGACGGACTTTGAGCGAGGGCGTATAGTGGGCATGCGGGAGGCCGGGTGGACGTACCGCCGAATTGCTCAACACGTGGGGCGTGAGGTGTCCACAGTACATCGATGTTGTCGCCAGTGGTCGGCGGAAGGTGCACGTGCCCGTCGACCTGGGACCGGACCGCAGCAACGCACGGATGCACGCCAAGACCGTAGGGTCCTACGCAGTGCCGTAGGGGACCGCACCGCCACTTCCCAGCAAATTAGGGACACTGTTGCTCCTGGGGTATCGGCGAGGACCATTCGCAACCGTCTCCATGAAGCTGGGCTACGGTCCCGCACACCGGTAGGCCGTCTTCCGCTCACGCCCCAACATCGTGCAGCCCGCCTCCAGTGGTGTCGCGACAGGCGTGAATGGAGGGACGAATGGAGACGTGTCGTCTTCAGCGATGAGAGTCGCTTCTGCCTTGATGCCAATGATGGTCGTATGCGTGTGTGGCGCCGTGCAGGTGAGTGCCATAATCAGGACTGCATACGACCGAGGCACACAGGGCCAACACCCGGCATCATGGTGTGGGGAGCAATCTCCTACACTGGTCGTACACCACTGGTGATCGTCGAGGGGACACTGAATAGTGCACGGTACATCCAAACCGTCATCGAACCCATCGTTCTACCATTCCTAGACCGGCAAGGGAACTTGCTGTTCCAACAGGACAATGCACGTCCGCATGTATCCCGTGCCACCCAACGTGCTCTAGAAGGTGTAAGTCAACTACCCTGGCCAGCAAGATCTCTGGATCTGTCCCCCATTGAGCATGTTTGGGACTGGATGAAGCGTCGTCTCACGCGGTCTGCACGTCCAGCACGAACGCTGGTCCAACTGAGGCGCCAGGTGAAAATGGCATGGCAAGCCGTTCCACAGGACTACATCCAGCATCTCTACGATCGTCTCCATGGGAGAATAGCAGCCTGCATTGCTGCGAAAGGTGGATATACACTGTACTAGTGCCGACATTGTGCATGCTCTGTTGCCTGTGTGTCAGTGTGATCATGTGATGTATCTGACCCCAGGAATGTGTCAATAAAGTTTCCCCTTCCTGGGACAATGAATTCACGGTGTTCTTATTTCAATTTCCAGGAGTGTAGTAACAAACGTATAAGTACATGGTATCACGTAACATTCCGCCAGTGCGGGCGGTCTTTGCTTCGTGATACATTACCCGTGTTAAAATGGACCGTTCACCAATTGCGGATAGGGTCGATATCGTATTGATGTATGGCTATTGTGATCAGAATGCTTAATGGGCGTGCGCTATGTATGCTGCTTGGTATACTGCACATCATCCAAGTGTCCGGACCGTTCGTCGGATAGTTACGTTATCTAAGGAAACAGGAAGTGTTCAGCCACATGTGAAACGTCAACCACGACCTACAACAAATGATGATGCCCAAGTAGGTGTTTTAGCTGCTGTCGCGGCTAATCCGCACGTCAGTAGCAGAGAAATTGCGCGAGAATCGGAAATCTCAAAAATGTCGGTGTTGAGAATGCTACATTAACATCGATTGCACCCATACCATATTTCAGTACACCAGGAATTGCATAGCGACGACTTTGAACGTCGTGCACAGTTCTGCCACTGGGCACAAGAGAAATTACGGAACGATGACAGATTTTTTCACGCGTTATATTTAGCGACGAAGAGTCATTCACCAGCAGCGGTAACGTAAACCGGCATAATATGCACTATTGGGCAACGGAAAATCCACGATGGCTGCGTCAAGTGGAACATCAGCGACCTTGGCGGGTTAATGTATGGTGCGGCATTATAGGAGAAAGGATAATTGGCCCCCATTTTATCGATGGCAATCTAGATGGTGCAATGTATGCTGATTTCTTACGTAATGTTCTACCGATGTTACTAAAAGATGTTTCACTGCATGATAGAATGGCGATGTACTTCCAACATGATGGATGTCCGGCACATAGCTCGCATGTGGTTGAAGCGGTATTGAACAGCATATTTCATGACAGGTGGAATGATCGTCGAAGCACCATACCATGACCCGCACGTTCACCCAATCTGACGTCCCTGGATTTCTTTCTATAGAGAAAGTTGAAGGATATGTGCTATCGTGATCCACCGATAACGCCTAGCAACATGCGTGAGCGCATTGTCAATGCATGTGCGAAAATTATGGAAGGTGAACTACTCGCTGTTGAGAGGAATGTCGTTTCACGTATTGCCAAATGCATTGAGGTTGACGGACATCATTTTGAGCATTTATTGCATTAATGTGGTATTAACAGGTAATCACGCTGAAACAGCATGCGTTCTCAGAAATGATAAGTTCACAAAGGTACATGTATCACATTGAAAAAGCCGAAATAAAATGTTCAAACGTACCTATGGTCTGTATTTTAATTTAAAAAGCCTACCTGTTACCAACTGTTCGTCTAAAATTGTGAGCCATGTGGTTGTGACTATTACAGCACCATCTATCACAAAGTGGAAAAAGTGGTCCAACTAAAACATTAATATTTCTTTACGTACTCCACGACTACGTAATAAAAAATGGATCTCCTATTTAAAAAAAACGCAGTTGATATCCGTTTGACCTATGGCAGCGCCATATAGCGGGGCAACCATAGCGGCATCTGGTTTCCCTCTCCAAGCTAGATAAGTTTCGTCCTTTGTAGTTTTTTCGTTTGACGCTTATTTCGTGAGATATTTGGCCTGGCCACCATCAAATGTTCAAATGTGTGTGAAATTTTATGGGACTTAACTACTAAGGTCATCAGTCCCTAAGCTTACACACTACTTAACCTAAATTATCCTGAGGACAATATAATATGACAGAATATCGCCCAATAAACATAATTGTTATTTACTTTACAATTAATATAGAAATTGTATTGCAATTTGTCTTCTTCTCTTCATGCTGCAGAAGAAGAAAATGTAGATGCTGAACCACCACCAGCTGAAGGTGACACTGAATATACGTCTCGGAGGGAGGACGTCGTTAAGTTTTGTTTCCATGTTCTACTGTTAAACATTCCCCATTCTTTGACAGCTCTAACTGATGACTGTAGTTACTCGTCACCTTATTTATGTCAGTTCATTGTAAGCTAGTAGTTTTTGTTAGTTTTTTGTGGAATTAAAATCAAACCTACCGTTTTTCTGAAAATAAAAATGATCACCGTAGATGGCTGCCACGCAGGGGACCCGGGTTAAATTCCCGCTACTGCCGGGTATTTTTCCTCGGCGAGAAGACTGGTATGTGGCGCACTCAGCTCGTGATGTCAAGCGAAGAGCTACTTGATCAAGTAGCAGCGGCTCCATGTTCTGTAAAATGTGCAAAACGGCCTGGAGAGTGGTATGATGACGACATGTCCCTCCATACCGCATGTGCATGAAGCCGCAAGGCTGAAGACTACACGCTTGCCGGTAGGTATATTTTGCGCCTTCACGGCCTGGGTGGCATCCCTGAATAAAATCTTGTCGGTTTGCAAGCAGTGTCACATCGAATAAAACACTCGAGTTCTAGACAACTGTCTACGTCATCGTAATCAAGTGTGTAAACCACTTACTGCTGACACTGGCACAATGTTCTGCTTATAAAGGCGCGGTGGCAGCGCGTAGAGGACCAAAGTGATGCAGGCCTGGGAAGGCGAGTTGGTCAGCTCAGACAACTAATAACCACCGTGTGATCGACAATATTAGATGGTGCGAATTATCCGTTTTCGCTTTCGTACGATATCCAAAATCCACCCCAATGCCCTACCAAGTGTGCACCCTTGTTATTCTAATCTTGGCCGCCTTATTTGTAATGTATAAGATACTGCATGCTCTGCATGTCTTTAGAGGTGGTAGTACTAGATTAGATTAGATTAGATTAGATTAATTATTCATTCTATAGACCCACAAAAGACGGAATCCTCCTGGGTGTGGAACATGTCAGATAAACACTTTACAAAACTGTAATTAGAAAAAATTGAGTTTCATTAATTTTAATGATCCTCAGTCAATAAACAGTAAAATTATGTACATACATTAAATTTAAACTTCTAATATTTACAGGTTTAATACTTACATCTGCTTTCATTAAATCCATCATTCAGACATTTGCTAGTTTCATGGGTATTACAACCAAGTGTTGTCAAATATTAAAATGAATTATTCATTTCAGTGATCCTCTGTTAAGAACAGTCAGATTATGTACAAGATTTAAAATTAAACTTCCACTATTTACAGACTTAAGACTTATATCTGCTTTCCATAAATCCATCATTTACACAGTAGGTAGTTACTTGGCTGTTACAACCAAGTATTGTCAAAAATTAAAGTATAATAAATTTTCATTAAAATGTACTACTGCACTTGTTGAGAAACTCATGGATGGAATAGAAGGAGTCAGCCACCAAAAATTCTTTTAACTTATGTTTAAATTGTGCCTTGTCTGAAACTAAACTCTTAATGGTTGCTGGTAACTTATTGAAAATATGCATTGCTGAATACTGTACTCCTTTCTGGGTAAGAGTAAGTGATTTTAAATCTTTATGTATATTGTTCTTATTAGTAGTATTGATACTGTTTACTAAGCAGTTACTTGGAAAAAGAGATGTATTATTTACAACAAACTTCGTTAAGGAATGAATAAACAAGGAAGCTATGGTTAATATGGCCAATTCTTTGAATAGGTTTCGATATGATGTTCTTGGATTTACACTACTCATTACACTTATTAAACGCTTCTGTACTCTTCAAATTTTTTCTCTGTTAGTGGAGTTACCCAAAATATGATACCATATGACATAATGGAGTGAAAATAAGCAAAATATGCCATTTTTTTGTATTTATATCTCCTATGTCTGACATCATTCGCATTGCAAACACAGACTTGTTTAGGCGCTTTAGCAGTTCGTTACTATGTTGCTCCCAACTGAATTTATCAAGTCGTGATCACAAGAATTTTATGCTCTCAACTTCTCCTATTTCCTTGTCATCATATTTTATGCACACAACAGAAGGAAATCTCTTGGAAGTTCTGAACTGCATGTAGTGGGTCTTTTCAAAGTTTGATAGTGAAATGGCTATGAACCACTTATTAATCTCACAAAAAATTCGATTAGCTGCCCCTTCTAAATTTATATTTGACTTACTATTTATTGCAATGTTTGTATCATCTGCAAATAAGACAAACTTGGCATCTGGTAATGTAACAGATGACGGGTCATTAAAATACACAAGAAACAGAAGTGGACCTAGTATGGATCCTTGGGGAACACCACATGTAATTTCTTCCCAGTCAGATGATGTCGGATTGCCTACTGCTGAAGTGTTACATAATGACACACATGAACTAAAACAAGAAAAAAAGTAATGAAACATGGTCGCTAAAGAGCTATCATCACTTGTTCATCTTCGACGCACTGAAAAACATCTCTTCTACTGAACAAGTGTTCATAGCTCTCAAGGTATGCATTTTAGAACCAACGTTTACTAAACAATTTTTTCTTGTTTTGGTTCATACTACAGTATCGCTTTGACTGATGACCTTAGCAGTTAAGTCCCATAAGATTTCACACACAAACAGTATCGTTTTCTAAAATATGCAAGACAAAGAGCTTGTAGTAGAAGAGATTTGTTTCACAGTATCGGAGATAAAGAAGTTCCGTGTTGCTAGACTTTTTTGGCTTCGAATGATCGTTCTTGCCCTATACTTGAGTATTGACAATTCCTCATGAGACACTTCGTGTACAGGGTGTTTCACAAGACCATATCTTCTGCATTAATAAACTTGGAATAAATTTCAGTTTACGTATCGATCACAATAGTTTACCTTGGCACCAGTTGCTGGTTGCCAGTACATACAGTTTCCAGTAGGGATCTAACCAGTACAGCCAACTCGTTGGTTCGTTCGTTCTTTGGCCAACTTGCGATGAATCAAGTGACGACAACACGACAACAGAAGGCGTTTTGCTTTCTCTGTTTCAGTTTATTTCAACAGGTGCAATTCAGTTAAAATCATACTGTGTCATTTTTATGGGCCGTACGGCACTATATCTCCTACATCATAAGGGAATTTGGATCTCGCGTTTCACCATTGGCCTCCTAGCTTGCCTATCGTGACACTTTTTTTTGTTTCTCTTCTTGGGGTTTTCTGAAAGACCCCACTTACGTGTCTTCCAGTAACTTTGGTGAACTGGGATGCCGCACAGCAACAGTAGCGAATGCGTTAACTCCAGATATTGTCGCAAAAGTATGGGACGAAGTTGAGAGCCGTCTTGAAGTTTGCCTAATTGCCAACTTTCATTCCAAACACATTTATAAAAAATGGAGACGATAGTGTCACCGCTTCGTACTGGCTTTCGTGCATCTGCGTGAGGGACCCCACCGGTAGTGGATCTAGGGTAGCTCAAACGAACTGAAGTACCTTAGAAGTCGTGGTTCAGTTGATTGCAGGAAATCCAGTTGTGTACTAGTTCCTGAGGGTAATTTAGCGCAGAAACTAAGAAGGGTAGAGGAAAGTAAATCGGAAGAAAAGACGCTGGTGTTGGAAAGTGTATTCTAAATAGGGCATCAAAACTGTATAATTTTCTTGGCATGGAACTCGGTAGGAGGCACTAAAATAACTTCGAGACAACGGCCTGAAGACCTATTTAATTTCCTTATGGAATGAGTTTCACGAGTAATAAGGAAATGAGATACTAAAACGGGACAGCAGTAAGTGCAAAATAAAATTTTATGCTATTTAGCCACAGAAAACTGAACAGGCAAAATTTCTGCGTGTTCAGATAATTAATCAATTGTGAATCGATAGCTGTGAAACTATCCATAAGGTACTTAAACAATTCATAAAGGAAAAAGAGATATTAAGCAATGTTTTTTTGATGGAAAGTTGGTTACTGTATCAATTCTACTTTTGAAAAAAAAAAGTTTTGTTACAGCAGTTCAATTTTTTGTAGGCATTTTGTCATAATCGAAATTATACAAACATTTAATTACGATTAAAATTGCAGTAAGTTCTTAATTATTAGGAGCTCAGCTCATACTTGTATAAATATCGTATCAGAAATTCGCGTCATACATGAATGGGTACTTGGCTAGTCGTGTTACACCGTGTGGCAGAGTCTTGTAAGGGGGGACGTGGGAGGGGTGAGACGAGCGCCAACCACGTAGATTTAATTAACAGAGAAGCATTGTTCTCTTGGAGTCTCATAGCTGCTGGAAGTCCATTAGCGCGTAACATCGACACAACGTATTTCCTGAAACAGTCACATCTGACATCTTTTATATTTTTATGCAGTAGTACTAAAAATCTCATGTACTTTGTAAATAGTATTTGGTATTAAATTGTCTTTGGGGTCATGTAAAAGTTGTTCAACATTTGATGAAGGCTGCCAGGGCTGTGTTGAAAGGATTTTTCGCTTACGATTTGGTCTGGGTTTCTCAGTTCCTTCTGTCGTTGGGATGGTCCTGGTACTGTATGGTGAGATCGCCAATAGGCCTTCGATGTTAGGGTGGGGCTGCGCCTGCTCCACTTCCGAATGTTGTATTGTGACTCTGCACTGGAGTTCGTTGCTAGCTTCTGCAGTTAAAACCTGAATAAAAAGGTCTGAAATATAAGAACAAAATATTAACCGACTTTCGTTTATTTAAGCTGATAAACTGTTTTATGTATTAATAAACATTTTTTTGAAGCTAACAATACTTTGCAAAATAAATTAAGACATTCTGTAGGTAATGATAACGATAGATTTCTCAGATCAGGGGTTTACAAGATCCAATATGGTGATTGTAGAAAAAGTTACATTGGCCAAACAGGTCGGACCTTTACTATACTATACAAAGAACGTACATCAGGTACCACACGAGCAAAATCAGTCTTCGGCCATCACATAACTCTTAATAAGCATGCCGAAGGGACGGTACAACAGAATTTGCAAGTCCTTCATTACGCTAATAAAGGCTTATTATTAAATATTTTGGAGGAGATCGAAATATATGCCCATTATAGTGATAAACCGTCAGTGCTTCTCAATGAACAGTTGTATTCTCGTGAAAACATTTTTATGATCTCTTCGACGAAATTCTATGAACTCGTATGTACTCTTTTGTTCAGAAAATCATAGGACCCAGTTGTATCCATGGCAGAAATGTACCTTATTAGAGTACGTAAATATTTATATCACAGTCTTAAATTTCCAACTAGAAATATACAAAATATGACTCCATTTTTAATAAATCAATTTTATGACATTTTAAAACGTGTATGTAATATCATAGCACTCTGCAGCTGATTCCATTATTACATATATCATCCGTGGCAAATAAAGTTAATATAAGACAGACAGACTGAATCTAGCATAAGTGTATACTTGCAGTCGAGTCACAACTCACATATCGATATGATGCCGCAATGACGAAGACCTTCACAATATCGTTGACTTTGAAACCATTGTTGTTGTACCGCCTCAGCCCATAAAGGGCACACTGAGTATACATCATCTGTACAGTTATTTTAAACTTTTTAATTGATATTTTATACAATATTTAAGTAGTTCCATGGTTGTACAGAGATATTATAATTATATTATTATTTTTATGTTATTATTGTACTTTTTTTTACGTTTTGACGATTACGTGAACCCGTTTTTACACTGATTTGTTGACGTGAGGTAGAGGGAGAAGATGTAGGCGGAGCATCTTCGTGTTTAAACGTATGCCCGTCACTTGCTGGCACCAGTTGACATCACAGCAGCTGAGAAGAGTGCTCCACCTACCGTCTTCGAAGGACGCCATGGGTATAACAAGTGTAATTGTATTTTACCCTTATAAGCATTTTGTCATATTTTGTCAATCTAGTAAGGTTTCTATTACTTACTAAATTAAATTACACGTCTGATGACGTCATGTAATATGACCGAAACCGGTCACCTATGTTCTTGTAGCATACGTGGTACGATCAAGACTTAATTTTAAAAAGAGAAAAATTTTGTTTTATGCCTGTTTTCAATATTTGTAGTATATAACGAACAAATAGCTAATAATAATTTTGAAAAAAAAATTTATATCTAGAGATGGAATCGAAATCATAAATTATTTATTTTGAGACTCCAATGACATCAGATGTTTTGATATGCGTTGAATATGACGTTAGAACTATATGGAATTCTCCAGACTATCTAGAAGCTCTGGACGGAAAACATATTTTTAAACGTAATCTTCCCATTACTGGGTCCGATTTCAACAACCGGTAGAAACTAACATTGTAAAGTCGTCACAAGTCTCATGTAACGTTTTCATTATTTTACGTATTTCACTCGACCAACATGAGCATCTACACAACTATGGAAATACGATGTGTTACACCACCGTACAATAATATAAATTAACAGATTCAACTTACAACATGATAGCGTCCATTACGTGGCCGACAGCCACTCGTTACAAAAAGCGGGCTTTGTACAGCGCCGCAGTCAATGCATGAAATGGAGTAAGCTGCTTTTGTACAGTTAATGTAAATTTTCTGGTCTGGTGAATTCTAAGATTAAACAGAAAGACATACCATTTCTTGTTGAGCGAGTCAAAGCCCTACTGATATGCGCCTTCGTTGAAACTATCCCATGAAGCCATATGAAAAGCTGTATAATACAAAAAACACTACTACCACTAAACCACGACAAATATACGCCGCTTTTTCAAGCATTCACGCACACAAGTCTAAAAACCATTCCCAGTTATTAAAATAATTTTGAAGGGATACAACAAAATTGCGAATTAAAATTGTAATTTCCACTTTTACCGGTGTCAATACACGTTCATGCATATTGAAAAGTGTCATGTGTTAATTCGTGTGACGTACTGAGATAGGTGAACTGTAAATATAAGTCGCTGATAGACGTCATCCCCTTGAACTGGAACTCGATGGTAGGCGGGTCAAAGTTATATCCCCAGACAAACTTATGTACATATGAACTCAAGCCAAAGACTAAGAAATAAGATACCCTTTAATAAACTTGTGACTGAATCCCATACAAATGGACCACCCGAAAATATTATGACTGTTGTGTAATGAATGTGATCGGATATATTAATGAGATTTTTGTTCCATGTCAACTTGTCGAGTACGGAAGACCAGAAGCAGTCTTCAGAAGACCGCTGGTGCCTTCACGTCGCGCCAACCCTGCCGGTGATGGAGGTGAAACTGCTGGGGGGCGCTCAACTATGCTGACAACCTTCGAGAAGAGAATTAGCTGCTGCTCGCTGCTTCTCGAGCGTGTCCGAGATTTGGAGCCGCTGTCTAACGACCCCTGCTCATTGGAGAGAAGACACCGTGGGCAGAGGAGGCTCACCTGTTCATTCAAACATTCGTAGTCTTCTGGACAAGAAGAGGGCGAGGTTGGTTGCTAGCCATTCACGAGGCAACCAACAAGAAGATATATGTCTGTTGCTAGCCAATCAAGAGGCAGCACACAAGAAGACCTAAGTCTCCTACTTTACAAAGTAGAAGTAGCAGATATTGAAATGATACGTCGCTTGGGTTTCTGCTGCTGATAAAACTGGAACGCAGCAGAGGTAGCAGATGATCAGGCTGTGATCCCTGCCCGCACAGTCTGGTCCAAACTCTTGCGTGCTAAACGTCCTGATGGGGAGATGATCATCACTTGCAGACCATCGTTCCAGACGGCGTGTCTGCACGCTCTCTAGGCGTCGCCACGAAGAAAAAAACAAGATTATAAATTTAAATATTTGGTAATAAATACGATGTAATAAGATTAATTCTGGTAATAGTTCTAATTTACTTTATGCTTGAAATACTTAAGTTTGAAATTTTTAGACAGGCGAATTCTTTAGGCCTTTGTAGTACTAGTAATGAAATATTTAAGTTATTAGTTTAGAATTGGTGAAATTTTTAGAGGGCAGTATTGTTAGGCCCATATTTTAAAATTTTGTACAAATATTATTCTGTTATGACATATAATGTATTGGGCCATGAGGAGGCAACTAATACCACTGTTTGTCCGATAATCAGAGCATCCTCTTGTGTATGCAAAAGGGAATGCGCTGATAATCGTCCGGGGGGCGGATGTAATGCCACTTCCTCGGACGAGAAATAAAAATCAAAAATTAGCTCCCAATACCCCAAAGATTTCCTCCCAAGTCTCAAATTCCCAGAAAAGTGAATAAGCGAACGAATTTCCATTTATCACTATTATGACAATAACAAGTAATTAAATCAGGAATCTAAGACTTGACAATTTAGCAATCTACGAAAGAAAGATTAAATTTCAGTAAAATCAAAATCAAAATCAAAATCATAATAAATGGTAAAATTAGCATAAATTAACGTTCGGAAAGTAGAACCCACGATCCCAAAGAATATTCCGTGTGAGTACTCTTTGGGAATCGTGAGTAATGGCTAAGTATAATTCAATGCGTTGGCACTACGTTACGAGAGTTAGCCGAAGCAGGTCATATATTTGAATGCTCGTACATGTAGGCGCGCTTAGATTGTTTTTGAGATTGAATAATTGCGATCTATTATGACGCAGTAATACGATCTTCTGACTTCAAATACCACGACATTAGAATTCGAACGGAGGACTTTTACCTACTAGAATAAAATGAACTTTTAACTAGATAATTGAACTAAACATTTCTTAGACAGTGATTTAGGCAACGATCACTGATAGACAATTCTCATTCATAATAGCCAGTGGTTTATGGAACTTCAGTGATAGGTCCGAAGCATATAATTGAAATCCCCCCCCCCCCCCCCCCCAAACACCTGGGAAAGTTTTCTTCTCAAGGCTCGGTTAGGAAGCGACTGATATTGTGCAATAAAAAAACCCTCTCGTGCCAAGTCGTGCATTTGTGATTTAAAATTCTATCAAATTATTGACATGAAACTCCCGAGTAATAATTACGCGCAGCGATAATATTTGACTAGCGCTCGGCGCTTGTGTAGAATCTTTGACTCAAATAACAAGCCCACTGTTACGATTTCTTAGATTCTTGAAATTACGACCAGCTTGTAGGGAATTTGTTGTGGATGTATTGGTTTTATCATTAATATTTCATCATTAATCAGTTAAACGTCGATTACGAATGATTAATTACGATTCTTGGTGAAGTAAATATTTCACGCACGTCTACATTTAGGTTCAGCACTGTTATTTTGTGTAACGTCGTCTTCGTAACTAGATAAGGATCTCAACACTCTACCGACTGTCGCCGAGTTTTAGCCGAGGCCAAGTACAAATCAAACCAAATCATCAAGAAGAGGTGTTATAATATGACAGGTTAATAATGGCGTTAAAAGTGACGTGTATTAACGTAGGTTAAACATATCATTCATATGTGGTGGCACGATTCCTCTTACACCTACACCTACAGCTATTAGAGTGCAGTATACTGAGAGGAAAATGTTTATATCATATATTATATTTCTACAGTTGTGAAGATGCTCGCGGTGGTCGAGTGAAACATGAAAAATAAAGAAAAAGTTACATGCGACTTGTGGCGAGTCTACGATTTTAATTATAAAAATAGCTACAATATTGTACTGATTGCTTTAGCTGACTCCGCTTACTCTTTCCTGTATGTTAACGATAAAGCTAACGGAAGAGGTTCTCAAACAATGAATATTTCAAAGCAGTACCTAATACAGTGCTTAGGAGACAAAGACCCCACAAACTGATACGTGCGTTCGGCGTATGTAGCGTCCGTATCGTTTGCCGGAGATTTTACCTCGCGGGTATACGTCTGTGAGAGGGCTCTTTGGTTCGGGGGGGCCCTTAGTGAGGGCCATCGCAGAGGTGTGTGGGTAGTGTGGAGAGTGTGCTGGTGGGCAGGCGGTGTTCGCGAGCGACGTACAGAGGGCGGGGCTGGCTGCGCCGATACGGCCGCATGTAAGAAGGAGCAGCGGAGCGTGCCGGAGTGTCGCTGCAGAATAGTGAGTATACAGAGTGGAAACTCGGCTGGAACGCATGCACCAACATTTAGTGCTCATGTGCTAAGTTTGCCATACCGAAACCGGGTAAGCCAAAGGCGAACGGATACATTTGTTTATTTTGTTAATTCCGCTTTTCACAGATAAACAGTTATCTTATGTTTTGTAAAAGTTAGAAATATACTGTATAACGAGCAGTGTAAGAGAAAAAAAATCACACAGGAAAGTAACGATCGGTTCCCTGGAAGTAGCTGAAAACAGTGGCTGATAGTAAAGGAGCAAAATTAGTTTTTAGATTTTTCTTGCTGTGAACACTAAAATCCCATTAAACTGTAAAAAAAAAATTCAGTGTGCAAATGATGTAGCTTTGCTTCAACTCCAGCAGTTACAGGGTAGCGCAGGATATGTGTTACCATTTTGTTTTTGAATATAAACTTTATTGTCAATACAATCTGAAAGGAACATATACTACAATGAAGAGCCGTCCATGGAGATTTGTTCTAACTCAGCACATGCTCAATATGTCCACCATTACGTTTCCTAACTTCCTTCATACGAACACTGAAGTTAGTGATTACCCTACGGCACATATCTTCCATAATTTCACTGCAAGCTTGAAGAGTAAGTCTTCTGAGCTCCATTAAATCACGTGGACGTTTCGGGGAATTTTTTCCTTTAGGTACCTCCAAAGAAAAAGTCACATGGATCGAGGTCTGGACTATTGGGGGGGGCCAATTTTGTCCGTCATTGAAGCGACCTGGACACCTGAGTGAAATGATCCGCATGGCGAAATGCTCGTGTAAAAACTCCAACACAGTCTTTGCAGTATGTGGCCTTGCTCCATCGTGCATGAACCACTGCGTGTTGAAGGGCAAGGCAGTAGTAAGAAGCTGTCGAATGAAGCTATTGCGAAGCATGCTCAAATAACGCTCGCTGTTCACAGTTTCTTCAAACAAAAAGGGTCCAATAAGTCCGTGACTGGAAATTTCTGCCCACGCTGTAATCCTTCATAATGTTGTCGTTCATCAAGCAGTTGTGGGTTTTCAGTGGCCCAAAAGCGTACATTTTGTTTGTTAACCTCACCGTCTAAATGAAAATGCGCCTCGTCTGAAAACCAAACGTTGTTGAGAGTTTCTTCCCTATTCTTCGCCCACTGAGCAAACAGTAGTCTCTGCAGCTTGTGTTCTTCAGTGAGCTTCTGTGCACAGGTCATCTTTTATGGGTTCATATGGAGGTCACTTTTAAGAATGCGTTGAACAGAGCGTCTGGATATTCCCAGTTGCACTGCTGCCTTTCTACACGATTTCCCTGGACTTCTCTGTACAGCAACTCGTACCGCTTCAGTATTCTCCGGCGAACAAACAGGCTTAGGCCGAGGTCGCTTCGCTTCCAATACTGTTCCTTCCTGTACAAATATATCACACAACCTGTGGATGGTCTTCTTGCAAGGGACCCATCGTGTGTTAAACTGTTGTCGGAAATGCCTCTGAGTCACAACAAGGCTTTTCGTTTCATGAAAAAGTAACACAATTGCCGGTCGTTGCTGCGTCGTCAGTCTTCCATTGTCAGCCATTGCTGCTTACTAGTCTCCTAGCGTCAGAATCGTGAATTACGCGTCATTTCGTAACTCATTAGTTTTTCCAAGCTCTGCTGGTACTGCTGTAGAGATCCCTGCGGGATATCTAATGTGCGTTGTAATTTGTGAAAGAAACAATTGGAAACACATTTCGTGTGCCACCCTGTAGTTTTTCGGTAGACGTTCACTTTTTCCTTTAAAAAAATTAAAAACGACTTCTTTGGCATTTGCTCTTTTTCTTCGCTGCTGCATGTAATACCTCTTAATCGATTCTGAGGGAACTAACAGCCACACAAAAATAATCTCTTTCGCGCCTTATAGTTAGATATCTAGTACGACGATGGAATGTCTATTGCTCGATGTTGGTCGAAGTTACTGCATGCGATGTTACCTAGCATTTACTACAAGTGTAGTTGCCTTTCCTAACAGCATCCCTTACAAGTAAATCAGTTGTGTCTTTACTGCGGTGGCTTGTACACGAAGTAGTTGGGTCTTGCACGGCTCAGTTTAAAAAGACTAGCTCTGTGCAGACATAGGGTCGAGCTGCGCATATCTACGTTCATGCCCTGCTGCAAATTCGGTGCAGATAACAACCTGTAGCTGTGATCGTGCAGTCAAGTAGTCTATGCATTGGCAAGAATTGTTAGTTAATAAAATACTGTACACAGAAATACAAATGAAATGATTTAACAACAAGGGTTCTATTCTAACGTCTGTGGCTGATGTAGACGACAGAGAATTATGTTGAATAATGTTTATTCAAGAAAGGGCATCTCAAACAAATGGGAGCTGGTCTTACGATGTTCAGTTAAAGTACGGACAGAAAATACCTCTATCAAATGCAGTAAAGTTACGTGGAGAGCATTACGAGAATGGTAGCAAAGTCTCCAAACTAGATATTCATCAAAGGTATGTGAAAACTAAATCCATTTCGTAATCAAAACACACGAAATATTCAACAGTTCAAAACTGTTGAGTGTTCAACATGATGGTTTACAAATGAACACACCTGATACAAAGCATAGTAACTCACACTATATCTATCGTCCGTTCCGTAATACTCTGGAGCACATTCAGACCTCTCGAATTATTAAGTCCCTTCAGAAGTTAAAGATTGGCACTGGCCATACACCCTTCACAATCAAACACCTCCACAACTGAATACTACTCATTATCACAGGCAGGTCTGCCCACTTCCGGAACTCGCATGAAAGTGCCCAGAATCCTTCCCTTGAACTGTTCACTCGTAAAAGTGTGCCTCTCTGCTTGACTCCTGCAGTGTTCCGCTGCTGTCTACTTATCCAATGGCTGACGGACGTCCCCACCAAAAATGCGTCGTTCTTACGTTCTACACACATCATTTGACTCAACTTCACCACTTCTCTGATTAAATTACACTACTGGCCATTAAAATTGCTACACCAAGAAGATGACGTGCTACAGACGCGACATTTAACCGACAGCTTTTCAGAGCATTCATACAGGGTTGGCGCCGGTGACGACACCTACAATGTGCTGACATGAGGAAAGTTTCCAACCCATTTCTCATACACAAACAGCAGTTGTCCGGCGTTGCCTGGTGAAACGTTGTTGTGATGCCTCGTGTAAGGAGGAGAAATGCGTACCATCACGTTTCCGACTTTGATGAAGGTCGGATTGTAGCCTATCGTGATAGAGGTTTATCATATCGCAACATTGCTGCTCGCGTTGGTCGAGATCCAATGACTGTTAGCAGAATATGGAATCGGTGGTTTCAGGAGGGTAATATGGAAGGCCGTGCTGTATCCCAACGGCCTCGTATCACTAGCAGTCGTGATGACAGGCATCTTATCCGCATGGCTGTAACGGATCGTGCAGCCACGTCTCGATCCCTGAGTCAACAGATGTGGACGTCTGCAAGACAACAACCATCTGCACGAAGAGTTTGACGACGTTTGCAGCAGCATGGACTATCAGCTCGGAGACCATGGCTGAGGTTACCCTTGACGCTGCATCACAGAGAGGAGTGCGTGCGATGGTGTACTCAACGACGAACCTGGGTGCACGCATCGCAAAACGTCATTTTTCGGATGAATCCAGCATCATGATGGTCGCATCCGTGTTTGGCGACATCGCGGTGAACGCACATTGGAAGCGTGTATTCGTCATTGCCATACTGGCGTATCACCCGGCGTGATGGTATGGGGTGCCATTGGTTACACGTCTTGGTCACCTCTTGTTCGCATTGAAGGCACTTTGATCGGTTGACGCTACATTTCAGATGTGTTACGACCCGTGGCTCTATCCTTCATTCGATCCCTGCGAAACCCTAAATTTCAGCAGGATAATGCACGGCCGCATGTTGCAGGTCCTGTACGGACCTTTCTGGATACAGAAAATGTTGGACTGCTGCCCTGGCCAGCACATTCCCCAGACCTCTCACCAATTGAAAACGTCTGGTCAATGGTGGCCGAGCAACTGTCTCGTCACAATACGCCAGTCACTACTCTTGATGAACTGTGGTATCGTGTTGAAGCTGCATGGGCAGCTGTACCTGAGCTGTTTGACTCAATGTCCAGGCGTTTCAAGGCCGTTATTACGGCCCTAGGTGGTTGGTCTGGGTACTGATTTCTCAGGATCTAAGCACCCAAATTGCGTGAAAATGTAATCACATGTCAGTTCTAGTATAATATATTTGTCCAATGAATACCCGTTTATTATCCGCATTTCTTCTTGGTGTAGCAATTTTAATGGCCAGTAGTGTAGTATATTACAACACTATTTAATTAAAAAATAATTATAAATATTCGGGCACACTGACATTATTCACAATAATTACACATAAAGGTTTCTACATAAATAAATAAGCTAATATTCTTGCGCAAGTGCACTCACGCTTAATGACAACAAATTGTCAGTAAATATTTCTAAAGCAATTATTTGTGCCAATTCGACGGAACCATCTTATGGTTCTCCTTTCAATTGTTGTGTCCGCTAACACATGTTACTGACCACTTTTAAATTGGCACAGTTTTTTAATAGTACTTCCAATCAACATTTGAATAAAGTCACTGGCAAAATAGTTAACTATTCCTTAAATAAATACACAAATTTGGCAAAATACAGGTATTCATGCTGTATTCATTTGCTGTATAACTGTGAAGAGTATCACTTTCTGACAAACACTTGTGTAACACAAAGGACATAAGAGAGACCTTAAGTCAATTTACAGGGTGATTTTATCCTATCGCGTACAAACTCTGGGACTGAACGATGAGAGGATGCGGAACAAAAAGGTTTAATAAACTTACGTCCGGAAATTCAGGGACTCCATGCTAGAGACCATTTATTCAATCATACATTGTTACAGAGAATGCGGTCTAATATGTGCTGTACCATGCAGCCACAGTTACAGTATACAAGGTTTCCTCGTAAAAGATGGTACTGTATACGTCATGCGCTTGCATCCTCTCCTCCGATAGTAATCGGTAATGTTGTGGCCGGTTCACTTGTCTTGCTGATTCACCTTGTAATGGATATGATACACCATATTCGAATCGACAGCTTGCCAACATGGTGTTTACTTACGGAAATGCAAACGGCAACGGCGGCGGGCAGCAAGGTTGTATCAGGAGACCTATCGCCGCCGACGACGACCACAGCATTCAAAGTTTGCAACAGTGTTCTGCCGGTTGTCTGAGACAGGCTTGTTCCAGGAAGCAGGAAATCATGAAGGACGCACCCGAAATGTTCGGACACCAGCTTGTAACTTACAGCGTGTGCAGGGCTTACTAGCGACAGACTTTCCACATCGGGAGCAGTTTTGTCACTGGTTTCTTCACCAGGATTTGACATCCATCCTATTCACAGATGAGACCATCTTTACGCGGAATTGTGTCGTCAACTTTTACAACAGTCATCTGTGGGATAGTAAGCAAAATCCCCATGGTATGGTGACAGTGAATCACCAGCAACGGTGCAGCCGGAATGTGTGGATCAGGATAATTGGCGACCGTATTTTGGGACCATTCTTCCTTGCACGTCGCCTAAAAGACTGGAACTATGGGCGTTTCTTGCGGGTGACTTTGCCTCCCCTGCTGGAAGAAGTGCCACTGATGATTCGAAGGGTTGTGTGGCTGCTACATGATCATGCTCCAGTCCACTTCACCGTTAACGTCCGGAAGCATCTCAATCTATCTTCCCTGGTCGAAGGATCGGACGAGAGGGTTCAGGCCCATGGCCTGCCCGTTCACGGGGTCTGAACTCTTGCGACTGCTGGTTATCGGGCCATCTCAAAAGTATCGTGTATGCACAGCCTCCAAATTTGGAGAAACTGGAGTGGCGTACTCGTGCTGCCTTTGACACTATTCTAATGCAGCCTAGCCGATGTGAACGTGTGAGACACAACATGTTACGAAACGTAACACTGGAGTTGAGCCACATGGAAACCATTTTCAACACATACTGTAACCGTGGCTGCATTGTACAGCACATATTAGACCGCAGTCTCTGTAACAATGTATGATTGAATAAATGATCTCTACCATGGAAACCATGCATTTCCGGACATAAGTTCATTAGATCTTTCTTGTTCCATATCCTCTCATCGATCAGTCCCTAGAGTTTGTACACGGTGGAAAATATCGCCCTGTATAAAACAGATACAGGAATGTTAGCTGTCGTGCAACGCCATTATCTGAGATAATGTTTGTTGAAATAACATGACGCGTTTAAAAGTTGTTAATTCATACGTTCGTTTAGAAGATATTTAGTCATTGTAAATTTTTTTTTTGTTGATATTATTGTTGTGTTATAGGATGCACTTCATTTTTCTGGGATCGGCAATGTACCCAGAATTTCAGTAATATTTGATTATGATTTATCATAGACTCTCAGAGCTGTAACAAGCCAAGCGTCTTTATCTGCCATCCCGCCATTTATTGGAGCACTGTCTGTCTGTCCTCTTTGAGTGACAAGTCAGAATTCCCCATTCTAGGATTTACCCACATCTGGTGATGCTGCTCGACTCTGCACCTCGCTGGGCTGTATGGTTGTGGCTGCTTGCCATCCCCGTTGCTTTGGCTGAGGCGGCCATGGCATGTCCTGAGTCCCAGACCAACACACACAAGTTCACCTTACCTCCTACCAAAACCAGGCAGCCAAATTGCTTCCTTACATAAGCGTAACGTTACGTGTGATATTTAATTTCTGTAGCACAAAATTTGAACGGTTTGCAGTTATAAATGTGGTTGCTGGCTACTTTGTTTGGTCCATTTTAGGCGATAAATTCCTGTGTGCTAAATGTAACTAAATATCGAAATTCTGTTTAGCGTTGGAATGAAAGCCATATCTCACTACAGCACGGAGAAAAAAGTTGAATTATTTTTGTCTGAGCACTCCGTCCCAGCATGCCAAGTGCAAGTAGCCTGCAGCTCGCTAGTGAACAGTTCGTGTAAACTGACACACGTTTCTAATTAGTGATAACAATTTATTGCTGTAATTACTGGTAGAAGAAAATTATGAAGAAGGAGGCATTTTGCACCAACAGTTACGTAATCAAAATGCTGAAACATATCTCATATTTATAACAATGCTTGACAAAGTTTCTTACGACACTTACCAATCGTCATTTATTATATGAATAAGATTCATATTACATAATATGTTAAAGTAAACTTTTAGGTCTGGGACTAAAACAAAAAAATTTGCACAAATTAAATTTTAAAGCACCCTAGTGCCAACAATTAAAGTAATACCTATGTATTACTTTCAGACTGACAACAGAAATGACAGCTGTTTCTGTGGAAGTGAAATTGATTTATCAGCTCACAGTCCCAGAAAAGAAAAATTAAGAAGTAAAATATATTTTCCGCAATTAAAAAAAGATATTTACAAAATAAAGTAGCTTCATTATTATAGGAAGCTAAAATCAGTAGCGGTTCACAGATTACACATGTGTATAGTAACGAATTTAAAAGCTTTTCATTTAGTTAGGTTAGTTCCGTTTCGCAAAAATGTCTATTTCGAGCAGTAGTAGTAAGCAGCTATCGTTTCGTGTTTCCTCTGTTTCAGTACGGCGTCGAGCGCAAAGCGTGACTTCATATAAATCAAAAGAGTCGCCATCTACTTTACTTTCTGTATATTCTGTATTCCGTGGTCGCGGGTAAGGGGTGCTATCGTATTGCAGTGGTGGCTTTGGAGCGGCCTGTTGCTTTCGGAATGCTACTCAGGAGCAACGAGTCGCATGGCGGAACTGGGTTTCGCCTTGGAGATAAGAGCCGCTTTATTTGAACGTTACTGATTTGGAAGTCGTTCCAATCATTGGTGGTTACTGTTCAGGCTTCCCTGTCCTTAATGCGTACTGGGTTTTACTACACCAAGTCGGCGTAGTTGTTATTCTATCTGGCTTAGTTGTGCCCACGTTGTTAATCCCCTCCAGCATATTACATTCTACGGAACTTCTTGCTTTCTAATTAATAATTGGAAATTGTTATTCAGGAGCTTCTGACACTGAACTGAAGACGATCTGGAAGATTGTGTGTTCAGCGTTTGAGTGTGGCTCAGTGTAACCTTACTAACGTGAATTTTGTTTAAACTTCGAATAGCTTTAACTTCCCTTTAAAGGCGGTTCGGTGTACTATTTTCAAATTGTAAACATTTTTTACAGTTTGAAAGGACTAATTCCTCCTTGAAAGGAAGCTTTTGAAAAGTTTTTTTCTTTTAATTCATCTTTAAAAGCACCTCAGTATAAAGTTTGCTCCATTTTAATCCCCCCTTTAAAGGTGGTTTGGAGTAATTTTTACCTAGTATGAACATCAGTTTAAAGATTTAAAAAGGTTTTAAACCACCCTTTAAAGATGGCTCAGTTATGTAGTTCCCTTTCGTAAGCACTGGCTTAAACTAAACTTTAACTTTTCTTTTATGCTCTTGTTACTGAATGTATTAAGCATAAATCTTGATCATTTGATTCACTCTAGCTCGTTGAATAGCATAATTAAGAGCCTGCTGTATTAATTATTGTTTGGTATATTCAGAAGAACTCAAGCTGTTTGTGTAATATTGCTGAAATTATTCCACACGTAGCCCGGTTCCTAGGTCAGTTAAGAGGAGCAATCCTAGATCACCATGTCATGTATTGTCCTTACCACTATTGCAAAATTTACTTCCATGTAACCACTGAACAAGTAGTTGATGGACATCAGAATGTTAAGTGCATTTTATCTACAGTAGATCCTGTTGAACTCCGTGACTGTTCCTTTATAGGGCGTGAAAAAATTTCCACTACCAGTTACAATAAAAGATTATTTATTCGTCACGCAACCGGTTTCAGGCTTGTGCCCATCCTCAGGTGTGCATAAATTGACTGCTTGAATGGTCTTCATCATCTTGATTTTACATGTTCTGAATGCATTGACAGTTCGTAATAGCTGGCTGGCTAACATTTAGTGAATTTCATCCGTAGTGGATGCTGTTGAACTCCGCGACTGATCAGAATCTTGTTTGTGCAGAAAGTTGAGCCGCGTAACTTTGGTATTGTAAATGTGCCACAGTCTACCATACGTTGTTGATTCCTGTGTAAAATTACGGATATTGAGTGAACGCGTATTTTCAAGTATCTGAATTTTCTCAGTTTTATTATACTACAATTTTTTTAGTATGTTTAGATTTCAAGTGAAGTGATATTTTGCTCTAATGAAAGTCTGTCTTTCAAACCATATTTTTCTTAATTGATCTACTGTATACTGTTCAAAGAATCTTGAAAAACAAAAAAGGAATACATTTTCCGTGCGTAACCGACTTGGATTAATTCTTCACATTACGGTAGCCTGTGTCCTGCTTAACTCCCATAACACGCACATCAACTGATTTTGGAGTTGTAAGGGAGGAAATGTTTCCATTAAAGACGTTTCAGATGAAACCTAACAGTCGAGATAACTGGAAATAATTTAAAACTCCCGACATTCAGGAGCTTGAAGAATGGTAGAGAACACTTTTAACATATTCGTAAGTAAATTCAGTATTTTTTAAAACCAATATATTTAAAATTTAGAAACGGTGGACTATTTCGTACCAGCTTACTTCACACTACGTAACTGGCAGAGGAAAGTGAATCCCACATATATCTCAAGCGGTTTAATCGATTACGGAGATAAAACTTTCATATACCTCCCGGATCCTGGCGTCAGACTGACATCACTGGCTTGCAGCACATTCCTGCAAGTCTTCACAGAAATCCGCAACCAAATGCAAATTCGGGATAACTACCGTGGTTACTTTATTAATAAAGGAGCTGTCGCCTGGCAATCAGCACAGTTCAGTGAAGTCTCAAACGCCGCACTGTAGAGCATATAAGTGAGGAAAATCATATTGATTTCACGCCTTACGCAGCTGTTAAACTAATAAATACACTCCTGGAAATTGAAATAAGAACACCGTGAATTCATTGTCCCAGGAAGGGGAAACTTTATTGACACATTCCTGGGGTCAGATACATCACATGATCACACTGACAGAACCACAGGCACATAGACACAGGCAACAGAGCATGCACAATGTCGGCACTAGTACAGTGTATATCCACCTTTCGCAGCAATGCAGGCTGCTATTCTCCCATGGAGACGATCGTAGAGATGCTGGATGTAGTCCTGTGGAACGGCTTGCCATGCCATTTCCACCTGGCGCCTCAGTTGGACCAGCGTTCGTGCTGGACGTGCAGACCGCGTGAGACGACGCTTCATCCAGTCCCAAACACGCTCAATGGGGGACAGATCCGGAAATCTTGCTGGCCAGGGTAGTTGACTTACACCTTCTAGAGCACGTTGGGTGGCACGGGATACATGCGGACGTGCATTGTCCAGTTGGAACAGCAAGTTCCCTTGCCGGTCTAGGAATGGTAGAACGATAGGTTCGATGACGGTTTGGATGTACCGTGCACTATTCAGTGTCCCCTCGACGATCACCAGTGGTGTACGGCCAGTGTAGGAGATCGCTCCCCACACCATGATGCCGGGTGTTGGCCCTGTGTGCCTCGGTCGTATGCAGTACTGATTGTAGCGCTCACCTGCACGGCGCCAAACACGCATACGACCATCATTGGCACCAAGGCAGAAGCGACTCTCATCGCTGAAGACGACACGTCTCCATTCGTCCCTCCATTCACGCCTGTCGCGACACCACTGGAGGCGGGCTGCACGATGTTGGGGCGTGAGCGGAAGACGGCCTAACGGTGTGCGGGACCGTAGCCCAGCTTCATGGAGACGGTTGCGAATGGTCCTCGCCGATACCCCAGCAGCAACAGTGTCCCTAATTTGCTGGGAAGTGGCGGTGCGGTCCCCTACGGCACTGCGTAGGATCCTACGGTCTTGGCGTGCATCCGTGCGTCGCTGCGGTCCGGTCCCAGGTCGGCGGGCACGTGCACCTTCCGCCGACCACTGGCGACAACAACGATGTACTGTGGAGACCTCACGCCCCACGTGTTGAGCAATTCGGCGGTACGTCCACCCGGCCTCCCGCATGCCCACTATACGCCCTCGCTCAAAGTCCGTCAACTGCACATACGGTTCACGTCCACGCTGTCGCGGCATGCTACCAGTGTTAAAGACTGCGATGGAGCTCCGTATGCCACGGCAAACTGGCTGACACTGACGGCGGTGGTGCACAAATGCTGCGCAGCTAGCGCCATTCGACGGCGAACACCGCGGTTCCTGGTGTGTCTGCTGTGCCGTGCGTGTGATCATTGCTTGTACAGCCCTCTCGCAGTGTCCGGAGCAAGTATGGTGGGTCTGACACACCGGTGTCAATGTGTTCTTTTTTCCATTTCCAGGAGTGTAGTTACAGAAAGAGAAAATTGCAAACCCTTGCAGATTCCACCGACAAATGCTTTCAGATGCCACCGTCGAAGGACTGCTTGTGAATCGGCGGAAGAGGTCAAACCGGCTGCATTTCTGCTACACTGCGACAAGCAGCAAGCTGGGACATGTGCTGCAGTGAGATCAGTGTTCCGGCCCGCCTCCAAGACTGAAGATACGATATACTGGATTAAAGACGACATAGCTCTTCGAGTGCTTAGTGTATATGGTGTCCCCAGCGATTGCAGCAGCATCTATATAGATCAAATCATTCGGACTGTTGCTGCGCATTGTACTGAGTACAAGCGACATACTAAGCAAAGGGAGCTTCAGAAATCAGCCATAGCTATTCCTTCGAAACTAGCATAAAACAAAATCTGAAGAGACGAAAGTCTTGGCTCAAGTCTCGTCCTCTAGGAAAAATCTATATACACTAGCCTAAATGACTAGCTGCTAATGGTGGAAGCTTTGTGGGACTATTCAAGGACGATGCTATTGTGTGTACTAAAGTCGCAACATCACAAAATTCTAGCAAAATCTGGAAGGAAATGCAGAAAACCTGTGCTTGTTGTAAGGACTGCAGTTAACCTCTCTCCCTCGCCCCCGCCGCTACACAAATCTTCGAATGGCACAGAAAAGGGGAGGGGATGATAATGATATACGGAGTACTGTCCACGACACGCCTAAAGGCAGGTTGCGAAGTACGTGTGGATACACGAGGTCAAACTTTACAGTTTTTCTTTTGTGTTGCTGGGTACTGTTCTACGCTATTCTGTGCACATTCTGCACGGATGTAATAAATCAAGTGAAGTGGCACGCCTTATGGAGCGCACAAATGGCAGTTCTCTCTGGTATTTTACTACCCCATGGTGTGCTCTTGTGCTATATTGAAATCTGTCTGGTTGCATGACAACGTGGCCCGCATTAATTTTCGGACTAAAATTTTCCCCTGTCACGCTACGCCCTCTTGAAGGGCAAAGCCCTCCTATTCCTTCAGACAAGTACCGCAGGGCCTCGCTAAAGTAGAAACGGTATCTCCTTCTGCTAGAAGAAAACGTATGCTTCATACTTAAAGGTCTCGCTTGCTAGAGGACGTGCATACAACTGGAAAAGTAGTGAAAATAATAGAAAAGCATTTCTTATGTTTCGCATCTTTTAAGGGATCTTTGAAATTCTTAATGCAACAACTTTTTATGGTATTGGCAAATAAACACAGTTTAATCACTACAGACGATTGTCTAAGGAATCATAAAAGAAGAATTTGTACGCGGCAGATTATCTACGTTTTATACTGTAAAAAATGTCCGCCCCCGGTAGCTGAGTGGTCAGCGCGACAGAATGTCAATCCTAACGGCCCGGGTTCGATTTCCGGCTGGGTAGGAAATGTCCTCCGCTCAGGGAGTGGGTGTTGTGTTGTCCTAATCATCATCATTTCATCCCCATCGACGGGCAAGTCGCCGAAGTGGCGTCAAATCGAAAGACTTGCACCCGGCGTACAGTCTACCCGAACGGGAGGCCCTAGTCACACGGCATTTACATTTATTTACTGTAAAAAAGTAGGAAATTAAGGAAGTTAGATTTGGATACGTTGTGAAGATTGCAGTAAGCAATGACACACCAAAACAGTAATTCGACAGAACATGAATGATTAGCTTTGAGAGGTGAAATAGTAGAGGCAGAAAGTAATACTAGGCAAAAACACAAAACTCGGGAGAAGTCTTCGGATAATACATAATACAATGAATTTTGTTAAGTAAGTGAAGTCGCTTGACGTTATTGGCTAGCAGATCGCAAAGGACAGTTTCACCTACCATATTGGAAGGAATTTTCAGTGTTCGACGCACAATGATACCTTTCCTTCGCGAAGTACGAGAGGTGTATGTTTAAGTGTATCTGATAAGAGTAGGTCACTGTAATGGGCGTCTGTACGCTTAGTGTGGAGTAATGTTTGTGTTGGATAATGGTGAGAAGACGGAGATGGTGAAACAAGGTGCCGGTCCATAGCCTAGTCCTCCCGAATACCACCAAGGGGACCGCATAGCTTAACCTCCACATCCGACTGACGGATCACCATCAGCGAAGTCACATGCCTTCACTTCATAAGACACTGCAGGCAGAGAAGTTACGAATTTAATCGAAGACAATGGCGCAAAGTATGGTGGCTATGTATTTTAAGCCACCATTCTCCTCCACTTTGCCGTAAAGGCAGGTGTCAAGGCATTGACAAGCAAACTGTTTACTTGTGTTGCTCTTTTAGATAAGACAGTTCCTACAAATCTCGCCATTATAAATTCAGAACTGGACTATATACGCGAGATCTACTTACAGTCAAGTTGTGGGCAAGCGATGAATTCCGCTCAGAAACCTGTCGCTACGACCAAAAACACCGAGGTGACAAAAGTCTTGGGATAGAGAGATGCACATGTACAAATGTCGATAGTACCACGTACACAAGGTATTAAAGGACAGTACATTGGCGAAACTGACGTTTGTGCTCAGGTGATTCACGTGAAAAGGTTTCTACATCTACATTTATACTCCGCAAGCCACCCAACGGTGTGTGGCGGTGGGCACTTTACTTGCCACTGTCATTACCTCCCTTTCCTGTCCCACTCGCGTATGGTTCGCGGGAAGAACGACTGCCGGAAAGCCTCCGTGCGCGCTCGAATCTCTCTAATTTTACATTCGTGATCTCCTCGGGAGGTATAAGTAGGGGGGAAGCAATATATTCGATACCTCATCCAGAAACGAACCCTCTCGAAACCTGGACAGCAAGCTACACCACGATGCAGAGCGCCTCTCTTGCAGAGTCTGCCACTTGAGTTTGCTAAACATCTCCGTAACGCTATCACGCTTACCAAATAATCCTGTGACGAAACGCGCCGCTCTTCTTTGGATCTTCTCTATCTCCTCCGTCAACCCGACCTGGTACGGATCCCACACTGATGAGCAATACTCAAGTATAGGTCGAACGAGTGTTTTCTAAGCCACCTTCTTTGTTGATGGACTACATTTTCTAAGGACTCTCCCAATGAATCTCAACCTGGCACCCGCCTTACCAACAATTAATTTTATATGATCATTCCACTTCAAATCGTTCCGTACGCATACTCCCAGATATTTTACAGAAGTAACTGGTACCAGTGTTTCCGACGTGGTTGTGGCCACAAGACTTGAATTAACCGACTGAACGCGAAATGGTAGTTGGAGGTAGATGCATGAAACATTCCATTTCGTAAATCGTTAGGAAAATTAATATTCGTGGATCCACAGTGTCAAGAGTGTGCCAAGAATACCAAATTTCAGGCATTAGCTTTCACCTTGCACAAAGCAGTGACTGACGGCCTTCGCTTAATGACGAAGAGCAGTAGCGTTTCCGTAGAGTTGTCAGTGCCAAAAGACAAGCAATAGTGCGTGCAATAACCTCAGAAATCAATTTGGAATGTAAAACGGACGTATCCGTTAGGACAATGCAGCGAAATTTGACGTTAATGGGCTATGGCTACAGATTACCAACACGAGCGCCTTTGCTAACAGCACTACATCGCCTGCAGGGCCTCTCCTGGGCTTGTGACCACATCGGTTGAACCCTAGACGACTCGAAAATCGTGGCCCGGTCAGATGAGTCCAGGTTTCAGTTGGCACGAACTGACGATACGGTCCGAGTGTGGCGCAGAGCCCACGAAGCCTTGGACCCAACTGTCAACACAGCACTGTGCGGGCTGGTGGTGGCTCCATAATGGTGTGGGCTCTGCTTGCATGGAATAGAGTAGCTGCGGCATGGCATATATTGGTCAAACTGTCAGGACCATGGAGGACCGATGTGCTGAGCATACCTAAGGACATCACACACATCCATGTCCAAGGCAGGATTCGAACATGCGACGGTAGCGGTCGCGCGGTTCCAGAATGAAGTGCCTAGAACCGCTCGGCCACACCGGCCGGCACGCGAATTCGTAGTCTCACTATCGATAGCGCTGATTTTGGTCATCCTTGGTGGCGCTAGTGTTCAGTGTCTGTGTTATCTTTCCTGCCTCAGTCCGAGAACCGAGGTTTTAAATTTGCATGTACGTCACCTGTCCGTTGCAGTTTGCCTTGAAAATGGCGGGATGTTCTCGCGCCGAAATATCGGCGGTCGCTGAAAGTGTTACCTGGCTGAATTCCCGGAAGTTATTTGAAAATGTAGCACTTTGTTTCTGAATGCAAGTTGTTTTTTTGCTACATAGCCCTATTTTCCGACATAATCTCCTTTCAGAGCGAATGCGTTACTCCACCTTAGTGGGTGGGCCTGCATGCCGCAAGATACCACACCACTGATCGACGTCGGACCCAACAACTTGCTGCATCAATAACTCCCCTACATCCAAGTACCGCTTCCCGCGGAGTGCATCCATCAGTGGGTCAAACAGATGGAAATCAGAAGGTGCGACATCCGGGCTGTAGGAAGGATGAGGAAGAGAAGTCCAATGAAGTTTTGTGAGCTCCTGTCGGGTGCACAGGCATGCGTTGTCATGGAGAAGGAGAAATTCGTTTGCATTTTTCTAGCGGCAAACATATTGAAGATGTTGCAGGAGTCACAGCTGTGTGCGGCCGACCGGTTGCCGGGAGATCGAACAAGTTTGCGCGTCCTTGTTGGGATGATGACAGACACTTCGCCCAACGTCTCACCGTGACTTTGTTCACTGCCAGGTCTCCGTAGACATTCTTCAGCCGACTGTGAATATCTGCGATTCCCTGATTTTCCATAAAAAGAAACTCAACGACACCTCACTGCTTGAAACACACCTGCTTCACAGACACCATTTTCAAGGTTAAGTGTAGCGCCACTACCTACCGGAACTGAAGGAACTTATCTGGGCTCGGTCAGAGAGGCGCTGACCCTCTGCAATAAAAAAAAAAAAAACAGAGTAAAGGAATCAACGATTAACTTGAACGGATGTCCTATGACGTCCGCCCAGACCAAACGCAACGAACATTCACGAACACACCAAAAAAAGGGTTAACGTCTTTGATTCATAATGGAAACATCCTCTGTCCTGGTTTCCATACCCGCAATCACTTAAATTTTGATTAATAATCTGCATTGGCGGCCGATGGCTTCCGGCATAAGAAGCCACCGTCAACGGTCTTGTCAAAGAGGGGGGAGGAGCAGACAGAGGTTTAGGGCACCAATTACCCTTGGGGTGGGAAAATGTTCCTAAAGGCGGAAGAATGAGCAATGATCAAAAGCATGAGGATGCAGAAAGCAATGGAAACCACTGAATTAAAGACACAGAACGTGTATCCACAGGACATGTGGCTCCTAATTGAAAAAGTGCCATGATGATCCCTCCATTGGCAAAAAATTTCGGAATAGTCCCCTAGTCCCCCATTCGGATCTCCGGGAGGGAACTGCCAAAGGGGAGGTGACCATCAGAAAAAGACTGAATAATCAACGAAAGGATAACGTTCTACGAGTCGAGACGTGGAATGTCAGAAGCTAGAAAGCTAGGGCAGAGAGTGTGTTACTGTGAACAGTTATAGGGTTATTCTTATCAGAATCAACAGCAAACCAACATCGACAACGATAGTTCAGGTATACATGCCGACGTCGCAGGCTGAAGATGAAGAGATACAGAAAGTATACGAGGATAATGAAAGAATAATACAATATGCAAAAGGAGATGAAATCCTAATAGTCGTGAGCGACTGAAACGCAGTTGCAGTAGGAGTAGAAGAAAAGGTTACAGAAGAATGTGGGCTTGGGACAAGGAATGAGAGAGAAGAACGACTAATTGAGTTCTGTAATATATTTCAACTAGCAATAGCGAATACTTTGTTCAAGAATCACAAGAGGAAGAGATATAATTGGAAGAGGCCATGTGATATGCGAAGATTTCAGTTGCATTACATCATTGTCAGGCAGACATTCCAAAATTAGATTCTGGATTGTAACGTGTACTCAGGAACAGATAAAGAGTCAGTTTACAATGTAGTAGAAGAGTAGGCTGAAATTTAAGAGATTAGTTGGGAAGAATCAATACGTAAAGAAGTGGAATACGGAAGTACTAAGGAATGACGAGTTCAGCTTGAAGTTCTCTAAGCTGTAGATATAGCAAAAAAGAACAGTCCAGTAGGCATTATAGTTGAAGAGCAAGGGATAACTCAGAAAAGGGCAATCACAGAAACTGGAAAGAAAAACATAGATACAAAGAAGGTAACTGCGAAGAAACCATGGGTAACAGAAGAAATATTTTAATTGACCGATCACAGGAGGAAGTACAAAAATATTCAGGGAAGTTCAGGAGTACAGAAATACAAGTCGCTGAGGAATGAAATAAATAGGAAGTGCAGGGAAGCTAAGACCGAATGGGTGCATAAAAATGTGAGGGAATCGAAAACGACTTAATAGTCGGAAAGACTGACTCAGTAAATACGAAAGTCAAAACAATTTAAGAACAAGGGCGGTAACATTAAGAGTGCAACCGTAAGTCCATTGTCGAAAGCAGAGGAGAGATAAGATAGGTGGAAAGAGTACACTGAAGGACTCTATGAGGAGGAAGATTTGTCTGATGTGATGGAAGAAGAAATATGAGTCGATATAGAAGAGAGCTTTGGAGGACTTAAGAGCAAATAAGGCAGAAGGGATCTGTAACAGTTCTTAAATGATAAAGAGAGGTGGCAACAAAACGACTATTCACTTTGATTTGAAGAATGTGTAGGTCTGGCAATATATCGTCTAACTATCGGAAAAATATCTTCCACACAATTCCAAAGACTACAAGAGCTGACAAGTGTGAGAATTATCGCACAAACAGCTTAACAGCTCATGCCTCCAAGTTACTGACAAGAATAATATACTGGAGAATGGAAAAGAAAACTGAGGATGTGTTAGATGACAATCAGTTTGGCTTTAGGAAAGATAAAGGCACGAGAGAAGCCATTCTGACGTTGTGGTTGATGATGGAAGCAAGACTAAAGAAAAATCAAGACAATGTCAAAGGATCGGTCGACCTGGAAAAAAGAGTTCGAGAATGTAAAATGGTGCAAGATGTTCGAAATTCTGAGAAAAATTGGGGTAAGTTAAAGGGAGAGAGGGGTAATATACAATATGCACAACAGCCAAGAGCGAATAGTAAGAGTGGACGATAAAGAACGAAATGCTCGGATTAAAAAGGGTGTAAGACAGGGATGTAGTCTTTCACCCCTACTGGTCGGTGTGTACATCGAAGAAGCAATGATGAAAATAAAAGAAAGGTTCAGGAGTGGAATTAAAAATTCAAGGAGAAAGGGTATCAATGGCATGATCCGCTGATAACGTTGCTAACCTGAGTGTAAGTGAAGAAGAATTTTATGATCTGCTGAATGGGCCGCTCGGGGTAGCCGCGTGGTCTGGGGCGTCTTGTCACGGTCCACGTAGCTCCCATGGTAGTGGGACATGGATTGTGGGAAAACCGGAACAGAAGATGATCGAAGCATTTGAGATGTTGAAAATGTTGAAAATAAGATGGACTGGTAAGGTAAGGAATGAGGAGGTTCTGCGCAAAATCGGAGAGGGAAGAAATATGTGGAAAACACTGGCGGGACAGGACGTCTGTTAAGACATCAGGGACTTCCATGGCACTAGAGGGAGGTGTGAAGGGCAAAATCTGTAGATATTGGAAAACATCCTGCAGATAATTGAGGACGAAGGTTGCAAGTGTTACTCTGAAATGAAGACGTCGGTACAGGGGAGGAACTCGTGGCGAGAAAGAAAAGCGAGAATATTCCACGATTTCCCACAACTATTTTTTCAAGCGAAATTGACGGAGGAAAAAAATGTATTGCATTACTTATTGAAAGCCTCTCTTATATAATAAATCACGGAACAATATAATATCCTGCAGAGTAAACAAAATATAGCAAGTGGCGCAACTACTCCCTAAGACAATTTAGCGGAAACTAAGAATCTTTACCTTGAAAAGAAAAGAAGTTTATTTAATAAAAAAGCAATGTAGTTCCCAGTGTTAAATTTCGTTCAGTATGACGGAAAATCCAGAGACCTGGGCAGAAAGAGGGTATTTCGTTTTGAGGCTTCCGACCCGTTTTTTGTCACCCTTCATCGCAAGCCCACCTGGGCTTGCATTTCAGCGAGATAATGCGCGCCTTCAAACCGCAAAAGTTTCATCTGATTGTCTTCATGCTTGCAAAACGCTATCTTGACAAGAAAGGTCATCAGATCTGTGCCCAGTTGTGAATGCACGTGGAAGTTATGAGGCAGCAGTAATGATCTGCACACCGCAGTTTAAAACACATAGTGTGTTGTAAAGAACTGCTCAATATTATTGTAATTTAGCGATCCAGTATCCTATCATTTATATCGTAATGAATGTGCATATCGTTAAGCAAAAATCTGAAAAAAAGAAAGAAAACGCTCGTTGTTTCATGATGGAAGAAAATATACATGTGAGGCCGGCAAAAGGGAATACAGATGCCTAAAACTTGATATAACCGAAGGAGCAAATGGCAATGCAATAACAGCTAAAGGAGAAATGAAAACATCTGGCAGCATGAAGGGTTATAGGAAATGTTGAGGTTGCTTATGGAAAAGTTAAAGAAACATCTTGGAAAGTACAATGCACCGCACAATAACCATAAATATGATTTGTGTTACGACGAAATGTATTTATTTTTTTTCCCTTGTAGTGTATTATGGTACACTTTAACTCGTGTCCGGGTTCGTTAAAATTAACTTTCTTTTTTTCGTCCAGTCTTTTCTTCTTTGCTTAGTAAGAGCTTACCATAAAAGATCTTGATGTATACAAGTCCGCTTTTTTCCCTTCCAAAACGTTTCTTTAACTTACACACACACACACACACACACACCCACCCACCCACACACACACACACACACACACACACACACACACACACACACACACACACACACACGCGCGCGCGCGCGCGCGCGTGTGTGTACTAAGGCAAGCAGTAGAAACTTTCTCCGAGTGCGGACGGGCATTATCTTGCTTTCCGGGGCATCTCCAGACACGTCTTGGCTGAATACCGGGGCTCAATTTGAAGAAAATTCTACCCCAGTCAATGACATTCCATGCCGAGAACGTGTCTGGAGACGCGCCGGACAGTGGTAGGGTACCAAAGTGATTGTCGCGTGCCATACAGCCCGACAACTTGGTGTGACGGTCTACCTTACAGTTTGACCCCAATGGAAGTGCAAAAATCATGAATAAAATTTACTAAGTTTTAGATATAAAAATGAACAAAACATCATTGGATGCAATTGACTCAGAGAAAGAAATTAATATATTTTGAAGATAATGTCTTTGAAGGTGAGCTTGCAGCTCACGTCGACCTCTCGACTGCGCGGTCTTTGTAGAAGTGCGGCTCGGAGGCGGGACGAGAGTGCTCCGAACAGCGAGGGCTGACAGGAAAAGCGGTGTCAGGCGCAGTGGTGTGTCCGTGGTTGTTGAGAGCCGTGGTCTTGTTGGGGCAGGAGCGCGTTTCTGCTGGCCAGTGTGAGTTGAACACAAGCTACAAGTCGTGTAGTGATAGACCATCTGAACCTTGCATTTCTTGTTATTTCTTGCTAGTTACGAGGTGTTATTAGGCATTTGGTGAACAGTTTTAGACTCTGTTCCACGTTGTGGTCTTTTGGTGCCATGGAGTGGAGCTTCTATCTGAACTTTCCTGCAATGCTTTTAATACGGTTTGACTTTTGCGTTCTATGCGAGTGTTTGCGGTCGTTAATTTCTGCATAGTTTTTGTGTCTCCGTCCACAAAGCTGAGCTGTACAATGGAGTTAGATTTGTTTTCAGATGTTCCCCAAAAAAAGAAAGGGAGAGTGTTAGCTTACGGTCAAGGCTAAAACCAAATAGAAGTGAAATTCCCGAGTGAGATCGTGAGCTTAAAATTCCCTACTATTTGCGATGGCACAGCGATAAGGGCTATGGTTGCCCTATTACAGTGAGCTGTACTTAATAATTTCGAGTTTCGTGAAGTTCTGTTTGAAGCTTCCTATATTGATTGTGTCAGTTGCCATACGAAGCCGGCCGGTGTGGCCAAGCGGTTCTAGGCGCTTGGGTCTGGAACCGCGCGACCGCTACGGTCGCAGGTTCGAATCCTGCCTCGGGCATGTTAAGTCCCATAGTGCTCAGAGCTATTTGAACCATTTTTGCCCTAAGAAATCACAGTGATTAAGCACACCCGGCGCTTGTTACATCGTGAGCTCATGGATGTGACTGGACTGCCATTTTAAGAGTGGACTGCCATTTTAATTGTAAGCGTAATCGAGAGTTCAACTTCCTGCTCTCCACTGTTTATTTTGTTATAACAGCCATTAATTGTAGACTGGATAATTCTAACCTATTTGCCTTAATACTAGCGGCTTCCCGAAATTTCTCCCAAGCCGTAGTTACAAAAAAAAAAAAAAAAAAAAAAAAAAAAAATGGCACTGAGCACTATGGGACTTAACTTCTGAGGTCATCCGTCCTCTAGAACTTAGAACTACTTAAACCTAACGAACCTAAGTACATCACACACATCCATGCTCGAGGCAGGATTCGATCCTGCGACCGTAGCGGTCGTGCGGTTCCAGACTGTAGCGCCTAGAACCGCTCGGACACTTCGGCCGGCCCGTAGTCACAATCTTGGTTCTATTTGTTAAACTTCAAAGTGGCTATTTAAGCTTACGATAGTCTGGTACGTTATGAAATAATCTATGAGTTTTACTTAACGAATTAAAATCAAACCAAAGTTATACTAATCCAAATTTTACGCATTCGGTACTGAGAAGTGCTAAACAAATGCACTGGTTTCTTTTACTACCACGCAGCTCTAGCGTGGCTTTTATGGGTTATTTGCCCAGTAAGTGTGTAATCTAATTTTAGTTTTAATGTGTTACAGATTTCTGTAATGCCCTGTGTAACCCGGGCGGTCGTTAGCTTGCTTTGGCAGGCGGCCCTGGCCGTTTTTATCTCGATCCGTTGTGTCGGCGTCCGTCCTGGTGACAAAATTAGTGTTGCTTCGCACTGAGCTTGGTATACTATAAACAGGTGATTAAAGCACTGCATGATTGTATTCACCTCACATTTCGGTGTCTTGTGTTTGAATAATTCTTTTATCAAATCATTTAATTCCAAGGTTTTAAGACATTAAAATTTTAATTCGTTGATGCTTCCACCAAGTTATTTAATTCCAGGTTTTTGATGCTAACTTCTTTAATTTGTCAAATCAGTTAACTTCAGGGCTTCGAAATAAAATGGTGATCTTGAAATAAAGATACGCCGATCTGGCTGAGTTTGTGTGAAGTAAAAGAATAAAACCTCTAATGAGGCGTTTTGGTAATAATTCCTTCCGGTGTTTTAACTGCCTCAGTACGTTTATTTCATTATTCTTAAGTAAAAAAGGAATTTCTTTACATAATTTCTGTGTAGTTATATTAAGTAAATTGTTACGATTGTTCTTGTATTTACAGTTTCTGCTACCAGTCACTTTTTTATTTTGTTTAATCTAACATGATACAAAGGGTTTCGAACATAGTCTGTTCATCTTTAGGCGTTTATACATAACTACATACATACATACATACATAGAAATGTTACTTAAAGTTAAACAGTCTTCAACTAGATTAATCTAGAATTCTTTGTCCATTGTTTGTTACTGTAGCGGCTGGTGTGCATTTGGGGGGGGGGGGGGGACGACGGGCGGGAGGAGGGGGACAATGTATGGTTAGAAATCGAAATCAGTGATGTCTTCTGCTGGTTTTCTTCGTTATGGTTGACTATGTATGATATCACAGTCTGTATAGAATGCAGATAGATTTGCAACGGTTATGTGTTACGAAAATAGTGTGAAAGGCTTTTATGACAGTTAATCACGTACGATTTCATCATCTTGCTGCTTCACTTGCATCACTGGTGTAATGGCGGAGCGGTTGATTGACATTACGCTATTGCACATTGTATTTTGTCGCTGATTGCCAACGTAATTCGCTGTACAAATTGCTTCGACGTTATGCACACAACACAAGATGGTGGGTTGTAGCAAGTGAGTCTGTATCGATTATCGAGGTTTTGTATCGATATTCTTGGTACTGACAGATTTTCAGTCAATTATTTACATTTACATATCCTGAATCTATTGAGTTAGAACTGGCTTTGTTGAAGAATTCTGAGTTTTTGAATTCGCTTATTTCATTAAAAATGTTATCTCCATGTTTTTGACGTGTTTCCCTTGGGGCAGCCATCACGCTCCATAGCTAAGTGTGTCGAATTTTAGTGTCGCATGTAATGACATGTGGTGTGACGAGGGCCTCCCGTCGGGTAGACCGTTCGCCTGGTGCAAGTCTTTCGATTTGACGCCACTTCGGCGACTTGCGCGTCGATGGGGATGAAATGATGATGATTAGGACAACACAACACCCAGTCCCTGAGTGGGAATCGAACCCGTGCCCTTTGGATTGACAGTCTGTCGCGCTGACCACTCAGCTAGCGGGGGCGGACAGTGTCGCATGTTAAAAGTTTGCACTGATATCTCAGAAAACAAGGAAGATACATATTTCCAATGTGCTTATGGGGTTGCACTGATCCCAGTGGCACTATGAGGGTTGATGTATGATTATTCAAATTGTTCCTAGTTTGAAGTAACAATATTAAGAAACATTTTTCCCACCACTTTATATTTTCGAACGCGGGAACGGGTTAGACATACAGGTTTGTTTCCAGTTTCATCCACATTTTCACAATTGCCAAAAATTTCAAGACGTACCGAAAACGTACACATAGCAGTGGAGGGAGTATATCTCCAGCTTTTTAAGTCACATTACATGCTCAATATGCAGAATGATTGTGACGCGACAAACGTCAGTACTTCCGTGAAGTTCACTAACGCGAAGGTGTCCGGGAAGATGCGATAGCCGCGCGGGGTAGCAGTGCGGTCTGAGGCGTCTTGTAGCGAACGTTCGCGCGCCTGCCCTCTGTCGGAGGTTTAGAGTCCGAGGCTGGAACAGGGCCGCACAGCATCCAACTGCGGGCGGAGAGAGGAAGTGAGCGAGGACGCCGGCGCAGGTAGGCCGTGACGTAGTGAGCAGGTAGGTTTCAGGTAAACTGGGAGCAAATTTCATAGATTACTGTTTGGATGCAAATTTCACTGGGCGCAGTTTTCATATATCCAGAGAACCAGCGGTAATTTGCAGCATGTTATTGCTCTATATTGATGTCCCACTTTAAAGGATTCTTGCTGATGGGTTCAAGATTCTTACAATTACAACTTGCATCTGTAGGTTGTGCGGTCTTCCAGTTTCACTTTAACCCTCTGCTCCAGTCCGATCCGTATTGTCTTACCGAGTTAGTTAGCAAGTACAGTTAGGCAACCCAATCGACAGATTTGCAATGCCCCTGGGGCATAGGTGTGTCTGTTGTCATTAGCGTAAGTTATTTTCAGTTAAATTAAGTAGTGCGTAAGCCTAGGAACCGATTACCTCAGCAGTTTAGTCCCACAGTACTTACCACAAATTTCCAAAACGACGCGATAGCAAGCCGCATTGCAATTATGTCGACTGGGTTGCCTATTTGTACATTCTAACTAATTCGGTAAGACAATACGGAGCGGAGAGGAGCAGACGGTTAACAGTGAAACAGGATGACAGCAGATGCAAGTTGTAAGAATCCTGGAAACCATCAGCAAGCATCCCTTTACAAGTGGGACATCGATATAGAGCAATAACATGCTGCAAATTACCGCTGATCCTTTGGATATATTAAAATTGCACCCAATGAAATTTGCTCCCAGTTTACCTGAAAGCTACCTGCTCACTACGTCACGGCCTCTTTGCACCGGCGTCCGCTCTCACTTCCTCTCTCCGCCCGCAGTGGGATGCTGTACGGCCCTGTTCCAGCCGCGTCGACGCCATCATGCAAATGACGAACGTCAACAAAAAGTCCTACAGCAAGAGCACCACCAGTTGTCTACATGACGTTCCACAATTTTAACACTTACATGCGCATGTGGCACTGATTCAACTTCTTTTAACGTTTGTATCCTACAGGTCCTTCTTTTATGACGCTTATCTACATCTACACCTACATCTACATGACTACTTTGCAATTCACGTAAGGTACCTGGCAGATGGTTCATCTGACCACTTTCAAACTATTTCTCTACTGTTACAGTATTGAACAGGACGCGGGGAAAAAGGACACCTAAATATTTCCGTGCGAGCCTGATTTCCCTTATTTTACTCCGATCATCATTTCTCTCTATGCAGGTTGGCGTCAAAAAAATGTTTGCTTTCCGGGAAGAAAGCTGAGACTGAAATTTCGTGAACAGATCTCGCCCCTATGGAAAACGCCTTTGTTTTGCTAGTTGCCATACAACGTGCGTATCATATACGTTATACTGTCTCCCCTATTTCGGTATAATACAAGACAAACTGACCTTCTTTCAACGTTTTCGATGTCCTCCATCAATCCTGTCTGGCAAGTATGTCATACCTCAAAGCAATACTCTAGCAAAAGGAGGACAAGCGTACTGTACACACTCTTTAGTGAAGCTGTTGACTCTTTCTTCCAATAAAACACAATCTTTGGTTCGCTTTCCAAGCAACAATTTCTATTGGAACGGCGGTTTAAGTTGTCTGTAGCTCTTATCCCTAGACATTTAATTAAATTGGCAGCAATTAGTTTCATGTGATTTATTGTGTAACCAAGATTTAGTACTGATGTGGTTACTTCAAAAATTGTCTAATCTGCGAGGAACTAACACAACGACTTGCTGAATAGTGGAAACTGTTACCAGTTTTGAATCATTAAGATTCATCGTCAGATGGCTTTCATGCTCTCATTAAAACATGTGCTGCTTTTTTTACTGTTTAGCTACCGTGAAATGTCGGTTTGGTGTACTTATTTTCGTAGTTTTCGTCCAGCAGACAACGTTTGCAGTTTTCGCTGCATTCTCATCATTGCATAATTGAGCGCTTCAGATTTGTCACTGAATGCACGAAAGCCGTCTGAAGATGAATCGTAATGATTCGGAACCGGTAACGGTACCTTTTGAATAAACCATCTTAAAATAAATTTGTGGGTGGTTTCTGTCTCATCACCATCAACATTTGTCTTCAAATAACAGCCACGGTCTCCAACCATTTCATCATATGACAAAATCGCATTTATGAAGTTATTAAAGATTGCTGGGAGAAAAAGAATACCGGAATAATGGAAAAAAGCCGTAACCCATCCGCTATATGAGAAGGGTGACAGAACAGACACCAAAATCACCGAGACAAATCTCTGCTTCTAGTCACCTACAAAATTATGTCCAAAGCTCTATTGAGTAAGATAGATCAAACAGAACAGAGAACAGACGAGTACGAAGCTGAGGTCAGAAAACATAGATTGTGCCCAAAGCAAATTTTTAACTTGAATACTATCCTCAGAATCAGACAATGCGGAACCTTAATACAGTCGTTACATTCATTGATTTGAAAAATGCATACGATGCTGTAGACACAGACAGTATTTCTAACACTGGATATAGCAGGTGTCGACAAAACCATCAGACACTTACTAACACAGCGTTAAAAATTAAATTTCTAGGAGTAGTTTCTGAACACTTTAGAATTAACACAGGTGTTCGGCAGGGCGATGGGCTTTCACCGATTATCTTCAATCTGGTCCTAGACAATGTCATGACAGAGTGGGATAAAGAACTATAAGAGAAAAATATAGATTGAATCTATAGAGGACAAGGAAGAGGAAATCTGAGGTGAAATGTCTTGCTTTTGCTGACTCTATTGCAGTAATTTCTAGGGACAAAATACGCAAAGATAATGATAGAAACACTTCACAAAACAGCAGCTGAAACCGGGTTACTAATATGGTACAAGAAAACGGAATACATTGAACATAAACATAACAGAGAAAAATATAGACAAACACAACACGGAAATATCCAAAGAGTTAATAAGTTTAAATATTTGGGAGAATGGATACAATCAAATGGGTTAGATAACACTACAAGTAAGAAAGATCGAAGAAGATGGAATTAGCATACAAATTCACCAAAAACCAATAAAAGATCCGTATCATTCCAGGCAAAAATTAAACACTGCTCAACAGTAATTAAACCGGAAGCATTTTACGGATCCGAATGCCTAACACTGAATAAAAGATGTGAACAAGAAGAATTGGAAAAGAAAGAAAGGAAAATAATCAGAAAAATTTTAGGACCGCAAAAGAACAAAGGTAATAACTGGACAAAGAGGAGAAATTAAGATCTATACGAAAACATAGAAACAATCACAGACACAATAAGAAAGAGGAGACTAAAATTTTGCGTTCATATGTAAAGAATGAATGAAAATAGGCTAATGATGAAAATTTTTAACTTCATTTCCAAATCAAAAAACATCACGGGATGGCTAGAAGAGACAAGGAAGGACTTGAGAAATCTTAACGTCCCAGGAAACACCATACAGAACAGTCTACTGATCAGTACTGTAAAATTTCCTGTCGAACAACGAAATTCACAAGCCGGCCGGAGTGGCCGTGCGGTTCTAGGCGCTACAGTCTGGAACCGAGCGACCGCTACGGTCGCAGGTTCGAATCCTGCCTCGGGCATGGGTGTGTGTGATGTCCTTAGGTTAGTTAGCTTTAAGTAGTTCTAAGTTCTAGGGGACTGATGACCTCAGAAGTTAAGTCCCATAGTACTCAGAGCCATTTTGAACCATTTTTTTGAAATTCACAACCTGGGAGGATGATATCAAATGAACAGAAGCAGTCCATCAGCCAGCGCATGAAGTAGTTCTGGGAAGATATAAAGAAAAACACTGTACCGTTTTCTTACGTTCTAAGCGGTCTATAATTGGCCAAATTCTGTAAGAAAAATTGATGACTTCACATTTTTCATTATTTAGAATTGTTTGCTACCTTTCGCACCACAAAGACGTTTCTAAATCATTTTACAGTCGGTTTTGATGTTCTGGTGACCTTAGTAGACGATAAACGACACCGTCCTCTGCGAATATTCTAAGACGACTGATCAGATTGTCTCCGAGACCATTTATATAAATTAGGAACTGCAGAGGTCCTATAACAGTTCCCTATGGACGCCACATATTACATTCTTTTTAGTCCGCCCCCGGTAGCTGATTGTTCAGCGCGACGGAATGTCAATCCTAACGGCCCGGGTTTGATTCCCGGCTTGGTCGGAGATTTTCTACGCTCAGGGACTGGGTGTTGTGTTGTCCTTAATCATCATCTCATCCCCATCGACGCGCAAGTCGCCGACGTGGCGTCAAATCGAAAGACTTACACCCGGCGAACGGTCTATCCGATGGGAGGCCCTAGTCACACGACATTTACATTTTACTTTCTTTTAAGTCGATGACGCTTCGTCAGTTATCTTTCTGACAGTAAACCACGTATCCAGTCGCACAACAGAGACAGTACTCCATAGGCAAGCAATTTGACTAAAAGTGGCTTGCAGGTACGGTATCAAAAGTCTTCTGAAAATCTAGGAATATGGAATCAATCTGAGATTCCCTCTCGATATCATTCATTACTTCATGAGGATAAATAGATAGTTGTGTTTCGCAAAAACGATTATTTTCGTGATGACTGTGTGTCAATAGGTCGTTTTCTTGGAGGTAATTCATGGTACGATATTGCAGTGACTGCGTTGTTAAGGAGACAGACACAATGTTCCTTCGGACATGCATGTCTGTCCGAAGGAACGTTGCATCTTTTTTCAGCCGGCCGTTGTGGCCGAGCTGTTCTAGGCGCTTCAGTCTGGAACCGCGCGACCGCTACGGTCGCTGGTTCGTATCCTGCCTTGGGCATGGAAGTGTGTAATATCCTTAGGTTAGTTAGGTTTAAGTAGTTCTAAGTTCTAGGGGACTGATGAACTCAGACGTTAAGTCCCATAGTGTTCAGAGCCATTTGAACCATCTTTCTTCTTCACAACACAGGCACTACAATATCTTATTTACCCGCCGATTCCAGGCAGCGACTTCACATGAAAAATACCTCCCCTGTACAGGAATTACGTAATGTGTGCACTTATACAGGTTGTGATGCAGGAACGACGACATATGGAAGTTTAGGTCTGGCAGCGAGCCGTGCAGAGGTAGCGAAAGCGTTTAAGGCGACCTTACGAGTAATGTGGGAAATCCGTGGTCCAGTCTCGGTCCGGCACAGATATGCATTGTCGTCATTCCCTTATACAGCTGGAAGTTGTTCGTATTCAGAACTTAGAATACATTTCATGTAATTCATAATGTTCGAATATACACTCCTGGAAATTGAAATAATAACACCGTGAATTCATTGTCCCAGGAAGGGGAAACTTTATTGACACATTCCTGGGGTCAGATACATCACATGATCACACTGACAGAACCACAGGCACATAGACACAGGCAACAGAACATGCACAATGTCGGCACTAGTACAGTGTATATCCACCTTTCGCAGCAATGCAGGCTGCTATTCTCCCATGGAGACGATCGTAGAGATGCTGGATGTAGTCCTGTGGAACGGCTTGCCATGCCATTTCCACCTGGCGCCTCAGTTGGACCAGCGTTCGTGCTGGACGTGCAGACCGCGTGAGACGACGCTTCATCCAGTCCCAAACATGCTCAATGGGGGACAGATCCGGAGATCTTGCTGGCCAGGGTAGTTGACTTACACCTTCTAGAGCACGTTGGGTGGCACGGGATACATGCGGACGTGCATTGTCCTGTTGGAACAGCAAGTTCCCTTGCCGGTATAGGAATGGTAGAACGATGGGTTCGATGACGGTTTGGATGTACCGTGCACTATTCAGTGTCCCCTCGACGATCACCAGTGGTGTACGGCCAGTGTAGGAGATCGCTCCCCACACCATGATGCCGGGTGTTGGCCCTGTGTGCCTCGGTAGTATGCAGTCCTGATTGTGGCGCTCACCTGCACGGCGCCAAACACGCATACGACCATCATTGGCACCAAGGCAGAAGCGACTCTCATCGCTGAACACGACACGTCTCCATTCGTCCCTCCATGCACGCCTGTCGCGACACCACTGGAGGCGGGCTGCACGATGTTGGGGCGTGAGCGGAAGACGGCCTAACGGTGTGCGGGACCGTAGCCCAGCTTCATGGAGACGGTTGCGAATGGTCCTCGCCGATACCCCAGGAGCAACAGTGTCCCTAATTTGCTGGGAAGTGGCGGTGCGGCCCCCTACGGCACTGCGTAGGATCCTACGGTCTTGGCGTGCATCCGTGCGTCGCTGCGGTCCGGTCCCAGTTCGACGGGCACGTGCACCTTCCGCCGACCACTGGCGACAACATCGATGTACTGTGGAGACCTCATGCCCCACGTGTTGAGCAATTCGGCGGGACGTCCACCCGGCCTCCCGCATGCCCACTATACGCCCTCGCTCAAAGTCCGTCAACTGCACATACGGTTCACGTCCACGCTGTCGCGGCATGCTACCAGTGTTAAAGACTGCGATGGAGCTCCGCATGCCACGGCAAACTGGCTGACACTGACGGCGGCGGTGCACAAATGCTGCGCAGCTAGCGCCATTCGACGGCCAACACCGCGGTTCCTGGTGTGTCCGCTGTGCCGTGCGTGTGATCATTGCTTGTACAGCCCTCTCGCAGTGTCCGGAGTAAGTATGGTGGGTCTGACACACCGGTGTCAATGTGTTCTTTTTTCCATTTCCAAAACCGTACAGCAGGTCGACGTCAGTGATAACGAGTACAACTATCTAAATCATCGGGTTACTCCTTTTTCCTTGAGTGCTGGTATGACCTGTGCAACTTTCCTGTCTTAAGTGCGAAGCTTTCGTCGGGCGAACGGTTGTATAAGGTTGTTGTACATGAAGCTCTTTCACTTGCACACTCAGAAAGAAACCTCACAGGAATACAGCCTAGACTAAAAGACTTGACTTTTTTAAGTAGTTTGGGTTGCTTCGCTATAGCTAGGATATTTACTTCTATGCTACTCATGTTGGCAGTAGTTCTTGATACGAATTTAGCAGTATTTACTTTGTCTTCTTTGGTGAAGGAATTTCGGAAAGCTAAATTTGGCAACTCCGCTTAAGTGGCACTGTAATCGGTAATATTACTATAAATATTCTGTCCTCACACGAAAAATCATGGTACTTCGTCATTTAAAAAAAAAATTTTGTTACGTAAATTGTGATGAATATTCCGTTCTTTTAAAGTGTACCTTACTTAACAATTTTATAAAGCTCATGATCTTCGATTTCACAATGAAGACAACGTTACCCTGAATTACCCGTGGTCTAAGGGTAGCGTCGTTGATTAGTAATAATCGGTCCCAGGTTTGAGCTCCATCTGAATAAATATCATCAGCAATGACGGCCGAAGATTTCCGGTATGAGAAGTCACCTTCATTCTGCCAAGTGCCTTGTCAAAGACGTCGGAGGAGCGGAAAGAGGTACGGGGTTGGGAATCTGCCCCTAAAAGGCTAAAGAATCAGTAGAGTTCATCGTATGAGGGCTGCAGAAGGCAATGGAAACAACTGTCTTAAATACACGTGATGTGTATCCACATGACTTGTGACCTGTAATTGCAGAAAGTGTCATGACGGTCTCCCGATCAGCAAAACTTTCCGAACTTGTCCCCCTTTCGGATTTCCGAGAGAGGACTGCCAAGAGTGATAATAATAATAATGAGCGTATGGCATTGGTGGCCGGGAGACCACTCGCGGGGCGGTTCTGCCGCCGCTCCACAAGTTATTTAACGCCCCTACGGCGACTTGCGAGTGAATGAGGATGAAATGATGATGACACACAACACCCAGTCATCTCGAGGCAGAGAAAATCCCTGACACCGCCGGGAATCGAACCCGGGACCCCATGCGCGGGTAGCGAGAACGCTACCGCAAGACCACGAGCCGCGGACGCCAAGAGGGATGTTACCTTGAGAAAAAGACAGAGTAAAAAATGAAAGGCTAGCGTTCTACGAGTTGGAGTATGGAATGTCAGAAATTTGAACGTGCTTAATATCAACAGCAGCAGAAAATGGTATAACGGGAGTAGTATTCTTTATAAATAGGAAGGTTAGGGCAGAGTGTGAGTTACTGTGAATAATTCAGTGATACGTTTATAGCAAACCGACACCGACAAAAATAGTTCAGGTATACATGCCAACGTCGCAAGCAAAAGGTGAAGAGACAAAGTATATGAAGACACTGAATGGGTAATTCAGTAGCTAAAGGGAGATAAAAGCCTAATAGTGAAGGGGGGTTAGAATGCGGTTTTAGGAGAGGGTATAGAAGGAAGGGTTATGAGACTATATGGGCTTCGATACTTGGAAAGAAAGAGGAGAAACACTAATTGAGTTTTGCAATAAATTTCAACTCTGTTCAAGAATCACAAGAGGAGGAGATCTACTTGGGAAAGACTAGGTGGTACTGGAAGGTTTCAGTTAGATTAGATCAGGCAGCGATTCAGAAATCAGATACTGGATTGTAAGGTGTATCCAGAGGCATATATAGCCTCAAATCACAGTCTGGTAATGATGAAGAGTGGGCTGAAATTTAAGAGGATTGTCAGGAAGAACTAATTCACGAACAAGTTGGATATGGAAGTACTAAGGAATGAAGAGATACGCTTTAAGTTCCCTAAGGCTATAGCCACAACAATAAGGAGCAAATCACTAGTCAGTTCAGTTGGAGATGAATGGACAGGTCTGAAAAGCGAGTCTCAGAAATTGGAAAGAAAAACATAGATAATACGAAAGTAATTGAGAAGAAACCATGGATCGCAGATGAAATGTTTGAGATTATCGACGAAAGGAGCAAGTACAATAATGTCCAGGGATATTTAGAAATACAGAGAAACAACTCTTAGGAATGAAGTAGAAAGGAAGTGGGGGATAGCTAAGATGAAATCGTTACATGAAGAATGTGAAGAAATCGAGAAAGAAATGACTGTCGGAAAGATTGACTCAGCATGTAGAAAAGTCAGAACAACATTCGGTGAAAGTAAAAACAAGGGTGGTTATTAAGAGTGCTATGGGAATATCATTGTTAAATATAGAGGAGAGAGCGGATAGGTGGAAAGAGTACACTGAATGTGTCTCCTCCGACTTGTCTGATAACGTGATAGAAGAAAAAACAGGAAGCGATATAGAAGAGAGAGGGATCTAGTATTAGAACGAGAATTTAAAAGAGCTTTGGAAGAATTAAGATCTAATAAGGGGCAGGAGGGATAGATAAAATAATGTCAAAATTTCTAAATTCATTGGGAGAAGTGGCAACAAAATTACTGATGTGTCGAAAGTAAAGAGTCTGGCGATATACCATCTGACTTTCGGAAAAATATCGTCCACAGAATTCCCGAGAATGCAAGAGCAGATAACTGCGAGAATTATCGCACTAAAAGCTCTTGCATCCAAGTTGCTGACAATGATAATATACAGAAGAATGGAAAATAAAATCTAAATTTGTTGGATGAAGATCAGTTTGGCTTTAGAAGCAGAGAAGCAGTCGTGACGTTGCCGTTGACATGGAAGCAAGACTTGAGAAACATTAAGAAACCTTCATAGGATTTGTCGATCTGGGAAAAGTGTTCGTCAATTTCAAATGGTGCAGAATGCTCTAAACTGTGAGAAAAATTAGAATTCAAGGTGAAAGTATATCGAATGATAAGATTCTCGGATGAAATATCTATCCTCTGTGAAAGTTGAGAAGAATTGCCGTAACTGTTGAATGGAACGAACAGAATATGTCAGAATGGAAGGTAGGAGACGAGGTAATGGTGGAATTAAAGCTGTGAAGACGGGGCGTGAGTAGTGCTAGTGTAGCTCAGTCGGTAGAGCACTTGCCTGCGTAAGGCAAAGGTTCCGAGTACGAGTCTCGGTCCGGCACACAGTTTTAATCTGCCAGGAATTTTCAGTGCAGAATATGGATTGTGAGTAAATCGAAGAAAGACAGAAATACCGGAAGTAGCAGAAATGAGATCAGCGAGAAACTTAACATCAGAATGGGTAATTATGTAATAGATGAAGTTAAGGAATTCTGCTGCCTAGGCAGCAAAGTAATCCATAAGGGACGGAGCAAGGAGGACATCAAAAGCAGACTAGTACTGGCAAAAAGGGCATTCCTGACCTAGAGAAATCTACTAGTATCAAACAAAGGTCTTAATATGAGAAAGAAATTTCTGAGAATATACGTTTGGAGCACAGCATTGTATGGTAATGACATGAAGTCGAGGAAAACCGGAAGAGAAGAGAATCGAAGCATTTGAGATGCGGTTCTGCGGAAGAATGTTGAAAATTAGGTGGAATGGTAAGGAAAGGAGTGTGGAGTTTCTCTGGAGTATCATCGAGGAAAGGAATATGTGGAAGAAGAACAGAGTGGATGGTAGAACATCTGTTAAGACATCATGAAATAACCTCCGTGGTACAGGAGAGAAATTTGCCATGCAGCATCAAACCACTCAGAAAAAAAAGGGGAGAGAGAGAGAGAGAGAGAGAGAGAGAGAGAGACGAAACTAATGACCAATGTCCTTGCGATCCATTCGTTGTAGAGTCTTAGAACACATTATGAGCTCAAAATTAAAAATATGAAAAAATCTCCATGCCAAAGAGATTGCATTCCGAAAACAACCATGTGAAAACCAGCTCACAGTTTTTTCACGTGAGTGCCCGAAAGCCACGGATCAAGGCAGCATTTCTTGATTTCCGAAGAGCATTTGACTCGTCACTTAATCCACGCTTACTATCAAAAGTATCATCGCATGGTGTATGAAACAAAATTTGTGACTGGATTGAGGAGTTTTTGGTACGGAGGACGCAGCAAATTATTTTGGCTGGAAAGCCTCAACGGAAGTAGAAGTGTGTCGGAGGTAAATGTTGGGACTCCTGTTGTTAATTGTTTTAGTAGTGATATTGCAGTCAGTATTATAGTTAGATTTTTGCAGATGATGTAGTTATCTATAAAGAGGTACTATGTAAAAAAAAGCTGCATAAATATTCAGATTTTGATAAGATTTCGAAGTGGTGCAAAGATTGGAAACTTGTTTGAAATGTTCCGAAATGTAAAACTGTGCTCGTCAAGAAACGAAAACAACGTGGTACCCTACGACTACAGTATCAACGAGACACAATTGGAGCCGCTCACCTCTGCAAATACCCGGGCGTAACAGTTTGTAGGGGTATGAAATGCTCACATAGCCTCAGTCGTAGGTAAAACAGATGACAACGTCGGTTCCGAGGTAGGATACTAGAGAAACGCCATCATTCTACGGAGAAGACTGCATACAAAAGACTCGTGCGATTCGTTGGAAAATTGATCAAAGAATATTCAACGAAAAAGAGAAAGGTAGCACTCATGGTCACTGATTTGCAGTAATAATGGTCACTGGTTTGTCTGACCAGTGGGAGAGAGTCACGGCGATGGTGAAAGAATGAAGTGGCAAACGCTTGAATATCGATGCAAACTATCCTGAGAAAGCATGGTTAAATTTCAAGAACCCGTTTGAAATGTTCAATCTAGGAATATAGTACAACCCCTACCTGTCGGTCCCGTAGGGACCGTGAAGACAAATTTAGAATAATTAGAGCACTCGCTGAGACGTTTAAGCAATCATTCTTTCCACGCTCCATACGTGAATGGAACGATAAGAAACCTTAATCACTGGTACGATATGAAGTACCCTCTGCCGTGCACTTCACAGTTACTTGCACGGTATGGAGGTAGATGTAGAATTAGTGTTAAAATGGAAGTTGTTCTCATGTTTTACGTCACGTATAGAGGACGTGCACATGTAAGACTAAGAATAGAAGAAGAAGCCACGTATAACTTCCACCGCCTGGACAGAGTGAAACAGAACTTCACCCCCAAACTTTCAGCGGTTCTTTAGGGATGTTTTCTGAATATTTTGGTGTAATGGCCCCGCAGTCTTCAGCGTCTCCTTACACAGTAATGAATGTAATTATGACTTATCTGGCTTTGTTATCAGAATTATGTTTGTGTCTGTGAAAATACTTGTACAACAGCGAAGAAGAGTGTAATACCGAATCAGCGAAACGTAACAACACGAAAGGATCCCGTTATTCGTGGGCACCTATGTATATATGCAAAACTACTGTTATGTCGTTGCCACCACTGAGGAAACAGCTGAGCACATCGTTGTACCCTTTTGCATTGCATCCAGTGAACAGACAGACGACATGCATAGCGCGCTATCCATACTCTTGTGTACTACTGTTAAGGTACAAGTGACACTGCTGGAAACTGGTGACTGAACCGAGCAGCAGCACTGACTGCAAGAATCAGGATGAAAAGTGAAGTGGGCATTACTGCCATCAACAGCAAGTACCGTGAGTGAACGGAACAACTTTCTGTCGAACAAGACACACAGTTGACATCGTCGACATTTTCACTCTTGTGCAGATATTTTCAATGCAATCCCAATGTAAGGGGTAAGACATCAAACGAAATGTAATTAATCCTTAACGAGTCACCAGAGACCACGGGTCCATTGCACCAAAATACTATGGAAATATCCCTGGACAACCACCAATGTTTTGTCGGTGGGTTTACGCTTCACCCTGTATTCATTCATAATGGCCTTTCTTGTCAGAGTAACAGCGCATCTTATGTATGTTACTGTACCATATGCTCATCTGCGAGTACGGGCTGTTATTTATTCTTAGGTATGGTTTGTCGAGTAGAAGACATACGATTTTTAAAATCCATGTTTGTAATTCGGTTTTAATGTTTTCCACTGTATTTTCCGAAGATCTGATAAATAAAATATATATTCTTGGGACCGACAGAAGTTAAAAATTTATGATCCTTTCCGATTGTGAAATTTAGGCGCTCTACTTCTTATTCGAGAACCTGCAGCCGTCTTCATCAGTACACCAGGTAGGGGCAGACCCCTGTCCCTCTACTACAGAGCACAGAAGTAAACAGAGCGGCCTTCGGGCCGCGCGAGGTGCCAGGCTTCCCCCTCCAATTGGTTACCCACAACCAGTGACTGATGTGCTAGTCGTTTCACGCAAAACGTGTCGCACGGTACAAGGGGAATGACATTTCATGTCAACCGATTTGCCTTTAAAAACTTGTTTTACTTATTTAAAGCAAAGCTACATCCGTTTCTGTAGTCAGTTTCTCAGTAAAACTTTTAGTCTTCGAGAAAAAAATAACTAAAACCACTGTTTTGGGATTCGCGCGTGTTCTCCGCTATGCAGTCTTTCTCATTCAGTTTTGAGAAAACTGTTGTTCTTGTGGTCTTCAGTCCAAAGACTGGTTTGATACAGCTATCCACGCTACTCTATCTTGTGCAAGCCTCTTCACCTCTGAGTTATTACTGCAACCTACATCCTTCTGAATATGGTAAATGTATTCACCTCTTAGTCTCCCTCTACGATTTTTACCCCCCCCCCCCCCCCCGTCGCTTCCCTCCAGTATTAAATTGGTGGTCCCCTGATGCCTCAGAATATGTCTTACAACCGATCCCTTCTTCTGCGTGGTCTATCCATCTGATCTTCAGCATTCTTCAGTCGGAAGAAACTATACGGTAAAAAAATAAGATAAAATAAAATAAAAAATAAATAAAAAAATTAGTTTCCCACGTCTTATTCCCACACATTGCAGCTTGATAATGAAGTTGTTTTAGTTTCGTTACGGTCTGCAGTTATTGTGATACTTCGAAGTAAAGTACAACATCGCGCTTATTTTCAAAAGTTTGCAGCAAACAAGGTGGCCGCTGGCCAGTTTGGTTTGGTGGGTTTTAGGACATACACTGCTGCGAATGAAATGTTGCGAGCAATGGTAGAAGAATGGTCATATCTGTTCCCACTCTCGAGAAAATACGTGAGATGTATTGGAAATTCTCCGCGACGAACTTGACAGCTACGTGCCACATTCGCGGCTATTGCCGCCTGCTATGGCCTACTGTGTGGAGTACAAAACTGCCTCGTGTTTCTCTTCTTCGTATGTGCCGACACAAACCGAAGCTGGAAGTGAAAGAAAAATTTAATGGCATGGAAAGACAACGGGAGTCACCAGCTCATGACGCTGACTGTATGTTGTCTGTACTGCCTGTTTTCAGGAAACAGTGTTACCTATATTATTTAATTTATTCGCTCGTTTATTATAACCTGTTTACCTTACAACTGTCGTTTTAGCTGAGGAGACTGCGAGCTATTGACATGTTCTGCTATTGGTTGTTACGAATGACGCTCGAGCGATATAACTGCGCTCAGTCAAAATGTTAACACTGATCCTGAACTGTACTTTCTGTAAGTATAGCAAATAAAACAAACATACATTCCAGTAACTCACATCTACAGAAAAACAATCGAAGTGAATAACAAGTAGAAAACCTGTTTTACAGTCACACAATGTAACTTTGCGTGTAGGAGACAGCGGTACTTTCGGTTTTGATACTTGTATTCTAGAGAAAAGCGTAGGATATGACAAAAATAAAATAAAGCTTGTGTTACTGTCTAATAACTGAAGCGAACGTGTAATATTCTAGAAATGAGTGTACGGAACTGAAGTTCAATTGTTATTTTAAGATCTAATGATTAGAGTTGAAGTGCAGATCAAAGCTGTAGGTTTCTTCGCATTTTTCTCGTTTTGTATCATAGTTCTAAGAAAGTGTCGAACGCCCTCTCAACCAGAGATGTCCTATTTTTACATTTTTTAAACTAAGCAAACCTCCCTGTTTCTCTTCTGGCAGAAATGAACTGCGTTATTTATCAAAACTTTTCCGTACGAGAATACTCTACGATAATGTATACTTTCGTGATAACTGTCCATTTCAGCAAATGCTAAGAATACGCAAACGTAGTTTACATTTTTTAAACTAAGCAAACCTCCCTGTTTCTCTTCTGGCAGAAATGAACTGCGTTATTTATCAAAACTTTTCCGTACGAGAATACTCTACGATAATGTATACTTTCGTGATAACTGTCCATTTCAGCAAATGCTAAGAATACGCAAACGTAGTAACGCACCATGACTGTAAAGTGATTGCACAATGCCGAGGCTCCTATGTTAATCGTGTATTGTCGAGTATTATGGGACGCCTTTGGTCCCATCTGTACGTAAACAAAGTTTAGTTCCGCATTCTCCCGTCGGCAATAACTTGAAAACCAACAAATCAAAGCAAATACGATAGAAATGAGAGATAAGGTAGTGAGTAATTAAGCAGACACAGGGAAAACAGCAGCACAATTGGTGCTGCGGTAGGCGCGTGGGTACCCAAGTGGTGGGGGGGACCGGACACAAGCCCTCCGGTCCCTCGGCAAAGGAAAGGCACCCCTACTTCTATGATCTGTGTCTTCTACCTGCCGGGCAAGCCATGGAATTGGGCCTTTTCTCGACCATTTCTCGGTGCAAATTTCACTGGATGCAGTTTAAAGGACACCGGTTCTCTGATGCCCCTATTGTGGAACACATATGTCCCTATGGTGGTGAAAGGGTCAAAGAAAACTATATCTAAGACGAAGATGATAAAGAGTAGTAGATAGAACAAAGGCTTTCCTAATATCAAAACTGGGGACGATACCATAGTCGAAAGAGTAAAAGTTTTATTATACAGGATGAATTAAGCAAGGGAGTTATTAGTGGCTGAAGTGAAGAAACTTTCTTCAGTAAATAAGTTCTACTGGTACCAGTTGTGAATAAGGAAACGAAGAGTAAGACCTTGAAAGTGAATGTCTGGAGAACAAAATCATGTGGAAGTGTAATATGCATCTTCAAGTAACCGCTAAAGGAGATGCATTTGAAGTGCGATGAAATAGAAAAAATTTTCTAAATTGCGTTATGAAGAGAAAATAAAAATAAAAAAAAATGTGAGGAAATAAGTCTACGGAAGGGATGAATTAGTGGAACATTTGAACTGCATCCGGCGCTAGATGGAGCGGTAGATGGCAAATGTAGTACAGGCAGGAAAAAGAGTAGAGAAACCAAAACAAATCACAGAGGATGTTGGATGTACTAACTACGTAGGGACGACAAGATTAGCATAAAGCAGAAAACATTTGAGGTCAGTATCACAACCGTCAAAAGTTTTAGAACTTAAAAAAAAGAAATATTTGGAAACTACTGCATGAAAAACTGCCGAAGTGCGAGTAGGACTCACACACTGAAGATTCTGTACAAACTTATTTATAAATACACACATCAAAAAAAGTTTTGCATCAACTCGGTTCCGAGAGTTCCGGAACCTGTGCGGAAAATTGGAATAGAAATCAATATAAACATCATTTCCTCCATTTTTATTGCTCATGAAAACCACACATTGCATGTTGTACCACCATACAGCGAGACCTTCAGAGGTGGTGGTCCAGATTGCTCCAATACCCAGTAACACGTCCTCTTGCATTGATGCATGCATGCCTGTATTCGTCGCGGCATACTATCCACAAGTTCGTCAAGGCACTGTTTGTCCAGAGTGTCCCATCGTCAACAGCGATTCGGCGTGGATCCCTCAGAGTGGTTGGTGGGTCACGTCGTCCATAAACAGCCCTTTTCAATCTATCCCAGGCATGTTCGATAGGGTTCATGGTTCAAATGGTTCAAATGGCTCTGAGCACTATGGGACTCAACTGCTGAGGTCATTAGTCCCCTAGAACTTAGAACTAGTTAAACCTAACTAACCTAAGGACATCACAAACATCCATGCCCGAGGCAGGATTCGAACCTGCGACCGTAGCGGTCTTGCGGTTCCAGACTGCAGCGCCTTTAACCGCACGGCCACTTCGGCCGGCTAGGGTTCATGTCTGGAGAACATGTTGGCCACTCTAGCCGAGCGATGTCGTTATCCTGAAGGAAGTCATTCAAAAGATGTGCACGATGGGGGCGCCAATTCATGTCCATGAAGACGAATGCCTCACCAATCTACTGCCAATATGGTTGCACTATCGGTCGGAGGATGGCATTCACGTATCGTACAGCCGTTACGGCGCCTTCCAGGTTCACCATCGGCGTACATCTGCCCCACATAATGCCACCCCAAAACATCAGGGAACTTCCACCTTACTGCACTCGCTGGACAGTGTGTCCAAGGCGTTCAGCCTGACCAGGTTGCTTCCGAACGCGTCTCCGACTATTGTATGGTTGAGAGCATATGCGAACACTCATTGGTGAAGAGAACGTGATTCCAATCCTGGGCGGTCCAATCGGCATGTTGTTGGACCTATCTTTACCGCGCTGCATGGTGTCGTTGTTGCAACGATTGACCTCGCCATGGACGTCGGGAGTGAAGTTGCGCATCATACAGCCTATTGCGTACAGTTTGTGTCTTAAAACGGCACCCTGTGGCTGCATGAAAAGCATTATTCAACATGGTGACGTTGCTGTCATGCTTCCTCCGAGAGGCCTGAGCGGGGCACGTCATCGACAGTTCCTGTCTATCTCCTCCGTGTCCGAACAACATCGCTTTGGTTCACTCCGAGACACCTGGACACTTCCCTTGTTGAGAGCCCTTCCTGGTACAAAGTAACGATACGGACGCCATCGAACCGCGGTACTGACCGTCTAGGCGTGGTTGAACTAGAGACAACACGATACGTGTACCTCCTTCCTGGTCGAATGACTGGAACTGATCGGCTGTCGGGTCCCCTCCGTCTAATAGGCGCTGCTCATGCATGATTGTTTACATCTTTGGGCGGGTTTAGTGATATCTCTGAACGGTCAAAGAGACTGTGTCTGTGATACAATATCCACTGTCAGCTTCTGTCCTCAGGAGTTCAGGGAATCAAGAATGTCAAAGGTTTTCGCTTGTTTTCGATGTAGTTAGTGGGAAGATATCGGTCGCTGGAATTCCAAGACCGTATCAAAATCTCTACAGTACTTCCTCCGACTAACCCGGATACACAAAAAGAAGCGAGGGGACTTCAGTTTTAAATGTGGATGTACAAGATTTAATAAAATATTCTTCACTTAAAACTTCCGGGCTGATAGGCCGTGGTCGAAGTATAAAACTCTCTCCTGACGTTTCGTCTCTGACTGCGGGAGACATCCTCGGAGGTAAAGCGGCGAACTGCGAAGAGAACTCGAGAAAGCGCTGATTATATAGACAGTACAGAGGGCGCCACTGTCGATTACGTGGCGTCGGCTATGAGATTGTCTCTGGTAATGCCAACATTCTCGATTGAGAATTTTCCTTGTAGTTGTGGACAGGTTTACATCGGTACCACAAAGAGAAGTGTGAACACCCGTCTTGTTGAACATAAGAGGAATTGCCGCTTGGGTCACACTGATAAATCGGCCGTAGCGGAACATGTTTACCAGGAAGGTGATCATGAAATAAAATTCAGCGAGACGAGCGTTATATCGAAAACTTCGCATTATTATGCACGCTTGTATAGAGAGGCTATCGAGATGGATAAACATCGTAATAATTTTAACAGGAAAGACGAAGGTGTTAAACTGGATAAAATTTGGATGTCAGCGTTGCACCGCAAGCGTGACGGTCGATTACTTTCAATCGAGAATGTTGGCATTACCAGAGACAATCTCATAGCCGACGGCACGTGATCGACAGTGGCGCCCTCTGTACTGTCTATATAATCAGCGCTTCCACGAGTTCTCTTCGCAGTTCGCCGCTGTACCTCCGAGGATGTCTCCCGCAGCCGGAGACGAAACGTCAGGAGAGAGTTTTATACTTCGACCACGACCTATCAGCCCGGAAGTTTTAAGTGAAGACAATACTGGCCGTGAAAGCTTACATTGAATGATTAATAAAATATTGTTAATTACTTAGTAAAACACGACTATAACTTACATGTTACGTTTTAAACGTTGAATGCAATGTATGTTATGACGCTTAGAAGTTACTTTTCATGTAATATAATTACAGTTTTATAATTTTTAATTTTTTTCCTTTGCTTTTACTGTGAAACCTGGATTCTTGCCATATTTCTTGGTTCTAGGTCAACTGGAAGTACTCTGTAGATTTTAATGAATGAATTTGTGGGTATCAAAATATGTGACATAATTGGACGTCTATATTGACTAAATTTACGTAGAAACTTTAAATTTTTACACTGCCAAGAGACGAAGACCTCAAAACGTGACATAAATTTGAGCTTGATACGCCTACTCGTTCATGAAAAATGGTTTCCTAACAGTGGGACAGATGGCTTCTCTATATAGCCGTGGATAATAGTTCGTCATAGTACATAAAACTACAGTTTCCGAAAATTTCACTACGTGATCACCTGACTGAAGAGCATGTTCCGCCACGGCTGATTTGTCTGTTTTCCCTAGTCGGCAAAGACCTATGTTCCTTCAACCGTGTATTCACACTTCTCTTTGTCGTTCCAATGTAGACGTTGCCACACGTACACGGAATCTTATTTATATCACTTGCAAACAGAAGGGGACGTTTATCCTTAACGGAACGAAGTGCTTGCCCTATTTTCTTAGTTAGCCTGAAAATCGGTCGAACGTCATGTTTCCTTAGAATCTTGCCGATTTCATCCGTTACTTTTTTGATGAAGGGTAGAGAAACGGTGTTCTTCCATCGCTGTGAGCTATCGTTGTCCTTATGCCCCCTGTTATTCGGTCGCAAAACTCTATTTCCTTACTAGAGCACCCATTCTTCTCAAAAGCCTGCTTTAGATGCTTTAATTCGGCATCCAGGTGTTCCGGCGTACAAATCCTAGACTTAATTACACCTATTTTCTGTTGTGGATGATGATTGTAAGCGTCATGCAAGTATCTGTCAGTATGTGTAACCTTCCTAAAGACTTTGTTTCAAGCTGCCATCAGTCTGTCTCATGACGATGACATCCAAGAAGGGTATTGCATTGTCTTTCTCTATTTCCAAGGTAAACTGGATTTTTTGATTTATACTATTTAAATAACAAAAGAATTCCTCTAAAACTTTATTGCTATGTGAACAAACAACAAATGTATCATCCACGAATCGATACCATCGACTTGGTTTCTTACTCGCTCTTTCCAGAGCTAATTGTTCGAATTTTTCCATGTAAAAATTAGCAATCGTAGGATTCAATGGCCACACCATGAACCTGCTCATAAAACACATCTTCCCACTGGAACTGACTAGAGGTAAATGGTTCAAATGGCTCTGAGCACTATGGGACTTAACATCTATGGTCATCAGTCCCCTAGAATTTAGAACTACTTAACCTAAGTAACCTAAGGACGTCACACAACACCCAGTCATCACGAGGCAGAGATAATCCCTGACCCCGCCGGGAATCGAACCCGGGAACCCGGGCGTGGGAAGCGAGAACGCTACCGCACGACCACGAGCTGCGGACGACTAGAGGTAAGGCAGTGTCTGAAAAGAGCAGTCAAATCCGCTGGAAAACATCCGCTATGTAAACCGTAACTTCGTTAAGCGGAATCACAGTAAATAAAGACTCTGTCAAAACTGACAAGAATATCCTCAGGAGCCAAAGTTAGTCCCTCAAGTTTCTCAATAAAATGACGTGAGTCTTTTACATAAGAATCAGTTTTTCCAATATGTGGTTGTAAACACGTTGCCAGATACCTTCGTATTTGGTACGTTGGGGAATTAATAGCACCGACAATGGGTTTCAGAGGAAGGTTAATCTTATGAACTTTAGGTAGGCCATGAAGTCTGGGACACATAACTTCATTCTTTTAAATTGAAGTAGATGACTTTATCAGCGCATTTTTTTCCTCAATAAGCTAGCTGTAGGCTCTTTCTAAAGTTTATTATATTGTCCTGACGTTACAGGATGCAAGATCTTACTTCTATAATCCTCTTTATTCATAACAACAGTATCATTGCCTTTGTCAGAAGGAAGAACCACTATCCCTTCGTCTGCATTTAAATCTCTGAGAGCCCTTCCCTGGCCTTTCGTTAGGTTACTTTCCAAGGGTTTCTTGCGGCACAAGACCCTAGCGGTTTCAGTTCGAATTGCATTTGCAGTTTCTTTAGGGAGGGTTCGTATCCCTGCTTCTGCGTTCGCAATTATCTTCTCAACTGGTACTTCCGTAGGTGTAATAGCAAAGTTTCCTCCTTTTGCAAGGACCGAAATTTCATCCTGAGATTGAAGAGGGATTTGAAGAGTTCCATGGATCGCGGCCATACAACCCGGAAGAATTCTCAGTAGCTGAAACATCCCGTCGTGAAAGCCTTCATTGTATGTTTGTTATTAAGTGAAGCGGCTAGGCCGAGTTGGATGGAGGCCATTTCAAAATGCAAAGCTGCATGTAATACAGGTCACTCCTTCGACTTGCCAGTTAAAGCATTATCTGCTGCTGTACCTTATGAGCCGTGGCAGCTCGACCTGGTCCGGCTCCGACTGCAAAACTTGATCTTTACACGCTTTCCGTGACTGGCGGGCAGATCACATCTATTGCAAGAGATTCCTGCTGTGGCGTGTGCAGAGCTGCGCTGGAGTGAGTGGACGGCGAGTTCTTGTCTAGATTTGCTCGTAAGTGACTGATCGCTTGGGAGGTGTGGTAACCTCATTGTTGCTGCCACCCTGGAACCTGACCATTGTTAAGAATCGGTGGTGCAGGGCGTCCCTGATGGCTGAATATTCATCTTCTCTTTGCGTTCGCGGTACGGATGAGGCTTAAAGGTGGCGTTTTCCGTTGTTTCCTTTTAATGGCCATAAGTTTGCTGCCTGTGAAGTTGCAATGACCTTCTGAATGGTCTGTAGCCAACAGAGATAGAAAAATTGACTCTAATGTTGCCATGTGGTATGTTCACACAAATGTGGGCAAGACATTATAATTCTTTGACTGGCAAATGAGATTTTAAACCTTGTGTTTAGTATTAATCAAACACTTAATTTAATTAGGAATTATTTTGAAGGTGTAATGTACCTTGTGATTTAAGCGTTTTCAAGCCTTGGCGCCGCAATGACGTACTGTGAAATGATATGCGGGTTGTAGTGCGCCTGTATAATGGGCGTTGAGATCTCCTGCTGCACTCGAACATACAACTTTATTCATCTGACAACCATTACAAGAGTAAAGAAAACATTGAAAACAGAGCAAGCCAAACAATAATTTAGAACTTAATTCCCGGCTAAATGCGCCATTCAATCTCACGCTTCAGGGGCAAAACAACTTTAATTTAAAACCGGCTGAAGGCCAATAACTTATGAATTAAAAACGGGGATTTGAATTTAAAAGGCATAAGGTCTTATCTTAAAACATTTCTCTAAATTAGGCTGAAGGCCCAAACAATCTCACGCCCTACGGGCAAAACAATTTTTACTTAAAATCGGTTGAAGGCTAATAACTTAAGGCTAAAACAGTAATTTGAATTTCAAAAGGCAGAAGGGCATATCCTAAAATTTCTTTAAATCGGGCTGAAGGCCCAAACAATCTCATGCCTTAAGGGCAAAACAACTTTAATTTAAAATCGGCTAGAAGCCATACATAAACAAACAGCAAGGACAAATAAGAAAAGGCAGCACATCAAACGGCGCTGAGAAGTTTCCAAGGGTCGGCCTGGAATTCAAACACTAACGCTGGCTTAGGTGAGACAAGCACCGGCCCAACAATTCTCAATCCGACGGCACCCAACCGACAGACATTCAACGGACCAAGCGACAGCATAACTTCTGCTCCACCCGACCAGCACACAGCAGGGAGTTCAATGGAACAACGAAGAAGGTATCGGCACCCCAACACATTCAGCCGTCAAACCACACGCCATGCTGGACAACCACAACCCGACGAGAAAAATACACTGCCTGAATTTACGTCAACGGCTAGGGCAGGTAACCGGAACGTTAACGGCCACAAGGCAGAAGATTCTGCTAGTGCACTTAAATTCAAAATTAATCGCGTTAAGTTAAACTCACAGGAGGGCAGCTAAAATTTCGCCAACTTGAAACAACGTTGTTGCTCGCGGGAATGTCCCGACAGCCCACAACGAAATTCAAGCGACACAATGTGAACAGTTGGGGCTGGCTGGTAGATTAAGTAAACTTTCGTGCCCGGGATCGGTGAGCCACGGACTTCGTAGCAACGGGAACAGCCCCTCACACTCCGACCGCACGTGGACGCCGCCAGCTGCCCAGCCAGATACGCTCCACAGAGACTTCTTCGCTGCTCCACGCCAACCGACCAGCTGCCCGCACATGGCACAATCGGAAACTATAAGTGCGACGCCAAAGATAGTACAAGGGTGCAAATATCGATACACGCTGCTGCTGCCACTCGAGGATAGAGAGGATAACAGCATAATGGCGATAACTACGGGAGACTAATCACGGAATAGCAACCAAGGTTTAATGCAAAGCATAACACGAGCCAGCCACGGCTCGTGTGTGGTACACGCCGGTTTGCAGTGGCGGTCTAGTTACGCATGGCAAATTGCAAGCAGCTATTAAAATTTTTGGTGATCTGTGTCCTGGGCTTTAGCGGAACCTTACTTCATTCTGTTGCACTTGAGTGTAATTTTCTATGGTATCTTGGCCACCTTAGATTTCATTATTAATTGTGGGTATGCCAGTGTACTGATAGAGTTTAAGATACTGTTGTGATCACCAGAATTTTTGGTGTCTGTTACTCCTGTGCTAAATTGTATTTAACAGTTGCTGTAGCAGAAGGTACCACGTCCAAGCCAAGGATGCTGATCGGTGTTTTCGGTGTGGTGAATATGTTTGAAGTCGGGTGACCGCCAGGAGCTCCCCGTTGGCCCACATTCCGGCTGTGCAGTTTCCTCTTGGCAGTCCAGCCGTATGGGTGCAGTGCGGAGCTTGATAGCTTATGCCCGTCGTGACACTTCTGTTTCCTGCTCGCCGCTTTTATACCAAGTTATTTTGTCTTTCAGTGAGCAGTATCTACAACTGTAAATTATATTGTCTTTTCCTTTGGAGCCTACTTAGTCTTTCCATTGTCCAGATCATGCTCGGCATTTTGGTCCCCTAATTAAACGTTGTTTATGTTTTAGAATTGACGCGTTTCAGGGATCTGCGTTTAGTTTTAACTGCTTAAAACTATTCCTGTGGGGCCCCAATTTATTTACAGTGTTTCCTCAGTTCAGGGTTGTAGATCCCCGTACCCGATTATCAGGTTTGAAACTGTTGTAAGCTTTTGATATCGCTGCATTTTACTTGGGCTAGGGAGTTGTTGTTTCTGAAAATTAAGATGCCCGCCCTCCGAGTTCTTACTCTTTAATATTAATCAGGCTCATTATCCATCATTTTAAATTTTTGGTGAAATTGAACTTAAGAAATCTGGTGTTGTCTAAGGATCTTTGTGTTGAAAATCTAACCTGGATGCCCACTCCATAGACTCTTACAATCTGATTATTGTTCGACCTGATTATTCATTATTTTCGGAATTTGTAAAATTAGGTTTAACAAATTTTGAGTTATGTAAAGAATCTCTTGTTGCTGAAAATTTAACCTAAACCCCGTTTCACAGATTCCTAAACCCCGTTTCACAGATTCTTTGGTTTTCTATTAACTGGGCTAATTTTGCATGTTTTGCATTTTGTAAAGTCTTAAGATTAAGCAGTGTAGTCTAGTCAGATTTTTGCTTTGGGTTTGGTTCCGTCACCACATCATAGCTACATCTTGCGGACAGAATCTGGTATTATCCGACTAAAGGCGTATTTCGCTGTAAAAAGGAAAGTGGGCATTGTTGGTCCGTTACTAATAAGTGTCTGTGCTCCGATATTTTTTTGGATTGTCGTCTCTGAATAAGATTTAACCCCCATTTTAATGGTCTGTGTTCTTATAAGAAATATTTATACCTGTGCTCCTGTTTTTAAACGGTTCTCTGGTTGGCACCTGTTTTTTTATTAATTCAGTGGATCATTTCTATTAACCCTACTACGGTGTTTATTTCGCACTTATACTTAAGATTTAAGGATCAAAAAACAAGTGTTTTTTCTATTCCCTGTACGTATATTTTTACAAATTTATGTACTGAAGTCATAATATACTTTAGATAGTTTAATGTACCAATCATTCAAGCAGGAAATTAGAACAGTACAACAATTCAATAATCCAATATTATAAATATGTGTATGTCGATTTTACTACACAACGACTAATTTTTACCAACAGTTTTTAATTTGTGAGTAAGATGTTTCTGGCAAGTGAATTATTTACACTGAACACATTTCACTGAACTTTTGTTATCAGTTTTTCGACAGAGATGACATCTGCCTCTCTTCATACTGCTAGCATTATTTTCATATGATGTGAAGGGTGCAGATTCAAACGATGTGCACCATGCACATGATACTGGAGAACACAATAGTAGGCCATCTATTATTTAAATTCTGCCACCAGTTGCTTATTATTCCTTTGAATTCTACCCCCAATGGCTTTCTGTAAGTGCAAGTGTAAACCTGGTGAGCAGTTGCTGTTTTTCTATTAAATTATTATTTAAATTCTGCCACCACTTGGCTATAGCTCTCTTCAACCGTGCCGCAGTGGCATTCTATGAAAAACGCACTCCGTCTCCAGGCCACAAGTGGCCCATCGGGACCGTTCGACCGCAGTGTTATCCTCAGCTGAGGATACGGATAGGAGGGGCACGTGGTCAGCACACCACTCTCCCGGTCGTTATGATGGTTTTCTTTGATTGGAGCCGCTATTCGGTCGAGCAGCTCCTCAAAGGGGATAAAGAGGCTGAGTGCACCCCGAAAAATGGCAACAGCGCATGTCGGCCCGGATGGTCGCCCATCCAAGTGCCAGCCACGCCCGGAGAGCGTTTAACTCCGGTGATCTGACGGGGACCAGTGTATCCTCTGCGGCAAGGCCGTTTCCATGCATTCTATAAGTGCAGATGGTCAGTTCCCTGATTTATTTATAGCATTAAGAAGTCTTTTGAATTCTACCACCAGTTGCTTTCTCTAATTTGTAATAGTAACCTGCTGGTTAGTTGTTGCTTTGTTTAATGCATTACATTCCGCCACAGGTGTCTTATCATTCCTTTAAATTCTGCTGAGACCTTCTTTGGATGAGCAGTTAAGTTTTTATTTTACACTGATTACGCTCGTAAAAATTTTAATTATTTAAGTAAAGTGGTTTGTTTCAGTTTGAGTAAAGTTATTTGGATTCATCACCTTACCACTAAACACCACCACATTACTTCTTTCACGCCGTGATTGTTTCGTCACCCCTTCAAAGGACGATCACATACAAATCGTTCTACGTGCTGTTTACATAGCCGACGACGTTGCTATTGCTGTGGTCTTCAGAAAAATCGAATGGTTCTGAGCACTATGGGACTTAACATCTGAGGTCATCAGTCCCCTAGAACTTAGAACTGCTTAAGCCTAACTAACCTAAGGACATCACACACATCCGTGCCCGAGGCAGAATTCGAATTTGCGACCGTAGCAGTCGCGCGGTTCCGGACTGAAGCGCCTAGAACCGCTCGGCCACGGCGGCCGGCTGTGGTCTTCAGTCCAGAGAGTGGTTTGCTGCAGCTCTCCATGCAGTCGACAATGAAGAGGCGCTGTTCATATTGCCGAATGTAGCAGCGAGGTGTGATGATAATAAAATCAACTTGTTGGAGTATATGATTATCACACTTCTTTTAATTTGATTTCTGCCATGCAAAAATACTGTAAATCTATAACATGTGTGCATACATCCACGACATAGAAGCCTTTCCTTGTTCGTTTTCTTATTTTCCGGTTTGTCAGTTACTTCCGCCACTTCCAAACTTTCATACTGTTATCTCTCTACAGTTAGCAGTTCCGGTTTTCTAAATCGCTCACTAACGTTCTGATGTATATCTTTATGAGTTTGGAAAAATTTATTTCGCTCCGTGAAAATGTTACTGGTAATTTGAGGATAATTCTCATTCCTGCTATCAGATATCAAATTATTGGCTGTTATAGTGGATTAGTTTCTTTATTGAAGTGGTCGTCCTGAAAGTCCATTAACTAAATTGCTATAGTTGTGTTCTTGTTGTAGACTTAAACTAATTTATTGGATGTTACTGGAAGTTTCAGATTTAGGTACTAAAATATATCGGAACGAGTGTGGTTTAAAACAATTTCTTAAACAGTTTCTTACAACTTTAGATTAAAATAAAGAAGGGACTAAAACACTGTCTTAGATACATTTGTTTGGGTGCTCACGGAACTAAAAATGTGCGAGCTAGCTACTATGCTGCATAATAAAAATTGCAAGAATACTTGCTGGCGTCCGGACAGTTTTGAGACATGTATCCCATTCGTCCAACTATCAGTCGAGATCCCATGTCCCTACATAAATTATGAACTGCCCTCTCATCGGAATATAAAACCCAATCCGTTAAAATGAAATGCATACGTCATAATTTCCACAAATTAATACATTTTGTAGCAGAAGTTGAAGCCATGGATAAGAGGAGGATGTGCTGTAAGAAGTTACGTTTATGAGATTTCGTGACGTCTCTGTAACTGTAACGAAGAAACCATGCCAGGCAGAATGCAAATCAGCTGCAGCGAGTCACGCTGACAGTAGCTACAGGATGTACGAATATTACCCATACTTCCCGCAATTGTTCCCGCGAAGGTGACCGCTATGCGCTGTGAGTGTCCCACTGAAAAAACAACACAGTAGTGACTGGTGACAGTGAGCTGAAGAACAGCGCCATGGATGGGTACGTACAGAATGGTACCGTGCTTTTTTTTTCCTGTGGCCTTCCGTCCACCTTCATAACGAACAGAAGAAATACTTAACATATTTGGAAATCAGCCGAAAGACGTAACATTAAATACAAGATGTACACTATTGTTACGGAGAGCTGAAAATAGTTTTGTATTCTCCCAACCGATACGTAACCTCGCTAAAACTTTGAGGGTCAAGTTCTCAGGGAACATCGTTTTCTCAGTGCTAAGAGATACGTTCCTTGCAAGTCGTCATTTATGAGCTGTGTGTGTGTGAGACTTCTATGAGACTGAAGATGTATAATAAAGGTGGCACACAAATATTGAGGTGACAGTTCGTGTGATAGCGATATGCACATATACAGATGGCGATAGTATCCCGTACACAAGGTATAAAATGGTAGTGCATTGGCAGAGCTGTCATTTGTACTCACATAACTCATGCGAAAAGGTTTCCAACATGATTATGGCCTCACAGCTCTGAACTCGGAATGGTAGTTGGAGCTAGGCACGTGGGACATTCCATTTCGGACATCGTTAGGGAATTCATTATTCCAAGACCCACAGTGTCAAGAGTGTACCGAGGATATCAAATTTCAGGCGTTATTTCTCATTTCAGGCATTAAATCTCACCACGGACTACGCAGTGGCCGACATCCTCCACTTAACGACCGAGAGCAGCGTAGAGTTGTCAGTGCTAACAGACAAGCAACACCGCTTGAAATACCGCAGAAATCAAAGTGGGACATACGACGAACGTATCCGTTAGGACTGTGTTGCGAAATTTGGCGTTATTGGTCTATGGCAGCAGACGACCGACGCGAGTGCCATTGCCGATAGCACGACATCCCCTGCAGCACCTCTCCTAGGCTCGTGACCTTATCGACTGGATCACTAGACGACTGAGTCGCGATTTCAGTTGGTGAGAGATGATGTTGGGATTCGCGTGTGGCCCAGACACCACGATGACATGGAGCCAAGTTGTCAACAAGGTTCTGTGCAAGCTGTTGGTGGCCTCAGAATACAGTTGGCTGTGTTTACATGGAATGAACTGGGGCGTCTGCTCCAACTGATCCTTCCATTTGCCGGAAATGGCTGATTGGCTACCTGGAGACGACTTTCAGCCATTCATGGACTTCATGTTGCAAAAAAAGACGGAATTTTTATGGATGACAATGCACCATGTCACCAGGCCACTTCTGTTTGCGATTGGTTTGGTAAACAATCTGGACAATTCGACCAAATGATTTGGCCGCTCAGATAGCCCGACATGAATCCCGTTGAGCATTTTTCTAGCGTAACGGGGAATCGGTTAGTGCACAAAATCCTGCACTGGAAACATTTTCACAATTAAGGGAGGCTGTGAGCAGCATGGCTCAATGTTTCTACCCAACAACTTGTTGAGTCCATGCCACGTTGAGCTGCAGCACTACGATTGGCAAAAGAAGGTCCGACACGATATTAGGAGATATCCCATGATTTATGTCACGTCAGTGTATTTCGTGTTGTTAAAGTTATGCCCAATTAAATTTAAATTCGGTGTTTGTTCAGTGTGCACTAAAGCTCATTAAATGCTTTACATCCCGGGACTACTACTCTGTCGAGAAGAACCAGTTGCGAAGCCTACATGTTCCTTTGATTCAACTCGCCTTGACTTTTTTCTCCGAGACCTGCAAAGATTTTTGTGTGTGGTATTGCAGAATAAATGGTTGTAGGTTGTAATGGATCTGGGAGATGTTATTTTTTTTACCGTATTTGTCGATACTGAATTGAAAATGTTTTCTTATATTTTTATCAGAATTTATTATAATTTTTCTTATTATATGTTAATTTACTTCTGTTTTTGAGAGTAAAAGCATATTGATTACTATTAGAAAATGTGTCGAAGAATAGCAAAGAAACTGATTGTGTAAAATACCTTTGACGTTGGAGTAGTCTTTCACTATAGTCAGTCCGAGTCGGAAGCTAACTCTTGGTGTGTGTTGACGGAAGGTCAATGTGAAGGTCGCAGTCATAAATAATTTTGAATTATGTTAACTATTATTTTTGTATTATCTGAAAAGAAGAAACTACATTGGAAGAAACTGTATTTGAAACACCAAAATGAGAGAAAGACGCTGAACCACGTCATTTCCTGCAGCCGACAACGATGCATTGTGGAATCATACTTAGACAACTGAAGCCAAGACTTATATTTGCTTGCAAACGTCTAATGGAAAAGGTACTGTCACGAAATATGGCAAATTTAAGTTTATAAAAAATAGTGACCATATTTTCAACTTGTGTCTTAACCGGGATGCCATATTTCAAGGTCCATCATAAATTGCATTGAGAAGTGTCTTTTTTTTATTTCTTGATGGATACTAGTTTTGGACATCTGCGTCCAGTTTCAAACCATCCTATGGTCAGTGTGACAATACAGGCACTAACCTACGTACTGTGATGATCGAAACGGCACTGTAACCGACTCACCAATATCGTGGTTGTCGAGTTAGCCGTAGTGCCGCTTTGGTCATCACTGCAGGAGCAGATTTTGTACGTAGGTTAATGCCTGTATTGTCACTTACGATAGGGATATTTTGAAAATGTACACAGGAGTGCGAAACTAGTCACTATCAAGAAATAAAAAGATACTTCTCGATGAAACTAATGACGAAGCTGCAACCATTTATTTCGATTATAAAAAAAGTTGAGCAGCAATTTCTCACATGCATCATGCTACACGTTCGTCATATGAATATTATTCCAGTTGACGCCACGGAAGAATACACGAGGCGTTTTATGACACGAAACAGAATCCAGCGACGCTCATCAGAGACCCGTAGGGCCCAAGAGTGAGAGTGCGGGCTGTAGGTGACCTTCTGATGTGCTTGTGGTCTCGACATGCGGTGACTTCGTGGGGTGCGTTTCCTAAGGCAACCAAGCGAACCACAGGTGTCATCCCCCCACCCACCACCCCACTTACTCTTCGCCTTGGAGTGCTAACACGTCGACGAGTGGTGTGAATTAGACTGTCTCAAGTTCTCGAATAAACTGTTCTAGGGGATGGAGGCATGAGAGCTGATGGAGGATTGATACTCATTTACTTTCCAGTTACCATTTGCTCCAGGTCTCTCTGATACTTTGGGACTGCCCCTGCCGGCCGCGGTGGCCGAGCGGTTCTAGGCGCTTCAGTCCGGAGCCGCGCGACAGCTACGGTCGCAGGTTCGAATCATACCTCGGGCATGGATGTGTGTGATGTCCCAAGGATAGTTAGGTTTAAGTTCTAGGGAACTGATGACCTCCGATGTTCAGTCCCATAGTGCTCAGAGCCATTTGAACCATTTGGACTGCCCCTCTTATGTTTTAGTCTGATATGGAGGAGACAGTTTTGTGTCACAAGTCCTTTGATTTGTCAGCTGATTATTTACACATGGGGCGAATTGCTGGGAGAGGCATGATGGTAACCTTATCCACCTTCTGAAACGTAGATTTCAGGAGGTGACAGTTCGTGCTCGGCCTCCTACGGGTTAGGAATGAGGGAAGCTCTGCTTTCGTTTCAGATCTGGATTTGTGACCCGACAGTGGGTAGGTTTGATGAACTGCGGCTCTCAGCCTCTCATATTATGGCTTGAACTCACTGTGCGGACATTATCAAAGCTGTGGTTGTCTCAGTTAAAGAAAGTAGCGGCTGAAGTTATACCACTTCAAGGTGGTCCGGCAGGTGCCAAAGCCTACTGGCTGGTGTCTAAATATGCTCCACCTTGGAGAGCCAGACACTTTCTCCAAAGGCAATTTTTCTGTCTGTTTCTGGTGATGATGGGTGAAATTTTGAAGTTGATTGAACAGGTGAGGTTACTTGAGCATGCACGACTGCCGGTAACTAACTCAATGCAATAGTTCGGATAATTAAAAGCGTTTCTTTACATAACGATGGGTGGCTCAAGTGGCGGTCTACAGCACAAAGAGTCTTTTCGAATTACCCGAACTTCGATGAGAAGAAAGACTTCTTTCTCGCATTTTATTCAATTTGGTCAGATGATCACGTCAGATAATATTTCTACATAATAGACTGAATAACATCGTGAGTTTAAGCCGATAAACAGGCAGTCAGTGGGTCTTCTGTCTGTGGCACAAACTTCATGAGAACAGAAAACAGCGATGCTCTGAAAGTGATCTACGAGGAAATAACGTCGCAGGAAATGTTCTGACGTGCACCGTAGCGTTGCTGCAGTAGATGAGATACTAAAAACCTTTGGAAACTGCAGAAGCGGAATAGTTATTTCCTCTTGCGTCATAAATTTTGTGATATGAAGTACTCGTCGGCCGATATCGACAAAAGCATTATTTTCAAGAAAGAACCAGTGGACGAAAGTCACATATATTAATCAATGTTACATGTCTCACATGTAAGTTACTGATTATAATAAGCAGAGCACTGAGAGAAAAATTAAAAAAAAACAACGTTTAGGATGAAGACAATTCTGATTACATAAAAGATCAGCGTATCAGAGAAGGCTTTTTGGGAAAATGGATAATGATTTCGACAGTGTAAGATGAAGTAAGGAGCTTGCAATCTGACTAGAAAGATTCCACACTGAAGATTACATATTAATTGTGCGAGGTACTAGTAATTAGCAAAACCAGCAAAATGAAGTGTCTGTATGATATGTGTGACAGGATAGGAGCTTCCAGGCACTTATGCTAAGTTATATGTTGAATAAACAATTAATATAGAGAAGATGTGAGCTAACGATGGGGAAAATTTTATCACAGATGAAGAAGTGGTGCTGGCAAAAAGTATCGAGGGTTCTGGTGAACTCTCAATTGGTGACCAAGAAAAAATTGGGTATTAGAGAAGTGATGACGAGTAATAGGAAAGGAAATAATGATGTACAAAAAAAAAAGATTACTTCAGGGAAGCCAACGATAAAAAATATAAAAGAATTCACCTATCAACGAAGAAAGATTACTGACTGTTTCCGGAGTAAGACAATAATCAGAAGCGGTTTGGCACACACATAAATGCAGTCTCCGGCAGAAGCACTCTACTGGTGTTAACACGAAGCTGAGGAAGGTTTAGAAAATTTTACACCCGAAGCACATGAGAAGTTGAGCTACTAGAAAATGCTAAAAACTGTGTTAGCATGTAAACAATGAAGTTTTTTTTGAGTCGTCAGTGCTCTGACTGGTTTGAGTGGAACGCCACGAATTCCTCTCCTGTGCCAACCTCTCCATCTCAGAGTAGCACTTGCAACCTATGTCCTCAATTATCTGCTGGATGTTTTCCAGTCTGTGTGTTCCCCTACAGTTTTTACGATCTTCAGCATCGACTACTACCATGGAAGTTACATGCTGATGTCTTAACAGGAGTCCTGTCATCCTGTCTCTCCTCCTTGTCAGTGTTTTCCGTATATTCCTTTCCTTTCCTCTCCGATTCTGCACAGAGCCTCCTCATTACTTACCTTATCAGTCCACCTAACTTTCAACATTCTTCTGTAGCACCGTCCGCCCGAATAGCTGAGAGGCCAGAGCGGTGGTCTGCCACGCCGAGGCGCCTGGGTTCGATCCCCGGCTGGGTCGGAGATTTTGTCCGTCCAGGGACTGGGTGTTGTGTTGTCCTCATTATCATTTCATCATCATCATCATCATCAGTGGAAGGCAACGGGAAACCACAAATGGAATCATTTCCCTATACGCTCATGCGGTGGACCTCTCTGACGAGGCTTCCCACATAAGACCTGCCGTAAGGCAGAATACAAAGTTTTTTTTCTGTAGGACCGCATCTAAAATCCTTCGATTCCCTTCTGCTCAGTCCATGTTTCACTACCAATAATGCTGTGCTCCAAACGTACATTCTCAGAAATTTCCTCATCAAATTAAGGCCTGTGTTTGATACTAGTAGACTTCTCTTGGCCAGGAATGCTCTTTTTGCCAGTGCTAGTCTGCTTTTCATGTCCTACTTGCTCCGACGTCTTGGGTTACTTTGCTGCCTAGTATCAGAGTTTCATGACTTCGTACAGTTCGTGATCCCCAATTCTGACGTTTACGTTTCTCGCTCTTCTAATTTCTTCCACTTCTGATTACTTTCGTTTTTCTTCGATTTACTCTCAGTCCATACTCTGTACTTAGTCTCAGTCCATATTCTGTACCCATTAGACTGTTCCTTCCATTTAACAGATCCTGTAATTTTAATTCACCTTCACACTCAGGATAGTAATGTGATCAGGAAATATTATCATTGATCTCCACCCACCCTGAATTTTAATCCTGCACTAGAATCTTTCTTTTACTTATTGCGTGTCTTACCATCCATTTTAATGCGAGCACTTCGGACATGGTCTCTTATTGCTACCTCTTGTTTCTGACACACACACAAACACACACACACACACATATATATATATATATATATATATATATATATATATATATATACTCCTGGAAATGGAAAAAAGAACACATTGACACCGGTGTGTCAGACCCACCATACTTGCTCCGGACACTGCGAGAGGGCTGTACAAGCAATGATCACACGCACGGCACAGCGGACACACCAGGAACCGCGGTGTTGGCCGTCGAATGGCGCTAGCTGCGCAGCATTTGTGCACCGCCGCCGTCAGTGTCAGCCAGTTTGCCGTGGCATACGGAGCTCCATCGCAGTCTTTAACACTGGTAGCATGCCGCGACAGCGTGGACGTGAACCGTATGTGCAGTTGACGGACTTTGAGCGAGGGCGTATGGTGGGCATGCGGGAGGCCAGGTGGACGTACCGCCGAATTGCTCAACACGTGGGGCGTGAGGTCTCCACAGTACATCGATGTTGTCGCCAGTGGTCGGCGGAAGGTGCACGTGCCCGTCGACCTGGGACCGGACCGCAGCGACGCACGTATGCACGCCAAGACGGTAGGATCCTACGCAGTGCCGTAGGGGACCGCACCGCCACTTCCCAGCAAATTAGGGACACTGTTGCTCCTGGGGTATCGGCGAGGACCATTCGCAACCGTCTCCATGAAGCTGGGCTACGGTCCCGCACACCGTTAGGCCGTCTTCCGCTCACGCCCCAACATCGTGCAGCCCGCCTGCAGTGGTGTCGCGACAGGCGTGAATGGAGGGACGAATGGAGACGTGTCGTCTTCAGTGATGAGAGTCGCTTCTGCCTTGGTGCCAATGATGGTCGTATGCGTGTTTGGCGCCGTGCAGGTGAGCGCCACAATCAGGACTGCATACGACCGAGGCACACAGGGCCAACACCCGGCATCATGGTGTGGGGAGCGATCTCCTACACCGGCCGTACACCACTGGTGATCATCGAGGGGACACTGAATAGTGCACGGTACATCCAAACCGTCATCGAACCCATCGTTCTACCATTCCTAGACCGGCAAGGGAACTTGCTGTTCCAACAGGACAATGCACGTCCGCATGTATCCCGTGCCACCCAACGTGCTCTAGAAGGTGTAAGTCAACTACCCTGGCCAGCAAGATCTCCGGATCTGTCACCCATTGAGCATGTTTGGGACTGGATGAAGCGTCGTCTCACGCGGTCTGCACGTCCAGCACGAACGCTGGTCCAACTGAGGCGCCAGGTGGAAATGGCATGGCAAGCCGTTCCACAGGACTACATCCAGCATCTCTAAGATCGTCTCCATGGGAGAATAGCAGCCTGCATGCTGCGAAAGGTGGATATACACTGTACTAGTGCCGACATTGTGCATGCTCTGTTGCCTGTGTCTATGTGCCTGTGGTTCTGTCAGTGTGATCATGTGATGTATCTGACTCCAGGAATGTGTCAATAAAGTTTCCCCTTCCTGGGACAATGAATTCACGGTGTTCTTATTTCAATTTCCAGGAGTGCATATATATGTCATACGTCTTTCCCTATAGGTTACTCCTAATTTTCTCAGAAATTTCAAACATCTTGCACCACTTTACACTGTCGAACGCTTTTTCCAGGTCGATAAAACCTATGAACATGTCTTGGATTTTCTTCGGTCTTGCTTCCATTATCAACTGTGACGTCATAACTGCCTCCCTGGGGCCTTTACCTTACCTAAAGCCAAACTGATCGACGTCTAACGCATCCTCAGTTTTCATTTACGTTCTTCTCTTTGCAATTCTTATTAACAACTTGGATGCATGAGTAGCTGCCGGCCGAAGTGGCCGTGCGGTTAAAGGCGCTGCAGTCTGGAACCGCAAGACCGCTACGGTCGCAGGTTCGAATCCTGCCTCGGGCATGGATGTTTGTGATGTCCTTAGGTTAGTTAGGTTTATCTAGTTCTAAGTTCTAGGGGACTAATGACCGCAGCAGTTGAGTCCCATAGTGCTCAGAGCCATTTGAACCATTTGAACCATGAGTAGGTAAGCTGACTGTGCGAGATTTCTCTTGGGAATTGTGTGGCTGATGTATTCCCAACAGTCTGATTGTATATCGCCGTTTTCGTACATTCTACACCCCAACGTGAATAATCGTTTTGTTGCAACTTTGCCCAATAATTTTAGAAATTCTAATGGAATTTTATCTATCCCATAAGCCCATTTGATCTTAAGTCCTGCAAAGCGCTCTTAAATTCTGATTCTAATACTGGATCCCCCACCTCTTCTAAATTGATTTCAGTTTCGTCTTCTATCAAGTCATCAGCCAAGGGTTCGATTCCCGGCTGTGTCGTGGATTTTCTCCGCTCATGGACTGGGTATTGTGTTGTCTTCATCATCATTTCCTCCCCATCCGGCGCGCACGTCTCCCAGTTTGGCGTCGAACGCACCAAGGCGGCCGGACGTGCCCCGTAAGGAGCCTCCCGGCCAATGACGCCAAACGCTTATTTCCATCAGACAGGTCTTCCCTCTTATAGAGGCCTTCAGTGTACTCTTCCCATCGATCCGCTCTCTCGTCTACATTTAACAGTGGAATTCCCGCTGCGTCATTCCTTTTAATTTCACCGAAATTTGTTTTTTCTTTCCTATGTACCACATTAGTCCTTCTGACAGGCATTTCTTTTGCGATTTCTTCACATTTTTTCATGTAGCCGTTTCGCCTTAGCTTCCCTGCACTTCTTATTTGTTTCATTCCTAAATGACACGTATTTCTGTGTTCCTGAATTTCCTTGAACATTTTTGTGCTTCCTTCTTTCGCCGATTAGTTGAAGAATTTCTTCTGTTACCCATGATTTCTTCGTAGTAACCGTCCTTGTACCTAACTTTTTCTTTGCACCTTCTGTGACGGCCCTTTTGAGAGATGTCCATTCCTCTACAACTAAACTGTCTGCTGAGCTATTCATTATCGCAATATCTATAGCCTCAGAGAACTTCAAGCGTTCTCGTCATTCCTAAGTACTTACATGTGTCACCTCTTTGGACGTTGTCTTTACCTGACCAATCTCTTAAAATTCAGGCTACTCTTGGTCATTACCAAATCGTGATTTTAGTCTATATCTTCTCGTGGGTACGCCTTAAAATGCAGTATCTGATTTCAGAATCTCTGCCTGACCATGTCGTAATCCTACTCAATTCTTATTAGCTGAAATTTGTTGCCACTCCATGATGCCAGAAGTGACACCGCCGTGGCTCTCCAAAATATTGGAAGAATGAAACCTCTGCCCAGGTCGCCGACACACTCGTCAACGATGATCATCCCGAATCGTATAGAACCGCGAGTCATCGCCGAAAACAATGTAACACCATTCATCGCTAGTCCATTCTTCCCGATCACAGTACCATTCCAAACTCAGCTGTCTGCGCTTTTGACGTTAACGCCAACCTACACATGGGATGGTAAATTCCTAGTCTGGCTGCTTCTAGCCTCCGACCAGTGACGCAAGATGACACAAATCGTTGCAGGGAGCCCATTATTTGATCTCGGAAGGCAGGTGCACATGTGAAGATATTATGATGTGCTTCGTGCACGATACAGGAATCTTCCCTTGTGATGGTCAAACTTGGTCGACCGGATCCTTCACAACGTGTATACCTGCTAATAAGATTTTCGTTTATTCTTCGTCCCAGTTGAACATTCTGAATTAGATTACATGCTTTGATCACTCTGGATCATCTTCAGATATAGGTAGTCGTGACAGTTGTGATCTGAATAGACGAGACATGTTACTAACGCGACTACTTAAATCTGAAGATGAGCCAGAGTGATCGAGACATGTAATCTAAATAAACATGTGCTACTGTCAAGGAGCGATAAATGAAAATTATCTTAATTACCTAAACATTCGCTCAAACTCTTGTCACGTGATGATAACGCTCTCTCACGCAAGTACGCTGCATTTCCGTGTCCAGCACTGTGATCACGACTTTTATGTACAGTAACAGTTCTGGTAACAAGACTAAACACGAACAACACTAATTCTTTTCGGTAACCGTCCTATCTGTCACAGAGAATTGCAACTCTTATATTTTATTATGATGGGTACATCCAATCATGTCTTTTGGCTGCTTAACTTTTGTTTCAGGCGTTGTATATTTTACGAAATGACTGCCATGACAAAACCAGGGAAGTTAGATCACACATAGTTATATGAGCACGTTTTTCGAATGGAGCATGGAAGGGAGGAATTGGTGCTGATGCATTATACTCCCTCCGGCGCAGAACGTAAAGTTTCTTGCGGAGTATGGACATATAAGCGTATGTAGATATTCTAATTTACATGCCAGGTACTGGTACAGTAATGTTCCTTTCGGAAGCCCTTGTTATTTGGCAAATTAAGGGTAGGCAATAAAACACATCAAACTTGGTACACATGTGTGCAGTCGTGGGTGGGTTCATTTCGGACTGGCTAGTTTCATATCCCAGCAGCGGGCACCAGCTTGTTCGGAGGGTGGCGAATTGTAACAAAAAAATTAAAAAAAGCGGAAGAGCTACTGGCTGCGGGAGGCTTTGACGCGGCGCACCGCTATGCCGCGGTCATCAACCCCGGCAGCCTGCCCTCCGGGTGGTAACAGCGCTGCATAATGGATGGCAGTTTGTCCGCACCGGGCGCGACTTCATTACGCTCCATTCAGCTCTGGAAATTGGACCGCCGGCGAGACAACGGTGCCCGCAAGATGAGAACGGGGTTCGCTCGGTTGCTGGCGAAGGCCGGAGAGCCCGATACTGTTGCTGTACGTCTATGATATACCGTGAACAGTCTGTGATACACTGTAAACGAAGGACGCGTACGTGCAGAGCGGTTGTCTGGGGGTCTTCCACGTTTTTGAAAAAGCCTCAGTTCTGTCATAATGTACAATGATCCGATGAACATAAAAATACTGCGTAGAATATCTTGCAACCTTTTACTAGATGACCACCCCGGTATTGCTCGGGTATTCATTATTCATTTTGCCAATTTTCTACGGTACTCATTATTCATTTTGCCAATTTTCTGCTAGAAACGGAAACAACAAATGAGCTGTGTTTGTAGTGTAACATCGAAAAAATTTCTTTTCCATATATTCCTGAAAACACATTTGAAAAAAAAAAAATGGTTCAAATGGCTCTGAGCACTATGGGACTTACGTTCTGAGTCATCAGTCGCCTAGAACTTAGAACTAATTAAACCTAACTAACCTAAGAACATCACACACATCCATGCCCGAGGCAGGATTCGAACCTGCGACCGTAGCGGTCGCTCGGTTCCAGACTGTAGCGCCCAGAACCGCACGGCCACTCCGGCCGGAAAAACACATTTGAAATTATGCAATAGTCGTACAAAGAAATATGCATAATGTACAAATGTATAAGGTCATCTGCTTTGCGTGTCTACAACGGTCTTTTGCAAACGTCTTTATGGCAACTCCTCTTCATAGCTCTATAGATGGCTGTTGTTTTCACTCATAGCCATTTGCGTTTCGCAGTTGAAAGCTGTCAAAAGCACAGCCAGGAGTTAGGGGTTTCGTTTCATTGATTCGACTGTACGGGTTTCTTAATAGTAAAGAAGAACTGTATTAAAACTTCGTGTGTTATGAGGCATTTGTCCCACGCATCTCAGTGTTTCTGTCTTTCTTTTCTTTCTTTCGCATACGCCATAGTCCCGCAGCGATCGCAGGGTCGGCGTGGTTTAGAACGGATCTGGCAAGGTTAGTTTTAGTGGTGGCCAGATGTTCTTCCTGCCGCTACCCGCACCCCCAGGGATGGAATCAGTGTACCCCAGCTGTCTACATCTAATGTAAATCGTGAAATAGTGCGAATGTGTTTCAAATGTCTGCGACGCGTGTAACTGAGGCGGAACGTGGGGACCAGCATGGTATTCACCCAGCGAGATGTGGAAAACCGCCTAAAAACCACATCCAGACTGGCCGGCAGCCCTCGTCGTTAATCCGCCGGGAAGATTCGATCCGGGGCCGGCGCACTCACCCGAGTCCAGGAAGCAGCGCGTTAGCGCTCTCGGCTACCCTGGCGGGTCCACTCACCTCAGTGTGTATGATATCATTTCTCTTGAGCTAAGTGTAATAAAATGCTGTATCTACGTAGGTACATTTAGCGACATATGTGGATACTGTGTGCGAAAGATGTTTGTGAATAGAGCAATAAACTGAAGTGTCATGTACAATACGGCAGTTTTTCAGGCAATTCTGCGTATATGAGATCATATTTCATGCTCCATATGTTATACAATAGTATAATTTTGTAGGTACATCCAGCGGCATATGTGGATACTGTCTGAAAAATTGTTTTGTGAGTATAAGTAGTAAGAAATTTAAACATCGTGTACAATGCTGCAATTTTTTACGCGTCTCATTGTTTATGACATATTGCATCCTTAATGATGACAGGTGGACAGTTCTTACTCCTACAGAAATTGTTGCCTGGTAGTAAGGGGTAGGTGTACCAAGTTTGGTTGAAACTGGGCTAGTGATTTAGGAGAAGATGTGGATCTCTCTCTCCCTCTCTCTTACACACACACACACACACACACACACACACACATTTTATAATATTTATGGATACAGTTTGAAAACGAACTTCACCGACGTAATTGTGAAGGTTGCTCAGGGAAATTTACTGATTATTTTGCTGCATGGAAATCGATGTCTCCCGTTGCTAGTTACAGGGTAATTGCATTTCACTTCATTTCATTTTCTACGTCGACTTAAGTTTGTAATTGCATTCCATTTAAAATGAAGGGTGTATCAAAAAGAATAATCCGATTTGGCACTTCTGTATTTCTGAAACTAATAAACACATGCAATGAATTTTGTTTTTTGATGACTGGGAACTCAAAACATTTTTTTCATACCTTTTCACAGGCGTTCAATATACCGCCTTTGAGATGTGGTATTCAGATTGTTCCCACGTTGCAGCGAGCATGTCTTGAGTTACAGCTTCCACAGTTGCTGTTATGCGATTTCTCAGTTCATCCATTGTTTTTGTTAACGGAAGCATACAAACAGAGTCTTTTATAAACTCCAACAAGAAATAATCACATACAGTCAGATCCGGTGACTTAGGTCTGTAATGTAAGGCTGAATCATTCGATCCATCGCTCAGTAATCCATCGATTTAAAAATTCCCGCATTTCCAGATGCCATTGTTGCGGTGCCCGTCGCTGTCGGTAAATGAAGTCGTTCGAATCAGTCTCCAACTGTGGGGAAAGAAAGTTCTCAAGCATATCGAGATATGTGCTTCCTGTGGCAGTGTTCTCAGCAAAGCAAAGTGGACCATACATCTTTTCCTGTGAAACTTCACAAAACACATTTAATTTTGGAGGTTCCCTCTCATGTTGTACAAATTCATATGGTTGTTCCGTATCCCACATTCTCACATTATGATGGTTCACCTTCCCATGTAAATGAATTTTGCCTCATTACTAAGCACTAAGCGTGGAAGAAAACTGTCATCCTCCATCTTTCCAAGAATGAAATTACAGAACCCCACACGTTGTTGTTTGTCACCTTCACGAAGAGCTTGCAGTAGCTGAATTTTGTGTGGTTTCATATGTAAACGTCGACGCAACACTCGCCAGACGGACATCGGGGACATGTTAGGCTGTCGAGCTGCGCGGCGAACGGATTTCTGCGGACTCCTCGTGAAACTATGGCGGATGTGTTCGACGTCTGTGTCAGACACTCGGGGATGGCCTGGCGATTTGCCTTTACACAAACAACCTGTTTCTCAGAGTTGTTCATGCTATCGTCTAATGCTCTGTGCTGTAGAAGGCTCCACACCGTACCATATTTGGCCGTTATGCATATCCTGTGTGGGTTTTCTGCATGCCTTGGATGAGCGGCATGACACTCAGTTGTTGCCGGAGCGACAGCAATTACACCACAGTAGCAGCTCTACATTGCCGCTTACGACAAATGGGAACTTTTGATATTACGGTAGTGCATGTTACAAACTTTTTCACTGTTGTGAAGCTACATTCATGGAAACATAGCTAATTGCAACAAATCGAAAAATACTCGTTACGGAGTAATAATGGAATCTATTACTCCTGTAACGAGTACCAAATACTCAAATTCTTTTCCTCAACAAATCTCTGAAATTTTGTCGGTGCAGCTGGGGTTTGCTCTCTATTAACCCTTAACGATCTGGTAACTTAGTGAACTAACAATCTAATAGTTCTAGGTTTGAGCCCATTTTGAATTTGTATGCCATTCTGGCACTCAATTTTCGTTGCTGCGAGTGTTTTGCGTTTATGTCAGATGTCGCTTTAAGATCACAGGTTTAAGTGTACTTCGATAACGGAATATTTAGCAACCCCAATTCATGCGGTTGTAGAGTATTATATAAAAGTTTCTCCTTCCTTGAGGTGCTTCAGCAGTTTCGTTTAGCTCCATGATAACAGTAATATTCCTGAAGTGTTAAAGACCTCCCATAAGATGACATGATTTATTATTCAGTATGTAACATTGTAACGTAGTCTGATTTTATTCACATATTACAGATTTGTGTCTTCCTTTGGAAGATGAGTGAGCCAGGCGTGTGTTGAATCTTTATGTGAGTAGAGCAGAGGCCATTCTTGGGAGTAAGCCTTCAGGATATCATAATAGCAGGTAGTGTATCATTACCAGTAGGAGTGTAGTCTGGATTATTGCCAGATCCCTCAAAGGTTAGTGGTGAAGGTTTGTTCTCTACACGTCAGCCACTTGGCCTAACACTTTTATTAACTATTTGTCATAATTATAATTTATTATCGAATTATCTAATTAATAATGATCTGTCACTTTTATTTCTATTAGTTATCACCCAGTTATAACGTTTCACTACCCAAAAATAACGATTTTCCACCACTAGTCAAACAGACTGCTTACTCCCACCCTTCCCCTGGTCTTACTGTCTGACTCCTCATTCGTGCTCTGTACACCACAATGAAAGGATTGTCATCCAGTGTCAACATCTACCTGCAGAATACAAAAAAGTAAAAGTGTTGTCCTAGTGGTTATTGTACTATTATTCTACTATATTATCAAAAAATGACAGGTGAAGTGTAGGTAGCATTGCACTCACTTTACCCCTACAAGTTCAAAAACCAGTTATCAATTTCATGTTCCAGGTAGCACACAAATCCTATGTAACAAAAAATTACTGTTGCAATCAAGTACACTCATGCCCCTGAACAATCACACCGATTCGAGTAAGAAAGCTGTACCAGACTAGTCCAGTTGACCTACCTACGTATGACTTCTCACCCTGCGTTGGATATCATGTACATTATTGCCATTAAAAAATCACACCAGGTATACGTAAGTATTATGTTAACATACGCGCTTATAATCATATGGACAATTTTGTTCATTCTCGCATTTACACTGTGGGGAAGAAACAGTGCAAAATCTTTATTACTCTGTATTTAAAAAATCGTCTCCTACAACATTTAAAATTTTAGGTAATTATAACTTTGTCACACTGTTTAAAGTATCTTTATTACTTGACACACTTTTACGTTCTGGTTTATAACTCTCTGGTATATTATCAGCCTGAATTACCTGTGTACCTGATATTCCTTATTTAATATGGGCATCGATTCTGAAGAACAATGCTAAGCGAATGAATGCAGACAGTTATCTCCTGATTGCTATCGCAAGGATATTTATCGAGTACAACAGCGATCATAAAAGAAATTGCGTAATAGATTAAATGAATTACTGTAGTTGGCAATAATTTTGAATAGGTAAGGGAAAGAGTACGAAATTTAGATTGCAAGCAATTAATTATGGCCGGCAGCCCACAAATGAGTAAAAAATAAAACCGTATAATGTAAATGAAGTTACGTAATAACGATAAGTGTAAAGGACGGCTGTAGTGGGAGAAAACAGCATATGCACGAGTTTAACTGTAAAGCCAAAATTAACATAAACAGTTGGTTGGTTGGTTGGGTGGTTTGGGGAAGGAGACCAGACAGCGTGGTCATCGGTCTCATCGGATTAGGGAAGGATGGGGAAGGAAGTCGGCCGTGCCCTTTCAGAGGAACCATCCCGGCATTTGCCTGGAGTGATTTAGGGAAATCACGGAAAACCTAAATCAGGATGGCCGGACGCGGGATTGAACCGTCGTCCTTCCGAATGCGAGTCCAGTGTCTAACCACTGCGCCACCTCGCTCGGTAACATAAACAGTATTAAATTGATTGATAATATATTGGAATTGCTTGCAATTCAAAAAAACCAATGATAGTTACTAACCATCAATACATCGCGATAAATATATTGAATATACGTTACTGGCTGTAATGGTATATATTGTCAGGTTCAGTGAAACAAATACCCAAGACATATCACTTTCCCATATTAAATATATCTCAGAAAAGTTCGTGATGACTTCATTAACGTGAAGCACTTCGGCGATGTCAATTTAAGAAAATCAATAGCGTATTAAGTATTTGCAAAATACATATCCCTGTATATAAAAGGCAATGTAATGACTGATTCATTATCGCCCAGCCCGAAATGTTAAGGAAAGAAACTTGAAATTTGGAGGGGGTGTGGACTTTATACTGTACGCATCGTTTAAGGAGAGATTTCTCGAAATTCCATCTCCAAGAGGATAAAATAAGAAATGAGAAGTTTTTTGAAAATATACCTCTATTAATGCAATTCTGAAGTGAGAACTACGAAAATTAATGTCTGATTTCTCAGTGAGAAATAAAGAAATACCTGCTTCAGCATTTCTGGGTGTTTACCTCCTATGGGGTGAAACTGTTGGTGAAAGTTGTTTTTGCAAACAAATCATTATTAAAGAACTACCAAATCTTTTTAACGCTACATCCCTGAAAATTGTATTGGACTTCTCAGTTAGAAATTAAGAAATTCGTGTTTCATCGTTTTAGGAAATTCAGCCTGTAAGGGGGTGAAATAGGGCTGGACAGATTCATTGACTCACTATCCAGCCCAAACTGCTAAGGACAGAAATACGAACTTAGGAGAGGGTGTTGATCTTATACTGTAGGCATCGTTTAGTAAGGGTTTGTTCGAAAATTGTAGCGAAATACAGGAAGATCTGCAGCGGATAGGCACTTGGTGCAGGGAGTGGCAACTGACCCTTAACATAGACAAATGTAATGTATTGCGAATACATAGAAAGAAGGATCCTTTATTGTATGAGTATATGATAGCGGAACAAACACTGGTAGCAGTTACTTCTGTAAAATATCTGGGAGTATGCGTACGGAACGATTTGAAGTGGAATTATCATATAAAACTAATTGTTGGTAAGGCGGGTACCAGGTTGAGATTCATTGGGAGAGTGCTTAGAAAATGTAGTCCATCAACAAAGGAGGTGGCTTACAAAACACTCGTTCGACCTATACTTGAGTATTGCTCATCAGTGTGGGATCCGTACCAGGTCGGGTTGACGGAGGAGATAGAGAAGATCCAAAGAAGAGCGGCGCGTTTCGTCACTGGGTTATTTGGTAACCGTGATAGCGTTACGGAGATGTTTAATAAACTCAAGTGGCAGACTCTGCATCGCGGTGTAGCTTGCTCGCCAGGTTTCGAGAGGGTGCGTTTCTGGATGAGGTATCGAATATATTGCTTCCCCCTACTTATACTTCCCGAGGAGATCACGAATGTAAAATTAGAGAGATTAGAGCGCGCACGGAGGCTTTCAGACAGTCGTTCTTCCCGCGAACCATACGCGACTGGAACAGGAAAGGGAGGTAATGACAGTGGCACGTAAAGTGCCCTCCCCCACACACCGTTGGGTGGCTTGCGGAGTATTAATGTAGATGTAGATGTAGAAATACCACCTCTAAGGAGACGAAGAAAAGTTTTTTGAAAATATGTTGCTATTAAAGCAATTTTGAAGCTAGAAGTACGAAAACTAGCATTTGGTTTCTCGGTCAGAAAATAAAAATTCATGCTTCAGCATTTTTTGAAATTCCTTCACTAATGGAGGGTAACATGATGAGGTGAAACAGCTGGCCAAAGTATTTTTGAAAATAAATCACTATTAAAGTATTAATAAAGCAATTTTAAAGGTACATCTATGAAAATTGGTATTTGACTTCTAAAGAAATATGTGTTACGGGTACGAAAGTTTCTGTGGAAATATTACAAGAACTCAAAAGGCTGGGTTAACAATCATCTCTGACTCCAGCTACCAGAGTCGCTTTTTGGTCAGAAGTCAATTCTATGACTTTAGTTAGCGTGCAAAATTTAGATGATATTGCTATGTGTGAACAACATAAAAATTCGATTAAAGGGAAAAAAAATTGTGCAGACCATACAGTTAACGTGAGCGAAGCAGTGGACACTATGGTAATAAAATTAAAACTTATTTATTTGAAAGAGCATCTGCACTTCGCTGTGAAATAATTTTTACTTTGCTGGTTGGATGCAGCAGATGCGCTAAAATTAAAAAAAAACTTTAGTTACTGCTGCACCCGATTTCATGAATTCCTTGATTTAATTTACATACTAATGTAATTACTTTTATCTTCATTGAATTATCTCTTTCACTGGTGACTTTCTTAGTGTTTATGGTGACGTGTTAGGACCCTGCTGAAGAATAATGGATCTAGTTAGTCAGCAGCACTCACTAGGTTAAAGGTTCGATTAAATGAGCATCGTAATGTACAAGTACTGAAACTACTGCACTGGCAAGCTTTATACCTAACTTAAAACGTAGCTAACCTGATTTTATTTCGTGGCGAATTGCTGCTTGTGTCCCGTAATGATCATTATTGGCAATGGGCTCTTCTTTAACAGCCAACCAATTTTAATACTTGGGGCCACACAGTACACTGCCCCAACTAACAAATCTTCTTCTACGCCATGTACTCTGTCCAGAGATATGCTCGCTCACAAATCCACAATTCCTTGCCATGTTTACAACACAATTTGGAGAACAGTCTCCATTATGCATAAGAGCGCCACCACTTCACGTCCTTGCCTAGCCACACAGGAATAGCAACTCCTCTGCTTCCACTCTCACCCTGCCTTCTTGTGCACTCATGGTCGACGATATTCTTGTTCACATAGAAACAGATTCTTGGCATTCTATATAATGCGAAATTCTCTGACTTTGCCAGCGTTTCTACTACAAAGTTTTTACAATAGTATTTTCTAATAGTATTTTCATAACCAAACCGCAATTTTTAAATAGTGGATACTGTCAAAATTCATAAAGTACAGACAGGTAATTGCTTTAAGATTAAGAGTTAATTAACGGAAAAATCAGGAGACACTCTGTTGCTGTGTTATATGTGGCCCATGTTTCATTGATTTCTATTGGAAAATACAGATTCAGTGGAACATTCAATCAAGAAACACAGTGGCTAGCATGTTTAATGTTTCAGATGTATTGGGCAAAAGATTTTAATAATCACCATTCAACATTTTTTTAAAAGAATTATGAAATAATAACATGAAAATTGTTGTATCTCGAGTAGTGCATAGCGTGTACTATTTTGTCACATACATACATACATACAAACATACATATATGAAGCAAAAATATTAATCATAAATATTCTAACATGGTAAGTATAACTGTTACAGAAACTGCCGGTCAGTGTGGCCGTGCGGTTCTAGGCGCTTCAATCTGGAACAGCGTCACCGCTACGGTCGCAGGTTCAAATCCTGCCTCGGGCATGGATGTGTGTGATGTCCTTAGGTTAGTTAGGTTTAATTAGTTCTAAGTTCTAGGCGACTGATGACCTCAGAAGTTAAGTCGCATAGTGCTCAGAGCCATTTGAACCATTTTTGTTACAGCAACTGCTTAATAGTGTTGGATTCTGGTTTGTAGTGAGTTTATTCTTATGTAAGTACAGAGAACAAAACCATTGTCCTTTCAGTTAGCCCTCTAAGGGTTCTTTAGCTAATTTAAACATCACTGATTATTATGATTTGTCCTTGCAATATCATACTATTTAATTACATAATAACAAAATTCGTTGTGTTCACATAAAACAATAAAAATGTTATTTTCATTTCTGAGTTAGACTGGTCAGCCTTCAGACCACATTTCCTTTTACAAAAAAATCTTAACGTAGAACATTTCACTTAAACTCCGTTTTTCCTGAAAGACAATGTGATTATTTTGATACCATCTGATGGAGTCCCTCCAAAGCTTCTATCGTTGTGGATGCATGTTATCCATGTCGTTTTGCACAGTTTATTTACATTTAGTTTCATCCAGTTTTTACTCTCTCTTTACTAGGTAATAAAGATTTGTGTGCTTCATTAAACGTCCATTAAGTTCATTTAGCCTGCAACTTAAAAGTGTTAGTATCCTGATATTTACTTCTTCAAATACACAATTATTTTAAAATTGGTCATCTTTACCACTAATTACTATGCAATTAATTTCCTGTTACAAAGAACAAAGGAAATAGAAAATATTTTGATCTCTATATTTATTGCAATTAATATCATAATGAGAATTTAGCTGCTTCTACTGAAGTCTGTTAATGGACCACTTAGGTCGCAAATATCGTACATGACATCATTACTATATAGTCGTAAAGGTAAGTCCAGCTATCTTAGACATTTACTCTTATTTCTTTACTACAGAAACAGTGATGGTTTCTAATCTGCTAATGCATCAGATCAAAAATATTCTACTGACTCAGAGTGAAACAGGAGAAAGCGTTAGGATGTGGAAAGTTCTCAATTTTAAAAGGTCCATTGTAAATAAATTTCAATTTCGAAGTTTTATTATCTGTCTCAATTAATTTTTCATGGTTTTTCATGAAGACACCGTTCCTGATCTTGAACTTAACTGGTTTTAGGTAATTATCATGTCATTTGATTCTTGCCTCAGCATGTTTGTGCATATTTTCTCTGAGCAATTCTTTCTTTTCTGTAACATGTAAGTTTTGTTGTGGTGGAAAATTCAACAATCTCCCACTATGCTTTTCGGTTTAAAATCCGACACAATCTCCTTCGTAATAAACCCGATACTTCTGTGTGATAGTGAGTTCATAATCTCTTCAATCTCTGTCACATATTTGCCTCACACCCTGTGGTTGTTTGGGAAATACATATTGAAACATCAACCCCATTCATGCTTGTAACATTCAGATAGGTTACTCGACGAGTGGTGTGCAGATATACGAATAAATTCTAGTCCTTTGTCTTTGATACCACCAGTCCAAATTTTTTAAATAAATTGAAGTCCATTGTCTGATAATACTGCATTTAGTTTCCTGATTTTTACATACTAGTCTTCTACCAATTTAGTGAACATGCCTTGGCCGTTGATGTACGTGAAATATACAGCTTAACAAATTTGGAAAACATATCTAACACAAGCCATATATATATATATATATATATATATATATATATATATATATATATATATGGTCCGATGAACCCTCTGCCAGCTACCTTAGGTGAATTGCAGAGTAGTCATGTAGTTGTAGGTGTAGATGAAGATAAGCGTCATACACTACTGGACATTAAAATTGCTACACCAAGAAGAAATGCAGATGATAAACGGGTATTCATTGGACAAATATATTATACTAGAACTGACATGTGATTACATTTTCACGCAATTTGGGTGCATAGATCCTGATGGTGTGTACAGGTACAGCTGCCCATGCAGCTTCAACATGATACCACAGTTCATCAAGAGTAGTGACTAGCGTATTGTGACGAGCCAGTTGCATGGCCACCATTGACCATACGTTTTCAGTTGGTGACAGATCTGGAGAACGTGCTGGTCAGGACAGCAGTCGAACATTTTCTGTATCCAGAAAGGCCCCTACAGGACCTGCAACTTGCAGTCGTGCATTATCCTGCTGAAATGTAGGGTTTCGCAGGGATCGAGTGAACGGTAGAGAGCCACGGGTCGTAACACGTCTGAAATGTAACGTCCGCTGTTCAAAGTGCCGTCAATGTGAACAAGAGGTGACCGAGACGTGTAACCAATGATACCCCATACCACCACGCCGGGTGATACACCAGTATGGCGATGACGAATACACGCTTCCAATGTGCGTTCATCGCGATGTTGCCAAACACGGATGCGACCATCATGATGCTGTAAACAGAACCTGGATTCATCCGAAGAAATGACGTTTTGCGATTCGTGCACCCAGGTTCGTCGTTGAGTACACCATCACAGGCGCTCCTGTCTGTGATGCAGCGTAAAGGTTAACCACAGCCATGGTCTCCGAGTTCATAGTCCATGCTGCTGCAAACGTCGTTGAACTGTTGGTGCAGATGGTTGTTGTCTTGAAAACGTCCCCATGTGTTGACTCAGAGATTCGAGACGTGGCTGCACGATCCGTTACAACCATGCGGATAAGATGCCTGTCATCTCGACTGCTAGTGATACGAGGTCGTTGGGATCCAGGACGGCGTTCCGTATTACCCTCCTGAACCTACCGATTCCATATTCTGCTAACAATCATTAGATCTTGACCAACGAGAGCAGCGATGTCGCGATACGATAAACCGCAATCGCGATAAGCTACAATCAACCTTTATCAAAGTCGTAAACGTGATGGTACGCATTTCCCCTCCTTACACGAGGCATCACAACAACGTTTCACCAGGCAACGCCGGTCAACTGCTGTTTGTGTATGAGATATCGGTTGGAAGCTTTCCTCATGTCAGCACGTTGTAGGTGTCGCCAGCGGCGTCAACCTTGTGTGAATGCTCTGAAAAGCTAATCATTTGCATATCACAGCATCCCCTTCCTGTAGGTTAAATTTCGCATCTGTAGCACGTATCTTCGTGGTGTAGCAGTTGTAATGGCAAGTAGTATATATATGCAAAATTTCCAGAAGGTTTGGGCAATGGACTGTAGAGAGCCATTACCAAAATTTCTAAATTATCTTTCGCCTGGATGTTTTGCACAGAATCAGGGCTAGTTATAAGCGTTAATTTTACTTTCTGATATCTATCAAACATTCATAACCTCTCAGTTACTTTTTTGCTCATGTTGATAAACGTAATATTCAGCAATCTTAATAGTGACCTAAAGCCAATGAAAATCAGCTTAGCCACACATTTACTTGGCCATCATACACGCTTTTATTCCCTATTCTCATTCTTTTTTAAGTACAATATACCATGGTAAATTTTAAAATACTTTCGTAATTTGTCACCTACTTCATTCTTAGCATAAAATTTGGTTTCTACTAATTCCCCATCTTCGTCTACATTCTGATAGGACACATATTTTTGCACAGATACTCTATTTTTTCCCTGAACATCTTTGAGATACAGTACTTTAAATGTTTCTGCCATATCCGTTTTATTAATTAAACTGACAGAATCATATGGTAACCCTGACAATGCATCATCTATTCAGTTGTCTACACCTCTTATACACTACATTTCATTGTCAAATTGTTGTATAAATAAAACCTGTGTAGTTAATCTATTTGGCACAAACGATACTTGTTTAAAAATTTCAGCACTGTATGGTCAGTATGAACCACAGCATTGTGTCCCCACAGAAACACCACACAATAGCTACAGCCTTTGTTTCGGAAATAATATATTTTCTCTCATACTTCGATAGAGTTCTACTTCTGAAAGCTATTGTTGACGTTTTTCTTTTCTCCTGCTTCTTCGAAAATAGGAACTGCATTACCACAAAAATGAGTTTCCGTTTTTTGAATAATGAATCTTCTGCCTGACTTGACATGGCCCGCCATGAATTCCCCTGGCGTGTCAAATTTTCACCTCACAGTAGCATTTGCAACGTAAGTCCCCAGTTATTCGCTGGATGTATTCAAATCTCTGTCTTTCCCTGCAGTTATCTTCGCCTACAGTTACCTTCCCCTCTAGAAACTCCCTCTAGTACCATGGAAGTTATTTCCTGATGTCATGACTGGTGTCCTGTCATCCTGTCCCTCACTCTTTTCAGCTTATTACATATGTTCCTTTTCTACCGATTTTGTGGAGAACGTCCACATTCCCTACCTTTCTCAGTCTTTCTATTCTTCTATAGCACCCTATATCAAATGTTTCGATTTTCTTCTTTTCTGGTTTTCCCACAATTCCACTTTCACTATTATAGGATGCTGTACTCCAAACACACATTCTCAAAGATCTATTTTGATACTAATAAAGTTCTCTTGACCAGGAATGTCCTTCTGATCAGTGCTAGTCTGCATCTTATGTCCTCCTTGCTCCTTCCATCAAGGGCTATTTTGCTGCTTTGGTAATAAAATTCCTTGACTTCGTCTACTTCGTGATCCCAACTTCTGATTTTAAGTTACTCGCTGTTCTCGTTTCTGCTACTTATCGTTGCGTTAGTCTTTCTTCGTTTTATTCTCAATCCACATTCTGCACTCATTAGTCTGTTCATTCGATTCAACATATCCTATAATCCTTCACTTTCACTAATCAGAACAACGTCATCGGCGAATCCTCTCAATGTTACCTTTTCGCCCTGAATTTTAATCCCGCACATGAATCTTTCTTTTATTTTCAGTCATCACTTCTTCGCTGTATAGACAGAACAGTAGGAGCGAAACGCTACATTCCGGTTTAACACCCATTTTTAATCCGAACACTTCGTTCTTGATCTTCCAGCTTTATTGTTCCCTCTTGGTTCGCGTACATATTATATATTTCCCGTCTTTCCCTACAGCTTAACCGTATTTTTCTCAGAATTCCAAACGTATTCCACCATTTTACATTGTCTAACGCTTTTTCGAATTCGACAATTCCCATAAAAATCTTGTCTTTCCTTCAGTCTTGCTTCCATTATCAACCTCAACGTCACTACTGCCTCTCTCGTGCTTTTACCTTTTCTAAAGCCAAACTGATCGCCATCTAACAGATCGTCAATGTCCTTTTCCATTCTTCTGTATATTATTGTTGTCAGCAGCTTGGATGCATGAGTTGTTAAGCTGATTGTGCGATAATTATCGCACTTGTGGGCTCTTGCAATCTTCGGAAGTGTTTGGATGATGTTTTACCGAAAGTCTGATAGTATATCGTCAGTCTTATACATTCTAAATACTGACGTGAATAGTAGTTTTGTTGCCACTTCCTACAATGATTTCAGAAATTCCATTGGAATGTTCTCCATCCCTTCTGCGTTATTAGATCTTAAGTCCTCCAAAGCTTCTTTAAGTCCTGACTCTAACGCAGGATCCCCTATCTCCTATCTCTTCCTTATCGACTGCTGTCATTCCTCTATCACGTCATCAGACAAATCGTCTCCCTCGTAGAGGTATTCAGTGTACTGTTTTCAGCTATCAGCTCTCTCCTCTCCAGTTAACAGTGGAATTACTATTGCAATCTTTATGTTATAACGCCAGATGGTAGATTCACCGAAGGTTGTTTGACTTTCCTTTATGCTGAGGCAGTCCTTACGAAGATCAAAGTTGTTCTACCAAGAAGTAACCAAAGAATCCATAAAAAAAAGTTTTCGGTTTCTTCACATTCTTCAATATGAAGAGAGACCATGGTGGCAATTTCTTCAGATACAGGCCACATGATCTATAGATACACGTTACGTGTCATAAATGCAGTGGTTTCCATTGCCTTCTGCATCCTCTTGCTGTTGATAAATGCTGATTCTTCCGCCCTTTTGGGGCAGTTTCCCATTTCGAGGACAAGAGTGTCCTGATCCTCTGACCGCTACTTCGCCCTCTTTGACAAGGCTGAACGAGCGTGAGTTCTTATGCCGGAAGTCTTTGGCTGACATTGCTGATTATTTTTATCCAGAATTTAAACGGTGATGATGTTCGATCTCGGGACCAAGGCCGTTCTGATTAATAGTCAGAAACGCTACTCATAGACTACTGGTCTGATAAAGTGAGACTCGCGTGATGCAACATTTGATCTTTCTCAAGGTCACCTTTTAATTTTTCAGAGACTAGTTGTCACTTTTATCTCCAAATAAAAGCACTATTTTTATTTAGTAGATTACAAAAACCTGGATTATTAAAGGTTTGCCCCACAACACATTTGCTATAAAAATTGTAATACCAAGAAACGATTTTAATTATTCAGTAGATCCTGGTGATGGGCAATCTTTTATTGCTTCTATCTTTCGCAGGTCTTTGGTTATCTATGATGTCATTATAATATGACATAAAAGCTCTACTTTTTTCTTACAAGTCCACGTTTCATTATCTTTAACTCCATTGCACAATGGCTAGAAAATTTCATCATTAATTTGTAATGGTCTTCTCATGAAGACGATGCTGAGAGCAAATCATCAAGATAAATTGTAATTCTGACACCAAGTTTCCCTAATATTCTATCTAGAGCTCGCATAAACTCTGGTACTGACATGTTTGGTTGAAAAGGAATAACCTTATATTGATGGCATTTTCCTGTAAAGAAGAAGCCTATCAGTTTTCTCTATTCCTGCTTCCGAGGGATTTGCCAACATATCAAATCTAAGCTTGTTATGTATCACACGTCACGAAATTTCAACAACATGTCATCAAAACATTCCAGACGATCTGATTACAGTGCTGATACCTGCGTCTTTTTGCTAACCAAAATCAATGGATTATTGTAATGACTCTTTCACCGTTCTACAATTCCACATTAATTTGTTTTTGAACCGACTCTTCCTTGCTAACGCTATTTGAGGAATTGGTCCACGAAAAAATTCACGTGGCACTGCTTCATTTTTGTAGTGGAAATTATCGACCAAGCCAGGTTTATCTGAAAATATTTTTTTATTAATGATTAAAGATGATATATCTCCTTTCTCTGTTTATTTCATACATTTGTCACTTGTTCTATTAGGGTTGGTACTTCACCTTCCAAATGGTAAATTCCGTACACATTTCGAACATGACAGTGCTCTGACCGCTCACTTAATCTGTTACATATAGGTAACATAATTGGTCGCAACAGAGTTTCATGATCCTTGACAATCCCAGTAGTTTCGTCAAAACTTATTTCAATCTTCTCTTTTTCTACTAAATACGTTATCTTCATTTTTTGTGCAATCAGTGATTGCTTTTTTTTTTAATAACCAATCCGTATCCACAATTATTTCGGTATGCAATTGAGGTACTTCTAACAAGTCATGTTCAAATATAACATCTTTAATAGAAAACAGTATTAAAGATTGTGTTTAGTAGGTTTACTACAAACACCAGTAGCTCCTATTAATTTAACAGCCATAACAGACATCTCATCACATTCTGTTTCAGGGTGTTCGTAAAACGACTGAGACAGCACACAGAACTGACTACCACTATCTACTAAAACTTGAGTTTCTGTTCCATGTATTTCTTTAGAAATCGTGATTTGTGAACATCTACAAATCTTGCTCTCTATTTCCAACTGATCGTACAATTCCATCAACTTCGTTACACTCGGAACTGGCATTAATTAAACTTCGATTCGTTTGCGCCCCATTTGACCCATCTTTTCTCTATATTTACAGGTTTCATCTGTATTTCACAGCACCTCTCTTTGACTGATCGGGCCAGCGGCCTTGCCACAGTGGTAACACCAGTTCCTGTCAGACCCCCGAAGTTAAGCACTGCCGGGCTGGGCTAGCACTTGGATGGGTGACCATCCGGTCTGCCGAGCGCTGTTGGCAAGCGGGTTGCACTCAGCCTTTGTGAGGAAAACTGAGGAGCGTCTTGACTGAGAAGTAGCGGCTCCGGTCTAGTAAACTGACATTCGCTCGGGACAGCGGTGTGCTGATCACATGCCCCTCCATATCCGCATCCAGTGACGCCTGTGTGCTGAGGATGACACGGCGGCCGGTCGGTACCTTTGGGCCTTCCATGTCCTGTTCGTACGGAGTTTAGTTTAGTTTAGTTCTCTTTGACTGATCGCCCTTTTCATTTCACACACTTCGTAATTATTAAGATGCCTTACATTCTGATCACTCTTCCTTTTCCACTGTTTTAACCCGTCATTCATTTGATCGAGTTGCTTCAGCCATTCCCTGTCGTCTACTACAGTTTCATCATTGATTGATACACTTAGCTTTGTCGTGACAGGGTGCTGTGCTATTATTGACATACCTGCGCTACAAACGCGCATCTGACTCGTTATTTCTTCAACAACACCTACATTTTCTTCTGATATCGTATTAATTCCACTTCGTATAAGAAGTTCGTCATCCTTAAATTCATTTTAATACACATCATTTTCTATGGAGTCAGCTCGCACTTAAATATATCACCATGCCGGTGGCTATTTAGTCGACTATTTTTGAAGTAATACACTCCTGGAAATGGAAAAAAGAACACATTGACACCGGTGTGTCAGACCCACCATACTTGCTCCGGACACTGCGAGAGGGCTGTACAAGCAATGATCACACGCACGGCACAGCGGACACACCAGGAACCGCGGTGTTGGCCGTCGAATGGCGCTAGCTGCGCAGCATTTGTGCACCGCCGCCGTCAGTGTCAGCCAGTTTGCCGTGGCATACGGAGCTCCATCGCAGTCTTTAACACTGGTAGCATGCCGCGACAGCGTGGACGTGAACCGTATGTGCAGTTGACGGACTTTGAGCGAGGGCGTATAGTGGGCATGCGGGAAGCCGGGTGGACGTACCGCCGAATTGCTCAGCACGTGGGGCGTGAGGTCTCCACAGTACATCGATGTTGTCGCCAGTGGTCGGCGGAAGGTGCACGTGCCCGTCGACCTGGGACCGGACCGCAGCGACGCACGGATGCACGCCAAGACCGTAGGATCCTACGCAGTGCCGTAGGGGACCGCACCGCCACTTCCCAGCAAATTAGGGACACTGTTGCTCCTGGGGTATCGGCGAGGACCATTCGCAACCGTCTCCCGCACACCGTTAGGCCGTCTTCCGCTCACGCCCCAACATCGTGCAGCCCGCCTCCAGTGGTGTCGCGACAGGCGTGAATGGAGGGACGAATGGAGACGTGTCGTCTTCAGCGATGAGAGTCGCTTCTGCCTTGGTGCCAATGATGGTCGTATGCGTGTTTGGCGCCGTGCAGGTGAGCGCCACAATCAGGACTGCATACGACCGAGGCACACAGGGCCAACACCCGGCATCATGGTGTGGGGAGCGATCTCCTACACTGGCCGTACACCACTGGTGATCGTCGAGGGGACACTGAATAGTGCACGGTACATCCAAACCGTCATCGAACCCATCGTTCTACCATTCCTAGACCGGCAAGGGAACTTGCTGTTCCAACAGGACAATGCACGTCCGCATGTATCCCGTGCCACCCAACGTGCTCTAGAAGGTGTAAGTCAACTACCCTGGCCAGCAAGATCTCCGGATCTGTCCCCCATTGAGCATGTTTGGGACTGGATGAAGCGTCGTCTCACGCGGTCTGCACGTCCAGCACGAACGCTGGTCCAACTGAGGCGCCAGGTGGAAATGGCATGGCAAGCCGTTCCACAGGACTACATCCAGCATCTCTAAGATCGTCTCCATGGGAGAATAGCAGCCTGCATTGCTGCGAAAGGTGGATATACACTGTACTAGTGCCGACATTGTGCATGCTCTGTTGCCTGTGTCTATGTGCCTGTGGTTCTGTCAGTGTGATCATGTGATGTATCTGACCCCAGGAATGTGTCAATAAAGTTTCCCCTTCCTGGGACAATGATTTCACGGTGTTCTTATTTCAATTTCCAGGAGTGTAACATTATCTTTGTTGATGAGGCCTTTCATTGCCACCCGCTTAAGTCCACCCCTCTGCTGTTGCGGATTTTCGTTTTGTGGACAGTTATTTTCATGAAAATCACCATTGTGGTTTCCCCTTCTAGGACCGAAGCGCCTTCCTCCTCCTCAACCTCATTCTACACCGGGCGTGTCCGTCCTCACACTATATTCTTTATTTCGATTATTTTATATTTATTATTACTGTAATATGGCCCTTTCTGATTACTATTATAATTATGGCGTCGGTTCACAGTGTTCCGATATCATACGTAGAGTACGATTACTCGTCTTAAGAATACGTTTTTATTGCATTCCCCTAAGTCAATATACACTTGGGCATTCAGAGGTAATTTTGGGTGCTCAAAACCTGTTAAATGCTCAATATTACTGTATACAGCGTTGAAAAAAATCATAACACCGAAAAATAATTAATGTAGAGTTACGAAAGGTCTGGATTACTTTCGTCTAAGTAACTTGTTTATATTGCAGGACCACAGGTTAATGTAAGCGCGAGATGAGCCATTGCACAACTGACACTCTGGTATATTAATAACCAGTGTAACCGCCAGAATGTTGAATGCAAGCATACAAAGGTGCATGCATTGTGTTGTACAGAGACAGCAGGCCAAGGCACCACGTACACACTCTTTAGAGCATTGTGGTTCACAACAACGGTATGTGGGTGAGCTTTAGCCGGTTGGAAACGCCCTGGAAGCCTGTTCATGGGGAGGCAGCAAAACACGTCGAATCATCAGACTGATGTACAAATTTGCAGTCAGGGTGCGTGGGATAACCACGACAGTACTCCTGCTCTCACATGAAATCGCAACCCATACAGTAACTCCAGGTGTAGGTAAAGTGTGTCTAGCACGCAGCCAGGCTAGTTGAAGGCTATCAACTGGCCTAAACAACGCATGGCCTTCACTGGTACCGAGGCAGACCCAATTTTCATCAGAAACCACAACAAACCTCCAACCTGCCCTCCGATGGACCGTTGTTTGCCACCACTGAAGTCCCAAATGACAGTTATACGACCTCGTTCAAACTCAGTGAGGTGCTGATAATTACATCTTTGTTGCCTTAGAGGCATTCTTGACTAAAGTCAACTCACAAAGTCCAATCTGAAAGGTAACTAACGCCCACGACCGTTATAGCGTGTATTTAATTATTATTTGCATCCTCACAGTCGCGCTGCTAGCACCACTCTTACGTGACTGGCTCGAAATTTGAATAGACATTACCTTTCAGATGTAGAAACACGGCTGCCAACTTTCGTTTATCTGGCACAACTCTAGGTATTGCGATTTTTTTTCCGTCGTATAGTTCTTCGCAGTAGGACCACATATCCTTCTCTCCGCCCAGTCAATACAGATGAGCATTCAGGAATTCTTGATATATTTCCTTCTGTTTCGTACGTGACAGAATTCGGTCTCAAATCTGCTAAAAAAATAGATTTAAAAAACTTCTGTTGCACGAGCTGCCAAATTACACACGGCACCACTGAGTTCCGTTGCCTTAATTAATACGCGGTCGTTTTCAACGAGCTCTTTAGGAACCGGACTCCTAAGCTCGTTCATAAAAGTTAGAAGATGGGCCTTTTCCCTATGGATGAAATTACTCTATTTCTGCACTTACGGCTGTTGACATGCCCCTCCTACCTTGAAAGAGGTAACCTATCTTTTGATATCTGCTAGACCTTCAACTCGATCATTCATTTTGTTCGTTTCAGATCTGAAAACTCTCTACCCCTTTGTTTTTTAACTATGAATTTTTTTGGTTTACACTAGTGTCCAAGCTTTGAGTCTTAACCTGAACCTTTGCACTAATTGCAGTTGAAGTTTCGAACAATTTGTTGTTAATCGCTATCTCTAAATCTTGTAATTATGTTTCTGTCCCCTATCGTTTTGGTCCTGCACAGTGTGTCCTTTCAAACCGTCTACAGATCGATTCAGTTCAGTTTGGAACCTTCACTTATTCTGTATTCCCTATCACTGAGTATTTTAATTTAGCTGTTGATTACGCATCAAGACTACTACAAATATTTTCTTGTCTTTGAATAACTATTACAATTTTACTATTCATTATTTCAATCTACTCTCCACGAAATCCATGCCGTTGCGCACAGTCTAATGTCTCCGTTAATTCTATAGTCATTGTACCGTTGAAATGCTGTAGCCTCCTTTTTAAATGTTTGCTTATTGATTTACTTAAAGAATCTACTGGTTTTATGGTCACTGAATCTATCTTATTACTCAGTTCGCTGTGCTTACTGTCCATCTCATCGGTCAAAGTCTCTATCTGGTTAATTTTAGTGCTATTCAATTCATTTTGTTTAGCGTACAAGAAACCTACATCGTTTTTAAGTCATTCCGCATTGACGGATTGTAAGAACTTTTCGTTGTGCGTCAATTAATCCGAAGAATCTATTTTATTGCTCATTTGTCTACCAAAATTTTAAGCATTTGCATGATCGTATCCACGACGCATGTCTGATTCTGTTTTCGTTTCAGCCTCGTCTGTATACCCCTTATGTGCCGCAACTGTCTCTTCCATAATTTCCTGATAGGATTCTATGATCTTTTGTTTTACCATTATCTAACTTGGGTCTCGCAGGTATGTTGGATTATTTTTTTCGCAGTTGCTAGCTGGCTTAGTATTACATATTCCTGCGCTCAACTAATGAGTTTATAGTGGGCACTCCGCCTCTATTGTCGGGTTCAACGTTCCTTCAACTTACCGTTCGACATATGAGACTCGCTACTTACAACTGTATTTCAATTAATTTTAAATATACATAGTCTCAGGACACCAATATGTTTTACATATGACGTTCTATCGACAAACTGAGGCAACTTATGACGTAACCAGACTCTTCTATACTCATGATTTGAATGACACGTTTACCTGATGTTCCCTGTTTAATAGGAAAATGTATCGAGTCTGAAGAACAATGCTGGCCGGAAGAATGCATATAGTTATGACCTGATCGCGTTCGAACGGATATTTATCGAGTACAACAAGGACCGAAAAAGAAATTTTGTAATACATTAAATAAATTACTGGAGCTAACAATAATTCTGAATAGGTGAGTCTAATGGTATGAAATTTAGGTTGCATATAATTAATTACGTCAGCTCAAAAACGAGCAAAAGGTAAAATTGGTTAATGACTGAACTGACAATGAAACTGCATAATACTTATAAGTGTAAAGTTAGGCAGTAGAGGGACAAAACTGTCCACGTGCAAGTTTGAGTGTAAAGTCACTTGTACCGTCAACAGTATGACATTCATTGGTAATGTTTTGAGATTATTTGCAATTAATGAAAACCAGTAATACTAACTATTAACGTCACGCTAAATATATTGAATTACGTTACTCACTGTAACGGGACTTGTTGTCATGTTCGGGGAAACAAATACTCAAGTCTTGGGTTGTCATAAATGTCGGTACTAAAATTGGCCTGGAAAAACCAACCTATACTGAGCACAAAACTTCTATAAATATATTAGAAAGGAAGAAAGGGTAACGTAAGTTACTTACATGTATAAGTTTTACTCATATTATTTTATGGACAATCTATCAAAAATTTGCTTGTATTGGAAGACAAAAATTCTGAGAGTGTATGTTTGAAACACAGCATTCTAGGATAGTGAGTCATGAACTGTGAGAAAACTGGAACTGAAGAAGCTCGAAGTGTACGATAAGTGGGTCCTATAAAACATATTAAAAATTATTTGGGCTGATAACGTAAGGAATGAAGAGGCTCTACACAGAATCAGGAGAGAAGGAACATGTGATAAACAACAAGAAGTGTTGGGGCAATAGGACATGTTTGAGACATCGGGGAATAAATTACGCGACACTGGAGGGCCACTTGGCAGGTAAAATCTGTAGGCGAAAACAGTCTGTAATATATCCAACAAACAACGGGCGACTAGCTGTGTAACGAAAGTTTGAAGCACAGTATTGTATGGTAGTGAAACATGGACTGTGAGAAAACCGGAGCAGAAGAGAAAAGAAGCATTTGAGATACGGTGCTACACCGAATGTTGAAAATTAGGTGGACTGATAAGGTATGGAATAAGGTGGTTCTGCGCAGAATCGGAGGAGAAAGGGAATATGTGGTAAACACTGGCAACATGAAGGGACAGGATGATAGAACATCTGGTAAGGCATCAGGGAATGACTTCATGTCACTAGAGGGAGCTGTAGAGGTCTAAAACTGTAAAGGAGGACAGAGATTGGAATACATCCAACAAAGAGTTTCAAACTGCCTCATTTTACCTTCCTCAGCATATTTAAAAGTTTTCCCAAAAAATTTAGAATGTGAAAATATTGTGCCCTTTTTCACAAGCAATTCATTTCACATTCCACAAACTACCCTAACTGTAAATCGGTCACACCATCGCTGTAAGTCGCTCATACCCATCCACTCCTACTTATCTATCCTCACTCACTCATTTTGCCCAACTCATTGTCTAATTGTGCCTGACTGTCCCTGCCTCCTGTCTCACTGCCACAGTCTCCTTCGTTCTATCCTACTACTAGTGTTTTCTCTCACTGTCACTGTCTAACTGCTCTCTCTCTTACTATCTCATTCATTCCTTCAAACTGCTGCTGTCTCTTCTCTCTATCTCTCATGGACCCTGTCATTATCACTGACTCTCAGCCACCCTTGGCTCTGTCTCTTTCACCCATTTCCTAGCACTATTCTATTACTGTCAACTACTTTCCATTGCCACATTTTCCCTCTCGATTTCTCATTCGCTCCTATACCACAATCACTGTCTACCATAGTCTAGTATTTATTACTTTTCCGTCTGTTTGCACTGTTAGTGTCTCCTTCTCTCTCAGCTTTAAAAAAAAGCGAGTATGTTTGCATGCCAAAATTTTCGGGAAAATTTTTGAGGGTTCTGAGGAAGAAATGAGGCAGTTGGTACCCCACTTTTCCGATTCTTTTAAATAGGAGCAGAGTCGACTTCCTTATGCACTATTACAACTATTGATTACGGAGACACTTTACAGCACATATCTTCGTTCTAAGTCACTTAATTAACTACGTTTGCGCCTCATACCAGATTTTATGTGCGCATTTTACGAGTACGAGTAGGTTAACTTTGAAACTCAGTATCTCGGATACGGATAAAGATATGAAGAAATTTTTCAAGGTTATTCATGATCGGAGCTTAGGAACATGTTATAAAAATGATAGCCATATGCTTTGCATAGCCGTCTTGCAATCCACGGCTCGGCTTTCACACCCAAAAACCACGTTTTGGGGTGTTTCTAGATAACGGATAAAGATTTCTGAAAGCAGGAAGACGGCGCTTTCGGTCAAATATCTAGAGCATAAACTGTTAAAATTTGAGTTACCTTCTGTGGTTAGTTATTTACATATGTGCTGCTGACGGCGAACAAATGGTGGAAAGCGCTTTTTTCAGGTTTTCTCAGCGGCCGCCCATGAAATAAATGGTTTGTCCATAAGCCCCTTAATGAGAATCGTAGACTACTTCCATTGCAAAAAGAGCCAACCGATTTGCTCCATTTGTCTTAGCTGGAGGAGTGTGAAGCATTCAATCTTTGATCCCGTATTGTTGGATAGTTAGTCAGATGATTCTCCTGTTGCTTGTAGGAATGGTCCCTAGCGCAAGAGCTGTCCAAAACACTTGACCCTACCTTTCTATCACCGATAGAATCCGAGGTATAAGCCCAGGAAAAATCCCATTTTTCTGCGCGGCATTTTGGAACGTATATTGTCGCACGCATAGAGGTTTGTGTCATAGTGACCAAAATCTTTACAATTATTAGCGTACGTTAGAAAGTTTTCCACCTTGTCCACTATAGCTCAACGAAAACAGTTCTTCGGTATATTTACTCGTTCTGGGTACATTTGTGATGGGCTCTCATAATTATTAAATACTTCAGAGTTGTTTTCCTGACAGTTTTATTTTCTTTGAAGTCAGATGGAACTGTATCCAGCAACTCATCAATTTTTATGCTGTGACTCTCACATTTCTTTCTGCAATGGAGACATGGTTATAACACTTACAGGAAAAAGCGAAAGGTTCCAACAGTCTTGTGAGATCTATCAAATTTTCTGCTCGTGGTGGTAATGGTACCGAAATTTCCCTACAAAGGGCCATTTTATTGGGCAAAAATATCTCGTTTGAATTACCATTGGTAGGGTGGTGCTACATTCATCTACTCAGGTGTGACAAAGTGGCCAAAAAATGTACGTAGAATGGGTGCCACGCCAGAACCCCGGCCGTTAATCCGATTAGTGAATTGGAACCGTGCCTGCTCGCCGCTCTGCACTCAGAGCCAAATTTTCACGGTTCTCAGCTGCGCTGCTCCACTAGTAAACACCATATTTTGCTTTGGAAATGGTTTATTTTATGCACCGGGAAAAGTAATGGGAAAGAAATGTGCAAAATGATATACAAAATGTTTGCGAAAGAAGGCAGCATCCCAGAACTGGAACACTTATAATTGTTCCGCTACGTACAAGGAAGGAGAGAGACAAGAGCTACGAAGTGTAGACTTCCTGGTTTCATCTCGATAATGTACGAAATGTTAACGAAATTTTTAGGTAACGCACAGAAGAAAGTTCTATTTTATTTGGAAAAAGCATATTTCTGCTATTAGCTGTTAAAATTTGTTTCTTCTCTATCGCTTTTCACTGTGTGGCGTTATCACCAAATGTGCGCGATTGTAATTGTGTCAAGGCACAGCGTGTTTACATTGAGGTGACCAGAGTCAGGGGATACGTTCTAATGTCGTGTCGGACCTCCTTTTGCCCGGGGCAATGCAGCAGCTCGATAAGGAATGGAGTCAACAAATCGTTGTAGGTCCTCTGCAGAAACACTGAGAAATTCTGCTTATGTAGTCTTCCAAAATTGCGAAAGTGTTGCCGATGCAGGATTTTCTGCACGAACAGTCCTCTCAATTATGTCCCATAGATGTTCGATGGGACTCACATCAGGCGATCTGTGTGGCCAAAGCCTTCGCTCGAATTGTTCTACATGTTTTTCAAATCAATCGCGAACGACTGTGGCCCGGTGATACGGTGCGTTGTTTGGGAACATGAAGTCCATGAACGGCTTCAAATAGTCTCCAAGCAGCCGAAAGTAACCATTTCCAATCAATGATCGGTTCAGCTGGACCGAAGGACCCAGTCTATTCCATGTAAACATAACTCACCTGCCCACACGATTATGGAGCCACCACCAGCTTGCACAGTGCCCTGTTCACAACTTGGATCCATTTCTCTGAAGGCTGTGTTCCACACTCGAAGACTACCATCAGCTCTTACCATTTGAAATCAAGACTCATCTGGGCAGGTCACGGTTTTTCAGTCGTCTACGGTCCAACAGATATGGTCACGAGCTAATGGATATGTTCGGAGTACGTGCCACACTGATTTCCGCGGTGGTTCAGACAGTGTTGCTTGTATGTTAGTCCTAATAATTTGTAAGGTGTCAGGCAAATCCAACACCTTCCATGAAAACCCTGACATGATAAGCAAATCCAGTAATATGTCACATAGCTCCGAATAAATCGCGACATTAAATTAACCAAAGTAATACGAGTAACGAGTGAGCAAATGGAATACCACAGACTAACACAAGAATGCCTAAATGCATGTCATACCTTCCCACCGTGAAACAGACGCAGTTCCGAGGGGAGAAACGAGAACAGAAGCCGAGAGCAGAACCGTGTTAAGCTGGAAGGCCCTGCGATAAGGGACCGACACCCACGCCGCCAGCTAACCGCTAGGACCACCCCCAGCCCATGTTAAAAGCTAGAGCCCTCCAGAGGAACAGAATAAATCTTACAATAACACTAAAAGGGCCACCCCAGCCGCAAGTTTTAGCGTGAAACTTTTTCGCGTCTCTGTTACGTCAGGACCACCCCCCAGCCCATGTTAAAAGATAGAGCCCTCCAGAAGAACAGTATAGATCTTATGATAACACTAAACGGACCACACCAGCTGCAAGTTTTAGCGTGAGACTTTTTCGCGTCTCTGTTACGTTGCAAACTTTAAAAACATTGCCCCACCACGAAAAGTATAACGTTTCCCATTGGATAGACAGAATTTTTGTAGGTGGAGCTTAAGGTTAACATTGAGACCGTGATTGGTCAGATGAAAACACAGCCAGATAGTTTTTTTTGAACCAACTTCGGTAAATTGTAGTAAGGAGAAGTTAGGAGAGAGTTGCTTCCGAGACGGCGAGGTGAGCGGAGCTGTGCTGTCCGCCGCCCCCTGACGAACACCAACAAGGTAATGAACGCACGCGATGCCGCATAACAGCGCATAAAGCTTCACTCAGAACTGCAGAAGTCTCATCTGTTACACCCCGTTTTTGCGTAATACTAGTGTCGATCGTCAATTAAAGCTCATGGTGTTCACATTTGCCACTTGAAGTAAAAATCTGAAACGCGATGATTTTTCTGTTATATAGTTATTGAGAAGCCACATCAGCCACAGTAATTTACGACAAGTTAGATAAGTAATTAAAGATAATTGAGGGTCACTGTAGACCATTTTGATAGTTTTCTCTCTTGTGAAACTTAATTTAAACCTAGATTATAGATGTGATATGGCACAGGTCATCCTTCGATCCATTGTAGAACTTGGAAACCCACTCAGGGAATATTCGTTCACATTTTTGTTGAACGCAGTTGGTTTTTATCATCCTGTATTAAAACATTTCCTTTTATCAATAGTGCAATTTATAAACAATGTTTTGTGAGTAGAATAAAATTTCCAATGGTAAACTTAACCGATTTTTCGACATTATCTTACCAGCTAACTAAAAATAGGAAAGCCTTGAACCCCTTCCACTAAATTTAGTTAGTATTAAGATTCTTTTACAGGGAGTGCAGTGGAGCTGACGCTGAAATCATTAAGTATTTTGTTATATCGTCGCTAGTCTCACTGTACTCTTCTGAACTCCACATGTCATGTGTGGTCTGACGTCTCCTTACCAGCAACAGGTCCCAGGTTCAAACTAGTCAATTCCCTAAAAAACATGCTCAGAGCGTCGTTGCGCGAAAGTGGTAGGGAGACACGATATAGAACAGACAGACACCACGCAGAATGTTAGAAATTCTACGCAAACGCCGCTGCAGTTGGTCGTTAAATGTAGGCTGTCGGCCACTGCGTTGTCCGTGGTGGGAGGTAAAGCCTGAAATTTGGTAATCTTGACATACTCTTGGCACAAGGAATCACAAAAATCGGATTCTCTGATGTCGAATTCTCTAACGATTCCGTAAATGGAATGTCCCATATGTCTAGCACCAACTACATACCGCATTCAAAGCCTTTTAATTCTCGAGGTGTTGCCATAATCCCCTCGGAAACCTTTTCACATGAATTACCCGAGTACAAATGACAGTCCCGCCAATGCATTGCCCTTTTATACCATGTGTAAGCGATACTACCGCCACCTGTATACGTGCGCGTCGCTATTCCATGACTTTTGTCACCTCATTGTATATGGACCTTGTTAAGGCAATTTCTAAATTATACATGTTCCACATTTGTATGCCTCATGTAGGGCGGAAATGTGTGGTTGATCCATTGATGTACAATGTTTTCTCTTTGAAGATGATTGCAACAATCAAAACTGGTAGACAATAAACATAAAACTGCACATGTAATGGCACAAATATGGTTTTTACAAATTATTTAACAGCCGTAGGCAAATCACATACGAAAAACTCTATTTGTGTGTTGGCTGGGCTGACAAACAAGCTAACTCTGGAACGGAGTTATAGCACGGAGCAGTCAGTATGAACTATCACAGATTTTAACAAAATATTTGACTCAAGTTCAACTAAAGCTGTGTCAATACTCCTTGATAAAAAGGGCGCTCATTCGACCTATGTTACCGTGTTGTGGATAAAGCGGCAACTTCCGTTGAACCTGATCGGGGCAGTGGGAAATCAGGCAAAAGAGGAGTTAAGCAAGGACATTCTGTATCACCTACGTAAGTAATCATATCTTAAACTGAGAAGATGAGAAGGAATATATCTTAACGGAACAACTTGAGCCAGCTACTTTTGCTGGATTCGCCGTATTATTTACTTCTAGTGTAAATTAACTTCAATGCCGTATGGAAGAACGTAAAAGAACAAGTCTGAAAGTAAGCCTGAAAGTCAGTTACAGTAAAACTAAAATATTGTATTAACATAAAATCGTAACTAGTTGTAAAAAGCATTATACTCACAGGTCAATTAAAGATTTTTTTATATACAGACAGCTGAAATACGACTGGGCGGATGACAAAAGAAGCAACTAGAAGAGTACAAATGGTATGAATTACTTTTGATATACTATTGCAGATTACATGGTTGATACTATGCCTGTCGCGATCCAATTGGTGTAGATATGGAAGTGACAAGATCATGTTAGTATGGTGCTCATCTGTGATTGCAAGAGAATAGATAGCCAGTAATCGCCGGAATGTAGTCTTTATCTGTTTGCTGTGGTTCACTGTGCGTTCTGTTTTGATAAAAGCTGTTTACTCTGTTTCCCCTTTACTTCTGTGAGACGGTACAGCAGTGTGACGGGTACGTGAAGTGTGATTCCTCAGTGTTTGGGCGACGTTGTTGGCAGCCATTATCGTTGATAAGTATTTTGGTGATGTCGGTTGGCAGACATTGTGGTTAAGCAGTGTATGAGCGATGATGATTTGGCTGTCATTATGCTCCTTTAAGCCATTGTCAATTTAGCTGCATTCCTTGAGTTGAGTTAATGTTGCCTCCTCAAATGAGCTTGTGTCCTTGTTAAACTGTGTATGTTACTGCATTGGTTTTTAATGTGCGAGGGGTTTGTGTTTGAGAACCAAGATTCTTTCTCTTTCGTCACCTGCTAGTGTTAAGTTGGCTTGTCTTCTGCTTACATATCCCTGCAACTGTTTGTCTTTGAAGTCATGCAAAGGACTGTGATGTTTTATTGGGAGGTCAAGTTATGAAGTTTACTATCATTTAATTGCTGTTAAATATTTACTACACTGATAGCGATAAATTGTGTAAGAGATGGTTCGATGTAGGTGAAGGGTGTTAATCTTAGTTACCACCATTTAAATAAATGAAGGTTAGTGCACCAGTTGCGCCAAAGTAATTGATCTATATTCATGATGCATATTTTGTAGAGTTTTGTGCCGAAGATTTGTTTTTGAGGAAATCTGCAACTGTTGTATTGTATTGCACTGGGGACCTAGAAACGACGGAGAGGCTTCGTCCCCGCCGTAGCCCTGAGTGGTACAGAAACCTACAACAGGCTACAGCAGTTCGCTCACCCCACCGCCGCCCCACACCGAACCCAAGGTTAGTGTGCGGTTCGGTCACCCAGTGGACCCCCCCCCCCCCCCCCCCCCCCACCCTCGGCCCCTTCGGGAATGTCTCACACCGGACGAGTAACCCCAATGTTTGCGTGGTAGAGTAATTATGGTGTACGCGTAAGTGGAGACAGTGTTCGCGCAGCAATCGCCGACACAGTGTAACCGAGGCGGAATAAGGGGAACCAGCCCGCATTCGCCGAGGAAGGTGAAAAACCGCTTTAAAAACTATCCACAGACTGGCCGGCACACCGGACCTCGACGCTGATCCAGCAGGCGTATTCGTGCCGAGGACCGGCACGCCTTCCCGTCCGGAAAGCAGTGCGTAAGACCGCACGGCTAACCGGTCGGGCAAAATTGCTAATTATTTTTAAAACCCTTTAAATATTGTTGTAACATTGTTTTGAAACTGATCTTCAGCACTGTTTTATTATCACTTTTGGTGTACGATTTTGCTTTATTAGTGTATATACATTAAGGCGACAAAAGTCATAACGATATGCACATTTACAGATGGCGGTAGTATCGCGTACACGAGGTATAAAAGGGCTGCTCATTGACGGAGCTGTTATTTGTACACAAATGATTCATGCGAAAAGGTTTTCCAACCTGATTATGGCTGCACGACGGAAGTTAAGACTCTGAATGCGAAGTGGTAGTTGAAGCTAGGCACATGGCAATGCTGTTTCGGAAATCGTTTGTGAATTCAACATTCTGAGACCAGCAGTGTCAAGAGTTTCCCGAGACTACCGAATTTCAGGCATTATCTCTCACCACTAACAACACAGTGGCCGATGGCCACCAGCCGCAGTGGCCGAGCGGTTCTAGACGCTTCAGTCTGGAACTGCGCGACCGCTACGGTCGCAGGTTCGAATCCTGCCCCGGGCATGGATGTGTGTGATGTCCTTAAATTAGTTAGGTCTAAGTAGTTCTAAGTGTAGGGGACTGATGACCTCACATGTTAAGTCCCATAATGCTCAGAGCCATTTGAACCATGTGGCCCGATGCCTTCACTTAACAGTCGAAAGCAGGGGCATTTGCGTAGAGTTGTCAGTGATAACAAGAAAAACAACGCTACGTGAAATAGCCGCAGAAATTCCTTGGGACAGTGCGGCGAAATCTGGGATTAATGGGCTATGGCACCAAACGACCTATGCAAGTACCTTCGTTAAAAACACATCACCTGCAGCACCTCTCCTGATGTCGTGACCATATCGGTTTGACCCTAGATTGTAAATCAGTTAACTGATCAGATGACACCCGCTTTAAGTTGATAAGAGCTGATGGTAGGGTTAAAGTGTGGCAGAGACATGTGTGGCAACCAAACCGATCACTGACGGGAAATGGCTGTGTTCGGCTACTTAGAGAACATTTGCAGCCATACATGGACGTCAAGTTGGCAACCAACGCTGGAATTTTTATGAATGACAATGCGCTATGCCACAGACAGACTCTTCGCGATTGGTTTGAAGAGCATTCTGTATAATTCGAGCAAACGATTTGCCCATCCAGATCGGCCGAGATCAATCCCATGGAACAGTTATTGAATATAATCGTGAGGTCAATTTTTTGCACAAAATCCTGAACCGGCAACACTTTCGCTGTTACGGTCGGCTATAGAGGCAGCATGGATCAATATTTCTGCAGGGACTTAAAATGACTTGTTGAGTCCATGCCACGTCGAGCTGCTGCACCACGCTGGCCAAACGGTGGTCCGACGACATATTAGGAGGTACCCCACGACTTTTATCACTGCAGTTTACGGCTGCTTGTTGTTTTTTATAATATTCCTAAAAGATTACAGCCAAATACTTTTGCTGTGAGTTGTAATGTGAAAGATTTTTTTCTTACTGCCAAATGTGATGGAATATACTTGGAGGTTAAACACTGATATGTTCAGATGTGGTGAAAGGGCTGTTCACGGTGAGTTTTTATTAATAAATGAAGAACTGATATTTGTCCAATATAAGTACGAGCGCGCTCCTCTCTCCCATGTACATGCTCCCTACCAGCAATTATGTATTGTATAACATGACAGGTACTTATTATTTTTGCGCCAGTGAAATATCTGTGAAATCTGTGATGCTCTATGAAACTGGTAGTGCCATATTTGGAAATTGTGTATGTTGATTTAACGGCGTAAATAAGTGGGAGTTACTTTATTGTGAGGCCACGTACAAAAACAATCAGCAAGATTCTGTATTAACAAAAATCTACACATAGTCTGTCATTTTGTATACGTACCACGATAGTTTAGCAAACTGTACCTAAGAACACACTATGACTCGGACACACGTTTCTGGCCCGTTGACGGGGTAGTTAATATCTTTACGTAACATCTGAAGTCCTGATGCTGAAACTGTGTCTTCAAAAAAAAATGGCTCTGAGCACTATGGGACTTAACATCTATGGTCATCAGTCCCCTAGAACTTAGAACTAATTAAACCTAACTAACCTAAGGACATCACACAACACCCAGCCATCACGAGGCAGAGAAAATCCCTGACCCCGCCGGGAATCGAACCCGGGAACCCGGGCGTGGGAAGCGAGAACGCTACCGCACGACCACGAGCTGCGGGCAAACTGTGTTTTCGAAATGTACATTGGCAACGTAAAAACGCTAGGGAAAGACAGTAGACACATTTCATTATGTCAGTTTCCAAACCAAATAGAATTTCAAAGAAAGGCATGTCTGACACAGAAAGTTTACAGTCTTTTTGTAGTGACTTACCGTAAGACATAGCCTTCTGTAACCACCCATACTTCGAAACCAGAGGGCTGTTCGGAGAGTAGGGAGAGTTGTAGGTTGGGAATTATTAGGAAAGAGAGAGTGGTAAAAGGACTAGGGAGCAGATTCTAGTGGAAGACGTAATTACGAGTGTAACGAAAATGGTGGACAGAGCAATAAATTTCTGTTCTGGATTCCAAGAGATAAGTGCAGACCAAGAAGCCGTTTTTGTGGTAGACGACATTACAAGACGTGTAGGTGGAACACGGTGTGTGTAGCTAAAGATCGTAATACAGGGTTATTACAAATGATTGAAGCGATTTCACAGCTCTACAATAACTTTATTATTTGAGATATTTTCACAATGCTTTACACACACATACAAAAACTCAAAAAGTTTTTTTAGGCATTCACAAATGTTCGATATGTGCCCCTTTAGTGATTCGGCAGACATCAAGCCGATAATCAAGTTCCTCCCACACTCGGCGCGCAGCATGTCCCCATCAATGAGTTCGAAAGCATCGTTGATGCGAGCTCGCAGTTCTGGAACGTTTCTTGGTAGAGGAGGTTTAAACACTGAATCTTTCACATAACCCCACAGAAAGAAATCGCATGGGGTTAAGTCGGGAGAGCGTGGAGGCCATAACATGAATTGCTGATCATGATCTCCACCACGACCGATCCATCGGTTTTCCAATCTCCTGTTTAAGAAATGCCGAACATCATGATGGAAGTGCGGTGGAGCACCATCCTGTTGAAAGATGAAGTCGGCGCTTTCGATCTCCAGTTGTGGCATGAGCCAATTTCCGCGGGCTACGCGTGAACTTGCCCGCACGCGTTCAACCGTTTCTTCGCTCACTGCAGGCCGACCCGTTGATTTCCCCTTACAGAGGCATCCAGAAGCTTTAAACTGCGCATTACCATCGCCGAATGGAGTTAGCAGTTGGTGGATCTTTGTTGAACTTCGTCCTGTTATGACTGACTGATGTGAGTGCATTTCAAGCACGACATACGCTTTCTCGGCTCCTGTCGCCATTTTGTCTCACTGCGCTCTCGAGCGCTCTGGCGGCAGAAACCTGAAGTGCGGCTTCAGCCGAACAAAACTTTATGAGTTTTTCTACGTGTCTGTAGTGTGTTGTGACCATATGTCAATGAATGGAGCTACAGTGAATTTATGAAATCGCTTCAATCATTTGTAATAGCCCTGTACATAGGGGAGTCTAGAGCTAATGGACCTATGTTCTGTTAAACTGGAACTGGAACGCTGGGTAGCGTTCATAGGAGTTGTGAACACTCTTCTGTGGTTCCAAAATAGCTGTATGTGTTTCATATTAAAAATCATGACATGCGTACTATATCCACTCCATCCAGTAATAACAAGTTTTGGACTCAAGTGTGGCTTAGCTGCGATCTCGTATAAATTCACAGTGGTGGTTGTGTTTGTATCATGTGATCTTTGGAGATTTCGTAACGACCGTATCAGCCCAAGATCTGGTTTTTTGCAAGCTAACTCGAGAGTATATTGGGTGTAGGAATCCACGTCGGTGCTTGCGGAAATCGTATTGATCCCTACAGAGTAGTAGTTTTCGTCTTCAGAGAACTCACAATACGCGAACAAAAAACATATTCCAAAATATTCAACATATTGTTGTCAAAGAAATAGGTCTTAGTTCCGCGATTTGTGCTGAGGCACTTCGTGTATACTGAGGTGGCAAAAGTCACGGGAAAAATCCTTCTGCCCAGCGAAATGCAGTAACTTGGCATAGCATGGACTCGGCAAGTTGTTGGAAGTACCCTGAAGAAATATTCAGTCAGGCTGCCTCTGTTGCCGCCCATAATTGCGGAAGTGTTGCCAGTGCAGGATTTTGTGCACAAACTGACCTCTCGATTATGTTCCATAAATATTCGATGGGATTCTTGTCGGGTGATCTGGGCGGCTAAACCATTCACCTGATTTGTCCAGATTGTTCATCAAACGCGAATAATTGTGGCCGGGTGACACTGCATAGTCGTTTGGGAACATGAAATCTATGAATGGCTGTAACTGGTCTCCAAGTAGCCGAACATAAGCATTTACAATCATTAGTTCAGTTGGGCCAGAGAACCCAGTCTATTCCATGTAAACACAGACCACAGTGTTATGGAGCTACCACCAGTTCACACAGTGCCTTGTTGAAAACTTGGGTCCATGTCTAACATTCTGCGTGGTGTCTGTTTGTTCTAAGTCGTATCTCCCTACCACTTTCGCGCAACGACGCTCTGAGCGTGTTTTTTAGGGAATTGACTAGTTTGAACCTGGGAACTGTTGCTGGTAAGGAGACGCCAGACCACACATGACATGTAGAGTTCAGAAGAGTTCAGTGAGACTAGCGATGATATAACCAAATACTTAATGATTTCAGCGTCAGCTCCACTGCACTCCCTGTAAAAGAATCTTAATACTAACTAAATTTAGTGGAAGGGGTTCAAGGTTTTCCTAGTTTTAGTTAGCTGGTAAAATAACGTCGAAAAAGCAGTTAAGTTTACCATTGGAAATTTTATTCTACTCACAAAACATTGTTTATAAATTGCACTATTGATAAAAGGAAATATTTTAATACACGATGATAAAAACCAACTGCGTTCAACAAAAATGTGAACGAATATTCCCTGAGTGGGTTTCCAAGTTCTACAATAGATCGAAGGGTGACCTATGCCATATCACATCTATAATCTAGGTTTAAATTAAGTTTCACAAAAGAGAAAACTATCAAAATGGTCTACAGTGACCCTCAATTATCTTTAATTACTTATCTAACTTGTCGTAAATTACAGTGGCTGATGTGGCTTCTCAATAATTATATAACAGAAAAATCATCGCATTTCAGATTTTAACTTACGTAGCAAATGTGAATAGCATGAACTTCAATTGACGATCGACACTAGCATTACGTAAAAAGGGTATGTAACAGATGAGACTTCTGCAGTTCTGAGTGAAGCCTTATGCGCTCAAAAATGCGGCATCGCGTGCGTTCATTACCTTGTCAGTGTTTGTCAGGGGGCGGCGGGCAGCACAGCTCCACGCACCTCGCCGTCTGGGAAGCAACTCTCTCCTAACTTCTCCTTACTACAATTTAACGAAGTTGGTTGAAAAAAACTATCTGACAGTGTTTTCATCTGACCAGTTAGGGTTTCAATGTTAACCTTAAGCTCTGCCTACAAATATTCTGTCCATCCAATGAGAAACGTTATACTTTTCGTGGTGGGGCAATGTTTTTAATGTTTGCAATGTAACAGAGACGCGAGAAAGTCTCACGCTAAAACTTGCGGCTGGTGTGGCCCTTTTAGTGTTATCGTAAGATCTATACTGTCCTTCTGGAGGGATCTAGCTTTTAACATGGGCTGGGGGTGGTCCTGACGGTTAGCTGGCGACGTGGGTGTCCGTCCCTTATCGTAGGGCCTTCTAGCTTAACACGGTTCTGCTATCGGCTTCTGTTCTCCTTTCTCCCTTCGGAACTGCGTCTGTCTCACGGTGGGAAGGTATGACATGCATTTAGACATTCTTGTGTTAGTCTGTGGTATTCCATTTGCTCACTCGTTACTCGTATTACTTTGGTTAATTTAATGTCACGATTTATTCGGAGCTATGTGACATACTACTGGATTTGCTTATCATGTCAGGGTTTTCATGGAAGGTGTTGGATTTGCCTGACACCTTACACATGTCTTCGAGGGGTCTGCGCCACACTCGAACCCTATCGTCAGCTCTTACTAACTGAAATCGTGACTCATCCCACCAGGAGACGGTTTTCCAGCGTCTAGGCTCCAACCGATATGGTCATGAGTCCAGGAGAGGCGCTGCAAGACATGTTGCGCTGTTAGTAAAGGCAACCCGCCAGTCGTTTGCTGCCATAGCCCACTAACGCCAGATTTGGTCACACAGACTGATACGATCTTCGTTCACTTCACATTGATTTCTGTGGTTATTTCCGTAGTGTTGCTTGTGTGTTAGCACTGACAAAAATGGTTCAAATGGCTCTGAGCACTATGGGACTCAACATCTGTGGTCATCAGTCCCCTAGAACTTAGAACTACTTAAACCGAACAAACCTAAGGACATCACACACATCCATGCCCGAGGCAGGATTAGAACCTGCGACAGTAGCGGTCACGCGGTTCCAGACTGAAGCGCCTAGAACCGCACGGCCACATCGGCCGGCGTTAGCACTGACAATTCTACGCAAACGCCGCTGCTCTCAGTAAAGGCTATGCTGTCGATGGTGAAAGGTAATTTCCGTCGGAAACCTTTTCACATCACTCACCTTATTGTAAATGACAGCTCCCCCAATGCGCTGCAGACTTTAATATTTCAGCCTCCAACGTTTCAATTCCCGTTTAGGTGCGATCATAATCAGCCGTTAACGGAATCTGTGACTATTCCATTGACATTCTGGAAACCTTATGAGAAAGGACTTGCAGAGGCGAACACTAACGACGTTATTTCGTTTAGTAGGGGAGGGACATCACGGGAGACCCTCACTGAACACCAGTAACCGACGTTGCAATAGAGGCGTTGTGTATCACAGAGAGAATCACTATTCAAATTCCAACAGCGTGTGTACCAAGAAGTGCAACACTTTGTATTACTTCGTCCCGCACTGTTTTAGCGTGCAATTAATATAATGGTTATTATCTTGTGACTTCATGTTCGGTTGTCGAAAAAAAATGAAATTTACGTAGTTCGAAAATTTGGCTTCGTGGAATATCTCATTTGAAATCCGATATACGCTTCATCAAATCGATTTCCACTGGTAATGGTCTGTTAAACCGCGCACTCCCCCTCCCTGGCCCAGAATCCGAGTTCGGCATCGTCTTTAATTACCGCGGTGGACACAGAGCAATAAACAGCAATCTTCTTTTCTTCCTTACGCATCTGCAATACAGGAAGGAGTGAGAGGCGACGCTTATGAATGGACTGTCAGCAACAGTTGTGTCGTCTGGGCTCGAGTAGTCCTCAGTGCGCTGTGGGATGCCGGATACAGGACCCGGCCAGACAACACGCAGCAGGAGTGAGTCAATGGGCCGAGACTGCTGCCAGACACTCAAGGACAGCAAGGTATCCGACCGCATTCCTGATTTCCTGTCTCCACAAACGACTGGTTCAGCTGTAGCCACGCGCAGCCATAGCTGCGTTGCGCAGACCGCAGTCAGTGACTTACTTGCGGTTTCCGGAGGAGTTTCACCAGTTAATGATCTAGTTTGGTTCTCCGCTTCTTCATCCCTTGAACAATACCAGTGAATGTGCCACAATGTTTTATGAATCCAACTTAGGCGGAAAGACCTCTACTCAACACGGAGATCACGTTGATAACGCAGACAACATTTTGTTTCGTTGAAACGTGTGATGGCGTAAGTCAGGTGTAAATGTGATCTGAGGAAAAGTTTTTGCTTAGGTAGTTTTGGAAATAGTCGTAAGGCGAGTGTTTTTGTGAAGTAGATGCCCTGGAACACTTTGCCACCATTAAATCGTGTAAAATAAGAACGATGAAAAATTTTTAGATGTCGCAAAGTAAACCAATAGTCCTTGCAGTTCACTTCCCGACAAAGCTTCCGCTTAGGAATTCTGCTCCTCACTGTTTACAGCCCAGGTCTCGTGAGATTTATTTGTTTACCACGAGGGGAAGCGCTCTATATCGATCAGTCCCGTCGCGGAACGTTCGGGGTTTGGGAGAAGGGTGGGGTAGATAACACTTGAATAAGCTTTTTCCCCCTTCGAGCCACGCTAAATTGAGAGAGGAAGACAAGTCCTGAGCCCTCCCGGGGATCAGTACACTGTAGATTTTACCCCAGTTGTCTTGTCGACAGCAGCACGATAAAAAGGTTGGCTATTCCGGCCTTACGCTTAATTTAATTCCCTATGGCACAGGTGAATGCGACACTGAAAAAGCGATTTTATTTTGGAGTGACGCTATGTTGTTTTAAGAAACAACGCTTAACATTTCTAGCGGGAATGGCTTGGTTGTAATATTTCCATGCCTCCTGGCTCAATGGTAGTAGGTTTGATTCCAGGCGTTGGAATAAATTTTCATCGCATGAATGTGTACAGCCAGTTCCACAAAGCATCGAATTACCTGGCAGACTGCGAGAGTAGTTCAGTATTTGTGAGAAGTCGAAAATGGTGTCACACAACTACTATTTATGGGTGACATTTATTTGGCGAAAGACCATACAGCCAAACAATTTGCGGAAATAAAATGCACTGATCCCACATTTTGTGTGAGCTGTGAACATCCAGTGCGGAGCAGGCAATGCTCAGGTTTCCTGAAACGGAACACAGTAGCAGAAGATGAAGAACTAAATTTCTAATATCTGTTAATCTCTTTCTAGAAAACAACATAGATAATTAGTGTATGAATGTAGACTCAATTCCTGGATGTCAACATAAACAAGTTATTATGCATCCGAAATCTTACTACTTTACATTCAGTGAAAGAACTTTCGCCACATACATCTACATGACTATTCTGCAAATCACACTTGAATGCCTGACAGAGGGTTGATCGAACCACCCTCACGCTGATTCTCAATTATTACAGTCGAACAGCGCGCTGAAAAAACGAACACATACAGGGTGTTACAAAAAGGTACGGCCAAACTTTCCGGAAACATTCCTCACACACAAATAAAGAGAAGATGTTATGTGGACATGTGTCCGGAAACGCTTAATTTCCATGTTAGTGCTCATTTTAGTTTCGTCAGTATGTACTGTACTTCCTCGATTCACCGCCAGTTGGCCCAATTGAAGGAAGGTAATGTTGACTTCGGTGCTTGTGTTGACATGCGACTCATTGCTCTACAGTACTAGCATCAAGCACATCGGTACGTAGCATCAACAGGTTAGTGTTCATCACGAACGTGGTTTTGCAGTCAGTGAAATATTTACAAATGCGGAGTTGGCAGATGCCCATTTGATGTATGGATTAGCATGGGGCAATAGCCGTGGCGCGGTACGTTTGTATCGAGACAGATTTCCAGAACGAAGGTGTCCCGACAGGAAGACGTTCGAAGCAATTGATCGGCGTCTTAGGGAGCACGGAACATTCCAGCCTATGACTCGCGACTGGGAAAGACCTAGAACGACGAGGACACCTGCAATGGACGAGGCAATTCTTCGTGCAGTTGACGATAACCCTAATGTCAGCGTCAGAGAAGTTGCTGCTGTACAAGGTAACGTTGACCACATCACTGTATGGAGAGTGCTACGGGAGAACCAGTTGTTTCCCTACCATGTACAGCGTGTGCAGGCACTATCAGCAGCTGCTTGGCATCCACGGGTACAGTTCTGCGAATGCTTCATCCAACAATGTGTCAATCCTCATTTCAGTGCAAATGTTCTCTTGTTTTCACAATCAACATGTGTGGGCTGACGAGAATCCGCACGCAATTGTGCAATCACGTCATCAACACAGATTTTCTGTGAACGTTTGGGCAGGCATTGTTGGTGATGTCTTGACTGGGCCCCATGTTCGTCCGCCTACGCTCAGTGGAGCACATTATCATTTTTTCATACGGGATACTCTACCTGTGTTGCTAGAACATGTGCCTTTACAAGTACGACACAACATGTGGTTCGTGCACGATGGAGCTCCTGCACATTTTAGTCGAAGTGTTCGTACGCTTCTCAACAACAGATTCGGTGACCGATGGATTGGTAGAGGCCGACCAATTCCATGGCCTCCACGCTCTCCTAACCTCAACCCTCTTGACTTTTATTTATTGGGGCATTTGAAAGCTCTTGTCTACGCAACCCTGGTACGAAATGTAGAGACTCTTCGTGCTCGTATTGTGGACGGCTGTGATACAATACGCCATTCTCCAGGGCTGCATCAGCGCATCAGGAATTCCATGCGACGGAGGGTGGATGCATGTATCCTCGCTAACGGAGGACATTTTGAACATTTCCTGTAACAAAGTGTTTGAAGTCACGCTGGTACGTTCTGTTGCTGTGTGTTTCCATTCCATGATTAATGTGATTTGAAGAGAAGTAATAAAATGAGCTCTAACATGGAAAGTAAGCGTTTCCGGACACGTGTCCACATAACATATTTTCTTTCTTTGTGTTTGAGGAATGTTTCCTGAAAGTTTGGCCGTACCTTTTTGTAACACCCTGTATATCTTTCCGTACGAGCTCTGTTTTCTTTTATTTAATTATGATGATTGTGTTTTCCTATGCAGGTAGGCGTCAATAAAACAGCATAAGGTAGAATTATAAGAGAAACTAAATCGAAATTTTACCAGAATGATATTTCAACTTCTAAAAGCATTTTCAAGACTGTATGGTCAAGCACAAATGGATGTAGGAAAGGATCTGTTAGGGAAGACAGTGGTAACATAATTTTAGTGAAAGATGCTAAGGAATGTAGTGATCCAAATGAGGTCAGCAATATTTTAAATCTACATTATGCTGAAGTAGGGGAAAAACTTGTAAAGGGAAACAAGAGATCCCAAAAGCCAAGTGATACGTATAACATATTCAACATTACAGGATACATTTTTCTGATGGCAACAAGTGAACCAGAGATAGCAAACATAATACACACTCTAAAGCCTAAAAACACTAGGTCTTATGGGATACTTACCTGTGTAGTAAAATACTGTTCTCAGTGCTTAGTGAGACCTCTGACTGATTTCATAAACCCAGCCATCGAAAAGGGATATTTCCTAAACGTCTGAAAAAGAGTAAAATTGTGCCCATTTGTAAGGTTGGTGATAAGAAAAAAGCTTGCAAACTATAGGCCAAGTACTACCAAGCCCGTCTAATCCAAAATTGTGGAAACAGCCTTGAAGGATAGAATATCGAATTTCATAGAGAAGAATGACATACTAAATGAGGCACAGCACGGTTTTAGAAAACGTAGATGCACCACCACAGCCACAGCTAACTTTGTAGCCGATATTACTGGAGCATTATATCAATTTTTCTTCACCTCTCAGAGGCATTTGATTGTATGCGTCAATGCAAACTAATGGCCAAGATGAAATATTGTGGTATCGCGGGTAAGGCAGCTGATATCGTAAAATCATTTGGAAAACAGAGAGCAGTGTGTAGAAGTAAAACATAAGACGAGTGACACTACTGTGAAAATACTCTCTAAGTTTCAGGTAGTTTAGTAAGGTGTACCTCAGTGATCAGTATTGGACCCTCACCGATATATTCTAAACGTAAGTAATATGACACCAGCAGTAGGTAACAATATAATAATGTTTGCAGATGACACTTCACTCATAGTAAAAAGCGACTCGGTAAAACAATTAGTATTAAGTGCTTCTGCAAACATGAGTGAGGCTCGCGAATATTTAAGTGAAAACAACGAGCTTGTAAATGCGAATAAGTCGATATACTTAAAACTACAAGTGAATAAAACTGCAAAGACTGACATTATTTCCCTTTCCTTCTCAAAGAAGTACGGAATTAGAAATTTTTGGGTGTTATTACTGATAAGCGTTTGACATGGGAGGACCACATCAGCAAAGTACGCTCAGATATTCTTAATGAGCAAGGTGTCTAGGACAGTAAACACAGACACGCTATTAACAATATACTATTGCCTAATCTACGCCCACTTATGATACTGCATTTTTGTCTGAAGAAATGCTGCACATACGCATATCCAGAGATCAGTGAAGCTTTAAAAGAACTGACTCCAACACAATCCTGCAGAAATAAATTCAGAGAACTTAATATCATGACAGTTCATTCACTGTGTATATTTGAAACAATTACGCACGTGCAAGCAAACAGCACTATCCAACTGAATGGAGATGTAAACTATTACAAGACGAAAAATTGGGATGATTATTATCTACACAAGAAGCCACTCAAGTTGTCCGAAAGGGATCCTACAACTGCTGAGCGCATTTACACAAAAAAATAACCACCCAGAGTAAAAAGCATTGAAAAGACTTATTTTTTCAGAATCGAATTAATAGATTATTTAGTCTTTTTAGCCCTATACAGTTAAAATGAGTACCTAGAAGCTAAATGGTAGAGAAGAACTTGTTCAAGAGGGAGACCATTGTAAAATATGTATCCGTAAGCCAGTAAGCACAGTGATGAAATACATGAACTGTCTTATTATATAAGAATGATTCTACTGGTGCTTCTCCTTTTTTTGTTTGTTTCAGGTGCTGTGAAAGACATGCTGTTATAATGTGAGACTGTCAGAGTGTAAGATGACAGGGATTCACGGTGCATGGTGTGCACTTCTGGAATGTGATGGTGAAAGTGTAATATTGTTAAGATGAGCATGTGATTATTATGTTGTCATGAAAGTGTTGATATCCATATTTCCGTCTCTTTCAGATTGTGTTAAAGACACCTTTTTTTCTAGTGAATGAGTACTTAACATTTTGCTAAGTTATGTGTGTGTATCTCATGTGTTGTATGGCGTGACCACACCTATACAACTAAAATTGTCTACAGATGGATTAATAAATAAATAAATAAAAATAAAGGAAATATTTTCGTATTTGGAAGAAAAAGCCGGTGATTCAAATTTCGTGAGAAGGTCCAGCTGCAAAGAAAAACGAATTTGTTTTAATGATTTCCACCCCTAATCCTGTATCATGTCCGTGACACTCTCACCCCTATTTCTCAAAAATACAATACGTCCTGCCCTTCATTGAACCTTGTCGATGTAGTCCACTAATCCTATCCGCTTAGCAATACTCCAAAAGCTTACTCTTTATAGATGTGTAGATCTAAGTGTTCTGCCAATTAAACACAGTTTTTGGTTCGCCTTATCCACAACATTTTCTGTGTTGTTTACAGTTTAAGTAGCTCATAATTGTAGTTCCTAGCTATTTAGCTGAATTTACAGACTTTAGATTTGATTGATGTATCGTGTAATCGAAGTCTAACCAATTCCTTTTAGCAAACATGTGAATGACGTCATACTTTTCATTATTTAGGTTCACTTGCTAATTTTCGCACCTTACTGGTATCTTATCTAAATCGTTTTCCAGTTGGTTTTGATCTTGATTTTACTATACAATAAACGACAGCATCGTCTGCAAACAATCTAAGAATGCTACTGAGATTGTCTCCTGAGTGGTTTTTGTAGATCAGGAAAAGCAGACGGCGTATAACACGACCTTTTGAATGCCAGAAACCACTTCCCATCAGTTACCACGAACTGTGTCCTCTGACAGGAAATCACACGTCCAGTCCCATGACAGACGATATTCCGTAAGCACGCAATTCGATTACAAAGCGCTTGTGAGGTACGGTGTCAAAAACCTTTTGGAAATCTAGAAATACGGAACCAATCTGAAATCCCTTGTCAAAAGCGCTCAACACATATTGTGACTAAAGAGCTAGTTGTATTTCACAAGAATGGTGTTTCTAAATCCTTGATGAGTAAGTGTCAAGAGACCACTCTCTTCGAGGTAATGGTAGTTTTCAGATAATGCGTTGAGCACAATTTCGGATGATTTTTTTATGCGTACTTCGTATGTGAACACGTATTTTCACCAAGATATCGAGGATAAACTGAAGTCACCACCAACCACAAATGTATGAGTCTGGAAAGTGTTTAAAATTAGACTCAAGTTTTCTTTGAAACTTTCAGCTATTTTACCATCTAAGAGGTAGGTCGGTAAAAGGATCGAATTACTATTTTAATCCGACTGGCGAGAATGATCTCTACCCATACTAACTCACAGGAACTATTTATTTCAGTTTCGAAACAGGATAAAGGACTACTTCTAACAGCAACAAACACGCCACCGCCTACTGTATTTAGCCTATCCTTTCTGAACACCGTTAGGACTTTCGCAAAAGTTTCGGCTGAAATTATCCCCGGCTTTAGTAATCTTTCAGAGCCTGTAACGATTTGAGCATCAGTGCTTTCTATCAGCGCTTGGAGCTCTGGTACTTCCCCAACATAGCTACGGCTATTTACAATTATTATACCAATGGCTCTTGGATCTACGTTCTTCCTGTGTTCGACCTGCAACTATGAGACTGAAGCCCTTCTTGTGTTTCCCCGAGACCCATTAACCTGAAACCCTTTAGCCTAAAACAACCATCCAGTCAACGCCAAACAGTCCTCCCATCCGTGTAGCCGCTTACTGCGTGTAACGGACCTCTGACCTATCTAGCGGAACCCGAAACTCCACCACACTGCGGCGCAAGTCGAGGAATCTGCAGCTTACACTGATTCACACCCCCCACTCAGCTCTCTACCAGTCCTGTCCACTATGCTGCAAATGGTGGGCTCTGCTTTCGCCTTGCAAGCACGACTGGCAGCCTTTACCCCTTCAGACAACAGCTCGAAACCTGAGAGAATATCTTCCAATCCACCTCCGCGGCTGCCCGGATCTTGTAGGCTGAGAGGTTTTCTCTGAAACAGGACAAGAGATTGAATCCTGCCGAGGGACATTATCAGCCACAGACAGCGCCTGGAACCTATTTGTCGGACTAACTGGGGAGGCCTTACGTTCGGCCCCCGGGAAGTCTTTTATAGCCTGCCACCTCCCGAGGCGACCTCCCATTCGACCAACGGTGAAAGGTCAACCTCAGTGCGAGCAGTAAATGGGCTAGAGGTACCGCTTTCGATTAGTAATCAAAACGTCCTCTATCCTGCGTTCAAATATTTTGAATAAAAATCATTAGTTTTGGCGGCCGAAGACTTCCGACAAAAATAAGTCACCCTCATTCTGCCAACGGCCTTGTCAAAGAGGCAGGGGAGCGGACAGGGGTTTAGCGGCCTCTCTTGCCTTTGGGGAGGTGAACTGCCCCTATAGCCGGAAGAATCAGCTATGATCAACGGCACAAGAATGCAGAAGGCAATGGAAACTGTAATATTGTTGCATTAATTTGTTCTGAAAGCGGTGCTGATGTTCAAGATAATAAAAACGGGTTAAAAGCCGTGAGCTATCTGGGGAAGTTAACCTTGCATTACTGCGCAACTGTTTCGCCAGGTATCCAGTCTAACTTACCAAATTCCCAACCAGACTAACATTAATTATAATCTTTTAGTACTCATCTTACGATAACCAGTGATATATATATATAAAGACGATTTAAATAAAAAGAAATAAATCAGTTTATACTTGGACATTTATTTTAACATTGATCATTGTTCCGTTAAAATTTCAGCATATTACACTTGATTCAGAACTAAACTGGTGCCTTATTTAGGATTGTGAAAATGTGAGTTTGTAATCTTACGGAACACATAAAATATGGAGCCAAGATTGGGAGACGGCATACAACACTGCATTCATAAAATAACATACAGAGAATGTTGAAACCACAACCAACCGATTCAATTTTCACCCAAAGAAGTTACGTTCATAGCGCAATCCTGTCCGTCATGAAATTACCACACACTTTTATACTAAATTCGTACTAACTCTCTGTGAAATCTTCCCGAAAAGAATAGCTGAGGGCTGCTTTGACGATTACACCACATGCTACACGTGGTCAACTTGGTTTACACAAAGAGCGTAACTCCACAATAATTTTGATAATTAAAATAAATTACATCGAAACGCAATTTACAAAAGAAAAACCTCGAACAGGTTACTATCGTCTTACTATTAACCTGATGGGTCAAACAATTGTATAAGCACGTGGTACTGGTATCACAAAGTACACCCCACGTGGGTTGAACATAGAGAAAAGTTGCTATATTGAAAAATATTGTCAAGACGAGACGTTATAATCTCACGCACATTCGCATTTAAGATTGATGATCTTAGAGTTACTGATCAACACGTGGTTCCACTCTACTCACAAAGTAGTGACAAATCAACTACCGGAAGATATTCTGAACTTCACACTCGAATTACACTGCGTTGCAATTTAAGATAACATTAGATACTTTAGAGCTAAACCTGAAATAAAGGTGATTAAATTTTCAGTTAGGCTGAACTTACGAAATCCATTGTCCTACGGACTTAGCAGACACGCGCTTAGCCGGAGATCTTACCACTTCAGACGCTCGCCGCGGACAGACTGCAGTGGGTCCCTCCTGAGGGGTGCCTCACAGATACAAACGGAAATGACCAGAGAGGCAGCTTCCTATACCAACATGACAAGGGATCGACAGGACCATACTAAGAATAGAAACCTCTCTGCTTTTAGAAAGCATAGCTACCTGTTCCGACGTTGGTCCTACTGTTCTCTAGCAGACAGGCTCGTCTGCTACCATCAAGCATGCAACTAGAAATACATTTGCTCATTCATCCTCTCACACAGAAGGGAAGGGGGATGACAGTATCTTATCATATACAGTATATAAAAGAAAGCGGATGTAGGTTCCGTATGAGACTGTGTGACATGAATTACATATAAACTGTGATTTAAAGTGTAGTAGTGTGACAGATCGTTCTTGTCTATGTGTAAAAGTAACACGTTTCACTACTCAGTCTCCTCCCAGATAGTCAGAAACACCACAGTAAATTCAGAAGAGGAATTTATGCCGTAAATGACAACAGATTTAAGAAATTAACATGAAAGGAATCCAGCAGAGACCTTTCAAAACAATTGCTTTACAGAAACATAATATGCATCCACAGGACATGTGGCCTGTAATTGAAAAAGTTTCATGATGACCTCTCCATTACCAAAAGATTCAGTTATAGTCCCCCAGTCGGATCTCCGGGAGCCGACTGCCAACGGGGAAGTGATCGTGAGAAAAAGATTGAATAACCAACGAAAAGATATGGTTCTAAGAGTCGGAGCGTGGAATGTCAAAAGCTAGAATGTGGTACGGAAGCTAGAAAACCGTAAAAGGGAAATTCAAAGGCTCAATTTAGACATAGCAGGGGTCAGTGAAGTGAAATGGAAAGAGCACAAGCGTTTCTCGTCAGATGAGTATAGGGTAACATCAACAGCAGCAGAAAATGATATAACGAGATTAGGATTCGTTATGAATAAGAAGGTAGGGCAGAGAGTGTGGTACTGTGAACAGTCGAATGACAGCGCTGTTCTTATCAGAATCGGCAGCAAACGAACACCGACAACGATAGTTCAGGTATACATGACGACATTGCAAGCTGAAGATGAAGAGGTAGAGAATGTATATGAACGTATTGAAAGGGTAATAAAGTATGTAAAGGGAGATGAAAATAGTGATGGGGGTCTGGAGTGCAGTTCTAGGAGAAGGACTAGAAGAAAAGGTAACAGGAGAATACGGGCTTGGGACAAAGAATGAGATAGGAGAACGACTAATAGAGTTCTGTAACAAATTTCAGCTATTAATAGCAAATACTCTGTTCAAGAATCACAAGAGGAGGAGATGTGCTTGGAAAAGGCCGGGTGGTACGGGAAGATTTCGTTTGGACTACATCATGCGGCCTGTAATTGAAAAAGTTTCATGATGACCTCTCCATTACCAAAAGATTCAGTAATAGTCCCCCAGTCGGATCTCCGGGAGCCGACTGCCAACGGGGAAGTGACCGTGAGAAAAAGACTGAATAACCAACGAAATCAGATACTGGAATGTAAGCAGAAGGTGAAGAACTAAATTTGTAATATCTGTTAATCTCATTCGAGAAAACAGAGATAATGAGTGTACGAATGTAGACTCAGACAATGGATGTCAATGTAAACAAGTTCAAAAATGGCTCTAAGCACTATGGGACTTAACATCTGAGGTCATCAATCCCCTAGAACTTATAACTACTTAAACCTAACTAACCTAAGGACATCACACACATCCATGCCCGAGGCAGGATTCGAACCTGCGACCGTAGCAGTCGTGCGGTTCCGGACTGAAGTGCCTAGAACCGCTCAGCCACTGCGGCCGGCTACTAGTATCAAACATAGGCCTTAATTTGGAGAAGAAATTTCTGAGAATGTATGTTTGGAGCACAACATTATATGGCAGCGAATTATTGACTGTGAGTAAACCTGAACAGAGGAAAATCGAAGCTTTCGAAATGTGTTGTTACAGATGGATGTTGAAAATTGTGTTGACTGATAAGGAAAGGAATTAGGAGGTTCTGAACAGAATCGGAGAGGAAAGGAATATAAGGAAAACACTGGCAAGAAGAACGAAAAAAATGGTTCACATGGCTCTGAGCACTATGGGGCTTAACATCTGTGGTCATCAGTCCCCTAGAACTTAGAACTACTTAAACCTAACTAACCTAAGGACATCACATACATCCATGCCCGAGGCAGGATTCGAACCTGCGACCGTAGCAGTCTCGTGGTTCCGGACTGCGCGCCTAGAACCGCTAGGCCACGGCGGCCGGCGGCAAGAAGAACGGACAGAATGGAAGGACATCAGTTAAGATATCAGGAAATAATTTCCATGGGGGACACAGAGACTGGAATACATCCAGTATGTAACTGAGGACCTAGGCTGCAAGTGCTATTCCAAGATGAAGATGTTGGCAAGGAGAGGAATTCATGGTGGGCCGCATCAAACCAGTCAGAAGGCTGCTGAAAAAATAAAAGAAGTAAAAAAGCTGCAGCCACAAGCTGTGTAATCGAAGCCAACACAGCCTGGAGCTAAGTACGAAGTGCACCTACTCAGCTCGCATCTGCACATCCAGTCACAGTCCCTTCCCATACTAAAGACGGTGGAAAACTACACTACGCAGAAAAACAAACGGCTATCAACATGCGCTGTGGAACTCTAGTGTAGACACTAGTGAATTACACTAACACTCAGAAACTAAAAAAACTAAACTACCAAAGCACACAGGTCAGGCTGAATAATTCGTTCCTGGCTAGGAACTTGTATAATGTCACGTAATAGAGAACTCTATCGAATAAATTCTAAAATATCATGCAGAAGTTCATAAGCTTAACTACCAAAGCAGACAGATGAAACTACTTAACTCACTCCTGGCAAGAAATTCATAAAATGTCTCAAAACTGGTTATTTCCCTCTTGCTTCTGTTGCTCGGCCGGCGGCTGCTGCCTAACTCGAGAAGGACTTTCGCTATGGGTCTTATTTTGACAGTGTGTACTACCTTAACTGAGACGAAGAGAGAGCTGATTCTAAGTACGTCTTGTGAGAGTACAGAGGTAACAGAGGATACGGATGCGAAATTTTCTGTATCCTCGTTTTCTGTAAATGAGCAAGCTTGTGTACAACTAATTTTATTAGACTTTCAATAATTGTTAAGTAGGGCAAAAGTAGTCCAGAAAGAATGTTACTTATATGTAGATGATACCTGATACCTGTTCAGATATTAACTTCGTATTTTTATTATGTGTTCGGGTTATTCCTTGGACGACGTGCAGCAGACACGTCGACAGCCGAAATCCCTACGTCACAACAGGTGCTGTATGAAGTTACCAACGCCTTAAAGAGTATCAAGAAGTATCAGAGACTACTAAGCTCCAATGTAACACTGTTTTTGAGTCAGTTAACAATATTAATGAAGAATGAAGAATAATTTATGTATATTTTCTTGTTTACTACGAAGAAATGAAATGGCTCTGAGCACTATCGGACTTAACATCTATGGTCATCAGTCCCCTAAAACTTAGATCTACTTAAACCTGACTAACCTAAGGACATCATCACGAGGCAGAGAAAATCCCTGACCCAGCCGGGAATCGAACCCGGGAACCCGGTCGTGGGAAGCGAGAACGCTACCGCACGACCACGAGCTGCGGACTACTACGAAGATACCTACTGATCATACCAGATGTATATACTTACAAATATGCAATAAAAGTTGAACTATATTCAGAAATCGAAGGATCATTTTATTTAGTAAAAGTCAGAAGCAAAAAATACTACATCAGTAAGTTTAAATTTTGCTAATGAAATGTTGAAAAGCGAAGTTGCACCAGTTGGAGGAATAAAATACAGGAAGATATCCGATACTAATGTACATCACACGGTTGCCTTTATTGAAAATCCAGAATGGAGAACAGACTTACTGACAAGAAAATACTAATCAATACTAATCATTTTAATTTAGATTCCAATCCTGGCAAAATTTAGTCTTTCACTTTGTCGGACGCTGAAACAGCTGTTAGACTACTGCTAAGGTTCATTTTGGTGTGAATGTATAGGGAGAGCCATTTGCCTCAGCAAGTGCTCCGGGAGACCTCCAGAAGCATTCCGCCCCTCATTGATCACCTAACAGTCTTTTAGCATTCAAGCATTCAGTCCCACCAAGGAAACCATGCCTGTTTTCTTTTCCCGGATTAGATACTCGTATAACTGAGGCTAGTTCTTTCTCCCTACAGCCTTTTTCAGTTTCTCCGGTGTCCGATACTCATGTGGAAGGAGAGCCTCTCACTGAAATCTGATCTCTGAGCTGCTTTTCATCTCCCACATCGATATCCTTGCAACACCTATAGCCTCTTCACCATTAAATGCTTCCAATTCCTTTTCTTCCAATTATGATTCAGAAAATAAAAGATACCAAAGAAACAGTTCCACTGGTGGATAAGTAATGAAAGGATGAACGAACAGAAGGTAGGGGGTGCGTATACAGAAAACGAGTTGGACATGGGATGTAGAATAAGATATCGATATTTTGAAGACAAAGTGAATAAAGCACAAAAAGATATGTAGAAATTACTGTACTTGTAATAGATGAAGTTAATGTAGTACAAACAAAAGGCAGAGTTGTATATGGCGAACTCTGTTTTCAACTTGGATGCCGGCGAATGAATACCGATCAGGAACAAGTCGAAGGTGAAGCGAAGGCAGTGTTGCACTTGTTGTCCCTTTGGCTGAAAATAAAGAAGACTTGGAATATTGGCACAGAATCGACAGAATGCTTAACTTTTTTATAAAATGCATTTTAGCCATCAGTTATTTATTTGTCCCATTAATCATTCACCAGTTTCGGTCGTTAACCATCATCCAGGATGTAGGGTACAGCAGATTAGTTAAAAGCATCCCATATTCCTTTGAAGCTGAACGATACTTAAATTATCCAGTGAAATTGTGCTAACATCTGACATAGTTTGTCTTAGAATACTGACAGTCATATCTCATGTCAAATAGGTAGACATCACAGGAAAAACAATATAAACAATCGTCTTGTTTTTCTTGTGTTGTCTGTCTGTTTGACATGAGATATGACAACTTTCAAACTTCTGACAGTCCATGTCCCGACTCGTAGAATGTTATTCTTTCGTGGGTTATTTAATCTCTTTCTCGTGGTCACCTCACCTTTGGAAGTCCGTTCCCGCATATCTGAATGGGGGACTATTCCGGAATCCTTTGTCAATGAAGAGATCATTATGAGACTTTTTTCAGTTACAGGGCACATATCCTGTGGATACACGTTATACGTCTTTAATTCAGTAGTTTCCATTGCCTTATGTATCCTCATGCCGTTGATCATTGCTGATTCTTCCGTCTTTAGGGGTAGTTTCCTACCCCAAGGGCAAGAGGGTGCCTTGAACCTCTGTCCGCTCCTGCACTCTCTTTGTCAAAGCAATTGGCACAACGAAAGTGACTTCTTATGCCGGAAAGTGTTCGGCCGCCAATACTGATTATTAATCGAAATTTAAGCGGTGACGGGTTTCGAACCCGGCAACGAGGACGTATTGAGCACTACTCAAAGGCGCCATCGCTAGACCAATGGTGTGACATACGCACAGATCAAACACACAGTATCTCAATACCTTTAACAAATTTCGCACGTATTTGTACATTCGTTTCATCCGTGCAGTTTCATTTTCACCCAGCTCAATGTTTATAACGTCGTATCTCCTGAGCTATATGCCGCACAATTATATAATTTTGCACGTACATCCCGTCTTATATGTGGTTACTGTCTGGAGAATGTGTTGCGAGAAGAGTAAGTACTAAAGACGCAACAAACTGAAACGTCATGTATGATGCGGCAATTTTTCACGCATCTCAGTTTTATGATGTCATATCTCCTGAACTAAGTGTCGTACAATGATACAATTTTTCTGGTACATTTAGCGGTATATGTGAATACTGTCTTCAAAATATGTCACTAATGCAATTAGTAGAACAGAAGTAATTAATTAATATGTCATGTTTTATGTGGCAGTGTTACTGCATGAACAGTGAAATAAGAGATTTTTTTTTCCTTTTCCCATTTTGTGGGGGACGTCAGCGAGACAGAGCTTCGTAAAGGTTTGAAATTCTATGAATATTTAGTTGCAAGTCTGTAAGTGCTCTCATTCTCAGATACTGAAACCCAACGTATTGGCATTCACGCGACATGGACTGGACTGTTTTTTCACACCCAGCCCATCTCCTTTGATAGGTGGCTGGTTTTTACCCCCACAGAGATCCTTTCCAGTAACACTTACGTGTACCATGTTTAGCTGTAGTCGGTCCATTGGTTTAGGAGTTGTGGGACATACGTACACTATGTGAACAAATGTATTCGGACACCTGGTTGCAAATGACTTACAATATCGAGACGCCCTCCGTCTGTAATGCTGGAATTCAATATGATGATGGCACACCCTTAGCCTTGATGATAGCTTCCACTGTCGCAGGCATACGTTCAGTCAGGTGCTGGAAGGTTTCTTGGGGAGTGGCAGCCCATTATTCACGGAGTGCTACACTCAGGAGAGGTATCAATGTCGGTCGGTGAGGCCTGGCACGAAGTCGGCGTTCCAAAACATCCCAAAGATGTTCTATAGTATTCAGGTCAGGACGCTGTGCAGGCCAGTCCATTACAGGGGTGTTATCGTCGTGTAACCACTCCTCCACAGGCCGTACATTATGAACAGGTGCTCGGTTGTGTTGAAAGATGTATTCATCATCCCCTAATTGCTTTTCAACAGTGGGAAGCAAGAAGGTGCTTAAAACACCAATGTAGGCCTGTGTTGTGATAATACCACGCAAAACAACAAGGGGTGCAATCCTCCTCCATGAAAAACACGACCACACCATAACACCACCGCCTCCGAATTTTACTCTAGGCACTACGAATGCTGGCAGATGACGTTCACCGGGCATTCGCAATACCCATACCCTGCCATCGGATCGCCACATTGTGTATCATGATTCGTAAATCCATACAACATTTTTCCTCTGTTCAATCGTCCAATTTTTCGCTCCTTACACCAAGCGATGCGTCGTTTGTCATTTACCTACGTGATGTGTGGCTTATGAGCAACCGTTCGACCATGAAATCCAAGTTGTCTCACCTCCCGCTTAACTGTTGCAGTACTTGCAATGGATCCTGAAGCAGTTTGGAATTCCTGTGTGACGGTCTGGATAGATGTCTGCCTATTACACATTACGACCCCGGCGGTCTCTGTCGGTCAACAGACGAGGTCGGCCTGTACGCTTTTGTGCTGTACCGCGTCCCTTTACGTCTCCACTTCACACAGACGTCTGACACAAGTGACACCCAATCACCTGACCACGTTCGAAGTCCGTGAGTTCCGCGAAGCGCTTCATTCTGCTCTCTAACGATATCTATTGACTACTGAGGTCGCTGATATGGAGTACCTGGTAGTAGGTGGCAGCACTGTGCACCTAATATGAAAAACGTATATTTTTGGGGGTGTCCGGATACTTTTGATCACATAGCGTGTATAAAAAAATGTACACGTACTTCCATATTTATGATTTGTATGGATTAACATATACCAACGGAATCAACAGATATACCGGAGATTATATGTGAAATTTTTTGTAACTGTTGCTATTTTTACATGGCCGTTGCACTCCATTTTAACAAGTGTGTCTACTCACACACCATTTCCACGATCTTCAGAAATGTTGCTGATGACGACGCAGTTCAGCGTTCAACAGTTTTTAATCCATCCACCCACAGATAAACTGCTTGACCGTTGCCTTCAGCTGCATCTCAAATAAAGTGCATGTCTCGCAAGTATCTTGATGTGAAGTTCACACTATAGCGCTACATTCTGTTAGTGGCACAATGTGGACGTCAGAACTTCACAACACTAGTGACTCATATCAACGTGGATGAAATGATGTTTGAAGAACGTACTTTTTGTTTCTTTCCTTTGCCACGGGCGTATTTACGTATGCTTAGTGCTCTCTCAATACGCGTTTCCGAAGCCTGCGTAACGAAATACATTTGTTGTTGGCTCCGTCATAAAATGTACGACAGTTTGTGCGCTGAACACTTACATAATTTACTCAAATAACAGATAATTACGTGACACAGTCTACACGCTCCCTACGAGCAGCGAGGTGCCAGCAGTTTAGCGTTGCACGGTAGTTGTAGTCACTGAGAAAAATTTGTGACATACCACCCCCAACTTTCTTCTAACTGGGTGTAAGGGGTTCGCAAGCTCATTTCTTTTTCCTCCCTGGAAACTATAGAGTGGGTTATTGTCCGAATCTTCATAGCGAAATGAATGAGTTGGAAGTGAACGAATGTGGTATAAAATAGATCAGGCGAAATCTAGTTTTGCGGGAAATAATAAATAAAAAACTTAATTGATTAAAGCAATGATGGCAATTAATTAAGAAAATATAGTCATTTGAGTGCATTTGTCTGAATTAAATTACTTTCAGAGAATTTGTCCGAATTTTCATAGGCAAATGAAGATTGGGAAACGGGCAAACGAAGTATCAAACAGTCCAGCATGAGGTCTAGTTTCACAAAAAGATAAGAGCTTGAAAGTAATAAAGGCAATTAAAAACGTTAATTAGTAATTTGAGGGCAAACTGAAATATTTCAGGGTCTTCTGCTGCTAGCTTTGTATGTGAAGTGTCAGAAACTTCATCTCTTCACGGCATAGCTATTTACGCATAAAAAGTGACATTACTTCAGAAATTGTGGATTTATGTCTGTCATGTTGAAACAAATAAATAACTGGGGCAATCAAAATGTTCCAGTTTGAGGGCGTTGCTGCAGCGTATATGCAATGTAGCGCAACTCCGATGCGAATACAGGGTGGTCCATTGATAGAGACCGGGCCAAATATCTCAAGAAATAGGCATAAAACGAAAAAACTACAAAGAACGAAACTCGTCTAGCTTGAAGGGGGAAACCAGATGGCGCTATCGTTGGCCCTCTTGATGGCGCTGCCATTGGTCAAACCGATATCAACTGCGTTTTTTTAAAAATAGGAACCCCCTTTTTCATTACATATTCGTGTAGTACGTAAAGAAATATGAATGTTTTAGTTGGATCACTTTTTTCGCTTTGTGATCAGTGGACCACCCTGTATACAAGCACCGACATGCAGACAAGGCGTTAGTGTGGCATTCGTGTCTTTCCGACATGCGTGCGGTAAATGCGGAAACGTGACATTGTTACGAAATGCGACCAAACGGAATCAATGTGCTGTTATTCGTTTCTTGGCTGCGGAAGGACAAACACCGGCAGACACCCATCGGAGAATGCAGAATGTGTATTGGGCAGCAAATCTGTCGAAAATCGCCGTTGGGGAATGATGCACCGAGTTCATGATAACGCACGCCCCCATATTGCAAACTGCGTAAGGCAGAGATTTCGCTAACTCAGGTGGAAGACACTTAATATGCCGCCCTATAGTCTTGATCTCTCCCCATGCGATTATCACACGCCGGCCGAAGTGGCCGTGCGGTTAAAGGCGCTGCAGTCTGGAACCGCAAGACCGCTACGGTCGCAGGTTCGAATTCTGCCTCGGGCATGGATGTTTGTGATGTCCTTAGGTTAGGTTTAACTAGTTCTAAGTTCTAGGGGACTAATGACCTCAGCAGTTGAGTCCCATAGAGCTCAGAGCCATTTGATTATCACACCTATGGTCCCTTAAAAAAGGCCTTAAAGGGTCGACGATTTCTATCGGAAGAGGATGTGCAGCAACCAGTTACGCACTCTAAACTGGTCGTAGGTTGTGTTCCAAAAATGAACAGCATAGAGACAGAAGTGATGACACTTTCTACAGGACCTGACCATCATTTTGCAGGACAATGCCCAAGCACGTACAGTGCAAGCTGTTACTTATTTGTTTGACTGATGGGGCTGCTAAGTGCTATACCACCTACTGCACTCTCCTGACTTAAGCCGGCATAAGTTCGACTCGATTTCTAAACTGATGGAAACACTTCAGTGCATTCGCTTCAGAACTGCTACAAATTCGTCGGGCAATAGACCGCGCCGCTCGAACTGTCAACACAACTGGCACTGCTAAGAGTATCCTACGGCTTCCACATCGCTGGCAACGGGGTATACACAACGCTGGTAACAAGTTTTAAGACCAGTAAAACTTTGAAATACGTATCTATTTTGTATGAGTTGTAAATTAGTAGTTGCCACTATTAAAGTTCCAACCCTCGTAATTACAGCATACATTGAAACGTCTCTGATTTCTTTTGTTCTATATATTCTTAATGACAATAGAATACCGATCGGTATTTAAATATATATTACATGCTTTCTGAACAAAACTGGAAAATAAAAATAAATTGGGTACAAAAGCGGCCAAATGTTCTGTGAAATTGTTTGTCTAAAAGTAAAAAATAAATTAGGCTGCACCTCATTTGCTGTACATGCATTTCTAGTAGCATTCAAAGGCGCGTCAAATGTTTCTCCAGTCTCATTTATTTCTTACTTTTAGCCATTTCATTTCACAGAATACGAGACCGATTTTGTATAAAATTTCTCCTCAGAGAAGGAACAGAAGTACGCTGACGTGCATATTTACCTTACGTTTGCTACTGATATCGCTTCACAGGTAGTGTCTGTGCAAATACATTTCAACGTGTGAACGTCGGTTCATGGTCTATTGTTTCAGTTACGTACAAAAACGATGACTCTATGCCCCAATACATGCAGAATAATTACATTTTCAGTTTCCTTATCCATCAAAGTATATTTCCTCAGCTCATCTCCTTCCTTGTTATGTCACTGTAGCAAGAGCATCAATCTTTTTTCTTTTTTTTTTAATTTCGTGGTACTTGATATATCGACTGTGTATATTAAATATTCTATTATTTGCGAGATATCAAAGGATATCCATGGAGATGAAGCAAATCCATGGAGAAGAAATAAAAACCTTGAGGTTCACCGATGACATTGTAATTCTGTCAGAGATAGCAAAGGACCTGGAAGAGCAGCTGAACGGAGTGGACAGTGTCTTGAAAGGAGCATATAAGATGAACGTCAACAGAAGCGAAACCAGGACAATGGAATGTAGTCGCATTAAATCGGGTGATGCTGCGGGAATTAGATTAGGAAATGAGACACTTAGAGGAGTAAATGAGTTTGGCTATTCGGGGAGCAAAATAACTGATGATGGTCGAAGTAGAGAGGATATAAAATGTAGACTGTTAATGGCAAGGAAAGCGTTTCTAAAGATGAAAAATTTGTTAACATCGAGTATAGATTTAAGTGTCAGGAAGTCATTTCTGGAAGTACTTGTATGGAGTGTTGCCATGTATGGAAGTGAAGCGTGGACGATAAATAGTTTAGACAAAAAGAGAATAGAAGCTTTCGAAATGTGGTGCTACAGAAGAATGCTGAAGGTTAGGTGGGTAGATCACATAACTAATGAGGAGGTACTGAATAGAATTGGGGGGAAGAGAAATTTGTGGCACAACTTGACTAGAAGAAGGGATCGGTTGGTAGGACGTATTTTGAGGCATCAAGGTATCACCAACGTAGTATTAGCGGGCAGCGCGGAGGGTAAAAATCGTAGAGGGAGACCAAGAGATGAATACACTAAACAGATTCAGAAGGATGTAGGTTGCAATAGGTACTGGGAGATGCAGAAGCTTGCACAGAATAGAGTACCATGGAGAGCTGCATTAAACCAGTCTCTGGACTGAAGACAGCAACAGCAACAACAACAACAACAACAACCATGGGACAGACCGACCATAATTTCAGGAGAGCGAATCGATTTTCTTGCAAAATTGTGTCAATGAAATGAACAGGGAAATGTTAGCCCTGTTTTACTAATGTCAAAACTTCGACTTGCCTTAAATCTGAATCGTAATGTATACGATCACTGGCTATTCAGGTCCCTTCTTTTGTTTTCAACGCTCTAATGAAAAAGAGTTTATTCTCTCGCTTGTTTTCTTATGAACAAATAAAGAACAACTATACCTTTAAGACACAATCCTAAAAAATGTGGCCCTCTAAGCATTTTACAAAAATTTTGCGGTACATTTCTGAATGATAGTCCCAAGTGTTGCTTTTTGAGTCACGTATCAGAAGTGGAAACGGAACGAAAGTCATGTACTACTTGAAAAACTATTAAAAGTTGACTGGCACCTTCGTTTGACAATAGTCCTCGCTCATATGGCAATATGCATTCACAGTTAGATCATAAATCACATCTCGTGTAAATAAATCACTAGCCTTCTTAAAAGTAATAAATGTTCAAATGCGTGTGTATTCCTAAGGGACTAAACTACACGTTACTGGTCCCTAGACTTACACACTACTTAAACTGACTTACGCTAAGAACAACACAAACACACCCACGCCCGAGGGAGGACTCGAACCTCCGGCGGGAGGGACCGAGCAGTCCCTGACAAGGCGCCTCAAATCGCACGGCCACAGCGCGGCTTAAAAGTAATGTTTTATTAAGTTATTGGTTCTATGTCTTCTGTTGTGAAGTTTTTGTAAAGTAGGTAATTCATTGTATTGTTCATAAAACTCTGCCTAATATACTTATCTATATAGTCATTGTTCTCCATTGTGTGCACTTTTGTCCTGTTTTTTTTGGGTGGGTACCTAATACCCATGCCACCTAGTATCATGTTCCTCCTTCCGTAATTTGCGCACATTGCTTATTCAGGTTTAAATTCTGCTTGAACGTTCCGTCAGCACTGTCACTCCATTCTCTCTTCTCATAATCACTAAATTTAATAACATAACCAGCAAGCCGCTGCCCCTCCACAAATACATTTTCCGGGACCATATCCCTCTCCTGCACCGAGGTGTAACAGTGCGCTGCAATTGTAACTGGATCGAGGCTGCAACAGCCACGTGCTGTTGTTAGTTCCTGCAATGGCTGTGTCTACGGACAGTTTTGTTGGGTACTTATTGGTCGTAAACTGATCGTGTGAGACTGCTGCATCCCCATTACATTGAGCGTCTATCAACAACCTCAATTCCTTACGGTCGAAGCTGATAATCTCGCCGTTCAGCGCCCATAACCTCCTCCTTGTTAAAGGTCAACAAAATACCGAAAGGAAACCAGTCACACAACAGCTCTTCCACGATATACAATTGTCGGAAATATTTCTGGTGCAGATTGTCAAGAACAAGTTAATGTCCAGCGTTACGTGTAGTATTTTATTTCGCTTTATTTCGAATTCGTAGGATCAGCTTCATGAAAGGAGCGTATTTTACGTGCAGCGCCTGAGCTTCCAGAAATGTCCTCCTGTATTTTCTCCACCACTTCAAAGGTTCTACAGTTTCCATCGAGCACCGGGTGGAATCGCGGTAACCGTAACCGGGCGTCGAGTACCGTGCGCATTACGCAAAATGCTCCCCGGCCTCTCTTCACGAGAAAAGTCTTTTCGAGTCAGAGCCAAATAATTCTCCGAAATACGAAGTCCGTTGATTCAGCGCTGCAGTTCTATAGCGCTGCGACTCAGGCTAGAACGTCAGTTGTTGCACGGTGTGAACGTATTCCAGGAATAACGAGGGAGTGCTCTTTGGCCAGCTGCCTTCATGCTAGCTTGAGCGCGCATTCAGGAAACATAGAAGTGCGCGGCATGACGTAGCATGACGTGCGTTCGTCAGTGTTTATCTGTATGTTGTGAATTGAAAGAGGCGAGAAGAGTTGCAAGATTATATAATACTGCCTCGTTTGCGGAAGTAATTCGACTTACTATTCATGACACAATTCGGTTAGCTCTGTACTAGGAAAATCCGACGCTAACAAGGGAACCTCCCCATCGCACCCCCCTCAGATTTAGTTATAAGTTGGCACAGTGGATAGGCCTTGAAAAACTGAACACATATCAATCGAGAAAATAGGAAGAAGTTGTGTGGAACAATGAAAAAAATTAGTAAAATATACAAATTGAGTAGTTTATGCACAACTTAGGCAACATCAAGGAGAATGTGAGCTCAGGAGCGCCGTGGTCCCGTGGTTGGCGTGAGCAGCTGCGGAACAAGAGGTCCTTGGTTCAAGTCTTCCCTCGACTGAAAATTTTACTTTCATTATTTTCCCAAAGTTATGATCTGTCCGTTCGTTCACTGACGTCTCTGTTCACTGCAATAAGTTTAGTGTCTGTGTTTTGCGACCGCACCGCAAAACCGTGCGATTACTAGACGAAAGGACGTGTCTCTCCAATGGGAACCGAAAACATTTGATCGCAAGGTCATAGGTCAACCGATTCCTCCACGGGAAAACACGTTTGATATATTCTATACGACACTGGTGACGGTATGTGCGTCACATGACAGGAATATGTTGTCGACCCACCTAACTTATACACTTGGCGAATGGGTAAAAAGATTCTTCTACCTCGTCCGATTTAGGTTTTCTTGTGGATGTGATAATCACTCCCAAAAAAGTGACGAAAACATAAGAGTTTGTCACATAAACTGAAAACAAAAAATTAAAATTTTCACTTGAAGGAAGCGTTGAACCTAGAACCTCTCGTTCTGTAGTTATTTTCGCTAACCACGGGACCACGGCGCTTCATGATTCCTAATGTCCTTGATGTTGGCTATCTTCGGATGGACTACTCAGTTTGTATATTTTACTAACTTTTTTCATAGTTCCACACAACTTCTTCCTGTTTTCTCGATTGATCTGTTTTCAGTTTTTCAAGGCCTATCCACTGTGCCAACTTATAACTAAATCTGAGGGGGGTGCGATGGGGAGGTTCCCTTGTAAGAAGAGAATTTTCAGAGCTTGTTACAGAGAAAGAGCCATGGACACTTTTGACACCTGTTTTGAACAGCACAGGAGATCGACAGTGCCACCACTTCCATCTCAAATTATCAGCCGAGTACTGTATAACTGCATGACCCAGTTATGTGGTATCGATTTCAATAATAATTATATGTTCTGTAAGCTGTTGAGCCACCGTATTTTATACTTAGTCATTTACCTAGACAGGGTCCTATCCCAAGTGCTACGAAGAATCAGAGTATCCTATTTTACTGAAGTGAAAAGAAGTTATTTTCCTTAACAAAAGTTACCAAACTTTGTGGAGTTGTAAAGTACATAATTATTTAGTGAGCATAAGTATTCAAATACTCCATGTAGTTCTCTTAAATGGACAGTTAAGGTTTCATCTAAGTGCAATTAATAAGAAAAGATTTAAAGTATTCAGTTCAAAGATTCTTCTTATTGAAATAATAGTGTTTACAATTTCATGTGTTATGTAGTTAACCGTATTTCCCGCCGGCCAAAGTGGCCGTGCGGTTCTAGGCGCTGCAATCTGGAACCGCGAGACCGCTACGGTCGCAAGTTCGAATTCTGCCTCGGGCATGGATGTGTGTGATGTCCTTAGGTTAGTTAGGTTTAACTAGTTCTAAGTTCTAGGGGACTAATGACCTCAGAAGTTGAGTCTCATAGTGCTCAGAGCCATTTGAACCATTTTGAACCGTATTTCCCGTGCTGAATTGTGACTATAATGTTCAGCCTCGGCTTCAGATCGATAGATTAGTTTCTGGGTCCCCAGGCTAAAAGTTGAGCTACATTTAAATGTCATATTACATAACAGCATTCAACAATAAGCATTTGTCTACAGATATTCAAACTATACTAGAACCAAGTGCAACATGTTTCACTCCAGCTAAATATAGGGAAGTGAATGTTCCTTGAGAATGCAAATAATGATCAGTACAAAAAATACAATTACTTCATATGTGTTCCAATAGCAGTAGTTTCCTATAATTAATGTGACAAAAGAACCTCTTGTCCAAGTCAGTTGTGTTCCACTATTAGTAATTATTTACCTATAATTATCATTATCTTCTTACTGTAATGTACAGATACTAAGTATTATTGAGAGCCAGTTGTTGCCTATCTGCAATAGTACTCCTATGTAGTTAAAGTCAAATTACTGGTACATCACTTGCTAAATTGCACTACTGTCTAGTATCTTATCAGCAAAACAGAAGTTCAGTATCAAGAAAAGTCGATCCCAATAGTTAACTTCCTTTATGAGCCGTGCTAGTACTGGGTACAACTTTGCCCAATTAGGGTGGCGAACGTTTCCTTTTACGTAATTACAGTTTACTTTATTACTAATAGAATCTTGGTTAGATTCCCGTTTATATTGCTACTGCTCCCTTTCAGTAGAAATATTTAGCGGAACAAAATTAGTTGCATACCTTATCATCACCCACGTCACCATCACAAAATAAGTATCCTTTTACAGGAACACCGTTATCGGTGCATTACTAATTTAATAGTAGCCGGTACTGTTATAAGGGGCTTTTCCCCTGACAAGACTAGTTGTGCTGTTGGGGGAACAGTGTTGTAAGTTGACGGTGACTGCGTATATCGCAGGTAATGAAGGAAATTTTGGAAATTTGTGGTAAATTCCCATGGGACCAAACTGCTGACGGTATCGGTCCCTAGGCTTACACACTACTTAATCTAACTTAAGCTAGCTTACGCTAAGGACAACACACACACCCATGCCCTAGGGAGGACTCGAGTCTCCGACGGGGGAGCCGCGCGAACCGTAACAAGGCGCCCAAGACCTTGCGGTTACCCAGCGCGGCACGTAATGAGGAAGGTGATGTTTTAAATTTCAGTTCATACATGTGTATTTATTTTGTGCATTTCCAGTGTATTTAACTAGATCTATGTTTATAAAACAGAGATGAAACAATAGGAAAAGAAAAAAAAATTCCGGAAGTGCTGTCGCCAAGAAAAGTTGAGTTGACATGACAGATAAGGATGGTCACTGAATACGATACAAGATGTGCAGGGCCAAAATGGTCAGGGATGTCGGCATCTGAAGGGACCTTTCGTACTAAAAAACTCAAACTTCAGTTCTCTATATACTTTTACTAGAAATAAGTAAGGGGCTGACATAAGGGGCGCGCGTAAGGGACCCACCCTGACCGGCCAGTGAGACCGTCATGAAAAGAACTTAGTTTTGGTGTACGAACAAAGTCCGAAAATTAAGGAGAAAGAGGAAACCATTCACGTCATTGGTGGTAAAAAGCCGGAGCAAGAGAGAGCCTCCACTCCGGATCCGATATTCCAGCAAAGCCCAGCAGCCAACACGAGACTTCTTTGCCACGCTCGCCATTGGCTGCTCACTTCGGTACGTAGTGGCTTGTTTGTCAGCACGTTCCACAGGAACAAACCTTTGCTGAAATTGTGCACGTAGATTGCAATGAACTGTGTTTGAACAACGCAGACGAAAATTTAAGTGAAAAACTAGAAATAAAAATTTATGCCATCTCCTAGACTGGCTAGGTTACCTGCACGTAAATTTCGATACGTGGTTCTCTGAAGAAAACTTTTAGCGAGACTATACTTTAAAAAACAACATTAAAACTGGTGGATATACCCACTGGTTGTAGACAGCAAACTTGATCGCCTGAACATTTTAAAATCCTACTAAAAGTTCTTTAAAAAATCGTTTTGAATAATTGAAATCCACTGTTTAAACAAATAAATCAACTGTATTTAACTCATGATTGCTGTCTTATTGGAGGCTTATTGCTAGGGACATTTCTTTGGTGCGGGGACTCGAATGGGATACAGTCCATCTCGTAAGGCCAATCGAGGAACTACTTCAATGAGAGGTGGCGGCTCCGAGGTCTCGAAATCTGCTAGAAGACCGAGTGAGTAGTGTGATGGCGCCGTGTTGTACTTACAAGGGAACCTCCCCATCGCACCCCCCTCAGATTTAGTTATAAGTTGGCACAGTGGATAGACCTTGAAAAACTGAACACAGATCAATCGAGAAAACAGGAAGAAGTTGTGTGGAACTATGAAAAAAATAAGCAAAATATACAAACTGAGTAGTCCACGCGCAAGACAGGCAATATCAAGGACAATGTTAGCTCAGGAGCGCCGTGGTCTCGTGGTTAGCGTGAGCAGTTGTAGAACGACAGGTCCTTGGTTCAAGTCTTCCCTCAAGTCAAAAGATTAATTTTTTATTTTCAGACAATTATTATCACATCCACAAGAAAACCTAAATCGGGCAAGGTAGAAGAATCTTTTTACCCATTCGCCAAGTGTAAAGTTAGGTGGGTCGACAACATATTCCTGTCATGTGACTCACATGCCGTCACCAGTGTCGTATAGAATATATCAGACGTGTTTTCCTGTGGAGGAATCGGTTGAGCTATGACCTTGCGATCAAATGTTTTCGGTTCCCATTGGAGAGGCACGTCCTTTCGTCTACTAATCGCACAGTTTTGCGGTGCGGTCGCAAAACACAGACACTAAACTTATTACAGTGAACAGAGACGTCAATGAAAGAACGGACAGATCATAACTTTGCGAAAATAAAGAAAGTAAACTTTTCACTCGAAGGAAGACTTGACCCAAAGACCTCTCGTTCCGCCGCTGCTCACGCTAACCACGGGACCACAGCGCTCCTGAACTGACTGTATCCTTGATGTTGCCTATCTTGCGAATGGACTACTCAGTGTGTATATTTTGCTTATTTTTTCATAGTTCCACACAATTTCTTCCTGTTTTCTCGATTGATCTGTGTTCAGTTTTTCAAGGCCTATCCACTGTGCCAACTTATAACTAAATCTGAAGGGGGTGCGATGGGGAGGTTCCCTTGTTAGTTGACAGCGTTCACCAGGATGACCGATTTTCGGCATTTTCGCGTTGACACTTAATTTTCACTCCGGGTTGGTTGTGTGGTTTCACTGTATGTAGTGTTCCCAACTGTCGTTGTGTATTTTTCTTTCTTTTTTTGTTTCTGTTGTACTGTCTGTATGGAGTTCGATATTCGTTTGTTTAGTCTGATTATGTTTTATATCTCTGTTCCCTTCTGTTCTGTAATTAACATGATTAGTGAGGTGTTACTTATATCCACTCGGTCATTTATTACTTTATTGTTCATCTAGAATAATTACACAACACAGTATTATAACTTAAAACAAACATGGTTATTATAACTTAAAACAAACATGTAGTACATTTCAGTGAAGATGCTCTCCCGAGGGAGGAGGGGCATGGAGGCAGGAAAACCGTAGCACCAACCAGGACAGCAAATTTTTGGGGGCAGAAAAATCTTAAAATTTAATATGTTTCCAAGAGGCTGAATTAAATTAAACAAGTCACTAAATCTTTTTACGCAAATGAAGAAGTGTGAGAATAAATTGGAAATTCAAATAATTCATAAAATCTAATTTATTACCGGGAATTATCTACGGAATTCTGAAGCAGATAACATATCAGGCGCAGAGTTTGGTCATATGGGGCGTGTCTTTCAAAATACGAAAGCTTGCTAGTGGCAATGTTGTCAACTCAGTTTCAGCTACCCGGGTTCGATTGCCGGCGGGGTCAGGGATTTTCTCTGCCTCGTGATGACTGGGTGTTATGTGATGTCCTTAGGTTAGTTAGGTTTAAGTAGTTCTAAGTTCTAGGGGACTGATGACCATAGATGTTTAGTCCCATAGTGCTCAGAGCCATTTGGACCATTTAATCAGTTTCTGCTATGCGCGTACACAAGACTTGAAATGTACCTGTGTCAGTTTGAAAGCCCCTACAGGAGCAGAAAACTTTATAATAACTAACTAAAGACAAATGTCAGCATATGATGGCCTAACAGCTCCTTTAAAGCAACGTTAAACATATGTAGCACTATTACTCACAAAAACACTTTGTAATAAATAAAGTCAGAATAAGTAAAATATGCACAGTAAACGTTTCACTTCTGTTTCACTGACTGGTGCCCTGTTCTTGGTTCTGGTCTTCAAGACGTATGCACGTCACGAAGACGTATGAATAAGTGTGATGTGTGAAAATGGTCGTAACGGTTGATTGAAATTTTCGCACGGGACAGCATAATCTTTGAAGCCGAACATGTTCACATATTTTTAAAGAAAGTGAAACTCGTATGGCACAAAGCAAACAGCCTTTGATATAATGGCGTAGACGAACCACACCTTCAAGAGAAAGAGAAAGACAGATTTTATTTTATGCCTAAATAGCGAAGTTAATGGACATTTTCGTTCATTGCAGATGATTCTTGTCCTTACACAGTGCAAGCTTTCACGACAAGCTGTCTTAGCTGCTGGTGAGTCTTCCAGATTGTACAGCAGTGTTCAACGAAACTTTCCTTGTCATTGTAACCTACTGATTTTGTTTAGCAGTTAATTAGTCACATCGCGGGCAGCAGCCATCGCTTTTATCCTGTAGCTGGCGTGATATGTCAGTAAGTTGACTCCCTTCGAGAGGTCCTGTTGCCTTGAAATTAAATGAGATGTAATATTCCGAGAAGGACGTGGAGGAGCTCACACCGTACACAGTGAAGAAAATCATTACGCTATCGTCATCACTCAGTTGCCTCAGAATAACAAAATTAATGTTCAAATTTTTCTACTTAATAACTTATAATTTTTTCGAGTCAGGTTTTATTTTATTCTCAGGTTAAAAAATATGGTATCGCCTGCCCTTGTCTGTGTGACTTCACGCCACCTGGAGAGATCTGCAGACTTAGAGAGCTCGAGTGAACTCTGCTACGGTAGTGGACGGGGGAATTGAGTCTGGGCGTCCCCGAGGGCTCGTGGATAGCCTGAGGCAGGACCGGCTCGGCGGCCGTAGCGCTGACGTGCAGCCGTCCACTGACAGGGTCCGTCCAGCGTTCGTTGTCCTCGCGGGCAGCGGGCGGTGTGCTCGATACGGCGGTAATAGCCCCGCCCCCTCCCACACCCGCCCCCACCCGCCCCCGGCAGACTGGTCGCGCCGGCGCCGCTATCGACCGTAAGACGCTGCCGGCGAGACACATGAAGCTGACCCATCGCGGCGACCACTGTACCCACGGAGTGGGTGCGTCCTCGCCAACTCCTGTCCCGGTTGTTGTAGTAGGCTCTTGCTCACTGCTACATTACTGGCCATTAAAATTGCTACACCAGGAAGATGACGTGCTACAGACGCGAAATTTAACCGACAGGAAGAAGATGCTGTGATATGCAAATGATTAGCTTTTCAGAGCATTCACACATGGTTGGCGCCGGTGGTGGCACCTACAACGTGCTGACATGAGTAAACTTTCCAACCGATTTCTCATAGCCGGCCGAAGTGGCCGAGCGGTTAAAGGCGCTACAGTCTGGAACAGCACGACCGCTACGGTCGCAGGTTCGAATCCTGCCTCGGGCATGGATGTGTGTGATGTCCTTAGGTTAGTTAGGTTTAAGTAGTTCTAAGTTCTAGGGGACTTATGTCCACAGCAGTTGAGTCCCATAGTGCTCAGAGCCATTTGAACCATTTTTGATTTCTCATAGGCAAACAGCAGTTGACCGGCGTTGCCTGGTGAAACGTTGTTGTGATTCCTCGTGTAAGGAGGAGAAATGCGTACCATCACGTTTCCGACTTTGATAAAGGTCGGATTGTAGCCTATTGCGATTGCGGTTTATCGTATCGCGACATTGTTGCTCGCGTTGGTCGAGATCCAATGACTGTCAGCAGAATATGGAATCGGTGTGTTCCGGAGGGTTATACGGAACGCCGTGCTGGATCCCAACGGCCTCGTATCACTAGCAGTCGAGATGACAGGCATCTTATATGCATGGCTGTAACGGATCGTGCAGCCACGTCTCGATCCCTGAGTCAACAGCTGGAGACGTTTGCAAGACAACGGCCATCTGCACGAACAGTTCGACGACGTTCGCAGCAGCATGAACTATCAGCTCAGAGACCACGGCTGTGGTTACCCTTGACGCTGCATCACAGACAGGAACGCCTGCGATGGTGTACTAAACGACGAACCTGGGTGCACGAATGGCAAAACGTCATTTTTTCGGATGAATCCAGGTTCTATTTACAGCATCATGATGGTCGCATCCGTATTTGGCGACATCGCGGTGAACGCACATTGGACGCGTGTATTCGTCATCACCATACTGGCGTATCACCCGGCTTGATGGCATGGGGTGCCATTGGTTACACGTTTCGGTCACCTCTTGTTCGCATTGACGGCACTTTGAACAGTGGGCACTTTGAACAGTGGGCGTTACATTTCAGATGTGTTACGACCCGAGGCTCTACCCCTCATTCGATCCCTGCGAAACCCTATATTTCAGCAGGATAATGCACAACCGCATGTTGTCGACTGCTGCCCTGGCTAGCCCATTCTCCAGATCTCTCACCAACTAAAAACGTCTGGTCAATGGTGGCCGAGCAACTGGCTCGTCACAATACGCCAGTCACTACCCTTGATGAACTTTGGTATCGTGTTGAAGCTGCACGGGCAGCTGTACCTCTACAAGCCATCCAAGCTCACTTTGACTCAATGCCCAGGCGTATCAAGGCCGTTATTACGGCCAGAGGTAGTTGTTCTGGGTACTGATTTCTCAGGATCCATGCACCCAAACTGCTTGGAAATGTAATCACTTGTCAGTTCTAGTATAATATATTTGTCCAATGAATACCCCTTTATCATCTTCATTTCTTCTTGGTGTAGCAATATTAATGGCCAGTAGTGTAGATATCAGTCCACAGTCCAAAAACGTCACAAGTGAGTCAAGGACTACGCCTTACTTTATGCTCCCATGGGAATTATTTACTTACAGAAACCTAGGAAAAGAGATTTTCAAAAACCCAGGCCCAGAAGATAACAAATCGACTTCTCTACGTTCTGTCAAAGTTACAAAAGTCCTGCTGACAGTAGAAATGGGCATCGTACCATCTTCACTTGTTTTCAGAAATGTAGCTTACGGTAAATTGTTAACAGTTGGCATTACTTAACACGACATGCATATTCTAAAGGCTCGCCTTATCGATGCAGCCACTCTCTTCTGTCACTGGCACCGGCCGTAGTGGCCGTGCGGTTCTAGGCGCTACAGTCTGGAACCGAGCGACCGCTTCGGTCGCAGGTTCAAATCGTGCCTCGGGCATGGATGTGTGTGATGTCCTTAGGTTAGTTAGGTTTAATTAGTTCTAAGTTCTAGGCGACTGATGACCTCAGAAGTTAAGACCCATAGTGGTCAGAGCCATTTGAACCATTTGATTTGAACCATCTGTCACTGGTTGTTCATTTCAGTTCCACGTAACTGTCACACTCTATCCTCTTCTCGATGTTTTCCGAATAGTTCATCCTAGGCCGTTCTCATCCTTTCTTTCCCAGTACACTTCCTTCACGAATATTAATCATGATAGTGTCTTGTCCGATGATATGTTCAATTAATTTTATTTTGTTTTCTTCTCCCTTGCTTTACTTCATTACATCTTTGCTGTAGAAAGTACATGTTGTGGAGTTAAATATTTTAAGCAAGGATTTGAAATTCATTTGTGAACAGCATTTCAGTTCGTAATACACAATGTGTTCCAATAAGCACTCTGTGAGATTCATGAAGCTATCCTCGTCCTTCTCTCTCTCTCTCTCTCTCTCTCTTTCTCTCTCTCTCTCTCACAAACACACACACACACACACACACACACACACACACACACACACACACTCATACGCACGCACGCACAAACATCAAACAAGCAAACAAACAAAACATTAGATTGAACGATACGCCCGGAACAATTTGTATTTCTACCAAAAGAAAGTGCAGAGCTCCAACTGCTGCAACTAACCATATTACAAATAATTTTAACCACACAAAGGCAATAGCCACCGTCTTACTTGACAGTGAATGTAGCTAAGATAAAGTTTGGAAGGCGAATTTTCTTAGGAAAATTAAGGAGACCACCAGCACGTCGGAGTATGCCAAATTCCTCCAGTTATTTTTCGGTGTTCGTTGAAGGAAAACGGTCGGAAATTAAAACTCAAATTGCCGGCCTTCTCCAGAGATCAGTGTTGTTGTATATTTTGTCACAATACATATCAACGACATTCTCAGCGCCCTACGCGAGCAAATCGACTAATTCGCTGATAATCGGCTTGGTGACACGAGACACACATTCGTCGTCCCTAAGGCCTATTGGATCTTGCTTGCAAATGACGCCGAAAGAACAAAATCAAATTGAACGCAGAGAAGACGAACGTGGTTTACTTCAGAAAGAAATAGCCTTTATTACGTGACACGCTACGATTAGAAATCAAGAATATCTCGTTGAGCCCTGTTGTCCGGTACCTGAGATTAAATGTAGACAAAGATTTGTTCTTCCACCGACAAGTGAAGAAGTACGAACAGCTATTGATAGCAAGGAAACCCATGAAATATATCAATCTTTTTCTGAGTAGTGAACGAAGAGTATTTACTAAACAGACTATGCAAGAGTACGGCACAACCAAAGAACTCTATTACAGTACTGTCTCGGTCTTAACGCGTCAAAAACTGGTCCAGAATAAATATTGAGAGGGAACTGATGCTCGAGAATCACAGCCCTCCATCAAGAATCCCATATACATGTCAGAGACAGGATAGACCAGATCAGTGGGACCATCAGACACCTGGAACATACATTCACAACGAATCCACGTCCATGACACGTATTCAGAGTTCCTAAGATGTAATCCACTTGGCATAAGATAAATTTAGAACAAAATTATGGAAAGTAGCTTTATGGATCCCTGTGCCTCTTGAAACAAGTGAACAAGATCCTCAGCTCTTACCTCTTACACATAATGATGAAGACAAGGTCGCCTGCAGGTGGTGGGATCTCACACACACTCGGAAAAGAAGTGTGTGTTGGAACAGGTATCTGTGCCCACGTAGCACTTAATGTTTTCAAATATAATAACACATATTTAATCGACGCGGCTGTAACAAATGTTGCAATTTCCAAAGTGAAATAAATTAAAATTGGTTTTTCTTGCCTTTTTATTATGTATAATCTCGTTCATATTTGATACTGCAGCCCCAAGCTGACCGGTAAAGTAATACGTGGTACGTTAAGTTCATCTGTATTATAAATGTCTGACAGCACACTGTGGACATAAAAACTGGTTCTAGCTCACAGCTTAAGAGCTATGGGCACTTGTTCATCTTTGCTACGGTGAAACACATGTTTTCTACTGAACAAGTGCTCATAGCTCTTAAGGTACGCGTTTAAAGGCTCAGTCGTAACATACCATCTTTTTTTCTTGTTTCGGTATACACCACCTCCTGCCAAAATATTGGAAGCAAAGAGGTTGCAGTAGAAGAGGTCCACTGTCAGAGGTATGAGAAAGATTTTCGTTTATAACTTTAGATTCGCTCGTTTCCAGACCAAGATCCCTTTCCTGAAGTTGATATATTTGTTCTTCCCCACCATTCCTGAGAGTTTTTAACATCATCACGGAATCAACTTGTATAGTCAGATAAGACGCCACAGACTGGTTTACTGTTGATCTGCGTACTTTTTTTTTATCGAAGATTGAGAGGAATATGATACAACTTTTCAAATTTTTGTGCACTATCCTGTTACGCAGCACATTTTAATGCCTTATCTGTAAAGATGGCTCACCAATTTATTTTGTAATTGATCATCAGCCATACTATTTTGTCACTTTTACCCTTCACTTTTTTTCTGTACCCAAGTTCTTCGCGCGTTTCAGTACGCACATCTTTCTTCAGCTTGACTAACAGAGCGTGGCTGCATAGGTGAAACGAGCAGGGTTTCTGACACTGTGAAATTATTACTACTTGACGCCTTTGTAGATTTAAAGTACTTTGATAGCCATTAATTCGGCACCACCAGGAAGGACAGAGAACATTTTCTGCCACTATAGCTCCAGTATATTAGTACACGTTTTCGTACAACGGATCCGAAGGTGGTCATTGTAGACCGAAACAGGTAGTCTGATAACAAAAAGTTTCTGACCATTGACATGAAGTACACGAAATTTGTTCCATATTCGGGTCACTGATCAATTCGCGACCATGTCACGGCTTGTGGAACATTTTATTATTAGGTGTATACAGTGTAGTACGTAGAACGCGTAATTAAATTTTGGGTGATTGAGGATCTACAAGGTGGTAAATTTGGTTCACTGAGCTGCTACCACTGGCAGCTGAACCGGCTCTAACTCCGTTGAGCATCGAGTAGAAATGACTCATGTGACATTACGTCTTCAACAACTATAGCAGCAGGCAAGTCGGCGTCTGCCAGTGTCTCGCTGTGCCATGAAGAGATGTTTCCAGTGGGTGAGACACACTGATGAGCCAAAACATTATGACCTTCTACTTAATAGCTTGTTTGTCCGTCTTTAAAGTGAAATACGTCACTATGGAGGTATGTGGCATTAGATGCCTACGAAAAGATCATGTAATTCGCGTAAATAACGGCCGCTGATATGCGTGTACGGTAATGGTGCCCGATAACGACCCAGATGGTTTCCACAGGATCAACATCAGGCGAATTTGGTCCCCGAGACATCAACGTGAGCTCACTAGAATGCTCCTCAAACCGCTGTAGTACGGTTCCGGCTCCGAAACACGGACAGTTATAAGCTGAAAGATGATATCGCCGTCGGGAAGGCATCAAGCCCGAAGGAATGCAGGTGGTTCAAAGCTGTCAACGACTCTCCGATTACTACCACAAGTCCCATCAAGTACAGGAGAATGTCTCTCATAGTATAATACTGCTCCCCACCTGCCTAAGTCCGTGGCGCGCTGCACGTTTCGAGCTGCAGTTCACTTCGATGACGGCGTATGTGAAGACGACCATCGACCTAGTATAGCAAAAATGACTCACCAGAAGAGCCGACATCTTTACATTGATCGACGGTCGAATCCCATTGGTCCCATGCCCACTGCAGTCGTAACTGAAGATGTCGTTGGGTCAACATGTGAAAACGTAGCAGTGGTCGGCTGCAGAGCTCCATGTTCAGCAATGTACAGTGAACGATGTGCTCCGAAACACTTGTGAGCCGTGTTGCGGCTCTCGTTGGTGCCGTTGGTAGGTTGGCATCTTGTAATAGGGATAGTAGCGTCTCGTTTTCTTCTTGTGTTTACTGGCGCCACTATGTTTGCTAGCGTTGTCTATCCACAAGTGGCAGCAGCAGCGGTTATCGATACTTAGTACAGTGATACTATCTTTGGAAGGACATCAAGTGTTTTCCGGGTCGGAGCGTGTCGGGCAGTTCGGTTGGAACGGCGCAGTAGTGAGGTCCAACAGCGTGAGGACATGACGGGACTGCTGGCGGCACTGCCAGATCGAGAGGCTGTAGTTGCGTGGGCGACAACCTCGTTCTCTACCAGACTCAGGACGTTTGAGTATTGAAACCTCAACTATTCTGAGATCACGCCATTTGTTCGCGCGTTGCTGCTCACAGGGTCGCTGAGACGAAGAACAACGAGTGGAGTGTTTGGAGTTGGCGAAATTAATTAGCCGTCCACCACCTTTTATTATTAATCATTGCATTCCTCGTGTTTATTGATGAAGTTTAACCAGTGGTATTTTTCTGTCTAGTGGCTGCTAACGCCCCAGTTACCTGCCCTGGAGGTTAGCTTATTTTCGAGGATTGTACCTTTCCTCTCCTTGCCGCTGCTGTCCGGTAAGGCGTGCTGTTCGACAGCCTCCTTGATTGTGGTTCGGATATTTGTTTCTTTTGGACTACTTTGGTCGCAGTGGGTCCATCGGCTTCAGGATGTTCTAAACACCGGATTCTGAAGACGCAGTACTGTCCGCTGGTTCCGCCTTGCCTGGGTTATTCCGTCGTTGTATTGGTTATCAGATGTTAAGTAGATGTTGCAAGAGTGTTGGGCTGCGTTTAAACTGTCACTAGTTTGAGTTGCCATCCGTTTAAGTGAGTACAACTCTTGGCTGTCTGTCTCTTCATTTACGAAGTTCAGCGACTTTCCCAGGTCGATCCTTGGAGCACTGTCTGAGGCCCACTTCTCTCTTCATTTGATCAGATTGTGATGATTGTCAATAAGGCCTTCAGCCGTGAATGCAATTTATCTTAAGAATTTTTAAAGAGATAGTTCTTGGCTCACTTGTGAGGTTGTCTCTTAATATGATTGTCCTTTTTTTATAATATTTTAGTAAGAATTTGCTATCTAGGCCTTCAGCCATCAAATGGGTTTTGAGTTATTACTATTGGGGCCTTCAGCCGACAAATAATTTGAATTTCTGGTCAATAAGGCCTTCAGCGGTGAATGCAAGAATTTTTAATTATATATTGTCTTAACAGTCAAATTCGATAATTGTTCCTTATTGTCAACCTTATATGCAACTGGTTCTGAATAGAGTGTACATGATTTAAAAAAACGAACTGAGCAACCAATGGTAACTGAGTAAGGCCCCATCCACACCAAAATCTGCGTTTTCCCTAAGTAAACACATCTCAAATTGTGTCTCACCAGCATTGTGCTCATTTGTTTGCACGGATCGCCGTCTATCCTACTTTACAGAGCAGACAAGCCTCTGGACCCGACGTTGTGCGAAGACTCTTGGACGTCCAACCATTTAGCACCTAGTGGTAGTTTCACTGTTCTTCTACCTCTTTCTGTAGATGCTCGCCACAACAGCACGTAAACATTCGACCACCTTCGCCGTTTTCGAGATACTCTTTCACAGGCTCTGCGTGATAATAATCTGCCCTTTGTCAAAATCGCTTATATCAATGCATTTCCCATTTTGCACCCCTTATCTTCGCTAGGGTGATCCCCCATCCGTGTCTGTTCCGCTTACATACTTTTGTTACCGCGTCACGTGCCCGTAATGACGCCAGGCGGCATCCAACTTCGCGGTGGGCAGTGGCCGTAATGTTTTGGCTGATTAGTGTAGCCGGCCGATGTGACCGAGCGGTTGTAGGCGCTTCAGTCCGGAACCGCGCTGCTGCTACGGTCACAGGTTCGAATCCTGCCTCGGACATCGATGTGTGTGATGTCCTTAGGTTAGTTAGGTTTAAGTAGTTCTAAGTCTAGGGGACTAATGACGTCAGATGTTAAGTCTCACAGTGCTTAGAGCCATTTGACCATTTGATCAGTGTATGTAGAGAACGTGAAAGACGTGGAAACTGGTGAACGCTCTCTGTACCGAGGTACGTCGTGGATCACAGACAAAATGTGGTCTTCCGTTATCTAGTTGAAAGTTAATGTCGAGTTGAGTGAGTACCCAATGCAATTCGATGCAATGAAGCCGGGTGCTGAGTCTCTGTGATGAAACAAATTCAGTCTGGCCATGACCGTTTCCGTTTCCTCAGAACCTCCTCACACGGTATGTCCACTGTGATGCAGTACGCAAAAACAATACTACCGTTAAAAGACAGTGTGGTTCCACTCCTGTGGGTGATTTGTCTTTTGGTGCACCACTGCATTGTCGGCGCATCCCATCTTCGCTGCCGCCTCAAGTGCAACCGGAACAATGGTCCCCATGGTGATAGTCCGGGGGAGCTCCAGGAGTCACTGCATTGCCTGCGTCAATTCTTGTCTCGCTGCAAACAAGACCATTTAATGACTGGGGGTGGGTGAAGTGGCTGTACAGGCTGCGCGGCCCGGGTCTCGGGCGCGTGTCTCGCGGAGCCGCTGCTGTCCTGCGCGACGGTGTTTATGCCATTCCTGAACCGCTCCATTGCGTATTCGTATGGCAGGCGTGGGATCTGCAACATCGGAAACAGCCACATCCTGCAACGACGAAGCACAGCATCAATGCGGAACGATCCTTCCGCTGTCGAACAGACGCATGATGATAGACGCCTGTTTTCTTGCACGAGCCATTAAACAATCTTCTGATAAAAAATACTCAGACAGATTTCTGAATGGGGGACCCGCTGAGTAATGTTTTACAAATGTGTTACTTGAGCCGTGCACGGCTAACGTTTATCCCATTTATTGTTTGTCATTTTCTATTACGGTACTGCCGTCTCGTTTTCTTATTCCATTTACTGGTGTCACTAACTTCCTGCCTTACATGTCCGTGAGCGGCAGCAGCAGCGCGTATCGATAAGTGCACTGTCGTGGAGCGACCGATAGTATTTCCGGGTCGTCGTGTGTCTGGCAGTCAGTCGGAGATGGACCAGCAGGGCAGTCGGGACGCAGCAGCAGTGAAATCGGCCGATGGAGCGTCGGTGAGGCGCCGACAGCCAGTGCTGGCCCACCGCTGGCGACACACATGAACTGTCCGACGGAGGCAGATTGGAGCGGGACGACAGTTGGTTGGTCGTTCGGTCGGTCGTCTCATCGGCCGATGTATATTTAGCCCTTTCACCGTTTTCGGGCCTGGGCAGTTGGTCGGTTGGTGTGGAGCAGCGAGGAAATCTCGGCGACATGTAGATTGACCGGGCCCGCTGGCGTTCTCTATGCGGTGTTGGAGTGTGTGGTACTGTTCTGATTGCTACGAGATTCGTGGCTCACCGATCCTGGACATGAAAGTTGAGTTTTGACTTAATCTACCAGCAAGTCAAAACTGTTCACATTGTGTCGTTTGGAGTTCGTTGTCGGCTGTTGGGATATTCCCGCGAGCAACAATGTGTGTTTTCAAGTTGGCAAATTTTAGCCACCCTCTGGTGGAGTTTAACTGTACTTGGTTATTTGAATTGAAGTGTATCAGCGGTATCTTCTGCCTTGTGCCGTTAACGTTCCGGTTACCTGCCCTGGCCGTTGACGTAAATTCAGGCAGTGTATTTTCCTCATTGTGTTGTCGCTGTCCAGTATGGTGTGTAGTTTGACAGCTCAATGTATAATTGGTTGTGGGCATCAATACCTTCTACGTTGTTCCATTGAACTCTCTGTAGTGTGCTGGTCGGGTAAAGCGGAGGTTGTCTTGTCGGTGGGTTCGTTGACTGTCTGTCGGTTGGGTTGTCGTCGGATCGACAATGGTTGGGCCGACTGCCTGTTTCACCTAAGCGAGCGCTAGTGTTTGAATTCCAGGCCGGCCCTCGAAACTTCCGAGCGGCGTTGGTTGTACTGCCTTTCTTGTTTGTTCTTGTTGTTTGTACTTGTATAGTGGATTGTTAGATTAAGGTTGTTTTGCCCTTAAGGCTTCAGATTGTTTGGGCCTCCAGCCTAATGTAAGAACTGTTTTACGTAAAATTTTTAAAATTAATGTTATTGAGTCTTAAGTGTTGAGCCTTCAGCCGTATTTGAATGTAAGTTGTTTTGCTCTTAAGGTGTCAGATTCTTGGGGCCTTCAGCCTAATTAAGGAACTGTTTTAAGATAAGGCTTTGGCTTTTAAATTCCTGATTTTAGTTGAGCTTTAAGTTATTGGGTTTCAGCCGTTTTTAAATTAAAGAGGTCTTGCTCTTAAGGCATGAGATTGTACGGCACATTCTGCCGCTAATTAAGTTCCAAAACTAAAGCTGTGTTTTTTTTAAGTTTTCTTGGCCCTTGTAATGTTTTATCAAATAAAAGTTTGTATGTTCGAGTGTAACTGACAGACGCTTATTTTGGCCCCTTTTCACAACTTAAACTACCTGTCCTGTCCTGCAGGTTTAGAAGGGCGTCTCATTACTCTTTCCCATTTTATTATTACCTTGAAATACTAATCGTTTGCCCATTCACCTCACTACAAATTGACGTCTTTTGCAGGTTACATTCATCATGGTGCAATTTTAATAGATAGCAGTGCAATTTTATCTTTAACCATTTTAAGAAGTATACTAACAACTTTTCTGCTGAGCGCCCCCAAACCTCTGAAGACATACACAAAAACTAAAAAAATGCTTTTCCTTGGACTTGTAAATTTTTAGAAATGCGTTAATCCTCCCCAAAGATATGTGATATGTTAGATTTTGCAGCGTCAATGGCCTGAGGAGTGGAAGTGACTGGGGAGTGTGGGAGCCGAACTATGAAGTAATGAGCGCTATCGACAGGGGATGTCAAATTGACTCCATATTGATTTCCACAAGACTTTCGACACCGTTCCTCACAAGCGTCTTCTAACCAAACAGCGTGACTATGGAATATCGCCTCAGTTGTGCGACTGGATTCGTGATTCCCTGTCAGAAAGGTCACAGTTCGTAGTAACAGACGGGAAGTCATCAAGTAAAACAGAAATAATATCCGGCGTTCCACAAGGAAGACCGAGCGAGGTGGCGCAATGGTTAGCACACTGGACTCGCATTCGGGAGGACGACGGTTCAATCCCGTCTCCAGCCATCCCTAAATCGTTTCAGGCAAATGCCGGGATGGTTCCTTTGAAAGGGCACGGCCGATTTCCTTCCCAATCCTTCCCTAACCCGAGCTTGCGCTCCGTCTCTAATGACCTCGTTGTCGACGGGACGTTAAACACTAACCACCACCACCTCCACAAGGAAGTGTTATAGGCCCTCTATTGTTCCTGATCTATATTAACGACATAGGAGACAATCTCAGTGGCCGTCTTAGATTGTTTGCAGATGATCCTCTCATTTACCGTCCTGTAAAGTATTATCGCGAAGTAGGAGAGTGCCACCGACATAATACGTGAATTGGAGTGGCAATAATTAAAGCAAAGGTGTTTTTCGTTATGGCGGGATCTTATCATGAAATTTAAATCGGCATTTTTCTCCTCCGATTGCGAAAACACTCTGTTGGCACCCACCTACATAGGGAGAAATGATCATCACAATAAAATAAGAGATATCAGGGCTCGCACAGAAAAATTTAAGTGCTAGTTTTCCCGCGCGCCGTTCGAGAGTGGATAGGTAGAGAGACAGCTTGAAGGTGGTTCATTGAACCTCTGCCAGGCACTTTATTGTGAATAGCAGAGTAATCACATAGATGTAAATATTTTAGAAGTCAGTACTATTGTATTCTCAAGCACAACATAGGTTTAACTCGCATTTTTTTATACATAAGGAATGATACATGGATTTTGATGGCCACCAAGAAATTCTGAAGAATGTGTATCCATGTCTCCGATCTGCACTGCAGCGCACAGAAAAACAGTTTTGACGAATGATTCCTTTTAGACTAATATAATCGCAAAAAGGATTGATATATAGAAACTAATTTCATCTTAGAAACGATGACTAATTAAGAATAAAATTTGGTTGTTAGTTTAATTGGGGAGGCGGCAAAATTGCATTTTGAAAGCTACGGAACTGCAGATTTGAGCATCTCATATTAATTCCGTCGAAGGGGAAAGGCTCGGGAACATGAAGCACCGTTTCTTACAAAATATGGCTCTAAGTTACTTAGAGACTGTGTTTATGAACAACCAAATACAGGAATGCTACCACTTTATAGTCGTTGCCTACTACATAAAATGTACTGATTTGTGAGAGTTGCGATTGTATAAGATTTATAAATATTATTATGCTCTCAAGTGGATAATGTTCAGATATAAGCGAGTAGAGACATGTTGCATAAATGCTTTGTGAGATGTCGCGGTCATTTAGTTGCATTATTACAATACTTCGTCTTGACCACAGATTTCATCCACAGATTTTATCGACTGTACATGTTTATTGACTTTACACGTTTTCGATTTGTGCCATTTTCAATAGCTCAGTACTATACGGACTGACAAATAGCAAAATCAATCTGTGGAACATATTTAGATATACAGTATCTTGTCAGTCTTAGTGTCATGAGATGAAACTAAGTTTGCAGTTATATCTCACGACATGGAGACTGACGAGACAATCTGTATCTAAATACGTTCTATAGAGTCATTTTTGCTATTTGTTGGTCTGGAAGACGGTGTGTGTAATACATTAAATCTGTTGAAAATGGCGTGGCACCGAAACGTGTAAGGTGTAACTAAGTCAATCAAAACTGTGGTCAAGACAAAAGTGCTATTACACGGTCCAGTAAAGTTGGTGTGACCATCGTCTAGGTTGGACGTCAACGTGCGATAACAGACGGCAGGTGGTAGCACTAGCAGTGGAGGGTATATAAAGTGTATCTAGGGGTGCGGAAAACAGCGCAGTCGTTGTCGTAGTGCGGAAACGGAGCGATTCATCTGCCGCCCAAGAGAGCATGATCACTGGCTTTCGAGCAAAGGGTGGAAGCAGTGCCGGAAAGACTAAGTTAGTGAACAGTTCGCGTGCCGCCGTGGTTAAACTGTACTGTGCATGACAAAATTGTGCTATCCAAAACTGGTAACTGTGGTGCACTATTGGCCTTAGATGGTAGGTATATGAAGATGGTAGTCTGGCGTGAGGTTGGTCGCTTGACGGCGCGTTCGGCGCGGGCCCGCCCGTTTCCGGCGCACCGTAAGGCACGGAGGCTCGCACTGGGGCGTATCGCTTCCAGTCGGGCGTGCCGCGGCAGTCCTCACAAGGGGAAGTGATGTGTCTCATACAGCCTCTACTTCCCAAGAGGCTCTTTCCGCCTTCCCGTGGTGCCAGATGTTAAGCTTGGCTTTCTGCCTTGCGACAAGCGAAGAGTGCGTGACACAGGGGGAGCTGTGTCGAGGGACCGAACATCAGTCCCTTTCTGTTCGCAGGGCACAGACCAGCAGGTGCTCTGCATGCCGGCGACCTCGTTTGTCGGTATGGGATCACGGCGCGAGTCGGCAAGGGTGCTTCGCCGCGCCCCTGGGTAACCAGGGCGTGTTCTGCCAAACCCAGGAGGTGGTGACATCGCCTGGGCCAGGTTAGCTGGGTCCAGATCGCTGAACGACTGGGTGACCGGCCCACCACCTGAGTAGGAGTGGGTCCTTGGTCGAGAGGTGGAAGCTCGGGCAAATAGGCAGCGAAGGGCGAGGGGTGCAGCCGCCTCTCCAGAGTGCGGGGTGCGCTTGCCGAGGAGCGTCGGGTGAAATCATCGATGACGGGGCCACCGATGGGGACCAGTGCGCTGGCGACGGCGCGCTGAAGCCTGCAGTTCGAGAGTGCTCTTGGCCTTGGGGCGAGGCCGGAGGGCGAGCTGCATTCCTTGTCCCCCCCCATGCCAGAGGAGCCGGTCCAGGGCAAGAGATGGGCTCCCAATCCTTTTTTTTTCGCTTGTCGACAATATGGCTGACACAGAGACAAGCGATTCATGTGGGCCTTCGAGGGCTTCTTTGCTTACTGTTCCCTCCCCATCAGGGGGCCCAGGGCAGACCGAGGGATGCATTAGTGAGAGGCATGCCAGGATCACACAATACCTGGAAGCCAATATGAAAAACGGTAAGATAAGCCAGGCTGCGATCCTGACTTTGAAAAATGAACTCGCCTCCTGGGCCATTGCTCATGTGAAGCTCGAGGGGCAGGTCGAAGAACTACAAAAGGAAAATGAAAGGCTGTGCAAGCAGCCAACAAAATCATGGGCTGGTGTAGTCCTCAAACTACACCTAAGAGCCAAACTACAAGGGATACCATAGTTAAAGTATCACAAAGACCGGACACTGCTGTCTTTCTGAGACCATTGCCCGGTCAAGACACTAAGAAAGTGCAAGAAATTTTCACGACAATGATCAATCCTGCAAAGGACAAAATCAAAGTGAACAAAGTCAAAGCTTCAAAGAACGTAGTAATAGTCGATGTAGCAACAGAAGATGACAGAAATAAAACACTAAATAATCAGAAACTGTGCAAAGCCGTAAAATGTGAACCCCCGAAAAAGAGAAATCCGCTTGTGATTATGTATGATATACCAGTCACATTCGACAATAATGAGCTTCATGAAACTATCCGAAATCGGAACTTTGACGATATAAGTACAGATGATTTCAAGAATGAATTCAAACTGAAATTCAAAACGGGACCAAGAGACAAAGACGTTGTGCATCATGTGGCGGAAGTCTCTGGTCAGATGTGGAAGAAACTAACCTCAATGGGTAAGATTTACATTGGCTTCCACACCATCAATGTGCGGGCCTTTTTGGTGGTACCTCACTGCCACAATTGCGGCGATCTTTATCACGTGCATAAATACTGTGAAAGGAAGTCGGCTTGCTCCAGGTGTGGAGAAGAAAATCATATCAGAAAGAACTGTACAAGATCTGCAATATGTATCCCCTGCACAAGGAGGGGCAAAAAGACTTGCGGTGCCTCTGGTCGCAACTGCCCAACGTACAGGATGCTGGAACAGAGGTTAATATCGAGAACTGACTATGGCTGAGTCTACTACGACACCCAGGATGCCTAAAAGAAAATCCCCATGCAAGAGGAGAAGGGATGCGGCAAGAGCAGCCCAGTTCAAACAGTTCCTCGCAACACTTGCAGAAGGAAGAGATGGAAGGAGAGGAATGAAGGATGCGTGTGTCCAAACGGACCCACAGGAACAAGCGGCAGCCCCCTCTCCCTATTGCTGGGGATCGCGAACGCCAGGAAATCAGGCAACTCGAGACAGGCGTCCTGTAGCAGTGGGCCGACCAGCATTTGTTCAAGGGAGTCCTGCACTGGAACCGCCGGTGTAGGTCAACACAATTACGAGTTCAAACACAGAAACAACAAATAACACCAATGTCAGTACTGACTCGAGACAACCAACAGCTGTGAGAACAGTGGTTGATCCGGTCAGAATATATCCCAATCTTGAACATTCTTTACAACTATCCCGCCTGGAGGAGCCGGCTGTCCTGACCAACGCACTGCGACATCTAGTGCGGGTAGGACATAGGTAAAGGTGTAAGGTCACCTTCTCGGCCTTGGAGGCTGCTGACAGGTTACAACTAAAGACCATGAATCTTCCCACCAACTTCGGCGCCCTGCGTGACCTGGTAAAAAAGGTGTTTGAAAGAAGAAATGAAACCTTCAACGAAATATACAATCAGTCTGTCCTATCTAATGGGAGAATAGCTTACGATTGGACGAAAACCTTCCCAGAATCATACGTAGACACATATTTCCCATGGGTACAGAAATATAGATAGGGCAGCTGAACGCACACAACAGTAGGCTGGTCATGCAGGAGCTTCAGAGAGTGGTGGAGGAGAGGAGCCTTGATGTGCTCTGTTTGCAGGAGCCATACTCTCTTGCGGGGAATGTTGCTTTCGCTGCCATGAGTTGGCACGTAGTAAGTTTCGGGGACGACCCGAAAGCCACCATTAAAATAACTACACTCCTGGAAATGGAAAAAAGAACACATTGACACCGGTGTGTCAGACCCACCATACTTGCTCCGGACACTGCGAGAGGGCTGTACAAGCAATGATCACACGCACGGCACAGCGGACACACCAGGAACCGCGGTGTTGGCCGTCGAATGGCGCTAGCTGCGCAGCATTTGTGCACCGCCGCAGTCAGTGTCAGCCAGTTTGCCGTGGCATACGGAGCTCCATCGCAGTCTTTAACACTGGTAGCATGCCGCGACAGCGTGGACGTGAACCGTATGTGCAGTTGACGGACTTTGAGCGAGGGCGTATAGTGGGCATGCGGGAGGCCGGGTGGACGTACCGCCGAATTGCTCAACACGTGGGGCGTGAGGTCTCCACAGTACATCGATGTTGTCGCCAGTGGTCGGCGGAAGGTGCACGTGCCCGTCGACCTGGGACCAGACCGCAGCGACGCACGGATGCACGCCAAGACCGTAGGATCCTACGCAGTGCCGTAGGGGACCGCACCGCCACTTCCCAGCAAATTAGGGACACTGTTGCTCCTGGGGTATCGGCGAGGACCATGAAGCTGGGCTACGGTCCCGCACACCGTTAGGCCGTCTTCCGCTCACGCCCCAACATCGTGCAGCCCGCCTCCAGTGGTGTCGCGACAGGCGTGAATGGAGGGACGAATGGAGACGTGTCGTCTTCAGCGATGAGAGTCGCTTCTGCCTTGGTGCCAATGATGGTTGTATGCGTGTTTGGCGCCGTGCGGGTGAGCGCCACAATCAGGACTACATACGACCGAGGCACACAGGGCCAACACCCGGCATCATGGTGTGGGGAGCGATCTCCTACACTGACCGTACACCACTGGTGATCATCGAGGGGACACTGAATAGTGCACGGTACATCCAAACCGTCATCGAACCCATCGTTCTACCATTCCTAGACCGGCAAGGGAACTTGCTGTTCCAACAGGACAATGCACGTCCGCATGTATCCCGTGCCACCCAACGTGCTCTAGAAGGTGTAAGTCAACTACCCTGGCCAGCAAGATCTCCGGATCTGTCCCCCATTGAGCATGTTTGGGACTGGATGAAGCGTCGTCTCACGCGGTCTGCACGTCCAGCACGAACGCTGGTCCAACTGAGGCGCCAGGTGGAAATGGCATGGTACGCCGTTCCACAGGACTACATCCAGCATCTCTACGATCGTCTCCATGGGAGAATAGCAGCCTGCATTGCTGCGAAAGGTGGATATACACTGTACTAGTGCCGACATTGTGCATGCTCTGTTGCCTGTGTCTATGTGCCTGTGGTTCTGTCAGTGTGATCATGTGATGTATCTGACCCCAGGAATGTGTCAATAAAGTTTCCCCTTCCTGGGACAATGAATTCACGGTGTTCTTATTTCAGTTTCCAGGAGTGTATAAACCTACTATGTGGCCGTGACACACTCATTGATCTCGGACCTTTCATTAGAGACCATAGTAGAGGAAACAAACGTCACATAATTGTGCTGGGTACTGCAGAATGGTAGCATTGATCCTCAACATGAACGCCTTTCATAGAAGTCTGAGTGAATTTGTGTCATTACTGAAACAACGTTGTAGAAAACTATAAACATTTTTTCTGCTCGATGATAATACTGACTGCAGTATACAGCCATCGGGATTGCTGTTGTAATCATTCAGTGCAGTAGTACTAGAAAAGTAACGAACACTCGCTTTGCGAAAGTGACAGTCTTCCTAAACAGGCAGTGCATTACGACTGGAGTGTCAGCTTGTGAGTTGTAAGCGTACCTTGTCTACTTTAGGAAATGGATGGAAGATAGAGAATGTAAAGAATATAGTCGTAATCACTTACTACTTCCCAGGAGGAAATCAATTCAGTAATGTTAATTTCTATTACTCCAGCCTGGTGTTGGAGAGCAACGCAAAGTTACACACGGTGCCCAAAGTAATTTTGAAAAGTCGAGTGCATAACGCGATCGGTCAGTCACGTTATGCTGTAAGAATAACTGAGTACCGGACTTCGTTTCTGAAACAATGCGTGTCCACTGGTGCGCAATAAAAGATCTGATAATTTGCTAATCAGTATTTGGATCACATCAATTGCGGACGGGCTCCACGTCAACACTTTTGCGTTTCTTTCACGAATAGCTGTAAAAGATGCTGGTAATTACGACAAACTAATGCTTACATAAGTAAATCAGAAAGAAATTAATTTCGATGTACCTAAATATATTTATTAGAAAAACTGGAAGATAAAAGGCTACGTGAAATAGCAAAGCATTTCGTTGCTGGCAGCAGGAAAAATCTGAAGTCTGCGCCTTCCTTTAGTATCACAGAAAGACTCATAAATACTAACATTTGTGGACTCTCTCTTTCACACATTTCAAACACATAAAGAAAGAAATATTTACTGGTGGTCTTTCAAGCTGAATTATGTTGTTAGTACTATATCTAATCAAAAGATAAGGAAGGAATGGCAAGGATTAATCATTTCCTTCACAGATAAATCGACCAGAAAATAAAAGAACCACCACCATCCCAAAAGCGTGCAATACCTCCACTAGTTTCGGAAACGGTTGTCTGTTGCTTTGGTATTGAATGGTGAATGTTACGGTTTTGGGAAAGTTCATCGTCCGTCCGAAACTGTCACAGTTACTTACACATGTTGGTTAGATTCCTCCTAGCCGCCTCTGACTTATGGCGCGGAGCAATCGGCCGTCCCAAGTCTACGAATTCTGGAATCTTTGCGAACCAGTCCAGGAGTGTGACAGCTCTTAAATCTTCCTCAAACCGAAAAATTTGAGGAAGAAATTTCTATGAGTGTACGTATAGAACACAGCATTGCATGGAAATGAATCATGGACTATGGGCAAAATAAAAAGGATGAGAATCGAAGACTTTGAGTTATTGTGTGGAACCTCTCGTTACATTTCAGGTCTTTCTTGAAACTAAAATTGATTCCAACTGGCCATGGACAATTCCCATATTTCACACAGAATCACGAATTTCCCTTTCAAAGGAGAAAAATTAAATAAAAGAACAATAAGACCCAATGCAATAGAGTGTTAAATGCAGAGTAGCAAGGGGCTTTATTCAAAGGGTTTCGTACGAGCGCCCCTTTTGTTTCACAACTGCCATACAAACCCAACGCACATATTGTTGACGTCTTTAGCGTCTATGTGTCTTTGGGTCTGGGAGTCTTTAGTGTTTGACATTTTAGTGTCCGAGCGTTTGAGTCCTGAATATTCGTGTCTCTTAAGTTCATACGCCACTGCGTGAAATAGTTCACTTCATTGGAAGCCGGACTAATGAAAAGTAAATTTTGATTCGTTTGATGTACTGTCAAAAATACGAAAACCGACAGAACTGAGATAACGCTAATATCCAGCTAACATCTCAATCGATAAAAGATTTTAGACCCTGTTTGGACATTTATTATCGTGTGACCATTCATAGTAGTGAATCGTATCAACGAAACTTTGTTAATATAAGCCCAATTAAGGAAGAAATATAGTGTCCTACGATTTCGAACAGAATATCACGAGAAGTAAACCGTGTATTGGATTTTCTCTGGATGATGATAATAATAATAATAATAATAATAATAAAATAATAATACCACACAATATCCACCAGTACATCAACGCAATACAGCTACATCCAAACTAATATATACAACTACAGAAATCTGTAATTATTGATACATGTTCAATTACACGAAAGTTCCTAAATGCAATGTAACGTATACTGTACAGTTAAAAGGAAGTCACGAGTGATCAAGGTCCGCGTCACTTTCCATTTTTCACCAGACATAAGGTCTGAGACAGGAAAGAGAAATAATAATAAAACCCAGACATAACGTCTGAGAAAGGAAAGAAATAATAATAATTTATTCCATATTAATATTGAAGGAATAATTTCTAACCGACAAAACATCGTGCTGTCTTAAATGAACCCTGTGACGTTTGAAGGAATTTGTTCGGTGTACATCAGACATATCAATTCATTTTGAAACGCGAATCGGTCGCCTGGTAACTGAGTATCTGCTAAACAACACAGACGATAGTAGTAATTTGAATCTAAACTTATTGATCAACAAATATTGACTGCAATGATACACTCCTGGAAATTGAAATAAGAACACCGTGAATTCATTGTCCCAGGAAGGGGAAACTTTATTGACACATTCCTGGGGTCAGATACATCACATGATCACACTGACAGAACCACAGGCACATAGACACAGGCAACAGAGCATGCACAATGTCGGCACTAGTACAGTGTATATCCACCTTTCGCAGCAATGCAGGCTGCTATTCTCCCATGGAGACGATCGTAGAGATGCTGGATGTAGTCCTGTGGAACGGCGTACCATGCCATTTCCACCTGGCGCCTCAGTTGGACCAGCGTTCGTGCTGGACGTGCAGACCGCGTGAGACGACGCTTCATCCAGTCCCAAACATGCTCAATAGGGGACAGATCCGGAGATCTTGCTGGCCAGGGTAGTTGACTTACACCTTCTAGAGCACGTTGGGTGGCACGGGATACATGCGGACGTGCATTGTCCTGTTGGAACAGCAAGTTCCCTTGCCGGTCTAGGAATGGTAGAACGATGGGTTCGATGACGGTTTGGATGTACCGTGCACTATTCAGTGTCCCCTCGACGATCACCAGTGGTGTACGGCCAGTGTAGGAGATCGCTCCCCACACCATGATGCCGGGTGTTGGCCCTGTGTGCCTCGGTCGTATGCAGTCCTGATTGTGGCGCTCACCTGCACGGCGCCAAACACGCATACGACCATCATTGGCACCAAGGCAGAAGCGACTCTCATCGCTGAAGACGACACGTCTCCATTCGTCCCTCCATTCACGCCTGTCGCGACACCACTGGAGGCGGGCTGCACGATGTTGGGGCGTGAGCGGAAGACGGCCTAACGGTGTGCGGGACCGTAGCCCAGCTTCATGGAGACGGTTGCGAATGGTCCTCGCCGATACCCCAGGAGCAACAGTGTCCCTAATTTGCTGGGAAGTGGCGGTGCGGTCCCCTACGGCACTGCGTAGGATCCTACGGTCTTGGCGTGCATCCGTGCGTCGCTGCGGTCCGGTCCCAGGTCGACGGGCACGTGCACCTTCCGCCGACCACTGGCGACAACATCGATGTACTGTGGAGACCTCATGCCCCGCGTGTTGAGCAATTCGGCGGTACGTCCACCCGGCCTCCCGCAAGCCCACTATACGCCCTCGCTCAAAGTCCGTCAACTGCACATACGGTTCACGTCCACGCTGTCGCGGCATGCTACCAGTGTTAAAGACTGCGATGGAGCTCCGTATGCCACGGCAAACTGGCTGACACTGACGGCGGCGGTGCACAAATGCTGCGCAGCTAGCGCCATTCGACGGCCAACACCGCGGTTCCTGGTGTGTCCGCTGTGCCGTGCGTGTGATCATTGCTTGTACAGTCCTCTCGCAGTGTCCAGAGCAAGTATGGTGGGTCTGACACACCGGTGTCAATGTGTTCTTTTTTCCATTTCCAGGAGTGTAGCTTTGTGTCGCCTCGCTTACATGTGTCTCGACAAGGTGAAAAATACTGGCTGGGCACAGAAAAAGGACTTTACACTTTCTCTGATCGTGGAAGTGCCAGTAGGTAGCAATAGGAGATGCTACAGAAGAACTTTGACAGTTGGGTGGACTAATAAGAAATGAGGAGCTTCTCCATACACTGGTGAGGAAAGTTATATATGGAAAAAACTGCCAAAAGAAGTGACAGAATAATCGCTCATGTGTTAAGACATGAAGGAGTTGGGAGGAGCTGTAGAGAGGGTGAAAACTTTTGAAAACTCTAGGGGAAGACGTAGATTGGAATACATACAACGAATAACTGAAAACGCTGGGTTTAAGTGCTACTCTGGGATGAAGAAGTTGGCAGAAGAGACAAAGTAATGGCTCTCCGTATCAAAGCAGAGAACTGACACTCTCTTCTTAAAAAAAATAAAACAGGAAGTAATTTTTCAAAACGTTAGAAGTTATAGTTGTCGTTCTGAAAGAAAGGGCTTCCGGAGCTATGATGAAATACTTCTATAACCACAAATGTCTGGAATGCATTTAGTAGCTTTACGAAGTCTCAGCGTTTTCGATCCTAATAAGTCTTCATGAGAACCAGTACCTTGTTACAAAAGCAGCACCTCAAATTTTCATCCAGAACTCATCGACGTCGCTTAAGTGTTCTGGATATCCATACATATTTTACAATTTTTTTATTTATGTGGTATATGTGATATCCGAAAGAACAGACAACAGATATATAACTAAGGCGAGGATGTTGTGTATGACTTCGTACGCAACAGTAATGAGAGGTGGGGTACAGAGTGGTGTGGCAATTGCCATCGTAGGCATCTACGAGCAGAAATGATCAGCGGACAAGTTACCAAAGTAAACAGAAGATTTACTTATCTTGTGTTTCTCGGAGTGTACGAAGAGTCGTTACAAATAATACAGGATGAAAAAAATTCCAGACCATACAACAGCAACAAGGCTCTCGGAAATAAAACACAAGCGATGACGTCAGAGTCACGACTAGGCGGCGTCTGCGTAGCGTCACGAAGCAAAGAGGCGCCAACTACAAGTGGGCGTCTGTCTGCTACCAGTAGTCCCATACTGTGGCGGCAGAGGGCGCTCCTGGTACTGAGATGCTGGAGGCATGGCTCAGCAAGCCTGTTCGATCGGGTCCGCGCGTCCTGCAGGACCACTATCGGTGTCTGAGGGAAACTTGCAGCTCTGTTGACGATTTAAAGACGCCGGTACGGTGGTATAGATAAGTGATACCACAAGGATGGCGATGATCACTTCAGTAAGGATGCACACCACTATCGAACTCTTACAGGAACCAGCGATATAAATGAGGAGTAATGAGGATAGTGAGCAGGAGGCACTACATCAGTAGTGTGTGGATAAGTTGAAAATTTGAGTTTGATGTGAGGCATGCTACGGTAGCCTGTGCAGTTGCAGTGACCACTGTAAACGGCTTGTGCAGTTGTCAGTGCATTTGCCTTGTAAGCGGGAGATCCAGGTTCGAATCGCGATCTCACACAAATTTTCAATTGTCCCCATTGATTGAGATCAATGAACACTGGCAGCTATTGTCATTAATTCCTGTGTGTCTTTATTTGTGTATGTTCTTTGTATGTGTGTTCCTCATCTCCTCATAAACCACTGGATCATCTATGGTCTCGAAACCGCTGTGAGGGTTACAACCACCTACCTATCAACCTATCAAAGGGGTGGAAGTGAGGAACCTGTGTAATCCACAATGTGAAAACACCCAAACATTATTCATCCAGTATTTGAATGTGAGAGAATTTAGTAACGTGTAAGCTATTTTATACATAATTTCAAACTTTTGCTATACCAAAAAGTTTATCTCTTACCATATTTTCTCTGTTAATGAACTGCTGGCCAGGGTGGCCAAGCGGTTCTAGGCGCTACAGTCTGGAACCGCGCGACCGCTACGGTTGCAGAATCGAATCCTGCCTCGGGCATGGATGTGTGTGATGTTCTTAGGTTAGTTAGGTTTAAGTAGTTCTAAGTTATAGGGGACTGATGACCTCAGAAGTTGAGTCCCTTAGTACTCAGAGTCATTTGAACCATTTGTTAATGAACTAAAACAGCCACATCACGCGTAACGTTTTAGTATACTACTTCTCTACTAATAACTATATTAGTGACGCACTTTGAAAACAGAATTCACAACTAACTCTGAATGTACCTGCAGTGTTACATCATTGGACGATACATAGTGCAAGAGATTTTTTTTTTTTTTTTTTTCTGTTCATCAGTCTACTGACTGGTTTGATGCGGCCCGCCACGAATTCCGTTCCTGTGCTAACCTCTTCATCTCAGAGTAGCACTTGCAACCTACGTCCTCTATTATTTGCTTGACGTATTCCAATCTCTGTCTTCCTCTACAGTTTTTGCCCTCTACAGCTCTCTCTAGTACCATGGAAGTCATTCCTTCATGTCTTAGCAGATGTCCTATCATCCTGTCCCTTCTCCTTATCAGTGTTTTCCACATATTCCTTTCCTCTCCGATTCTGCGTAGAACCTCCTCATTCCTTACCTTATCAGTCCACCTAATTTTCAACATTCGTCTATAGCACCACATCTCAAATGCTTCGATTCTCTTCTGTTCCGGTTTTCCCACAGTCCATGTTTCACTACCATACAATGCTGTACTCCAGACGTACATCCTCAGAAATTTCTTCCTCAAATTAAGGCCGGTATTTGATATTAGTAGACTTCTCTTCACCAGAAATGCCTTTTTTGCCATAGCGAGTCTGCTTTTGATGTCCTCCTTGCTCCGTCCGTCATTGGTTATTTTACTGCCTAGGTAGCAGAATTCCTTAACTTCATTGACTTCGTGACCATCAATCCTGATGTTAAGTTTCTCGCTGTTCTCATTTCTACTACTTCTCATTACCTTCGTCTTTCTCCGATTTACTCTCAAACCATACTGTGTACTCATTAGACTGTTCATTCCGTTCAGCAGATCATTTAATTCTTCTTCACTTTCACTCAGGATAGCAATGTCATCAGCGAATCGTATCATTGATATCCTTTCACCTTGTATTGTAATTCCACTCCTGAACCTTGCTTTTATTTTCATCATTGCTTCCTCGATGTACAGATTGAAGAGTAGGGGCGAAAGGCTACAGCCTTGTCTTACACCCTTCTTAATACGAGCACTTCGTTCTTGATCGTCCACTCTTATTATTCCCTCTTGGTTGTTGTACATATTGTATATGACCCGTCTCTCCCTATAGCTTACCCCTACTTTTTTCAGAATCTCGAACAGCTTGCACCATTTTATATTGTCGAACGCTTTCTCCAGGGCGACAAATCCTATGAAAGTGTCTTGATTTTTCTTTAGCCTTGCTTCCATTATTAGCCGTAACGTCAGAATTGCCTCTCTCGTCCCTTTACTTTTCCTAAAGCCAAACTGATCGTCACCTAGCGCATTCTCAATTTTCTTTTCCATTCTTCTGTATATTACTCTTGTAAGCAGCTTCGATGCATGAGCTGTTAAGCTGATTGTGCGATAATTCTCGCACTTGTTAGCTCTTGCCGTCTTCGGAATTGTGTGGATGACGCTTTTCCGAAAGTCAGATGGTATGTCGCCAGACTCATATATTCTACACATCAACGTGAATAGTCGTTTTGTTGCCACTTCCCCCAATGATTTTAGAAATTCTGATGGAATGTTATCTATCCCTTCTGCCTTATTTGACCGTAAGTCCTCCAAAGCTCTTTTAAATTCCGATTCTAATACTGGATCCCCTATCTCTTCTAAATCGACTCCTGTTTCTTCTTCTATCACATCAGACAAATCTTCACCCTCATAGAGGCTTTCAATGTATTCTTTCCACCTATCTGCTCTCTCCTCTGCATTTAACAGTGGAATTCCCGTTGCACTCTTAATGTTACCACCGTTGCTTTTAATGTCACCAAAGGTTGTTTTGACTTTCCTGTACGCTGAGTCTGTCCTTCCGACAATCATATCTTTTCCGATGTCTTCACATTTTTCCTGCAGCCATTTCGTCTTAGCTTCCCTGCACTTCCTATTTATTTCATTCCTCAGCGACTTGTATTTCTTTATTCCTGATTCGGCCGGAACATGTTTGTACTTCCTCCTTTCATCAATCAACTGAAGTATTTCTTCTGTTACCCATGGTTTCCTCGCAGCTACCTTCTTTGTACGTATGTTTTCCTTCCCAACTTCTGTGATGGCCCTTTTTAGAGATGTCCATTCCTCTTCAACTGTACTGCCTACTGCGCTATTCCTTATTGCTGTATCTATAGCGTTAGAGAACTTCAAACGTATCTCGTCATTCCTTAGTACTTCCGTATCCCACTTCTTTGCGTATTGATTCTTCCTGACTAATGTCTTGAACTTCAGCCTACTCTCCATCACTACTATATTGTGATCTGAGTCTATATATGCTTCTGGGTACGCCTTACAACCCAGTATCTGATTTCGGAATCTCTGTCTGACCATGATGTAATCTAATTGAAATCTTCCCGTATCTCCCGGCGTTTTCCAAGTATACCTCCTCCTCTTGTGATTCTTGAACAGGGTATTGGCTATTAGTAGCTGAAACTTGTTACAGAACTCAATTAGTCTTTCTCCTCTTTCATTCCTTGTCCCAAGCCCATATTCTCATGTAACCTTTTCTTCTACTCCTTCCCCTACCACTGCATTCCAGTCGCCCATGACTATTAGATTTTCGTCCCCCTTTACATACTGCATTACCCTTTCAATATCCTCATACACTTTCTCTGTCTGTTCATCTTCAGCTTGCGACGTCGGCATGTATAACTGAACTATCGTTGTCGGTGTTGGTCTGCTGTCGATTCTGATTAGAACAACCCGGTCACTGAACTCTTCACTGTAACACACCCTCTGCCCTACCTTCCTATTCATAACGAATCCTACACCTGTTATACCATTTTCTGCTGCTGTTGATATTACCCGATACTCATCTGACCAGAAATCCTTGTCTTCCTTCCACTTCACTTCACTGACCCCTACTATATCTAGATTGAATCTCTGCATTTCCCTTTTCAGATTTTCTTGTTTCCCTACCACGTTCAAGCTTCTGACATTCCACGCCCCGACTCGTAGAACGTTATCCTTTCGTAGATTATTCAATCTTTTTCTCATGGTAACCTCCCCCTTGGCAGTCCCCTCCCGGAGATCCGAATGGGGGACTATTCCGGAATCTTTTGCCAATGGAGAGATCATCATGACACTTCTTCAATTACAGGCCACATGTCCTGTGGAAAAACGTTACGTGTCTTTAATGCAGTGGTTTCCATTGCCTTCTGCATCCTCATGTTGTTGATCATTGCTGATTCTTCCGCCTTTAGGGACAATTTCCCACCCCTAGGACAAGAGAGTGCCCTAAACCTCTATCCACTCCTCCGCCCTCTTTGACAAGGCCGTTGGCAGAATGAGGCTGACTTCTTATGCCGGAAGTCTTCGGCCGCCAATGCTGATTATTTATCAAAATTTAGGCAGTGGCGGGGATCGAACCCGGGACCGAAGACGTTTTGATTATGAATCAAAGACGCTACCCCTAGACCACGGCTATGGCGTCGTAAACACTGAGATGCGTGAAAATCTGCCGTATTATGCATGAATTTTAAATTTATTATTTCTGTGGTACTAACTCCATTCGCAACACATTTCTCAGACCATACACATATGCTGCTGAATGTAACTACAATATTATAGCGTTGTACGATACACAATTCAGGACATATGAGCTCATAAATATTGATCTGCGTGAAAACGAAATTGCTGGGTGAAATTCGCTAGAGATGCAGGTGAAGTATGTGTACAAATATTGGTGAAATATGTTAAACACTGAAAAATATGTGATATGTGTGCATGCAGGGAAATTCTTGGATAAAGATCTCCTAAATCCCTGTATCGATTTAATATGGTACATGTATTACTCACTATCTAGACAGAAATAGTGTGGAGGCAAGAACGAACAACCTTTTTTGGGGCGGAGGTGATAACATGGAGAGAGAAAGAGGGAGGAACAGATGAACAGAAAGGCAGAGGGAAGGAGGGGGGAACACAGATATAGGGGAGTGGAGAAAGGGAAGAAGAGGAATATGACAGAGAGAGGGGAAGAAGGAGATGAACAGAGAGCTGGGGAAGAGGAAATGGCAAGAAAAAGGGTAAACGAGATGGAGAGAGAGAGACAGAGAGAGAGTGAGAGAGAGAGGAAATTTACTGAGAGAGTGCGAGGAGGAGGTAGACAGAGAGAGGGGGAGGAGGAGATAGAGGGAGCAGGAGGGGTAGGTGGGCAGAGGGGGAAGGAGCATAAAGACAGAGGAGTAGGAGCACAAAGAGAGTGGGGAGGAACAGATGAACAGAGAGACTGGGAGTATCAGATGGACAGGGGGGCAGTAGGAGATGGACAAAGAGCAAGGGATGGAAGAGGTGGGCAGGAAGAGGGCGGAGAAAGAGATGGAGGGGGAATGGATGTGGACAGAGAAAGGGTGAGGAGGAGGAGGAGGAGATGGAGTAACGGAATAAATATTTACCAAGCAATGTCGGATACTCAGATTCTGCACAAAGTATTTTTCAAAGAGATCGGATAATCCAGTTTGACTACGTAAAATTTCACTGGATGCTATGGTTATTTGGAAGATAACAGGCAAACGGCTTAATGTCGCAGTAATTACTTAGGTTTTTCAACTTAAGTAACTTGTCATTTCATCCTCACAAGGCCACAGGGCGTATCCAGTCTGCACCACCTGTTACGTGCAACCTCGAACGAGGTACCCGGTGAACTGTGACGGACACGAAACCGATTTGGATCTATCTCTCAAAGGGAGAAACGTGTTAGGTCTGATCTGATAATAGATTTACAGTTTTCTATGATCCATTATGTCTGTTCACCGACTTTACCAATGAATGTTCTGGCCTCGAGTGAACAAGTCTCTTTTGCTAACGGCTGCTCCATATGTGCAAGCGTTGCAGTTTCAACCTGAGAACTGGTTGGAACCTGGTAGACAAGAAACATTTCGGTCGTGGCAAATTTTCTAATCGTCAGAGAAGGGACTTTTTAACGTAGAGTCGTCAGGAGTAAGCAGCGATTCACAATAGAGACCTCACTCTTCCTGCACTAAATGCTCATTGATATACGTGAAGCTAATTTTCTACGTTCTTCTTCTTTCACTTCACCAGTACAAAGTTGCGTCACAATCTGAATGTTACAGATAGTGCAATAATCTTCTTCCTTGGGCCACTCACTAAGCGGTTGGTTCCGTTAGCTCTTAGAAACGCAGAAAGTTATTATTATATTTGGCAAACATGGACACAAACACTCTGTCTGGGGACATTTTCTGTCAACAAGCAAGTATAACAGCGATTTTGTTGTCGTTATCTTCAATCTGAAGACAGGTTTAATGCAGCTGCCGACACTAATGTATTTTGGGCAAGTCTCCGTTTGAAATACCTTAGTCAACCGAACCCTTCTTTTAGTTGTGATGTGTGTCATTTCCTAATTAATTCCTCCAGCAAAGACCGAATTAATTCTACTACCGTCAATTACCCTCGTTTTACTCTTGTTGATGTTCGTCTTGTAAGTTTTTCTCAATACACTATTCATTCAATTCTACTAGTTTTTGAAGTCCTTGATCATCTGTGACAGATTTACTATGTCATCAGCAAACTCTATAAGTTTAATGCCTTTCCCTGCACTTCATTTCATTTTCCAAATTAGCCTTGATTTCCTTTACTGTTCGCACTAAGCACAGACTGAATAACTAGGGGAATGGGGTGCAACCATGACTCACTCCTTTCTCAGTTATTAACTTCTCTTCGTGTCTTTCGACTCTTGTAACTGCAGTCTGGTTCCTGTACAACTTATAAATTTCATTTCGCTCCTAGCATTTTATCCCTGAATTTCAGATCGCGTTTTCTCAATTTTTGTTTCTAAATCTAATGATGTGGGTTTGGCTTCCTTTAATCTATTTAATCTACGTTCTAAGATACGACGTAGGATCAGTCCTGTCTCTACACATCTCGGGAATCAAAACGTATCTTCCCCAAAGTTTTCCAACATGATGTAGATAATTCGTTAATATTCGGTAATAAAAACTTATTAAAATCATGCTTAGGCAATAGTCACTACTGTCAGCACTTATAGTATTTGTTAGTGTCTTTATTACATTCTTCTTATGGTCTAAGTGTATTTCGCCTATGTTATGTATCCCACGTATCAGACTGAACAGTTCTCCTCATGGTTGTTTCTGTCAAGGATCTTACTAATTCTAAAATGGTTCAAATGGCTCTGAGCACTATGGGACTCAACTGCTGTGGTCATTAGTCCCCTAGAACTTAGAACTAATTAAACATAACTAACCTAAGGACATCACACACACCCATGCCCGAGGCAGGATTCGAACCTGCGACCGTAGCAGCAGCGCGGCTCCGGACTGGAGCGCCTAGAACCGCACGGCCACCGCGGCCGGCTACTAATTCTGAGAGAATGTTACCTACTCCAGGGGTCTTGTTTTGATTTAGATCTTTTCTCTCTCGCAAATTCTTCACAAAACCTTCATTCACTTTCTCATCCATTACACTGTCTTGAAGCGTTTTTCCGTGTACAGGCCTAAAAGCATATATTCCATTTTTCCACTTTCCCTTCTTTGCTAAGCAATAGTTTACCAGCTGAGCTATTGATGTTCATACAATTATTTCTCTTTTCTCCAATGATTTCTTTAACACTGCTAAGTCGGTCTCTATATCTCCTGCATCCTTCTACATCTTTGCAAGTCTCCTATAGCCATTTCTGATTTGCAATTTTTCAGTTTGTCAGTCTAATTTTTTAGACGTCTGTGTTTCCTTTTGATTGCTTTGTTTACTGCATTTACAATTTTCTCCTTTTACCATTTAAATTTAATCGCTTGCACGATATCAGTTCTTACCGGGCATGTCGTCTGCTATTTGGTTTCTTTCAATTATTTCAGTCTCTCTGAAACTCTCATCAGACTCTGGCTGTTTCATTTTATGTCCCATCTCCTTAATTTCCTTGACAGAATGTGAACTTAGCCAAGATCGCTTGTAAACAATCTTTGTTGTTGATTACCGATTTCGGTAAGAACGATTACCATCCATTGATCTGTGAATGCATTCATGCAATGTGAAATTATGCAGAGATAAAATTAAGTATACAGTAGCAGGTGTGTAGTAATAGCAAAACCATATTACAACGTACCTCGATAAAATGTTATTACCAGCTGTACTCTGTCTAAACCATTGCCAGGTATGTGAGGGACGAGGTGAACGAGGCATCGGCAAGTCAAATTTAAAACCACAACATTCGGAGTAATTCGCCAAATACTCGTGTCCCATACCACCCACTACTGTGTACTTCACTGCAGACAGGTGGTGGCCGAGACTGACCGGAAAATAGACAAACGGCACCGAAAGACGTCGCTAGTGTATTCATGCATTTCTTTCTGAAAGTCATTTATGTTACAGCGTGATTCCTGTTAAGTGTGGATAAGAGATTCCTAAACACCTTTTTTTTAAAAAAAAAGTTGTAAACTATTTATTAAAACAGAAGCCAAAAATTATTCTTATTACATTCACTTGCACAACTGTGCCTATATAGAAGCTGCTTTATAACTTGGTGCAATTTCCACAAACTGATACACAATAAATTACTATATTGCAACATGTTTAATTATAAAAATCAGCAGACATAAATGTAAAATTATTAAAATTCTAAAAAAAATTATGAGAATCTGGAGACGTAAAATTACAAGGTGGACTTTCGCTGTCTCATTTGGATAGCAAGCTACGCTGCTGATGGCAGCCTAAGTAATTACCAGGTATGTGAATAATAAAAGTATTACTTTGATAGTGGGTAACACACTTAATTCACACACTAACAAAGATCAGACGATGTGACTGGCAATACCAAAGTCACGATATATGGCTACATTGTGTTCCAGCGGCCTACTGCTTAAAAAATATAGATTCACCACGGTGATATTAATGGGTAGGTTAAAGCCAGAGAATTAACAACACGTTAAACCGACATAAAAAATCTAAAAAACTCTAGGTAGAGAAGAAATTAAGTTTACGTTTAAGATGCATGTCAGCCACACAAAATGCTCGCTTACTACGCTATGTTAAGGATATATTCCTGTGAACTGTATTTATCTCCATTGCATACTATTCCTCTCATAATTTGTTGGTACAGAAGAAAAGCAATGTCCGAAAAATGTTGAGTGGATGTGTCGACCGATGTATACGTATGTAAGGGTCCCACCGCACGCTATCTTCATAGGCCAACAAATGACCAAGAACAGTAGCAGTGGGAAACTGTAACTAACATGTAACTAAAATTAAGTCGTCGCAGCCTGCAGAGATAGGGTGGAAAGAACCTGTCGTTGTAGGTTAAATAGCACCAGCACAAAATTTAATGTTATGTTTTATCTAGTTAACAAATAAAGAAGATGATCTCTTGTATTAATCTAGTAGGCAAGCCGCACACACGACACTAAAAAATACCTCCTGGGCCACTATGTAGGTAGCCCACTGATTCCAAAAACGTATAGTGTGCAGATAGCTACCGTATTCAGTAGTAAACATTTACTTTCAAATTATCTATAAAGTAGAGTAACAGCAACGTAGCTCCTACCGTTTTCCTATTTTTTCAGCTTTAATCTTCATTTCATGATTAATAAATTATGGTCAAAGGCCAAACCCGCTCCTGAAATTGTTTGAAAGTTTAAAATCTCGTTTCTACGTATCTGGTGTACAATTATATAATCTATCGGAATCCTTTCACTGTCCTCATGTCTCTTCAATGTGTCAAACTTCTGTTGTTATTCTCAAGCCAAGTGTTGGCAATGATTAAATTTTGCTCTGTGCAAAATTCTTCAAAGCGTCTTCCTCTTTCATTCCTTCTGCCAATATGTGTACCTATTTATATTTTCCGTTCTCTTTTTTTCCTGCTACCGAATTAGCGTCCATTACGACTAAATTTTTATTTAGTTTAATCTAATGAATAATTTTTTTTACGTCACGATGCATTTTCTTTCAACGTCTAGGTAGTGGGCATTATAGTGTTACTACCATGTAGATCTTGGGTTTGTGTTCACCTTAATTGTGTTAATCCGTTTTTTATACTGTAGTTTATCTGCATTCCTATTTTCTTCTACATTGTTAGACACATTCCTGCATCGGTCTTATTTGATTTTGTAAAACTGTTTTATGACCCGGTACTCAGCTGATTAAAAATTCTGTTAATCTTGCCGCAGTACTTCAGAAATCTCCATTAGATTTAACTTCAATCTATTTATCCTTTCAAATTCTGTGTCCTATCTACCCGATTATAGGATCTATCGTTCAATACTCCGGCCCCTAGAATGCCAATTTTGTTTTTCCTAATGTCAGCATCCTGCTGAGATCCTGGAGATCCGAATGGGGGGGACACTTTCCCCCACGAAAATTTAACCCAAAAGTACGCCATTACGATTAACCATACAGTAGAGTTGCATGCCCTCGGGAAATATGGCGGTCCTCGTTTTCCCTGGCTTTCAATCGTCCAACATGACAACATGTCATATTCATGATGGATAATGATACAAGGCCAGTTCAGTCACGCACCTAGATTATTGCTCTGCAACTGTTGGGCAGGCTCCTACCCCTCTCCAGAAGCCATACGTTAGTTTAGTCTCTTCATAGATACCCATCTGATACGGTTGCACCAACGGTACGGCTTTCTGTATCGTAGGGGCACGTAATCCACTCAACAACGGCCACGTCGAAGGGTCAAGGGGAATTAACAGCGATAGTTTAACATTAACAGAAAAGTTATATCCTTTGGTTAGTATGAAAGCAAGCTGAAAAACGTAGGCTTGGCAGTGAAAGATTTTGTTTTAAGTCAAAACTGCGTTAGTGTTTCGACAGCATCTTATATATGAGGGATAGTCAAATGAAACCCGAATACCCGCCACAACAGGACCATGGAATGTTAAAACATTTATTCCGCTGGGAGACGAGACGATTTTTCGTAGAATGCGGTCAGCCACGACGGCTCCACATCAGCACCCCACTCTTGCTCGTTCGAATGAAACCGGCGCACGTCTTCCTTCGTGTCGCCGAAGATGTGAATATCATACCGTGAAAGATCCGAGCTCTCGGTAGTATGCTGCAGTGTTTCCGAACCAAATCTCTGAAGTCTTGCCTTCGTCCGATCAGCTGTATATGGTTTGGAAACATCCCACATATCCCCTGCCAAAGAAATCCAAAGTTGTACACACAAGTTCTGGTAAGGTCATGATGAGCTGCTTCTTCAACTGCAGGGACCAACTTCTCGTCGAGTTCTTCGACCATAGAACTATGGCTATGAAGGCACTTTGCAGAATCTGCAACGTTCCATAAAGTCAAAACGCCCAGGAATGCTGTCGGACAGAATCATCCTGTTGCATGATAATGGCTGCCCCGACACTGTCAATCGGATGAAGGCTACGCTATAGCTATTTGGTTGAGAAACGCTGCAGTGTCCTCCGTAAAGCCCGGATCTTTCAACGTGTGATGTTAATATCTTTGTCGACCTGAAGAAAAACATGGTTCGACGTCAGTTGGAGTCGAACGAGGAAACGCAGGAGTGGGTACGGTTGTGGATCCATCAAAGGCCGACCCCTTTCTACGTAACAGTGGGAAAGATGTCTTAAAGGGTGGTGTGATTACATTTGAGTGGTCCCGTTGTGACGGATGTTTGATTTTCATTTGACTACCCCTTATAAGTGCTATTTTTTATCCAACGTTTCAACGATGAAAACATTTCGTCCCTAAAGGGCAGTTTTGGATGTCAGTAACATCTGCTCTAAGCATTCCGTTGAGGTAGAATCTTTTCTAGCTGAGTATTTGATGAAACAGGTCTAACACGTAACATACTAAATGTGAACACAAGGTGGACGTTTCAACTATTCGTATCTAAAATCACTAAATTTAGCTTTTACCAAAGTACTTACTGATGATTTATTTTTGTTTTGCGACCTTGGCCTCTATCCACTTATTTTAGTATTCACGTGATCGTGGAAATTTGAGTAGTATTCGCTAGTTATTGTCTGATACTTTACCAGGTAATCAGTTAGAAGAAACACGTAAAACTGTGCATGGGCATAACCCTTCCAGCGGTAGATTTAATGGACAAGCGTCTGCTTCTACCACTGCTTTTATTGCCGTTCGTTTCTGACGCAAAATCCTGAAAACTACGTCCTATCGAGCGTACACCAACTTATTTGAGTTTTTCTAAGTGCAGTGCACACATTACTGAAAAATTCATTTTCTATTTAGATTTTTCCAGCATTCACTTACAACTTGCCGATTGTAAATATATTATGCACTGCTTCGATGTTTTAATTTTTGACTGTAGCTTACAAGTGCTAATCTCAAACGAAGAGTTTCGAACATCATGGCCACACAGACACACAGTTAGTATTCAGTGCATTAAATGAAATGTGAGAAGAAAGTAGAAACAATATAATTTTACGTCCTTGTCATTTGATAATTAAAGATGAAGTGTAAGACAGAATGAGACAGGCAAAGAGCAAAACATCGATGTATTTGTTCAACATAATCATTATTTCTCATTAAATGATGCTGAAGAACCTAAATCTGACTGAACAGATACGGGTTTAAATCCAGTTTCCGCCGAATGCGTGTCCAGTAACTTTACCAACGCGGTGTCCGCCCCTGGTAGCTGAGTGGTTAAAAAAAAAAAAAAAAAAGAAAAAGAAAAAAGTGGTCAGCTCGACGGACTGTCAACCCTAAGGGCCCGGGTTCGATTCCCGGCTGGGTCGGAGATTTTCTCCACTCAGGGACTGGGTGTTGTGTTGTCGTAATCATCATCATTTCATCACCATCGACGCGCAAGTCGCCGAAGTGGCGTCAAATCGAAAGACTTGCACCCGGCGAACGGCCTACCCGACGGGAGGCCCTCGTCACACGACCAACGCGGTAACTCGCTCAGAAAATGAGATACGGTCTCTATTGCTCCTCGCTTGCATAAAACGTGCTGATGAGTAAAATTCCACGATTGGAATGAAAACAACTCGTGGCGGGCAGCACCAAACCAGTCAGCAGACTGATGACCCCCCACCCCCCCCAAAAAAAAAAAAATTAAAAAAAAATAAAAATAAAAAATAAAAAAAGAAAAAAAGTTTTGAGACGTGTTTCACGTGGACCGCCTCGAAAAGAAGAAGATCTACATTTCAGTTCGGTCTTCCATTTCTTACCTGTTGGTGACAGAAGAAAGGAGAAGCGAAAGCCCGAAGCTGCTTTTTCTATTACAATCGTGGCAGACAAAACTATTTCCACGCAACGAAATTTTTGAGTTGTTTCACCAAAGAGACGGCACTGAAAATATGACGCTTTCCAGGCAGTCACATTAGAGACACGTGACACCTGTACAAGTTTTTCCCACACAACGTAATATCGAAAGTGTTTAACAATGCGTATTTCGGAGTTACTTTAACGAAACCAGACAGGCGAAAAATGGAATTTTACTCATCAACACGTTTTATGCAAGCGAGGCGCAAGAGAGTCCGTATCTCATTTGCTGAGCGAGATATCGCGTTGGTAAAGTTAGTGGACACGCATTCGGTGGAAATGGGATTTCAATCCGCGTCTGGTCAGTAACATTTAGGTTCTCCAGCATTATTTAATGAGAAATAATGATTACGTTGAAGAAATATATCGATGTTTTGCTATTTGTCTGTCTCATTCTGTCTCATGCTTCATCTCTAATTATCAAACGACAAGGATGTAAAATCATATTGTTTCTTCTTTCCTTTCACATTTCATTTAAAGCACTGAATACCAACTGTGTATATGTGTGGCCATGATGTTCTAAATTATTACACAAGCACTGTGTAAAATAAGACGATGAGTATTGTGTCGTCAGTACAGAAAAAGTAACAGCAGAACGTGAACTAGTCATTGGATGTCACCTGAGTAACAAATTCATCAGGGACATTTCAATTCTTCTAAAGCTACCCAGGTTAACTGTTGGTCGTGAGACTGTTAAGTGGAAACGAAAAGTAACAAGCACAGTCAAACCCAGTCAAACTTCATGTACTGGCAGACAGGAACAGCCGACCATTGCGCAGGATGGTGGAAAAATTGCATGAAATCAGTGGAAGGAATCGTACAGGAGTTCCAAAGTGCTATCGGATGTCCAGGTAGCTCAATGATTGCGCGTAGGGAATTGAGAAGGAGTACAGTGGTCCAGCAGTTCATGATAAGCCACGCAGTTCTGCAATCAATGTTGAGCGATACTTGAGGTGGAGTGAAGAGCGACGACATTGCATACTGCATGGCTAGAAAAGAGTGATTTGGAATGATGAACCACGTTGTGTCCTGTGACAATCCGATGGAAGTGTTTGGGTCTGCTACTTGCCAACAGTGAAGTATGGAGGAGCTAGAATTACGGTATGGGGCTGTTTTTCGTATTAGTGTGTAGGCCCTTGTACTGCTTAAGGATATGAATACATTTTACATCGTTGTGTACTGCGTATATTTGAACAGTTCGGAGCAATACAATGCGCGCTGTCATAAGACATCAAGTGAGGCAGTGGTTAGTAGACAGTAACGATCCTAAAATGGACTTGCCTACTCAGGGTCCCAACCAGAATCCAAAACGTCGACTTCGCTACAGGGTCCAGTGTCCAAAATCAGTATCTTTTATGGTTTCGTCTCTTGGAGGAAAAATGGGCTGCCATCTCTCCAGACATTGAGACACTTCACTGAATATGCCCCAGCAGTGTTCAAACCGTCATCTACATCTACATCTACATCTGCATGGATACTCTGCAAATCACATTTAAGTGCCTGGCAGAGGGTTCATAGAACCACCATCACTCTATTATTCCAGCCTCGTATAGCGCGCGGAAAGAATGAATACCTATATCTTTCCGTACGAGCCCTGATTTCCTTTATTTTATCGTGGTGATCGTTCTCCCTATGTAGGACGGTGTCAACAAAATATTTTCGCATTCACAGGAGAAAGTTGGTCACTGGAATTTCGTGAGAAGATTCCGTCGCAACGAGAAACGTCTTTCTTTTAATGATGTCCAGCTAAAATCGTGTATCATTTCTGTGACACTTTCCACCATATTTCGTGATAATACAAAAAGTGCTGCCCTTCCTTGTACTTTTTCGATGTACTCCGTCCGTCCTATCTGGTAAAAATCCCACACCGCGCAGCAGTATTCTAAAAGAGGACGGACAAGCGTAGTGTGTGCAGTCTCCTTAGTAGATCTGTTACATTTTCTCATGAAGAGGAAGAGTGGACACACCTCTTATTAATGTTCATTAATAGGTGTCCGGATACTTTTGGTCAGATAGCGTACTTTGAGAAAGAAATTTGTTGATAGAATGGAGCAGTGCTTAGTTTGTGACGGGACGCCATATCGGTACCTCTGACAAAAATTGCTTTAAAATAACGTTTTCAGCCGTTTAAATTAGAAAAAAGAGCCAGAAGGTCACAGTACTGGAACCTGTTTTTTCACAAATCAAGCATTGAAACGGACCAAACCTTATATACCATTATTAATGCTCTGTACAAGGTATTAAAATAACCTTCACAGTATACAGAAAATGTTTGATATAAAATCCCAAAAACGTGAAAGAAATTTGCAAAGAAATTTGCTCCATCATTTAATCAATCTTCGAAGAAGTCAGTTAATTGCCTTGTAGCATGTATTGGAAGCAATACGTTTACTTGACTGATTTTTCTTGATGAATTGGTCTGCCTGACATTCTACAAAATAATCTTATGTTTACTCGAACATTCGCTACAACACGGACAAAATTTCTTCCATGTTTTTGAGATTTAAGTTACTTTATGTATATTTTGTGTATATTGTACATACAACTTTAGCTTATTGTTCAGAGAACTGATAATGGAGTTACAGGTTTTAAAAGTGGCCTGCTAGTAGATTTCAAAAAAATGTTGCTACTTGCTGCATTTAATAGCTCAAAAAATGTATTTTGTAAGAGCGGATCCACTGCAATCAGCCGGTTCGTGGAAACACGTCAACATTGAAGATATATCTGATAAAATAAATGAAAACAAATCTAGGACAGCTGATGTATTTGGTAATATCAATATGTGTTCCAGACATACGCAGTGTACCGTTTCCCCAGACTATGATAGCTGACATAATTTTTGACAGAAGCTTGCTGCGCTGTCGGACTTCAGGTTTTGACCTTTAACGAGTTCATATCATAGTTTACTTCCATCACTTAAGTTCATGCAAACTAGATGCGGACGATTCATTGTCATCGGCTAAACGAAGATATTCAATTAACGAATATTCCTTCTCATTTTTTTCACTTGTAGATCAGAAAACTTTCTACTGAACTGCTGAATATAATGTTGGTGATACGGAATATCATTATCTGTCACTATCCTGGCAAGTCCAATGGAAAATGCGGTATTCATGTGCGTATGTTACACTTTACTAACATAAATTTCCTAGAAGATTTAGTTCTTTTTTTTCGCCCAAAAAGGGAGACGAGGAGCTGAGAGATATACTAAATTATTCTTACTTACTGGGCTGTAGTTCTATATAATAGATTTAGTGATATTTCTGTTTATGGTTTCATTATTTTAGTTACGATGGCAGTCAGCTGTTAAAATTAAATTTACACCTTCTGCAGGCGCAGGGATACATCTCTGTCAGAGTTTCTTGATGGCAAGACAGAGCAGTGGGCGGCAAATTTCCACATATTTCCGTTTTAAAAAAACTGCGGTCCTGGTAGGAGCTATGCCTTTGTAATCAACCATCGTCAAGTTGATCACACAAAGTTTAACTTTTTTTCGATTGTCTGTTGTTTTCCACCAAGTCACTGTTTCCTCTCCCACATTCTATTTCTACGAAACATGCTACTGGCACTGTGATAAAGTCATTTCATAACGAATGTAGACCTTCGATAATAGCCGGGTTGCTACCCAACTGTTATCGCTATTCGCAGACTTATGTATACAATCAAAAGAAGCTAAATTTCCTTCTGCATAATTTTCTTTGAAAAATGTGTCGTTTTGGCTTTAATAAACGTAATTTATGAGAGCAGACAATGCAATCCCTCAACGTGAGACCGACCTTCATCACAGTAAGAATTGTCAGGAAACAGGAAGCTAGCTACAGAAACAGCAGTGGCCCACTGTACCTCTCACTCTCACAAAGGGCAGCCTGAAGTCCAGAGGCAAAATTTCGGAGTTTGGATTCAGCACTGATTTGGGTTTGCTCCTTTTGAGCGTTGTTGCATCACTCTGTGTTTGTTGTAAGTTTTGATACAGCGTATGCGATATTGCGAAAGTATTTTCACAGCAACAAAGGTAGCTCGAGTAACGAACTGAATAAACTGTGAAACATCCTGGCATATTGAAAATGTGTGCCGGACGCGACTCGAACTCGGGACTTTTGCCTTCCGCGGGCACGTGCTGTACCGTCTTTTTTTTTAATAGTTTTTATTCGGTTTTATGTAAACTGAAGGAAGAGGGGGAGGAGAAAGGAAAGGGAAGGGATGGGGCTACTGATATTTTTTTTCCTACCAACTTTTTTATTTTTATTTTATTTATTTATTTATTTGCAAAGAGAACAAACACCTATTATATGAGCAAATGTTGCAGGTAATGAGAAAACAAATAAAAACCTCTAGTGTACGAAAATAAAAGACGGCGTTCTTCATAAAATAACACAATATCCCTTGAAAACATAAATAGGTAGCTATATTTTCGCAACATCCTTTTTTTAACGTAAATGAGTACACAGTCTCACCATCCGTAGCAAACCCAATTTTATGTTATTTTTACAGGGAGCACAGGAGAAAGAAAACAAATAGGCTGCAGATACAGAGGTATGCGTGAAAAGGATAAACATGTGTAAGGGAAAAAACTTAGAAGAGGAGGAGAAAAGAGAAGTGAAATAAATTAGGAATACTTTCCACGTCATGCTCCACTTTGGAGCGCCATCAGAACGAAGTGCATTCTATCATTGACCATTAAAAAGGGAACGTGGGATCGTCCAGTCTTGGCTGGCACGGTTCGTTGAGATTCCAGCTTTGAGGCGGGTTAGCGATAATACTCTGTAAATAGTTCGCGAAAGTGGCCCGATAGTGTCGATGTCGGCGAAGGGTGTGGTGATGTACTTGGAGGCGTGTCCAAAAGTCCGCCGGATCGACGATGTCGTCCCAGAAGAGGTAGTTGATAGGCATGCCACTGATCCATGTGATGGTGTGCCACTTAGACGATGGAAATCAGGTCGTGTCGGGACATATCATCATGGTAGGAGAAACGTGGTGTGGCGGTACTCGGAAGTAGAAAGCCACAATCTTCTGTACGAGGGTCCAGACAGCTGCTGCTGGTTCACACTCAGAACGATATAAATCTGTATCTTCGACATTGCACTTGAGGCACAGGGGTGAGTCCACCAGCGCGACGCGATGCAGTTTCTGTCTTGTAGTATATTTGCCGTTGACGAGAAGGTACCATGTCGCCGTGGTGTCAGTGGTGTGATATGGTTGGTGGATCGTTTTCCAAACTGTAGGCCATGAAACCTGGGTTTTGGGGTGGGGACTTTCGGAGAAACCGGTAGATGTCGCAGGTGGTCGACCTGAGCTATCCAAGCACGACTCACGACCCTTCCTCACACCATCAATTCCCACTCTACCTCGTCTCCTACCTTCCAAACTTCACATAATCTCTCCTGCAGAAGAACTTCTGTGAAGCTTGGAAGGAAGGGTCGTGAGTCGTGCTTGGATATCTCAGACGGTAGAGCACTTGCCCATGAAAGTCAAAGGTCCCCAGTTCGAGTCTCCATCCGGTACACAGTTTTAATCAGCCAGGAAGTTTCATATCAGCGCACACTTCGCTGCAGAGTGAAAATTTCGTTCTGAATAAACCGTAATCACATCATCAGTCTGTAACGATCCACTGGATACCACGGGTCCTTTGTAGCAAAAAAACCTGGATTTTCTTTTTCTGAACATTTTTCGAAATGGTCTGTAGAGTTGAAGTTCATTGTGTATTTCAACAAATCTTTCCTAATTCTACTCAGTAGGCAGTTTAAGGATTGTGAATCTTCAGGTTTTGGCGGCGCAAAGACTGTTTCATTAAGTTTCGGGTGTGCAGCCGCAAGAAATCTCCTTCTTCTTCAAATATTTCGGCTGTATAACGTTCAGCCATCTTCAGAGTGATTCGCAAGACTGCCGCTCCAGTGTTTTTTTTTAATTGTTATTTTGATCACCTTATACAAAGGCGGGCTGGCAGCAGCATATTACGCTGCTCTGCAGCCGCGAGTGGTACAATAAGTATTACATATAGGTGGCACAGATAATACAAAAAAAACGGCGGGCAAAAACTGTAGTCACGAAAAACAATATACATGGAGCCGTTCACGCTGGACGAGAAAAAACACTAACACTAGTTGACACGGCGCACTTAACACGGATGACTGCGACGGCACACGTGAACAGTGGTGGCGTGACGGCGAAAGAACAGTAAACACAAACGAAGGCACACACAAGAGACACTGATGGCGATGATCTCCGGCGCGCGAATGTTCATTGAACGTGTGTGAGTCTGGGGACCTGCCAAGAGGGGAGGAGGGGGAGGTGGGAGAGGGAGAGGGGAGAGCAGGGATGCCACAGGCAAGGGAGAGAGGGGGAAGGGAGGAAGGGGGAGGAGAAGCCCGGGGCAAGAGGGGTGGAGGAAGGGGGGATGGAGGGATAAGGTGAGAGAAGGGAGGGATGATGCCCAAAGGAAAAGACACAGGAAGTGGGAGGGGAGGATCAAAGTTGATAGGAGGGGTAGATGTAGGGGAGAAGGACATCATCAGGGAGGGGCAGCTGGCGGAAGCCACCGTGGGAGAGGGTAAAGAGGGTGGAGAGATGGAGACCGGGTAGGACGTGGGAATACAGGCGTGGCAGTGGGTGGGGGTGGGAGAGGATGGGTGAGACAAGCGGGTGAGGAGGATCGAGTTTACGGGAGGTGTACAGGATCCATATCCCTTCAAGGAAAAGGAGGAGGTGGGGGAACGGAATAAGGTCGTACAGGATCCGCGTGGGGGAGGGAAGACGGATGCGGTAGGTGAGGCAGAGCGTATGACGTTCAAAGATCTGAAGGGATTTGTAAAAGGAAGGGGGCGGGGGGGGGGGGGCGGAGATCCAGGCCGGATGGGCGTAACAAAGGATAGGGCGGATGAGGGATTTATAGGTGTGGAGTATGGTGTAGGCGTCCAGACCCCACGTACGGCCGGAAAGGAGCTTGAGGAGACGGAGTCAGGAGCGTGCCTTGGTTTGGATTGTCCCGAGATTGGTGGTCCAGGAGAGGCGACGGTCGAGGGTGACGCCAAGGTGGCGCTCCAGTGCTCGCTTCCTCCCTTTAAGGCCGGTTCCCACTAGGGCTGCCGCGCGTCAAAACCGCGCATGAGCGGCGTGGTTGCCATGGAAATGGCGTCAGCGGCAAGGCGCGGCGGGCTCTGCGTCGCGGTTTGACCATGTCGAACCGCTTCCGCTGCCACCTGCCGCGCTCCAGGTGCGCGCCGCCAATCACAGAACGCGCTGAGCGTGACGTCAGGTACGGAACCCCAGGCCACACGAAATTTCGCCGAACCGCTGGCGCGGACGCGGCGGCAGCTATGAAATACTTATCATCCGATTCCATGGAAACTATTCGGTAGAAAAATTTGATTCTTGGGCATGTTACAGCCTGATATCTTCTCTCGATAAAGGACCGAATTTCTTTTCGTTATTCGTCGTGGTTACTTGCTGTATCGCATTTACATAAACCTTTACACGAAATCTGAATGAGTGATCAGAGGTAAAAACGCATTGCGTGGACTTTGCGTACAGTTCATTTTAGGTAATACATTATTGCGTATGAAATTTAGTCAACATATCGAAATTGTTTTTAAAGCTGAGAGCAGAACGATAGCTATCACCGTTCTCGAGATATTGGATGATATGTCGGCGGACGGGCTGTGCGGTGACCGCGCGCGGGTCGCTCGCTACACGACCGATACTTTCGTCCTGCTCGTCGTAAACCATGTGGTTGTATCAACTGCAAATTTCGTAAACGGTTCAAGAAATCGAAACGTGTTTTTTTGCAAACGATAACTTGTAAAAACTCATGTATTTCGTCGCATGATAAATATCCAAAATCTTTTTAACTACCAAGATATGAAAGAAACTACAGTTTTTTCGAAAGGTATAGATGATTTTTTTAAACAGCATTTAATAGCATGTGTAATGAGAACTTAAACCGAGACTAATTTACTGGTATGTCATAAGATGTAATTTGCTAAGTATCTACAGCTATTGATTATTTCCTTTGGAAGTAACAAACGTTTTTTTCTTTATCCAGTCTACTTTATTGGTTCAAGACGCGTTTCGCCTTTTATTTTAAGGCATCTTCGGTGGAATCTAGAATGATTCAGTTTTGTTTTGATATGTGATACTTGCAGATCATAAAACAGTTCACATTTTTTTTTACGTGAATAATTGATTACTTACAGTGAGTCGAGTTTTTGGCGGACATCTGCGTTTCCCCTCACCTGGTCACATTCTGGAGGTTGAACTAAAACTTAGATTATGAAACATAAGCACATTTTCATGTTCACTCTTTTTTCTTCTGTCACTAGCTGTAGACATTTTACCAAAAACACTGATTTGAAGTCATAACTACAGTGTGTTTACCTCATGTCCCTTCCTTTTTTGTTTGTTTATATACATGTTGCCAATCTAAAGAAATATATGCTGAAAAATAATGTTTGTTTATTTTTGTTCTCCTTATATCTGTATGTGTGTGTGGCTATCCAGTGATAGTTATAGAAAGTTGAAAGTGAATGCAGTAGTTGTCAGACAGTGGTTGAAAGATTTGGTGTTCAGCTGATTTCAGTTTTGGTTTAAAAGTTTTGTGGAGAAGTGCATGGAATAGTAAATTCACTGCTTACATTAATCGATAAAATAGCAGAATAGCATTTCAACAGATGATTATTATCAGAATGCTATCACCTAACCCCTTTTTCCTCACTCTTTGACGCCTCATAATATGTCCTGTGAACTTACCCCTCTTGTAGTCAAATTTGTGCCGTAATTTCCTCTTCCTCCTCTGTTTAATTCCATACCTCTTCTTTAGTTACCATATCCTCATATCTAATCTTCAGCATTCTTATTGATCACCACGTTTTGAAAGCGTCCATTGTCTTCTTGACAGAACTGTTCATCGCCAAAATTTCACTTACATACAAGGCAGCACTCCACACAAATACCGCATTCCACACAAATACCTTTGTGAAATAGTACCCAGTCATTAGAATTTATATTCGATGTGGACAATTTTTTTTTTTTCAGAACGCTTTTCTTGCTATTCACAGTCTTCATTTTATATCCTCTCTACTTCTGCCTTCTCAATTACTGCTTCCCTTTCAAGTCATTGAAGTCTTAGAAATGGAGTTTGGTTTCTGTACAAGTTGTAGATAATCTTGTGGCCCTGTGTTTTATCGGTGACATCTCCAGAGCTTCAAAGAATGTTTTAATTGATTGTCAAAACCTTTCTCTAAATATGCAAATGTTATAAACACAGTTTCGTAGTTATTCAGTGCGTCTACTTAGCTAGATGGTAGAATCAGTATTGCCTTGCGTGTTCAGACATCTCACAGGAATCTAAGATTATGCTTATGTTAGTTTGTACAACCCTCCCCCTCTCCTCTCTACATATTCCTACCACTTTCTAGCCTTCTCTTATTTGCTTAGTTCTGGCTTGCCAAATGAGTTCTTGACAGTTGCTTCTCCTTTGAGCAAAGATTTCTTTGTTCTTTCTCATTTTCATTCCCCTATGTTTTCCAAGTGCAAAATCGCGTTGCAATTTTGGACATTCTGTCAACGTCATGTTTAGACATTTCCATTTCCCATGGCCTACTTTATTTGCTGCATTTTTATATTTTTCCCTCGTGTCAAATTTAATATATCACGTTTTATCTAACGATTTCTACTGTACCTTCTTCCAGTTCACATACTCTGCTGCATTCACCACTTCTTCTCTCAAAGATATCCATTCGTATTCTAGCTGATTCCTTCCTCTGTTTCAATCAGTCGTTGCATTACGGTTACTTTAAGATTATCGAAAAACTGTGGGTCTTGACTTATTCAAGTTCCATTTCCTTAATTTGCTACCGTTTACTGTCTCTTTAGTTGTAAACTGCAGCTCGTAACCAATAAAGTATTGTAGGTTTGCGTCAGCACCGGGAAATGTCTTATAATTTAAAACCTGGTTTCGAAAACTTTGTTCCAAATATGTATTATTCTTTCATGATTCTTAAGCAAGGTGCTGGCGATGATTACATTATGCTCTGTGCGAAATTCTATCAGGTGGCTTCCACTTTCATCGCTTCCCCCAAGCCTTTGTGTTCTTACTGTTTTCCTGTACCTGCTACCGTATCACATTTTAAATTTTTGTCTCGCTCAACTATCTGAATAATCTCTTTTGTCGTACATTGTTTCAATGTGTTAGGAAATAGTGAACTATCATGAACAGTAGTCATGAAATCTGTTTATGGCGAAATGAGAAACATGAATAATGAAATATGTGAAAGAGTACATTGTACAGAAAATGAAAAATTGGTATGTCTTGACCCAACTTCGTCTTTCCTTCATGTAGGCGTAAGATATAGTCAATCAAACGCACCAGGCGTTTCAGTGGGTCCCGCCCCGTATCTCAGTGGCTGTCCGTCATTGGCTACCACTAGCGTCTGCCGCTTCCAGATGGGAACGCCAATTCCGCGAGCCGCCGCGTCAAAGCGGAAAACGCTTGCCGCTGCCGTTGCCACACAACGCGCTGCCGCGCTCTAGTGGGAACCGGCCTTAAAGGCTGGTTCCCACTAGAGCGCGGCAGCATGGCGTGCGGCAACGGCAGTGGCAAGCGTTTTCCGCGTTGACGCGGCGGCTCGCGGAATTGGCGTTCCCATCTGGAAGCGGCAGACGCTAGCGGTAGCCAATGACGGACAGCCACTGAGGTACGGGCTGGGACCCACCGAAACGACCAGTGTGTTTGAATAACTATATCTTACACCTGCATGAAGGAAAGACGAAGCTGGGTGAAGACATACCAATTTTTCATTTTCTGTACAATGTACTCTTTCACATATTTCATTATTCATGTTTCTCATTTCACCATAAACAGGTTTCGTGACTACCGTTCATGATTGTTCACTATCTCCTAACACATTGAAACAATGTACGACAAAAGAGATTATTCAGATGGTTAAGCGAGACAAAAATTTAAAATGTGATACGGTAGCATGTACAGGAAAACAGTAAGAACACAAAGGCTTGGGGGAAGGGATGAAAGTGGAAGCCACCTGATAGAATTTCGCACAGAGCATAATGTAATCATCGCCAGCACCTTGCTTAAGAATCATGAAAGAATAAAATATTTTTGGAACAAAGTTTTCGAAACCTGATTTTAAATTATAAGACATTTCCTGGTGCTGACGCAAACCTACAATAATTTATTGGTTACGAGCTGCGGTTTACAACTAAAGAGACAGTAAACGATAGCAAATTAAGGAAATGGAACTTGAATAAGTCAAGACCAACAGTTTTTCGATAACCTTAAAGTTACCGTAATGCAACGGCTGACAGAAACAGAGGAAGGAATCAGCTAGAATACGAATGGATATCTTTGAGAGAAGAAGTGGTGAATGCAGCAGAGTACGTGAATGGGAAGAAGGTACAGTAGAAATCGTTAGATAAAACGTGATATATTAAATTTGACACGAGGGAAAAATATAAAAATGTAGCAAATAAAGTAGGCCACCGGAAATAGAAATGTCTATATATGTCGTTAACAGAAAGTCCAAAATTGCGATGCGATTTTGCTCTTGGAAAACATATGGGGATGAAATATGAGAAAGAACAAAGAAATCTTTGCTCAAAGGAGAAGCAACTGTCAAGAACTCATTTGGCAAAGCCAGAACTAAGCAAACGAGAGAAGGCTAGAAAGTGGAAGGAATACGTAGAGAGGAGAGGGGGAGGGTTTGTACAAACTAACATAAGCACAATGTTAGATTCCTGTGAGATGTCTGAACACGCAAGGCAATACTGATCCTACCACTTAGCTAAGTAGACACACTGAAGAACTGCAAAACTGTGTTTATAGCATTTGCATGTTTAGAGAAAGGTTTTGACAATCTCAATTAAAACATTGTTTGAAACTCTGGAGATGTCATCGATAAAACACAGGGCCACAAGATTATCGACAACTTGTACAGAAACCAAACTGCATTTCTAAGACTTCAATGACTTGAAAGGGAAGCAGTAATTGAGAAGGCAGAAGTAGAGAGGATATAAAATGAAGACTGTGAATAACAACAAAAGCATTCTGAAAAAGAAAATTTGTTCACAATGAATATAAATTCTAATGACTGGGTACTATTTTACAAAGGTATTTGTGTGGAGTATGGTATTTGTGTGGAGTGCTGCCTTGTATGTAAGTGAAACGTGGGCGATGAACAGTTCTGTCAAGAAGACAGTGGACGCTTTCAAAACGTGGCGATCAATAAGAATGCTGAAGGTTAGATAATAGGATCGTGCAACTAAAGAAGAGGTATGGAATTAAATAGAGGAGGAAGAGGAAATTATGGCACAACTTTGACTACAAGAGGGGTATGTCCACAGGACATATTATGAGGCGCCAAAGAGCGAGGACAAAGGGGTTGGGTGATAGTATTCTGATAATAATGATCTGTTGAAATGCTATTCTACTATTTTATCTATTAATGTAAGCAGTGAATTTACTCTTCCATGCACTCCTCCACAAAACATTTAAACCAAAACTGAAATCAGCTGAACACCAAATCTTTCAACCACTGTCTGACAACTACTGCATTCACTTTCAACTTTCTATAACTATCACTGGATAGCCACACACACATACAGATATAAGGAGAACAGAAATAAACAAACATTAGTTTTCAGCATATAGTTCTTTAGGTTGGCAACATGTACATAAACAAACCAAACAGGAAGGGAAATGAGGTGAACACACTGTAGTTACGACTTCAAATCAGTGTTTTCGGTAAAATATCTACAGCTAGTGACAGAAGAAAAAAAATAACATGAAAATGTGCTTATATCCATAATCTAAGTTATATTTCAACCTCCACCATGTGACCAGGTGAGGGGAAACGCAGATTTCCGCCAATAACTCGATTAACTGTGAGTAATCAGTTATTCACGTAAAAAAAAAATGTGAAATGTTTTATAATCTGCAAGTATCACAAATCAAAACAAAACTGAATCATTCTAGATTCCACCGAGGATGCCTTAAAGTAAAAGGCGAAACGCGTGTTGAACCAATAAGGTAAACTGGATAAAGAAAAAAACGTTTGTTACTTCCAAAGGAAATAATCAATAGCTGTAGATACTTAGCAAATTACATCTTATGACATACCAGTAAATTAGTCTCTGTTTAACTTCTCATGCTATTAAATGCCGTTTAAAAAAATTCATCTATCCCTTCCGAAAAACTGTAGTTTCTTTCATATCTCGGTAGATAAACAGATTTAGGATATTTATCATGCGACGAAATACCTGACTTTTTACAAGTTATCGTTTTCAAAAAAACACGTTTCGATTTCTTGAACCATTTACGAAATTTGCGGTTGACACAACCACATGGTTTACGACGAGCAGGACGAAGTACCGGTCGCGTCGAGAGCGACCAGCGCGCGGTCACTGCACAGCCCATCCGCCGACGTATCATTCAATATCTCGAGAACGCTGATAGCTATCGTTCTGCTCTCAGCTTTAAAAACAATTTTGATATGTTGGCTAAATTTCATACGCAATAATGTAGTACCTAAAATGAACTGTACGCAAAGTCCACGCAATGCGTTTTTACCTCTGCACACTCATTAAAATTTCGTGTAAAGGTTTACGTAAATGCGATACAGCAAGTAACCACGACGAATAACGAAAAGAAATTAGGTCCTTTATCGAGAGAAGATATCAGGCTGTAACATGCCCAAGAATCAAATTTTTCTACCGAATCGTTTCCTTGGAATCGGATGATAAGTATTTCATGGGTGCCGCCGCGTCCGCGCAAGCGGATCGGCGAAAGTTCGTGTGGCCCGGGGTTCCGTACCTGACGTCACGCTCAGCGCGTTCTGTGATTGGCGGCGCGCACCTGGAGCGCGGCACGCGGCAGCGGAAGCGGTTCGACATGGTCAAACCGCGACGCAGAGCCCGCCGCGCCGTGCCGCTGACGCCGTTTCCATGGCAACTACGTCGCTGACGCGCGGTTTTGACGCGCGGCAGCCCTAGTGGGAACCGGCCTTTATACGGTTGTACCGCGCGACTGCGCATGCGGCCACAGATGCAAATACGCCAGAGACGTTGGTCGGCGGCAGAGACGTGCATAATGCGCTAGTTGTATCTATGACTCCGCAGTTGATCTGTGTTGGCATTCGATATATCATTGTGAGCTGCACTGTGACGACGTCTTTGCGAGTTTATTACGGCAAGTACCGGATTCCATGATTTATCAAGATTGAAACCACTATCTCTATTAATTAAATTCGTCATCAAGCGAATTTCAATTGCCTCCAAAAGGATGATGTAGTTGCCAAAATTTCGACGTTGTCATACAACGTGCTGTGACCATTATCAATACAGTGCTCTGCCACTGCCGACTTGTTAGGTTGTAAAACTCGTGTGTACCTCTGGTGTTCCGTTCGTCTTTCTTAGACAGTACGAGTTGTTTGTCCGATGTAAGAAAGGCCACATTCACATGGAATTTTGTAAACTCCAGATTTTCGAAGCAGCAAATTATCTTTGACGGAGCCCACGAGTGCAACTGTCTTGGGTGGAGGACGAAAAATCACTTTTACTTTGTGTCTGCTGAGGATGCGTCCTACTTTTGATGAGAGGCTGCCCACATATGGTAGGATGGCCATCGATTTAAAGGTTTCTTCATCTCCTTCTGCTCTTTGTGGCCTCTTTCGGTTTCATTTTCAGTGCCCTCTGTATTTGCTGTGGAGAGTACCCATTGTCTTCAAACACTCTTTCTAAGTGGGAAAGTTCATCTTGCAGACTGCTTTCGTCAGAAATAATATGCGCTCTGTGAGTCAAAGTTCGGAGAACACTCATTGTCTGGGCAGGATGGTGGCAGCTATTTGCAGAGAGGATGGCACTTTGGGACGTGAAGTGTATAGGAAGCCGACGCACACCGATCTGTATTTACGTGCAAATAGCTGCCACCATCCTGCCCAGACAATGAGAGTTCTCCGAATTTTGACTCACAGAGCGCATATTATTTCTGACGAAAGCAGTCTGCAAGATGAACTTTCCCACTTAGAAAGAGTGTTTGAAGGCAATGGGTACTCTCCACAACAAAAACAGAGGGCACTGAAAATGAAACCGAAAGAGGCCACAAAGAAAGCAGAAGGAGATGAAGAAACTTTTAAATCGATGGCCATCCTGCCATATGTGGGCAGCCTCTCGTCAAAAGTAGGACGCGTCCTCGGCAGACGCAAAGTAAAAGTGATTTTTCGTCCTCCACCCAAGACAGCCGCACTCGTGGGCTCTGTCAAAGATGATTTGCTACTCCGTAAACCTGGAGTTTACAAAATTCCACTTGAATGTGACCTTTCTTACATAGGACAGACAACTCGTACTGTCCAAGAAAGATGTACAGAACACCGGAGGTACACACGACTTTTACAACCTAACAAGTCGGCAGTGGCAGAGCACTGTATTGATAATGGTTACAGCATGTTGTATGACAACGTCGAAATTTTGGCAACTACATCATCCTTTTGGGACTCGATAGTGAAGGAGGCAATTGAAATTCGCTTGACGACGAATTTAATTAATAGAGATAGTGGTTTCAATCTCGATGAATCATGGAATTCGGTTCTTGCTGTAATAAACTCGCAAAGGCGTCGCCACAATGCAGCTCACAATGATATATTGATATGCCATTACAGATCAACTGCGGAGTCATAGATACAACTCGCGCATTATGCACGTCTCTGCCGCCGACCAACGTCTCTGGCGCATTTGCATCTGTGGCCGCATGCGCAGTCGCGCGGTACAACCGTATAAAGGGATGAAGCGAGCACTGGAGCGGCGCCCACCGTTCTGTAACTTCTGTGTCTTCTCCTGTTTTTGCTGCTTGTTTATTCTATGGCTGAAGAGCAGCGTAGTGTGCTGCTGACAGCCTGCCTATTGTACAGGCTTTAAAATAACAATAAAGTAAAAAAAAAAAAAACTGGAGCGGCAGTCTTGCGGCTCACTCTGAAGATGGCTGAACGTTATACAACCGAAATATTAGAAGAAGGAGATTTCTTGCGGCTGCACACCCGAAACTTAATGGAACAATTTAAGGATTAGTGCTTTAAATAAATAAAATACCTTTTAGCGTCTAATACAATGTTTTGCTGGCACTTGCTTTGCGTTTTTTTCCTTACATCTGATCTTGTTTCTGGTAATCAAACCAGATGTAAGGAGCACTAATTATGTCTAGATCAGTTATATGGATATTTCAAAATCGTTTTATGTTCTTGATAATGAGCCATGTTATCATCTCTCAAATTGCAGTACATTGTCCGCACGTAGTGATACCCTGTTTCGAATGGATTAATTCTGTCTTTTGTATCATGGCTACTGCTTGCTTTCACGTGCTCCTCTGCCTGATAACAAAGGTCTGCAAAAAAATATTTTTCGGAAGTTGTTTGAAATTTGATAACTGACTTTTATGTACTTTTTAGCCCTGATTTCAAAACTGCAATGCATTTTTTTCTATAACGTCGTGTTTTCCAACGTTATAAAATTTTATTTTATTTATAAATCATGTTCTAAACTACATTTCCAGTAGACTTCCATTTCTCTTTAAGCTCGTAAGTCCTTATATTAACGCTTTCGCTTTCTGTCGAAGCTTCTTTTTTGCTTTTCCGGCTATGGACTCGTCGAGGATCATCTCTTTTTTCATCCATCAATAGTCCGCTACCGTGTTGACGTTCCATCTTCCTTACTATCTTCTTTCCCTTTCTTTGACGTCTTCGTGGAATCTTTCGCCCTGCTCTTCAGTTACATCACCAAGGTTTGCAGGGAAGTATTCAAGATGTGAGTGGAGAAAATGAACTTTAATGCTCATGTTACAGCCCAGCTTCTTAAACTTGTCGAGCATGTCTGCGACGATTGTCTTTGAACCGTGAATTTAGCTTTTCAAAATTTTCTCTTAAGGATTTTACTTTATTTTTTAGCGATTCATCTAGAACATTAACACATTTAATCACACTAGGTGAGCGTGGAAGTACTTGCCTGGGAGTAACTGATGAAAATGAAATTACCTTTAACAAATTGGAATTTTATTCATAAAAGCCTTTTCAAAACAGATTTAAAATTTATAAGCAGAAAAGCACCCTCGAAATATCAAGTTACAATTTTATTTAGAGGCAGAAAGAACAATATTGACAGTATGAGCCTTCGGGCTGAGAAGCTTGCCGCTCCCTTTTAACACGGCCGTAGACGCGACCGCTCACAACAACCTCTGAAAGAGTACACTGGTGCAATTATGCAACACACCAGATTACTTTAAACTAAAAAGTATTTAACAATTCAGACAAACACATAAACTATGCACCCAGTAAGAGGGATGGAAATGGTACAGCACTCAAATTTTTTGCCACCGAAAGTGCAATTTTTTTTTTTTAAAGACTGTTACGGTGGAAGGGTGGCAACCTTATAACCTAAAATGACGATTTAAACAAAACCCATAAAATGCAGACTTACATAAAATGTACAACATGCTCTACATTACACATTTACCACCTCGCAAAATGATAGGCAAGATAAAAACATATTTCAAGAATTCGCCCTTTAAGCAATAAATTCGTTAACACCTAATCCGATAAACATGACAGAGGCAGCTAGTAACGTATGGCAGATTGACAGGAGAGGGGCGGGGGGGGGGGGGGAAGTTTACTAAAGAACCCGAACCGCAGATTGCTCCAAACCTCCCCAATTCCACAAGGGAACAACGGACCACCCAATTCACAAACAACCACCTCCCTGTGGGTGGGCAAACGGAGAAGAATGGTGGGACGACCCCAAAACAAAGCGGCTGGTGACCTCACCAAGAAAACAAGTAGAATTTAACAAGCAAATGAAACAACATATCTCCAATCACTTAATTTCTAATAAACTGCGATTTCTGGCGAAGACGTGGCGCAGCACCCCCAGATCGCTCTCCCGAAGCGTCCGCTGCCAGCCGCTTCCAGGGACGCAGGAAGGCGCGCCGATCACCGTCTCACGGCGTCGCAGCTCGCCCCGGCCAGCCCGATGTCGTTGTTTCGCTCCTGTTGCTCTCGTGTGAACCGCGAAGCCACTACCCCTATCAATTCACGGCGCTGCCCACTGGACTAACGTGGGGACCTCACATGCGCCGACGCTCAAGGCGGACAAGTCATCTCGTGTCTCAGTGCGCGACCAACCAACCGCCAATGAACGATACCCGAGCAACTCGAGCAGACTGGCGGCCTAACGCGCCGACTCAGATGCAGGAACTCAGCCTCGACCGGGCGACCACTAGCTGAGCTCTGTTACTGGAGGAGTGCCATGACTCTCATTTTCTGGCTTTAAAGTTTGTCTGCCGGTCCGACAAGGATTCCTTCCTTTAGCTTTGTGTCGGACAAACCAGGAAGCTGTTCACAAAGATATCTGAAACACTCCCCTTCTTGTGGCAATGCCTTAACAAATTGTTTCATCAGCCGCAACTTAATGTGAAGTGCTGGAAGTGACACCTTTCTGGGATCCACAAGGCTTTTTCTCTCAACATTTTTAATCCCTCTGTAAGGTTTTTCTCAAGGACCAAGCTTTTTTATGTAGTGTTGCTTTGTGTGTCTCTACTGACCCATTCACAGAGAAAGCAAGGGAACTGTGTATAGCCACTTTGTTGACCAAGAAGCATTGAAATCACTTTTAAATCACTACATACTGTCCATTAGTGCTCTGAAAAGCAGAGTTTGTTTAAAATCAGTTCAAGGTTTTCGTAACATTCTTTTACAACTCGTATAGAAGCATACTTACTGCCATTGTATAGAAGTACTGCTTTAAGGCTTCTTTTTTGAAGAATCAAAAAGTCTCCACTGATCAGGAGCATATTCTATTTTGAAAAGTGCCATAAGTCCAGCAACATCACTACAAAATATAAGTTCACCTTCTTCAGAGAAGAAAGATTCAAACTCCTTTTCCCTCCATTGATACCACGAAAAGGGTGTACCCGGACCAACATGTGTTTATCTTTCAATCTAGATCCTAAAACCTCTGCCGATTCTTTAAAAGGACTATGTCGCCAACAAAATCGTTCAGTTCAGATTGTGAGAATAGAGTGGGATCACTTGTGCCAGGATCTTAGCAATCTCTGTCTTCTTCACTATCACCTTGGTAAGCCAATGGCGCGTGGTCATCTATATCATTTCACCGGCCGCGTGACCGAGCGGTTCTAGGCGCTACAGTCTGGAGCCGCGCGACCGCTGCGGTCGCAGGTTCGAATCCTGCCTCCGGTATGGAAGTGTGTGATGTCCTTAGGTTAGTTAGGTTTAAGTAGTTCTAAGTTCTAGGAGACTGATGACCTCAGAAGTTAAGTCCCATAGTGCTCAGAGCCATTTGAGCCATCTATGTCATCCAAAGAATCTGGAGGAGAGGGTATTGGTACTTCAGGTCCATGAGGAATAGGGCGAATGCCTCATTGAATGTTAGGGTAAGAAATATCATTTTTGTTTTTCAAATTGAAACCTCGTACGTTGCAAGAACAAAAATAGCAGCCATCACTATGATTTTTGGGCTCCCTCCAAACCCATTGGACTGCCTTTTACGCTCAAACCATTACCTCAGTTCTTCAACACACACTGAACAAACCTGGTGTGGGGCCCAAGGCTTACCTAACTTTATACCAAAATAAGCGAAATATACTTTTTCAACAACATCGGAAATGTTTCTTTGTTGCTTTTTAACGGTATAGTTACCACAAATTTAGCGGAACCAATCTGGCGAGTTTATACACCCTCTGGTAGTCATTGTCCATTGTCCGTAAAACAACTTCACAACACAAGAAAACAGTCACTACTTTAAAGCACTAGTAACAACAACACGTGGATAGCACAGAGTGAAGAGGTTCTGTGAACTGAAGGACAATAGCAGAAGCTCACTGCTTGGTGATGGCGGGGGAAGGAGCAACGGGACAGACCGGCACTGACATGAAAATACTGCTGGTTTCTCCTAATTACTCTTTATTTTACGTATATCTAGTATAAAAACGGCTAAATAACAGTTTATGGAGATCCTAAAAATCAAAATTCAAACTCACTAGAGTGCTGAAATAGCGAAAAAAGTTAAAACTAGACAAGCAGTTTGTGAAATAACTGTACGTGATGGAATTTTTTTCACTATTTTTCCCAAAATCAGCGTTGAAAACACTATGAAATTCACTTAATAAATTTGAAACAATTTTTATGTCGCAGACCTGTGTAATACTAGTAGGCCACCGAGTAGAAAAGGGAATGAAATTAAAAATATTCTTAAGTTCACGTTAGCACAACCACAGGCGAAACCAGACAGTGATGGTGATACAGCTACACAGCAGATAGAAACAATCGATACCGTAATTTATACATCGGCACCTATCGTCTGGCATAAGTTACACATTCAGCAAAGTTTCGGTGCTTCAGTACACCATCCTCAGGCCTTAACTGACTCTGAGGGGGTTGACCCCAATCGTGTACAAGATACATCAGTGGCCAACTTCTATGAACTGGTTTTGAAGACTACGTGTAACAATGATTTTGTGTCTCCAAACATCAACTACGAGTTGGAGTTCTCCTCCTCAGCGTCAGTTACGGCCAGAAGATGGTATACTGAAGCATCGGAAGTGGTAGCCGTATAAACAAATAACACCGTAAGGACGGCAACAGGTGTTCCATTTTATTGCATAGAGACAGAGAGAGAGAGAGGGGGGGGGGGCTAGGGAGAGGGAGAAAGAGAGAGATATTCATTACCTCTTGTTAAGTGAGCAGACATGCTATACAGCTATACCCTGGAGGCAGCAACACCTATCAGACACTTAATAGTGCAGTTACGACTCCGTAAAAATTGTAATAAACTGGTAAGCAAATATAGCAGCAAGTAGACTGCTGACCATTCGCAAAGAAACAGGCCCCATTCGGTCATAACGAACAGAACCTCATGTCACTACCTCCTGCACGTTTCCATAAATATCGCAATTCTCCAGCCCTAAATGTAATTGTTCATTAGTATCGATGGCATTCATATCAAAGCACTCAATTCTGTGATTATTATGGTGTGGTGACAAGCATGTATTAGATGTTCAAACACTTCTTGTGAATAAACTGCTTGCCATTCCCGAGATAACATCCAAGTAACCACCACCTGTTGTTCATGGTACTTCTCTTTGGGCGCCTACCACATTGCTGATGGGGAGGCTGAGGGTCTTCCCACACCAGTACATCTCGCGGTCCTTGTCTCACTAACGTCATCGTCACTGCTGTGTGAGATAGCCGGCTGATGGTTCTCTGATCATCAGTTCTGGGTGCCAGAACCTAACTGCCTGGTGGGGCCAGATTCAGCCGGCTACACTACTTCATACAGCACGGTACACCCCGATGGGTCACCGTAGTTCACTGTCATCTTCCGGAGTGGGATCGAGGATGCTCTGAGACAGTGTGGGAGCATAATCTCACGCTACGACTGCGGGCGTCAGCACAAAAAAACTTCAACCGAATTGCTCGAGCAGCAGCCTTACCAGCCAAGCCGACAACAGGACAGGACAGGACAGTAGTGTCAGTGTCGTCGTCATTGCCGCTTGCTTCACGTCTGCTGTGCAGCGAGCTACCCTAATTTAAGTATTAACTGTATTTTTCTTACTCGTCACTTCTTCTTCCGTGTGTTTTTGCTTTTAGGAAGCTTTAATTGTCGAGTGCTAGTAATATTGTTCCATAGATTTCGTGTTTGTTTTGAATACAGTCAGAGTCGCTTTAGTCAGCCACAGTGCCAGTAGTGCTTGTGTTTGTTTTGAATACAGTCCAGAGACAGGTAGTGCTATTTTCATTGTTTTCTACAAGAAGTGGTTAGCAATCACAGTTTAGTCAACAATCAGCCGCCTTTAGTGATTTAGCAGTCTAGTTAAAAGTTGATTAGCTCTCTACAGTAAATTGATTCCTTAGGATGGATAGGATGTGTGACTGCTGTGTACGGACGCAGGAGGAGCTGGCCACTGTTCGCGAACAGCTGAGCCTGTTGATGGCCGCGGTCAGCCGTCTTCAGGCTGCTGCCTCGGAGTGCAACGGCAGTGGGTAGTCTGGTGCGTCGCGTGGTATACCCCAGGTGTTACATGCTTCAACCACTGTCCCTGCTGTCGAGACATCTTCGCGGGTACCGGGCGCGGTTGGGCCACCCTCTCCCCAAGGGGAGTGGCGGGTTCAGCGGCGTTCGCGGCGCACGAGGCGGAGGGTAAATGTGGAGGCTGGCCGTGTGGCATCGCCCGCTCTGCCTGTGAGTGGACATGTAGCTGCTCCTTCAGCAAGGTCCGAGCAGGCACATGGGGGGAGGGGTTTATTAGTTATTGGGAGCTCCGACGTTAGGCGGGTGATGGAGCCCCTTAGGGAAATAGCGGAAAGGTCAGCGAAGAAGGCCAGTGTTCACTCTGTGTGCTTGCCAGGGGGTCTCATCCGAGATGTGGAGGAGGCCCTGCCGGCGGCGATAGAGAGCACTGCAAATTGTTGCTCATGTCGGCACAAATGACTCCTGCCGTCTGGGTTCAGAGGTCATCCTCAGTTCGTACAGGCGGTTGGCGGAATTTTGTGAAGGCGGAAAGCCGCGCTTGCGGGGTGGAATCAGAGCTAACTATTTGTAGTATCGTTCCCAGAACCGATCGCGGTCCTCTGGTTTGGAGCCGAGTGGAAGGCTTAAACCAGAGACTCAGACGATTCTGCGGAGATCTGGGGTGCAAATTTCTCGACCTCCGCTATCGGGTGGAGAAATGTAGGGTCCCCCTGAATAGGTCAGGCGTGCACTACACGCCGGAAGCGGCTACAAGGGTAGCAGAGTACGTGTGGAGTGCACATGGGTTTTTTTTTAGGTTAGAGAATTCCCTCCCTAGGCCCGACAAGACGCCTCCTGAGACGCGGCAAGGTAGGAGTAGGCAAAATGCAACAGGGAATAACAATATTAATGTGCTAATAGTAAACTACAGGAGCGTCTATAGAAAGGTCCCAGAACTGCTCTCACAACGCCTATATAGTACTAGGGACAGAAAGTTGGCTGAAACCAGACGTAAACAATAATGAACTCCTAAACTCAGATTGGAATGTATACCGCAGAGACAGGCTGGACAGTGAAGGGCGAGGCGTGTTTATTGCGATAAGAAGTGCAATAGTATCGAAGGAAATTGACGGAGATCCGAAATGTGAAATGATTTGGGTGAAGGTCACGGTTAAAGCAGGCTCAGACATGGTGATTGGATGTCTCTATAGGCCCCCCGGCTCAGCAGCTGTTGTGGCTGAGCACCTGAAGGATAATTTGGAAAATATTTCGAGTAGATTTCCCCACCATGTTATAGTTCTGGGTGGAGATTTTAATTTGCCGGATATAGACTGGGAGACTCAAACGTTCATAACGGGTGGCAGGGACAAAGAAACCAGTGAAATTTTTTTAAGTGCTTTATCTGAAAACTACCTTGAGCAGTTAAACAGAGAACCGACTTGTGGCGATAACATATTAGACCATCTGGTGACAAACAGACCCGAACTATTTGAAACAGTTAACGCAGAACAGGGAATCAGCGATCATAAAGCGGTTACGGCATCGATGATTTCAGCCGTAAATAGAAATATTAAAAAAGGTAGGAAGATTTATCTGTTTAGCAAAAGTGACAAAAAAGCAGATTACAGAGTACCTGACGGCTCAACACAAAAGTTTTGTCTCAAGTACAGATAGTGTTGAGGATCAGTGGACAAAGTTCAAAACCATCGTACAATATGCGTTAGGTGAGTATGTGCCAAGCAAGATCGTAAGAGATGGAAAAGAGCCACCGTAGTACAACGACCGAGTTAGAGAACTGCTGCGGAAGCAAAGGGAACTTCACAGCAAACGTAAACATAGCCAAATCCTTGCAGACAAACAAAAATTACGCGAAGCGAAATGTAGTGTGAGGAGGGCTATGCGAGAGGCGTTCAATGATTCGAAAGTAAAGTTCTATGTACTGACTTGGCTGAAAATCCTAAGAAACTTTGGTCTTATGTCAGAGAGGTAGGTGGATCAAAACAAAATGTCCAGACACTCTGTGACCAAAATGGTACTGAAACAGAGGATGACAGACTAAAGGCCGAAATACTAAATGTCTTTTTCCAAAGCTGTTTCACAGAGGAAGACTGCACTGTAGTTCCTTCTCTAGATTGTCGTGCAGATGACAAAATGGTAGATATCGAAATAGACGACAGAGGGATAGAGAAACAATTAAAATCGCTCAAAAGAGGAAAGGCCGCTGGACCTGATGGCATACCAGTTCGATTTTACACAGAGTACGCGAAGGAACTTGCTCTCCTTCTTGCAGCGGTGTACCGTAGGTCTCTAGAAGAGCGTAGCGTTCCAAAGGATTGGAAAAGGGCACAGGTCATCCCCGTTTTCAAGAAGGGACGTCGAACAGTTGTGCAGAACTATAGACCTATATCTCTAACGTCGATCAGTTGTAGAATTTTGGAACACGTATTATGTTCGAGTATAATGACTTTTCTGGACACTAGAAATCTACTCTGTAGGAAGCAGCATGGGTTTCGAAAAAGACGGTCGTGTGAAACCCAGCTCGCGCTATTCGTCCACGAGACTCAGAGGGCCATAGACACGGGTTCCCAGGTAGATGCCGTATTTCTTGACTTCCGCAAGGCGTTCGATACAGTTCCCCACAGTCGTTTAATGAACAGAGTAAGACCATTTGGACTATCAGACCAATTGTGTGATTGGATTGAAGAGTTCCTAGATAACAGAACGCAGCATGTCATTCTCAACGGAGAGAAGTCTTCCAAAGTAAGAGTGATTTCAGGTGTGACGCAGGGGAGTGTCATAGGACCGTTGCTATTCACAATATACATAAATGACCTTGTGGATGACATCGGAAGTTCACTGAGGCTTTTTGCCGATAATGCTGCGGTGTATCGAGAGGTTGTAACAATGGAGAATTGTACTGAAATGCAGGAGGATCTGAAGCGAATTGACGCATGGTGCAGGGAATGGCAATTGAATCCCAATGTAGACAAGTGTAATGTGCTGCGAATACATAGAAAGATAGATTCCTTATCATTTAGCTACAAAATAGCAGGTCAGCAACTGGAAGCAGTTAATTCCATAAATTATCTGGGAGTACGAATTAGGAGTGATTTAAAATGGAATGATAATATAAAGTTGATCGTCGGTAAAGCAGATGCCAGACTGAGATTCATTGGAAGAATCCTAAGGAAATGCAATCCGAAAACAAAGGAAGTAGGTTACAGTACGCTTGTTCGCCCACTGCTTGAATAATGCTCAGCAGTGTGGGATCCGCACCAGGTAGGGTTGATAGAAGAGATAGAGAAGATCCAACGGAGAGCAACGCGCTTCGTTACAGGATCATTTAGTAATCGCGAAAGCGTTACGGAGATGATAGATAAACTCCAGTGGAAGACTCTGCAGGAGAGACGCTCAGTAGCTCGGTACGGGCTTTTGTTAAAGTTTCGAGAAGATACCTTCACCGAAGAGTCAAGCAGTATATTGCTCCCTCCTACGTATATCTCGCGAAGAGACCATGAGGATAAAATCAGAGAGATTAGAGCCCACAGAAGCATACCGACAATCCTTCTTTCCACGAACAATACGAGACTGGAATAGAAGGGAGAACCGATAGAGGTACTCAGGGCCCCCTCCGCCACACACCGTCAGGTGGCTTGCGGAGTGTGGATGTAGATGTAGATGTAGACACAGGTGTAGTGGCGACTTCTGCCACCGAATGTTTCAGGATAACCAAATGTAGCGGGAAGACTCCAAACACAGTGGGTGGTTGCCAGGAGGTGCTGTGTTAAAACTAGGAGAGAACTTCCCAAGTGATTTATTGCTTTTTAGCTACAGTACCCTCGTTCCTCTTAGTCTGCGTCACTGGGCCCCGCAATGCTGAGGAAATACCCCTGCGGCCTGTGCAATGCAATGCTGTGTCGTGCCAGCTTCGGCCGGCCTGCTTAAGTTCCGATGATGTCAGGATGCCTGCGCCAGCAGCCGACTCAGCGGCCACCGTCCTCGATGTCTCTGCACTGCTCCGCCGGGAGCCGTAGGCCATTCCCGCTGCTGCTTCTTCGTTGCTGACGCAGCTGTGATAGCGGCGGCAAGCGCCAGCGATCTGGCGTCCAATCTGCGGCCCTCGCCTCGGGATGTCTCCGGCCTGTGTCGGGAGCCATGACGTCTGCCCGCCGTAGTGAGCCGAAGAGTGGCCAGCTGCTGGCTGACTGCAGATCCCGCGTTGGCCTCAGAGGGTCGAGCCAACGACCCGCCATGGACTGGGATGCTGGCGTCCCATATGTTGCTGCGTGCTGGCCCGAGTGGCCGTGTGGTTCTAGGCGCTACAGTCTGGAACCGCGCGACTGCCACGCTCGCAGTTTAGAATCCTGCCTTGGGCATGGATGTGTGTGATGTCCTTAGGTTAGTTAGGTTCTAAATTCTAGGGGACTGATGACCTCAGCAGTTAAGTCCCATAGTGCTCAAAGCCATTTGAACCATTTGTTGCTGCGTGTAGCCTGGTGGTGTGATATGCCCCGCCGTCCAGGAGAGCTGCCACATTTGAATGACTCTCGTTAGAAAACGACACCTATTTACACTCGGCTGTGTGCCTCTGTCTCACTAACGCACCACATCGCGACACGTATGCACAACACTTAGGTTGGCCAGTGGCCCCCTTCTGCCTGCGACTTGCTCCATGCAAACTGCTGTGTGTGCCTTCTCTGGCGGTTTTACGTCCCTGTGGCCTCTATTTGCCTTCGCAACTGCTAGTATGCATAACGTACTGCAATCCAGCCCACACTTGGATGTAACTTGTGCTCAGAATATTACAAAAAACTACCTTTACCTATTCCAAATGGTGGTACCGCTACACAGGCTAATTTCACCCTCGCACTGGCACGACATGTCAGCCTAGGCTGACAAGAAGACACAGAACTGTAAATATTTATGAATAAATATTAAACGGCTGCTCATGCTTTGTTAGAACTGAAAAACTCTCTACAGATTCCAGAACACCATCCACTTGGCTCCCCTACAACATGGTCAGCAAGTGAAGTGGAAATTGGCTGGCCATGGTGGCCGAGCGGTTCTAGGCGCTTCAGTGCGGAACCGCGCGACTGCTACGGCCGCAGGTTAGAATCCTGCCTCGGGCATGGATGTGTGTGATGTCCTTACGTTAGTTAGGTTTAATTAGTTTTAAGTTCTAGGGGACTTATGACCTCAGATGTTAAGCCCATAGTGCTCAGAGCCATTTGAACCATTTTGAGTCTCCAGCATACAAAGTTCTGCTCATGTACGGATAAGAGGTGCATCACAGTCTGGTAGTGAAATGGGTCAGCAACTGCAAACTTACTTCAAAGTTGAAACACGCGAGAGACAAAATGTCTAAAGGCCATATATATCCATCGTGAACATCTCGCAGTACATGGAGCAAAAGCAGTGTTGCGTTCGGCTGCAGTGAAATAGTGTCAACAGTACGACCAAGGTGGCACAGACGTGGCCGAAGCTGATCGGGAAAGAAGGCTATCGACATCAACCACCGACGGAAATTTCCATGCAATCGAGGAAATGACCCGCAGTAATCGAAGCTTTTCCGATGACGAGCATGTTCATATAGTGGTTATCGAATGGCCCTGTGGCTAAGGAGCGGATTTCTACCGTCGAGAAATTGAACGACTGGTAGGACGGTCCGACAATATTTACAAAGACATCTACATCTACATAAATACTACATAAGCCACCGTACTGTGCGTGGCAAAGGGTACCCTGTACCACTAATAGTCATTTCCTTTCCTGTTCCACTCGCAAACAGAGCGAGGGGAAAACGACTGTCTGTATGAATCCGTGTGACCCCTGATTTATCTTATCTTCGTGGTCCTTACGCACAATTTATGTTAGCGGCAGTAGAATCTCCATCACTTAGCTTCAACTGCCGGTACTTCAAATTTTCTCAATAGTGTTTCTCGAAAAGAATGTCGCCTTACCTCCAGGGATAACCATTTGAGTTCCCAGAGCATCTCAGTAACACTTACCTGTTGTTCGAAACTAGCGGTAACAAATCTAGCAGCCAGCCCCTCAACTGCTTCAGTGTCTTCGTCTGGTACGGATCCCAAACAATCGAACACTGAAACTTCCTCGCAGATTAAAACTGTGTGCCGGACCGAGACTCGAACTCGGGACCTTTACCTTTCGCGGGCAAGTGCTCTACCGACTGAGCTACACAAGCACGACTCACGCCCCGTCCTCACAGCTTTAATTCCACCAGTACCTCGTCTCCTACCTTCGAAACTTCACAGAAGCTCTCCTGCGAACCTTGCAGAACTAGCACTCCTGGAAGAAAGGCTGTGGCTAAGCCATGTCTCCGCAATATCATTTCTTACAGGAGTGCTAGTTCTGCAAGGTTCGCAGGAGAACTTCTGTGAAGTTTGGAAAGCAGGAGACGAGGTACTGGCGGAAGCTGTGAAGAGGGGGCGTGAGTCGTGCTTGGGTAACTCAGTCGGTAGAGCACTTGCCCGCGAAAGGCAAAGGTCCCGAGTTCGAGTCTCGGTCCGGCATACAGTTTTAATCTGCCAGGAAGTTTCATATCAGCGCACACTCCGCTGTAGAGGGAAAATTCCATTCTACTATCGAACACTACTTAATAATAGGTCGCACCAGATTTCCATACGCGGTCTCCTTCACAGGTGAACCACTCTTCCCTAAAATTCTCTCAATAAATCGAAGCCGGTCACTCACCTTCCCTGCCACAGTTCTCATACGTTCGTTCCATTTCGTTTCGCTTTGCAACATTAGCGATATGAAATGGAACGAGCCGATGAGAAATGTGGTAGGGAAGGCGAATGATCGCTTCGGTTTATGTGGATACGTTAATAAATACTGGCATGTGTGAGTGTCGCTTTGAGACGTAATGCAGTCACTTGGCTTGCCATAATAGCGTGTAACTTACTCTTTGAAGTCCCGTCGTAGATGAAGAAATGTGCTAAACCTGTCCTTTGACGGAGCGAGGTGGCACAGTGGTTAGCACAATGGACTCGCATTCGGGAGGACGACAGTTGAAACCAGTGCCCGGACATCCTGATTTAGGTTTCCAGTGATTTCCCTAAATCGCTTCAGGCAAATGCCGGGTGGGTTCTTTGAAAGGGCACTGCCGACTTCCTTCCCCATCCTTCCTTACTCCGATGGGTCCTATAACCACGCTGTTTGGTCCCCTTCCCCTAATCAACCAACTAACCAATCCTAAGCCCTGGATACATTTTTGTCCAGCTTAATACTGAGCAAGTTCCTTCTCTCTCTCTCTCTCTCTCTCTCTCCCTCCCCCTCTCTCTCTCTCTCTCTCTCTCTCTCTCTCTCTCTCTCGTCCACACATACACATACACGAAATGAACCACCTGGTTATTCAATCGGAGTTAGCAAAGCCGTTTCTGTAAATGAAAAGGGAAAACCATTGCAAGAAATATAATCTCCGAACTTTCACAAAGCAACAAACTGGCAGCAATTTCGATCGTTTCTTCATGTAGGGTGCCACAGTCGTATGTTTTTTAAAGGACATTTTGAAGTATTCCATCTCGGCTGTTTTTTAGAAGTATTCAATTTACTATGTCTTGCAGTAGTGGCAAATTTCGGGCTTACAGACCATTTTCAAGCACAGTAGGTGTCGATGTGTTGTACAATTATTCTGTTGCTAAGCGGCGGATGTAGCCAATCTAAAAGCGATCACATGAAATGCAGGCGTCAGAATTAAAACAGAAAGCTTACTGGGTGCAATAATAATCGTCTTAACGACTACTGCCACGTTATCGGATACTATACGTGCTCGCTTTAGTTGTTCCTCGTCTTCATGTGTTCATGTGTTCGCTTCCCCATCGGCTATAGCCACCGTTTGAAAACAGAATAATTATACAACGCACCAACACCTAACTGCGCTGGGAAATGGCCTGTAAGGCGAAATTGGCCAGTCGTGCAAGGTATAATAAACTGAGTACTTGTGAAGAACAGCCTAGGTGGAATAGTTGGACGCTGTAATGAACTGGTGTAGCAATAACTTCGGGTGTGCCCCAGAGGGGTGTGATGCGAACCTTATAGTTCACGTTGATTATGTAGACAATACTTAAAGTAATCTCGAAATTTCGCAGATGATTCACTCATCTATAACGAAGTAATGTTTGAAAAAAGCTGCACAGATATTGTCAGATCTTCATAAAAATTCAAAGTGGTGTAAAGTTTCGCAACTTGCTTTAAACATTCAGCAATGTAAATTTGTGCCCTTCACAAAAAGAAAAAAAGACTATGACTACAGTATCACAGTTGAAAACTGTCAACTCATTCTAATACCTGGGTGTAGCACTGTAGAGTTACGAGGCCTGTTCAGAAAGTAAGCTCCGATTGATTGCCAAATTGAAACCACAGTGAACATCAGAAATGTTTTACTTGTAACAATTAGCTACACCTTTCAGCTACTTCTCTACGTAGTCGCCGTTCTGACTTAGACTTTTGTCATAGCCTTGTACCAACTTTTCAATAGCCTCATCATAGAAGGCAGCCGCCAGTGCTTTCCGCCAATTCTCCACGCTGGCCTACACCTCGTTGTCTGTATCAAATGTTGTCTTCAAAGACAGCGGTTCATGTGACCAGAGATGAAACTCAGGGGGAGACAATTGCGGACTGTATTGTGGGTAATCTCACATTTCCATTTGAAAACGATGCAGGAGCATCTTCATTGCCCCTGCAGAATGCGGCTGAGAATTGTCTTGAAGAAGAAACAGCACGACAGTTATGTAATGTTAGCTGCATAGTTTCAGGCGAAATTTCTCACCAGGCCCTCGTACTCGGCGGCAGACACTATTTTCTAGACATCTTTACGCACTCACTGCGAGCTCAGAAATGAGAAGAGCGACGTGATGCTAACTGGGGTTATACTAGACACACTACCCAACACATCTGTGCAAAGCTTTATCGGATTTTCATAGTCGTTTCCATTTCGCGACCGATCGGAGCTTACTTTCTGAACGCCCCTCGTATAAGGTGGAACGATAGTTTCAGTCGTAGGTGAAACAGATATACTTTTAGAATACTAGGGAAATGCGATGAGTGTGCAAAGCGAACAAATCAGTCGTGCGAACCATCCTAGAATACATCTCAAGTATGTGCGAGTCCTACTAAATAATACTAACAGGGGACATTGAACATATACAGAGGGCAGTACGTGTGATCACAAGTTTGTTTGACCCGCGGGAGATATTGAAGAAATTAACCGGCAGACGGATAAACGCAATCCATACAGAGAAAGCCAACTTAAAATTTTTAATAACTGGTTTTAAGTGATGACTAGAAATGTGCCACATCCTCCCATGTATCGTTCCCGTAGGGATCGTGAGGACTATATTAATTACAGAGTGCACAAAGGCATTTAAACTCATCTTTCCTACGTGAATGGAACGAGAAGAAGTCCTAATAACTGGTAAATGGGAAGTACCCATTGACGTCAAAGTGGTTTGCAAAAAATTGGTGTACATGTAGATGTAGATGAAGATATAAATAAGTGGTCGAGAGATTGAAAAAATTGGAAGAAACGTGAAGCGTCAGAAACAGATAATAACACAGCCTGTACTACGAAACTGCGGGATACTTGCCAAGTCAGGACATCAGAATGATGCCATCATTTCCAGATACAGCATGATCGAAGAAACAGTTTAGAATAAATGCCACTTATGTAAGACAACCATTCGAACCAAGACCGGCTCAAAATTTCCCCCACCACTGGCTGACTTCGGTCGGTTCAATAATCTTAGCACAGACACAATCGAAATTTACATACTCGGCTCAAAAAGACAGACAGAGAGAGAACAGCCTATTTAAATTTTTATGTGGATGATAGTGATGAAACGCAGTGAAACAGACTTTCTCCATATTCTTCAACAAGACTGCATCACCTTTCCTTCAGATCGAGGGTTCTATTTCTAATCGTTTCGGCTTGTTTCATATTAAATCCTGAAGGAGTCACGTTTTCATTATTTTTATGTGAGCCTATAATTATTACAATACCACACTACAACGTAACTTATTTACTGGCTTAACAGAAGGCGAAGTTCACCAAAGAAGTCATCCAGCATACTTCGGGCCAGCTTTCCCGTCGATATGTCGACCGCGTCTTTTTTGTCCATCCTTGGTGGATGGACTGAAGATAGGGTGCCGAAGTGTCTGTGGAAGAGATGTAATTTGCACGGCTGCATGCCCAAAATTTATTGGATTATTAACTACGCCGTGAAAAGATGAAAGTGCGTATCAAAGAAATAATTTGTGAGGATTAGAGGTTTGAAGACTGCCATTTCTGCAGAGAAGGTTTAGGGGTCTGGATTGAGATACAAAAAAAAGTAGTTTATTGGGGCTCGATTGGTTTCACGGTGTAGTGATATGCACTGACGTAAATTCAGCTCCTAGTTACAAAACAGGAATCTAGATATCTCCCCATTAAATTATGTTATTGTAAGCACAGACCGAGTTCTTAAAACGAGGCCATGGTTTCTCCCTTCTTCCTGCCAGATATGTCTGTGTACTTTGCTGTCAGCTGGTCTATGATTTTCGTTGAAAGAGTAAAACAGAAAAGCAATAGACATCAAAAGTCGTCAGAGCTCAGAACGGAAGTAGATATCATCAGTAGAGCAGGAGCTCCAGGAGTCTGCAAGACTAAGTGGCCCGCTGAAATTAATGACCAGACATGCTTCCTGCTGGCGGTGGATCAGAGCTTTTGACGCAACCTGCTAAGCTAAGAAACCTCCAGCGCTTGTTATCGCCGACAGTAAACAGAGCTAAAAATACGCCGCCCGTGTCCGGGGCACGCCCTCTCAACCACCAGCTGCCGTAAATTACTGTTGCGTGCGTACCCCTTCAAGAGCACGTAATTTTCGCTTAAGCTGGCGAGGCGATCTCATTGACTCTTTAATAAATTGAACGACATGGTCATGTTGCTCTCCTTATATCTCGGACTTATTGATCTCATTTTAATAGCCGGCCGCGGTGGTCTTGCGGTTCTAGGCGCTGCAGTCCGGAACGGCGGGACTGCTACGGTCGCAGGTTCGAATCCTGCCTCGGGCATGGATGTGTGTGATGTCTTTAGGTTAGTTAGGTTTAAGTAGTTCTAAGTTCTAGGGGACTGATGACCTAAGATGTTAAGTCCCATAGTGCTCAGAGCCATTTGAACCATTTTTAATACAATCCTAATTATTGCATATTTACAGAACAAACGTTGAAAACTACTTTTTCACTGCTCGGCGATTGCACGAGATCCTGGTAGAAATTGTCAGTCGAAAGCTAGAAATAGATTTGGTGAATGTTAGTGATCATGTAGACCTGTAACATCAATAATCGATAGAGTTATGTGTATTCCGTATACGGTCTCTGCTGACATTGTACACAAGCGTATCTCCGTAGTCAAAATCTTTGATTATGTAACTATGTAATAATTATGTTAATTATTTTGGCTGTTGCGATTGCTAGGGCAAGTTACTATATAATATTGAGAGTGACTGTGTTAGAAGAGATTGGTTAGGGCATCAAGCGAGATTAGTTTTCCTAGCTGAAGTTTATTTCCGCTTTGCCATAAAACTTGATACTGCATTACCTTATTAGGCTGGCGACCGCATATATACAGGGTGATTCAAAAAGAATACCACAACTTTAGGAATTTAAAACTCTGCAACGACAAAAGGCAGAGCTAAGCACTATCCGTCGGCGAATTAAGGGGGCTATAAAGTTTCATTTAGTTGTACATTTGTTCGCTTGAGGCGCTGTTGACTAGGCGTCAGCGTCAGTTGATGCTAAGATGGCGACCGCTCAACAGAAAGCTTTTTGTGTTATTGAGTACGGCAGAAGTGAATCGACGACAGTTGTTCAGCGTGCATTTCGAACGAAGTATGGTGTAAAAACCTCCTGATAGGTGGTGTATTAAACGTTGGTATAAACAGTTTACAGAGAATGGGTGTTTGTGCAAAGGGAAAAGTTCTGGACGGCCGAGAACGAGTGATGAAAATGTAGCACGCATCCAGCAAGAATTTGTTCGCAGCCCAGGAAAATCGACTCGCAGAGCTAGCAGAGAGCTGCAAATTTCACAATCAACTGTATGGAGAGTCCTACGAAAAAGGTTAGTTATGAAACCTTATCGTCTGAAGAGGGGCAGCAGCCTTTTCAGTAGTTGCAAGGGCAACAGTCTGGATGATTGACTGATCTGGCCTTGTAACAATAACCAAAACGGCCTTGCTGTGCTGGTACTGCGAACGGCTGCAAGCAAGGGGAAACTACAGCCGTAATTTTTCCCGAGGGCATGCAGCTTTACTGTATGATTACATGATGATGGCGTCCTCTTGGGTAAAATATTCCGGAGGTAAAATAGTCCCCCATTCGGATCTCCGGGCGGGGACTACTCAAGAGGATGTCGTTATCAGGAGAAAGAAAACTGGCGTTCTACGGATCGGAGCGTGGAATGTCAGATCCCTTAATCGGGCAGGTAGGTTAGAAAATTTAAAAAGGGAAATGGATAGGTTGAAGTTAGATATAGTGGGAATTAGTGAAGTTCGGTGGCAGGAGGAACAAGACTTCTGGTCAGGTGACTACAGGGTTATAAACACAAAATCAAATAGGGGTAATGCAGGAGTAGGTTTAATAATGAATAGGAAAATAGGAATGTGGGTAAGCTACTACAAACAGCATAGTGAACGCATTATTGTGGCCAAGATAGATACGAAGCCCACGCCTACTACAGTAGTACAAGTTTATATGCCAACTAGCTCTGCAGATGACGAAGAAATTGAAGAAATGTATGATGAAATAAAAGAAATTATTCAGATTGTGAAGGGAGACGAAAATTTAATAGTCATGGGTGACTGGAATTCGAGTGTGGGAAAAGGGAGAGAAGGAAACATAGTAGGTGAATATGGATTGGGGGACAGAAATGAAAGAGGAAGCCGCCTGGTCGAATTTTGCACAGAGCACAACATAATCATAACTAACACTTGGTTTAAGAATCATGAAAGAAGGTTGTATACATGGAAGAACCCTGGAGATACTAAAAGGTATCAGACAGATTATATAATGGTAAGACAGAGATTTAGGAACCAGGTTTTAAATTGTAAGACATTTCCAGGGGCAGATGTGGACTCTGACCACAATCTATTGGTTATGACCTGTAGATTAAAACTGAAGCAACTGCAAAAAGGTGGGAATTTAAGGAGATGGGACCTGGATAAACTAAAAGAACCAGAGGTTGTACAGAGATTCAGGGAGAGCATAAGGGAGCAATTGACAGGAATGGGGGAAATAAATACAGTAGAAGAAGAATGGGTAGCTTTGAGGGATGAAGTAGTGAAGGCAGCAGAGGATCAAGTAGGTAAAAAGACGAGGGCTAGTAGAAATCCTTGGGTAACAGAAGAAATATTGAATTTAATTGATGAAAGGAGAAAATATAAAAATGCAGTAAGTGAAACAGGCAAAAAGGAATACAAACATCTCAAAAATGAGATCGACAGGAAGTGCAAAATGGCTAAGCAGGGATGGCTAGAGGACAAATGTAAGGATGTAGAGGCCTATCTCACTAGGGGTAAGATAGATACCGCCTACAGGAAAATTAAAGAGACCTTTGGAGATAAGAGAACAACTTGTATGAATATCAAGAGCTCAGATGGAAACCCAGTTCTAAGCAAAGAAGGGAAAGCAGAAAAGTGGAAGGAGTATATAGAGGGTCTATACAAGGGCGATGAACTTGAGGACAATATTATGGAAATGGAAGAGGATGTAGATGAAGATGAAATGGGAGATATGATACTGCGTGAGGAGTTTGACAGAGCACTGAAAGACCTGAGTCGAAACAAGGCCCCCGGAGTAGACAATATTCCATTGGAACTACTGACGGCCGTGGGAGAGCCAGTCCTGACAAAACTCTACCATCTGGTGAGCAAGATGTATGAAACAGGCGAAATACCCTCAGACTTCAAGAAGAATATAATAATTCCAATCCCAAAGAAAGCAGGTGTTGACAGATGTGAAAATTACCGAACTATCAGCTTAATAAGTCACAGCTGCAAAATACTAACACGAATTCTTTACAGACGAATGGAAAAACTAGTAGAAGCCAACCTCGGGGGAGATCAGTTTGGATTCCGTAGAAACACTGGAACACGTGAGGCAATACTGACCTTACGACTTATCTTAGAAGAAAGATTAAGGAAAGGCAAACCTACGTTTCTAGCATTTGTAGACTTAGAGAAAGCTTTTGACAATGTTGACTGGAATACTCTCTTTCAAATTCTAAAGGTGGCAGGGGTAAAATACAGGGAGCGAAAGGCTATTTACAATTTGTACAGAAACCAGATGGCAGTTATAAGAGTCGAGGGGCATGAAAGGGAAGCAGTGCTTGGGAAGGGAGTGAGACAGGGTTGTAGCCTCTCCCCGATGTTATTCAATCTGTATATTGAGCAAGCAGTGAAGGAAACAAAAGAAAAATTCGGAGTAGGTATTAAAATTCATGGAGAAGAAATAAAAACTTTGAGGTTCGCCGATGACATTGTAATTCTGTCAGAGACAGCAAAGGACTTGGAAGAGCAGTTGAATGGAATGGACAGTGTCTTGAAAGGAGGATATAAGACGAACATCAACAAAAGCAAAACAAGGATAATGGAATGTAGTCTAATTAAGTCGGGTGATGCTGAGGGAATTAGATTAGGAAATGAGGCACTTAAAGTAGTAAAGGAGTTTTGCTATTTGGGGAGCAAAATAACTGATAATGGTCGAAGTAGAGAGGATATAAAATGTAGGCTGGCAATGGCAAGGAAAGCGTTTCTGAAGAAGAGAAATTTGTTAACATCCAGTATAGATTTAAGTGTCAGGAAGTCATTTCTGAAAGTATTCGTATGGAGTGTAGCCATGTATGGAAGTGAAACGTGGACAATAAATAGTTTGGACAAGAAGAGAATAGAAGCTTTCGAAATGTGGTGCTACAGAAGAATGCTGAAGATTAGATGGGTAGATCACATAACTAATGAGGAAGTATTGAATAGGATTGGGGAGAAGAGAAGTTTGTGGCACAACTTGACCAGAAGAAGGGATCGGTTGGTAGGACATGTTCTGAGGCATCAAGGGATCACCAATTTAGTATTGGAGGGCAGCGTGGAGGGTAAAAATCGTAGAGGGAGACCAAGAGATGAATACACTAAGCAAATTCAGAAGGATGTAGGTTGCAGTAGGTACTGGGAGATGAAAAAGCTTGCACAGGATAGAGTAGCATGGAGAGCTGCATCAAACCAGTCTCAGGACTGAAGACCACAACAACAACAACATCGTCTGAAATTGGTTCAAGCACTGTCTGCAGCTGATAAGATTAAAAGAATCGATTTCTGTGATTTTATCCTTGCTCAAATGGAAACAGATGAATTTTTCGTTTCAAAGATTGTGTTTAGTGATGAAGCAACTTTCCACACTAACGGGGAAGTCAACCGTCACAATGTCTGTATATGGGGCACTGAGAATCCGCGGGAAACAACTCAGTATGAACGCTGCTCGCCTAAGGTGAACGTTTTCTGTGCCATTTCAGCCAATAAAGTTTTTGGTCCCTTTTTCTTCGAAGGTGCTACTGTAACTGGACTACAGTATCTGAAGATGTTAGAGAATTGGCTGTTCCCTCAGCTCGAACAAGAAGCACAACAATTCATATTTCAGCAGGATGGAGCGCCACCACATTGGCACTTATCTGTCCGTAACTACCCGAACGTCAACTACCCGAGGCGATGGATCGGCCGCCAGGCAGCCCATGACAGAGCACTTCATCACTGGCCTCCAAGAAGCCCTGATCTTACCCCCTGCGATTTTTTCTTATGGGGGTATGTTAAGGATATGGTGTTTCGGCCACCTCTCCCAGCCACCATTGATTATTTGAAACGAGAAATAACAGCAGCTATCCAAACTGTTACGCTTGATATGCTACAGAGAGTGTGGAACGAGTTGGAGTATCGGGTTGACATTGCTCGAGTGTCTGGAGGGGGCCATATTGAACATCTCTGAACTTGTTTTTGAGTGAAAAAAAAACCTTTTTAAATACTCTTTGTAATGATGTATAACAGAAGGTTATATTATGTTTCTTTCATTAAATACACATTATTAAAGTTGTGGTATTCTTTTTGAATCACCCTGTATTTACTTTCGTATTAGTAGAACGTCAGGTCAAAACCTGTTCGATTTACTGTTGTTACCGTTTCACTTACTTCGTCATGACTAAATTATAGTTCGATTCCTTGACACTGGGTACAGTCACAGTCATGCTAAATCCTTCACAGTAGGTTAACATTCTAGGTGATGGCCAATTTGATAAGAGCCGGTAGTGTTACAGACCATAAATCACAAAGTAAAATATTGCTCCCTCTTAGAGCCCAACTTTTCCATTACCAGAAGTACATCATCAAGACTGCGGCTGAGGCCCATACTAACATGAATTAAGACAAAAAAATTACTGGGTTATAAGCTTAGATCCCATAATTGTGCGCAGCCAGTTAGACTGCATCTCACTCTGCAACGATAGCCTCTGCATGCTGAAAGCTACCTACCCGTTTGCTGGAAAACATGTCTACACCTATACCCTGCAAACCATCTTATTTGGTGTTTAGCGTAGGTTACATCTTGTACCACTATCTGATCCATCCTTCTCAGTTACATTCAATAATGGAGCACTGGAAGAATGAATGCCTGTAAACCTTCGTATTATCTCAAACTTCTCGGAGTTCCTCGCTGTGGTCGTTTCGCAAGGCGTTTATAGGAAAAAGCAGTACATTGTCCGAACCTCCGTGGAACGTAGTCCTTCGGCATTTCATCAGTAAACCTCTTCTTGATGCACATCACCTCTCTTGTAGCGTCTTCCAGTGGAATTGTTGAGCATCTACGTAACGTTCTCGCAACGATTAAACGATCCCGTTAGTAAATCGCCACTCTTCGTTGCATCTTATCTATCTCTTTTATTAAATCAACTTGGAAGGGTCCCGGAATCGGTCGAACAAAAGTTTGAAAGCTACTTCTGTCGTAAATGAATTATGTTGTTGTACAAATTTATAGCGTTTGTCCGTAAGTTTAATAAACACAACAGATGCCATAACAGAGACTTATGTCATCAATAATACAGGGTGTTACAAAAAGGTACGGCCAAACTTTCAGCAAACATTCCTCACACACAAAGAAAGAAAATATGTTATGTGGACATATGTCCGGAAACGCTTACTTTCCATGTTAGAGCTCATTTTATTACTTCTCTTCAAATCACATTAATCATGGAATGGAAACACACAGCAAAACAACGTACCAGCGTGACTTCAAACACTTTGTTACAGGAAATGTTCAAAATGTCCTCCGTTAGCGAGGATACATGCATCCACCCTCCGTCGCATGGAATCCCTGATGCGCTGATGCAGCCCTGAAGAATGGCGTATTGTATCACGGCCGTCCACAATACGAGCACGAAGAGTCTCTGCATTTGGTACCGGGGTTTCGTAGACAAGAGCTTTCAAATGCCCCCATAAATGAAAGTCAAGAGGGTTGAGATCAGGAGAGCGTGGAGGCCACGGAATTGGTCCACCTCTACCAATCCATAGGTCACCGAATCTGTTGTTGAGAAGCGTAGGAACACTTCGACTGAAATGTGCAGGAGCTCCATCGTGCACGAACCACATGTTGTGTCGTACTTGTAAAGGCACATGTTCTAGCAGCACAGGTAGAGTATCCCGTATGAAATCATGATAACGTACAGTACATACTGACGAAACTAAAATGAGCTCTAACATGGAAATCAAGCATTTCCGGACACGTCCACATAAAATATTTTCTTTCTTTGTGTGTGAGGAATGTTTCCTGAAAGTTTGGCCGTACCTTTTTGTAACACCCTTTATATTATCCTGCACCACACACAGCAGTCTGCCAAAGTTGGAGTAACTTTACGATTCCTCGACTGTAGAAATCTTGTGGTTTTGAGGCGAGGGACTCGTTGAGCCATGTTCGGAGCGCATTTTCATCCGGAAAGAGAGTTCCTTGAGGGCTGTTCGATAGAGAGCGGTAAAGGTCAAAGCGTGAGGGCGCAAGATCAGGCGACTAAGATGGATGCGGATTGACTTTCCGATCCAACTCCTGTATTGTGTTTTTGTCACTGCAGGAGAATGTGGGCGGGCGTTATCGCGAAGTAGCATCACTTCACGCAGTGTTCTTGGACTGCGTCTGCAAGACGTTTCAGTTGTTGAAAATAAATGTTAGGAATGATGTTTGCAACCCAGGGAAGCAACTGGTAACACATCACAATGTCGCTGTTCCACCAGACGCTTAACATTGCCTTTCGTGGGTGCCCACAGGCCTTTGTACGGGGAGCTGCCGCTTTCTTTTGGCTCAACCATTCCTTTCTTTTCCTTACTTTAGCATAAAGCCCCATTTATCGTCACCAGTAGTCGGACGGCGGAGCCGAGCGGTTCTAGGTGCTTCAGTCTGAGACCGCGCGACTGCTGCAGTCGCATGTTCGAATCCTACCTCGGGCATGGATGTGTGTGATGTCCTTAGATTAGTTAGATTTAAGTAGTTCTAAGTCCTAGGGGATTGATGACCTCAGGTGTTAAGTTTGAAACGGTTTTCGTCACCAGTAACTTCACAGGAGAGGAGTGGTGGGTGTTGTTTACGAGCCAATTGATGATGAGCAAGTTGTAGGTGAATGATCAGCGCGACAGAAAGTCAATCCTAAGGGGCCGGGTTCGATTCCGGGCTGGGTCGGAGATTTTCTCCGCTCAGGGACTGGTTGTTGTGTTGTCCTAATCATCACCATTTTCCCGGCACGGTAGCTCAGCGTGTACGGTCAGAGAGCTGGTTGGCCTTTGTAATAAAAAACTGAGTGAAAGGATCAACAACGAACGCGAACGGATGTCATGTGACGACCGCAACGACTAAACACAACGATCAACAACGAACAAAATGAAAAAAAAAAAAAAGAAATGGAAATGAAAAAAAAAGTGGTCAGCGCGGCCGTCTGTCACGCCAAGGGGTCCAGGTTCGATTCCCGGCTGGGTCGGAGATTTTCTCCGCTCAGTGACTGGGTATTCTGTTGTCCTCATTATCATTTCATCATCATCAGTGGAAGGCAACGGGAAACCACGACTGGAATCACTTCCCTAGACGCTCTGACGAGGCTTCTCCCATGACAAGACCTGCCGTAACGCAGAACACAAAGCTTTTTCTTGAGCAACGAAGAGTACCTAGCGCCTGGAAGATAACACAGACTATTCCCGTTTTCAAGAATGGCCGTAGAACAGATGCACACAGCTATAGATCTATATCAATGACGAAACTTCCTGGCAGATTAAAACTGTGTGCCCGACCGAGACTCGAACTCGGGACCTTTGCCTTTCGCGGGCAAGTGCTCTACCAACTGAGCTACCGAAGCACGACTCACGCCCGGTACTCACAGCTTTACTTCTGCCAGTACCTCGTCTCCTACCTTCCAAACTTTACAGAAGCTCTCCTGCGACTGGAGAGCTTCTGTAAAGTTTGGAAGGTAGGAGACGAGGTACTGGCAGAAGTAAAGCTGTGAGTACCGGGCGTGAGTCGTGCTTCGGTAGCTCAGTTGGTAGAGCACTTGCCCGCGAAATGCAAAGGACCCGAGTTCGAGTCTCGGTCGGGCACACAGTTTTAATCTGCCAGGAAGTTTCATATCAGCGCACACTCCGCTGCAGAAGGAAAATCTCATTCTGGAAACATCCCCCAGGCTGTGGCTAAGCCATGTCTCCGCAATATCCTTTCTTTCAGGAGTGCTAGTTCTGCAGGTTCGCAGGAGAGCTTCTGTAAAGTTTGGAAGGTAGGAGACGAGGTACTGGCAGAAGTAAAGCTGTGAGTACCGGCCGTGAGTCGTGCTTCGGTAGCTCAGTTGGTAGAGCACTTGCCCGCGAAAGGCAAAGGTCCCGAGTTCGAGTCTCGGTCGAGCACACAGTTTTAATGTGCCAGGAAGTTTCATATCAGCGTACACTCCGCTGCAGAGTGAAAATCTCATTCTGGATATATCAATGACGTCAATCCGTCGTAGAATTATGAACATGTTGCATGTTAAAGAGTTATGACGTCCTTGGAGAACGAAAATCTCCTCTATAAAAACCAGAGATCCTGCGAAACTCAGCTCACTCTACAGCGCCGAAGAAATGAGAACAGAGAGAAACTTAACATCAAGATTGTTGGTCACTAGTTAGAGGAAGTCAAAGAATTCCGCTACCTCAGCACCAAAATAACCAGTGACGGACGGAGCAAGGTGGACATCAAAACCAGACTAGCACTGACAAAAAAGGGCATTCCTGGCCAAGAGAAGTCTACTAGTATCAAACAAAGGTCTTAATTTGAGATAGAAATTTCTGAGAATGTACGTTTGGAGCACAGCATTGTATGGTAGTGAAACATGGACTGTGGAAAAACAGGAACGGAAGAGAATCGAAGCATTTGAGATGTGGAGCTACAGAAGAATGTGGAAAATTTGGTGGACTGATAAGGAATGAGGAGGTTCTAAGCAGAATCGGCGAGGGAAGGAACATTGGAAAACACTGACAAGGAGAAGGTACAGGGTGGTAGGACATCTGTTGAGACATTAGGGAATGACTTCGATTGTACTACAGGGATCTGTAGAGGGAAAAATCTGTAGAGGAAGCCAGAGATTAGAATACGTCCAGCAAATAATTGAGGACGTAGGCTACAAGTGCTACTCTCAAATGAAGAGTTTGGCACAAGGGGGGACTTCGTGGTGGGACGCATCAAATGAGTTAAAAGACTGATGACTCAAAAAAAAAAAAAAAAAAAAAAGGAACAGGCTTACCGACAACCGTTCTTCCCACGAGTTATTCGCAAGTGGAACGGGGTTGGAGGGCTGAGTTAGTGGTACAAAAATTACCGTCCGCCACACACCATTAGGTGGCTTGCAACGAAAACGCAACGAACTTTTGCACCTACCTATTACATTTCGTTGAGGTTCCTCCTGTGGTTCTCAGTCTAACACTTCCTGTCCCTATTGTTTGTTTTATGAGATGTGGCCATTCTACTTTACGGCAATTGCTGTCTCAAGCGATTTGTCACAAATAGTGCAATCGTACAGTAGTGGATATCGTCTCCTATTTATAAGCAATGTTTTACATTTACTTACGTTGAGGATCCACTGCCGGCCCCTGCAACATTCGTCAATCCTCTGCAGGTCTTCTTGCAGTTTGCTGCAGTCTTACGATGTTCTTGTGTTGCTACCTGCATATAGAGACCCGCATCATATGCAAACTGCCTGATGGAGATACCGACGTTACCCTCTAGATCATACTGTAAACTGTAACGATCCTATCACACTTTTAGGGATACTCCTGAAGTTATCTTTACATATGTCGATTTTGTTCCGTCGAAAGCGTTGTGTTGAGTTCTATATGCAAGGAAGTCTTTAATCCGATCAAAAATCTGGTCCGATACTCGGTACGCTCATTATTTTTTTTTCCTAAACGGCAATGCAGGACATTGTCAAATGCCTTTCTGTCGCCAAGGAACACGGCAAAAAGTTGAACACCGGCGTCTACAGCACTGTAGATCTCTTGGAGGAACAGAGAGAGCTGTGTTTCGCAAGATCTCTGTTAGCGGAATCCGTGTTGATTTTTATAGAGGACATTTTCGTTAATTAAGAAAGTTATAATACGTGTGCTTAAAACATGTTCCATAATCATACTACACACCGACGTCAAAGATATAGGTCTATAGTGATGTGCAACTGTTGTACGAACCTTTCTGACAACGGGAATGATGGACGCTTATTTCCAGTCGCTAGGTACCCTTCATTACTCCGGCGACGTACGATAAACTTCTGCTAAAAGGGGAGAAAATGCTATTGCATAATCTCTGTAGAGTTTTACAGGTATCACATCTGATTCTGATGCCTTTCCACTAATGTTCGACTGTATTTGCTCTTGCATTACTCGATAACTTATCTCAATATCTCAACTTTCGTACGATGATTGAAAGGAGGCAGCGTATTACGATATTCCACGGTGAAACATTTGGCGCCGACCGAATTCAGTATTTCAGGCTTCTCCCTGTTATCTTCCATTTCGGTGTCAGTATGGTCACTGAGTGACTGAACACCCTGAACCGACCCTCTTACTGATTTTACGTAAGGACAAAACATCTTACAGTATTTTTTTTTTTTTAATATAGGTGGCTGGCAAAATTTTACTTTCAAATTCACTGAAAGCTTCTGTCGTTGCTTTCCTTAAGCCCATTTTCGCTTGGTTCAGCTTTTGACAGCTAGGTTTCAACTTCGCTTAAATCTGTGATGAAGCTCTCTTTACATCCTACAAACTTTCTAACAAGGCTATTAAACGACGATGGGTCTTTTCTACCCCTTAAAATGTTGCTCATCACAAACTTGTCTGAAGCTTAGTGAACGAAGTTTTGAACTGAACCGCGATCGATAGGTCGCGCCACGGTCTCCAGTAGAAAATCTTTGCCTTAGCAGGGCGTGGTTCGCGCGGGGATCGGAGGTGCTGGCGCAGTGACAGTGAAACAGTTCGCTCGGGGTAAGGCGGCCGAGTTGGAACTTGGCGGCGAGGCGAGTGGTGTGCCGGCAGTTGACGGCAATTTACTGTCGCAGGCTCTGAGCGTAGCTGCGATACCAGGAAGAGACACTCGGGTTCCTTGACTGCAGACCGGCTGTGAACCTTTGGACGTATGGGATGCTTACCGAGGGAAGGAGCTTGCTGTGCGCTTCAGCGAGCGACCGGACGTGGTACCGGACGGCGGACCGCCCCTGTGTTGAAGCTGCGTGACGGCTCCACGTTGCCCTTCCCAGATCGTTGTACGGATATGTCTAATGAGCTTCCGATTTGGTGCATCGGATGCGAGTGAGCCGAACATTACAGTAACCTTAGGTATAATTGCCGTTTCCTGTAACAGTATTGTGACTGTTTAGTTCGATAGTTTTCCGGTTGTTTGTTCGAGGTCCACATCCGGTTCCACATCACACTACTGGTTATTGATACCGCTTCTCTCTCTAGGCAGGAAAGCTGTGTGTGCACTCCTTTAAAACTACTGATTTTAATGCTCCAATATGAGTGTTATTTGCTGTAAGGTGTCGGATTTGTCGCGGCACGCATTTTATGCTAAGTGGGTTCATTTCATGTGCCACGTAGTGCATGCACTATTACTGGAGCTCGCAGTTTCATCTGTTGTCTTATTAGGTGTTTATACTATCAAGTTAGACTGCGTTTTTTATTTCTTTGTAAGGGTGTGACCTCTTAATCTTAGCCGGCTGCTGTGACCGAGCGGTTCTAGGCGCTTCAGTCCGGAATCGCGTTGCTGCTACGGTCGCAGTTTCGAATCCTGCCTCGGGCATAGATGTATGTGAAGTCCTTAGGTTATTTAGGCTTCAAATGGCTCTGTGCACTATGGGACTTAACTTCTGAGGTTATCAGTCCCCTAGAACTCAGAACTACATAAACCTAACTACTTAAACCTAACTAAGGACATCACACACTTTCATGCCCGAGGCAGGATTCGAACCTGTGACCGTAGCGGTCGCGCGGTTCCAGACTGTAGCGCCTAGGACCGCTCGGCCACACCGGCCGGCTAGGTTATTTGGGTTTAAGTAGTTCTAAGTCTAGGGGACTAATGACCCCAGATGTTAAGTCCCATAGTGCTTAGAGCCTCTTAATCTCCCTTAAAGTCTCTCTCAGTGAGGGCTTTATTTTTCGTTTATTACTGCTCTTACACGTGGCTGTAATGTTATCCAAAGAGTTATGTTCCCTCTGCTGTTAGTCAGGGGGTCGCTGGCCAACTGAACTTGTTAGCTTGGGGTTTTGTGTTTAGATCCGCATGGCGGACGCTTGTTTAACCTCCGCTCACGTGGCGCGAGTTTGGTACAATCTTCTAAGTTTCGTTGGTTTGACTCCGTTAACTCTGTATTTCTGTGTTAATTAGGCTACCATTTGTGCTTCTTTTTGCTGGAATTGGGTGAAATATGCCTAGTTGGTAGAGCAGGCGCAGCGTCCGAAACCGGAGCGAAGTCCCCCCCAAACGAACGGTCACCAGGTGCATGTGGTCCTGCATCACTTAATCCTTCCGAGCCCAGTACCCCTTGTCAGAAAGGAGTTCTATAGAAAGTCGATGTATTTCTTTGTGCCTTAATCGTTGCGCTCTGCCTCTACAGCTCCTGACGCAGGTGGCCTATAAAATCGTCCGATTGCCATATGTTGACCCATCTTTGGTGTTTAACTTCACCAAGTTTATTTCACATTCGGAATCTCTAATGACTTCACAAGACATTATCGAAATGTTTACCGCAATAAATAAATATGCCGCTGCCTTTGGCGTCCAACCAGTCACTGTGTTATATATTTCAATCTGTATTTAAGATCACGTTTCTGCTAAGTTTATGTTCCTCATACTAATGTAACTTTGTGTTCGGCAGGCAACTCGTCACTGACCTCAGCTGAGGGTTGCTGTAATTTAATAAACCACAATGTGTACGCGAAAATACTGCGCTACCCCAGTAGACACTTCCTGCGTTTAGTGCACGCCTGACCAACCGACGGCGTCCCCATAATTCTTCACCCACTAGCTGATTTTGACAAATTCTCATCCAATGTATTCGGAGAATTGTCTAATTTAGACCTTCCACTCTGCACCAAACCAGAACACGGAGATAGTCTCGGGGTACAAATAGAGATCTGTGCTTTCACTGAAAAAAAAAATCATGTTTGTAAAATCGAAACAGGAAACATTACGAGATAATGGACGTAAGCCGTTTCCAACTTTGGATAGTTGGTATGCTGTGGCCAAGGTCACGTGAAAATATCAGTATTCTCATTTACGCGGTTTATTTTGTCACATAGGCATGATAAAGTTACAAAATCGGGTAAATAATACCTGTTGAGGCACAGTTATCAGTATAAGTGAATGATCACATGAGCTGAGAATCCTAGCAACTAATCCCTGAATGTTGCCAAGTAAATCTTCGGTACGGAAGCAAATCTTAGCTTTGCATATCTGTAGGCGTGTTACCTAAACCAACTTAAAGAGAACTTATGAACCATGAAGTGGCAAGATATCGAGAAGAAAACGAAATAAATCAAGATCAGTTAGGATTAATATACACTCCCGGAAATTGAAATAAGAACACCGTGAATTCATTGTCCCAGGAAGGGGAAACTTTATTGACACATTCCTGGGGTCAGATACATCACATGATCACACTGACAGATCCACAGGCACATAGACACAGGCAACAGAGCATGCACAATGTCGGCACTAGTATAGTGTATATCCACCTTTCGCAGCAATGCAGGCTGCTATTCTCCCATGGAGACGATCGTAGAGATGCTGGATGTAGTCCTGTGGAACGGCTTGCCATGCCATTTCCACCTGGCGCCTCAGTTGGACCAGCGTTCGTGCTGGACGTGCAGACCGCGTGAGACGACGCTTCATCCAGTCCCTAACATGCTCAATGGGGGACAGATCCGGAGATCTTGCTGGCCAAGGTAGTTGACTTACACCTTCTAGAGCACGTTGGGTGGCACGGGATACATGCGGACGTGCATTGTCCTGTTGGAACAGCAAGTTCCCTTGCCGGTCTAGGAATGGTAGAACGATGGGTTCGATGACGGTTTGGATGTACCGTGCACTATTCAGTGTCCCCTCGACGATCACCAGTGGAGTACGGCCAGTGTAGGAGATCGCTCCCCACACCATGATGCCGGGTGTTGGCCCTGTGTGCCTCGGTCGTATGCAGTCCTGATTGTGGCGCTCACCTGCACGGCGCCAAACACGCATACGACCATCATTGGCACCAAGGCAGAAGCGACTCTCATCGCTGAAGACGACACGTCTCCATTCGTCCCTCCATTCACGCCTGTCGCGACACCACTGGAGGCGGGCTGCACGATGTTGGGGCGTGAGCGGAAGACGGCCTAACGGTGTGCGGGACCGTAGCCCAGCTTCATGGAGACGGTTGCGAATGGTCCTCGCCGATACCCCAGGAGCAACAGTGTCCCTAATTTGCTGGGAAGTGGCGGTGCGGTCCCCTACGGCACTGCGTAGGATCCTACGGTCTTGGCGTGCATCCGTGCGTCGCTGCGGTCCGGTCCCAGGTCGACGGGCACGTGCACCTTCCGCCGACCACTGGCGACAACATCGATGTACTGTGGAGACCTCACGCCCCACGTGTTGAGCAATTCGGCGGTACGTCCACCCGGCCTCCCGCATGCCCACTATACGCCCTCGCTCAAAGTCCGTCAACTGCACATGCGGTTCACGTCCACGCTGTCGCGGCATGCTACCAGTGTTAAAGACTGCGATGGAGCTCCGTATGCCACGGCAAACTGGCTGACACTGACGGCGGCGGTGCACAAATGCTGCGCAGCTAGCGCCATTCGACGGCCAACACCGCGGTTCCTGGTGTGTCCGCTGTGCCGTGCGTGTGATCATTGCTTGTACAGCCCTCTCGCAGTGTCTGGAGCAAGTATGGTGGATCTGACACACCGGTGTCAATGTGTTCTTTTTTCCATTTCCAGGAGTGTATGTTTGTTATGACTAAGTCATTTCACCGGTATCATTTTATTTATTTCAGATGTAAATTGATTACCAATATTAAGCACAACGTGAAGATAACCGTGTGCTGAGTTCTGGCGTGGATCCCATTCTAAATCTCATGACCAAGAAGCTACTGGCGTGTTGTACTCCGATCGCTGTCTGATTTGCGAGCGTAAGTTCCATAAAGTCACATCCCACCGAGCAAAGCATTTCCATTCAGCAGCTTTAGCCATTGTCAGCCTTCACATTTGGTATGAGCTTTAAAAAGATATCTCAACAGGCAGACGGATGACAAATATATACGAGTGTGCGCAGTATGTCTGCGAAAAATAATCTCTACACGACGAATGACAAGAAACAATGGCTCACGGCTGTGAAATACATAGCCACTTTTCAACTTACTGCTTCCCACTTCAGTAAACGAGTAGCTTTCACATGTTTTTCAAGAAGGGACGTCGAGCAGATGTGCAGAACTATAGAACTATATCTCTAACGTCGATCAGTTGTAGAATATTGGAACACGTATTGCGTTCGAGTATAATGACTTTTCTGGAGACTAGAAATCTACTCTGTAGGAAGCAGCTTGGGTTTCGAAAAAGACGGTCATGTGGAACCCAGCTCGCGCTATTCGTCCACGAGACTCAGAGGGCCATAGATACGGGTTCACAGGCAGATGCCATGTTTCTTGACTTCCGCAAGGCGTTCGATACAGTTCCCCACAGTCGTTTAATGAACAAAGTAAGAGCATATGGACTATCAGACCAATTGTGTGATTGGATTGAGGAGTTCCTAGATATCAGGACGCAGCATGTCATTCTCAATGGAGAGAAGTCTTCCGAAGTAAGAGTGATTTCAGGTGTGCCGCAGGGGAGTGTCATAGGACCGTTGCTATTCACAATATACATAAATGACCTTGTGGATGACATCGGAAGTTCACTGAGGCTTTTTGCAGATGATGCTGTGGTGTATCGAGAGGTTGTAACAACGGAAAATTGTACTGAAATGCAGGAGGATCTGCAGCGAATTGACGCATGGTGCAGAGAATGGCAATTGAATCTCAATGTAGACAAGTGTAATGTGCTGCGAATACACAGAAAGATAGATCCTTTATCATTTAGCTACAAAATAGCAGGTCAGCAACTGGAAGCAGTTAATACCATAAATTATCTGGGAGTACGCATTAGGAGTGATTTAAAATGGAATGATCATATAATGTTGATCGTCGGTAAAGCAGATGCCAGAGTGAGATTCATTGGAAGAATCCTAAGGAAATGCAATCCGAAAACAAAGGAAGTAGGTTACAGTACGCTTGTTCGCCCACTGCTTGAATAATGCTCACCAGTGTGGGATCTGTACCAGATAGGGTTGATAGAAGAGATAGAGAAGATCCAACGGAGAGCAGCGCGCTTCGTTACAGGATCATTTAGTAGTCGCGAAAGCGTTGCGGAGATGATAGATAAACTCCAGTGGAAGACTCTGCAGGAGAGATGCTCAGTAGCTCGATACGGGCTTTTGTCGAAGTTTCGAGAAGATACCTTCACCGAAGAGTCAAGCAGTATATTGCTCCCTCCTACGTATATCTCGCGAAGAGACCATGAGGATAAAATCAGAGAGATTAGAGCCCACACAGAGGCATACCGACAATCCTTCTTTCCACGAACAATACGAGACTGGAATAGAAGGGAGAACCGATAGAGGTACTCAAGGTACCCTCCGCCACACACCGTCAGGTGACTTGCGGAGTATGGATGTAGATGTAGATGTAGATGTTTTGACAGGCGCGGTGTTCGAATAATCCACTTCTTACGTGGTAAAGACAAGTTATTATTAACAGGGACGTAACTCAGGATTACTGTTGTGACCACTGTTGTGCAACTCGTACATCGAAGATCCAATGAAAGAAGCGAATGAAAAACTCCTGTAAGTTTTTGGTAATGTGTAAAAAATTGTTTGTAGTATATATGGCTCTCGGGCGAGACGTCGGATGTCATAGTGAAAACTCCACAATATTTCGTCAGCGCAACTGGCCGACATATTCAGGTGCGACGAACACACTGCTAAGGCAGGTTTTTTTTTCCTTTATTGTAATTTTCATCACCTGATACAGGCGGGCTGTCAGCAGCATAGTACGCTGCTCTTCAGCCTTAAGCGGAACAATAACAAGACATATGGGTGATACAGACACTACAGTAAAAACGGCGGGCAAAAAAGGAGATTTAAAAACAATAAACATGAAGCCGTTCACGCTGGACTCGGATAAAAAAAAAACAGGAAACACTTGGTGACATGGCGCACAGATCACGGATGACGGCGGCGGCACACGTGAACAGTTGATGCGTGACGGTCACAGAACACTAAACACAAATCGAGGCAGACACGCGACACACATATGGCGATGATCCCCGGCGCGTGAATGTTCACTGAGCGTGTACGAGTCCGGGGACCTGCCACGAGAGGAGGTGGAGGAGGAAGAAGGGGAGTGGGAGAGCGAGAGGGGAGAGCAGAGATGCCACAGGCAGGGGAGATAGGGGGGAGGGAGGAAAGGGGAGGGGAAGCCCGGGGGAAGAGGGGTGAGGTAGGGGACGGGGGAAAAGGAAAGAGAAGGGATGGGAAGAGATGGGAGGGAGGGTGCCTAAAGGAAAGGACACCGGAAGTGGGGTGGTGGGGCAGGGTCAAAGTTGATAGGAGGGGTAGATGGAGGGGAGGAGGACATCATCAGGGAGGGGGAGCTGGCGGAAGCCACCTTGGGAGAGGGTAAGGAGGGTGGAGAGATGGAGACCGGGTGGGACGTGCGAATACAGGTGCGGCAGCGGGCGGGGGTGGGAGAGAATCGGGGAGACGAGCGGGTGAGGAGGATCGAGTTTGCGGGAGGTGTACAGGGTCCGTATCCTTTCAAGGAAAAGGAGGAGGAGGGGGAAGGGGATGAGATTGTACAAGATCCGCGTGGGGGAGGGGAGACGGATGCGATAGGCGAGGCGGAGAGCATGACGTTCAAGGATTTGGAGGGATTTATAAAAGGTAGGGGGGGTGGCGATCCAAGCCGGATGGGCATAACAAAGGATAGGGCGGATGAGGGACTTATAGGCGTGGAGGATGGTGGAGGGGTCCAGACCCCACGTACGGCCAGAGAGGAGCTTGAGGAGACTGGGGCGGGAGCGTGCCTTGGCTTGAATTGTCCGGAGGTGGGGAGTCCAGGAGAGGCGACGGTCGAGGTTGACGCCAAGGTACTTAAGGGTGGGAGTGAGGGCGATAGGACGGCCATAGATGGTGAGATAGAAATCAAGGAGGCGGAAGGAAGGGGTGGTTTTGCCTACAATGATCGCCTGGGTTTTGGAGGGATTGACCTTGAGCAACCACTGGTTGCACCAAGCGGTGAACCAGTCAAGATGGAATTGGAGAAGATGTTGGGAGCGCTGTAGGGTGGGGGCAAGGGCAAGGAAGGCGGTGTCATCGGCAAACTGGAGAAGGTGGACGGGGGCTGACGGCGGCGGCATGTCCGCCGTGTACAAAAGGTACAGAAGGGGGAAGAGGACGGAGCCTTGGGGCACACCGGCAGAGGGGAAAAAGGTGTAAGAATCTGTGTTATGGATGGTGACATAGGAAGGACGGCGGGAGAGAAAGGAGCCTATCAGACATACGTAGTTAATGGGAAGGGCGAAGGTTTGGAGCTTGAAGAGGAGACCGGAATGCCATACACGGTCATATGCACGTCCGAGGTCCAGGGAGAGGAAGATTGCGGAGCGACGGGAATTAAGCTGTTCGGAAAGGAGATGAGTGAGGTGAAGGAGAAGGTCATCGGAAGAGAAGGACGGCCGAAAGCCACACTGGGTAACGGTAAGGAGGCGGTGCTGGCGGAGATGCTGGTGAATGCGTCGGGTGAGGATAGATTCCAGGACCGTGCTGAAGACCGAGGTAAGGCTGATGGGACGGTAGGAGGAGATGGCGGATGGCGGTTTGCCAGGTTTAAGGAACATGAGGATACGGGAGGTTTTCCACAGGTCAGGGTAGTAACCGGTGGACAGGACTACATTGTAGAGCCTGGCCAGGGTGGAGAGGAAAGAGACAGGAGCTTCACGAAGGTGACGGTAGGTGACACGATCGTGACCAGGAGCGGTGTTGCGTTTTGTGCGGAGTGTAGCAATGAGATCCCGTGTAGTGATAGGGGCATTGAGTTCCGTGTGTGCAATGTTGTCCAAGTACTGGAAACCAGGAGCGAGGGGAGGGACGGAGGTGTCAGTTCGATCGCGGACATCTGGGAAGACGGAGTAATCGAACTGGGGATCATCGGGGATGGAAAATACATCGGAGAGGTAGGAGGCAAAATGATTGGCCTTACTAAGAGTGTCAGGGAAAGAGTGATTATCATGGAGAAGAGGATAATAGGGGGAGGGTTTAGTTCCGGTAAGGCGACGGAAGGCCGACCAGAACTTGGATGAGTTGATTGGTAGGGTAGCATTTAAACGGGTGCGTGTCTGTCGCCAGTCCCGGCGTTTCTTAGCCGCGAGCAAATTACGAATGTGTCGCTGGAGTTGCCGGTGGCGTCATAGTGTGTCCGGGTCACGCGTGCGGAGGAAGGCGCGGTAGAGACGACGGGATTCACGGAGGAGGAGAACGGCCTGTGGGGGTAAGGTAGGACGGTGGGGGTGGATGGCGACAGTAGGGACGTGGGCCTCCACGGCCTCAGACAGGGTCTGCTGGAGAAAGGAGGCAGCATGGGTGACGTCGTCAGGGTGGTGGTAGGTGAAGGGGTGGCTATCGACCTGGGTGGAAAGGGTATCCCAGTAGGCAGTCCAGTCGGCACGGGAATAGTGGTGGACATACTTAGGGGGAGGGTCAGTACGAGGGTCGGGGCGAGGGCGACGACCGTCTGAAACAGTGAGGAGGACAGGGAGATGGTCGCTACCAATAGGCTCCAGGACATCCACCGTTATGCGGCCAAGGAGGTTGGGGGAGGAGAGGTCGCCTTGAAGGGAGGAGAGGAACCGATGCCACCGCCGTAACTGGGCGGCGGAACGACTATGGATGTTGAGGTCGGCGGCGATCATGTAGGAGGAGAAGGTACGGTCAATGTGGGAGAGGAAGTCGAAGGGTATAGGGGCGTTAGGGCGGACATTGATGGTGGCGCAGGTAACGGTAAGGCCAGGGAAGAAGAGACTAAGGATCAGGTGTTCGGTGGGGTCGGGAAGGAGAGTTTGGAGCCGAACGCGGATCTGGCGATGGTGCCCAATGGCAACTCCGCCACGCGCTATTCGGAGGGGATTATCGGAGCGGTGGAGGAGGTAGGGCGAAGTGTGGACGGCGTGGTGGGGTTGGAGGAAGGTTTCATTAAGGAGGAAGGCGTCCACGCGGTGGGTGGCAAGGGTATGGAGGAAGAGGTTCTTGTTGGCGGGAAGGGAGCGGATGTTGTTGAAAAGGATACATTGCTGTCGCGCCATGACAGGGATTTAAACGAGGGTGTCAAGACGGGAGAAGGTGAAATGGGCCTGGTTGTTGGAGTAGGTGGCGTACATTTTGAGGTGGAAAATGGAGCGGGCGGCGAGGGAGATCTGTTGGAGGGTGTGTGGGCGCTGAAAAGGATGAACATTCTGCAGGACAATGGTGAGGAATCGGATGATGTCCTCAGCGGTAGGGGGTGGGCGAAGGGAGTTGCCGGGAGGGGTGGGGGCGTCCAGAGGGCGGACAGGAACGGTGAGTTCAGGAGTGGTAGGAGGGGGTCGGGCCTTACACTTCTGGGAGTAGGTGGGATGAGGGAGGTTACAGGTATTACAGGAGGGGGGGGACTGGAGATTGGGGCACTGCCGTAAAAAGTGGGCTTGCCTACAGTGCGGGCAGGTGGGGGCCTCGCGGCACTCAGATGTTGGGTGCACATTATATCGCAAGCACCTTTGGCAGCGGAGGGATTGAGGAGGGGAACGGGAGGGGTCAACTTTATAACGCTGGTTAAAAAGGAGGGCACCCTCCTTCAGGAGACGGTCTATGGAGGGGGTGTGCTCAGAAAAAACGCACATAACGCGGGAGGGGCCGGCAGTGTTATGGATCCGGCGAACCGCACGCACCTCCAGATGGGGATGGGCCTGAAGCTCCGCCAACACCTCCTCTTCCGTGATCACTGGACTGAGCCGAGTGATCACGGCGGTGAGGTTCGGCGGGCGACGCGGAGGTTGGGGTTGGTGGGAGGGAGGTGGCGAGGGAGCAGGGGTGAGAGAGGCATGAGGGCCAAAGCGGGTGATAGGGATGTGGGAAAGGAGGTCTGTGTGGAGGGTAGGGCTGGGGGAGGAGATGAGTACCAAATCACGGCGAGGAGTGAGGAGGGAGATGGGAGCACCAGGACAATTCTGGCGAAGGAAGAGGGTGTGGTTCCGAGCTTCAAGGAGGGAGGGATCCGGACGGGAGAGGAGGTAGCGGTAGGAGGAGGGGGTAGAGGAGGAGGAGGAGGGGGCAGGGACGGGCGGGGAGACATCCATGGCATCAGGAGTGGGGGAAGGGGGACGAGGCGGAGCCTTTTTTGGAGCAGATGAGGCAGGGGTGCCACTGGGGCGCTTGACGGCGGCGGAGGAGGTGTGGGGGATGGGAACAATTGGAATGTGGCGGGGAATGACAGGTCCCGGGGCTGGAGTCGGCGCTGGAGATGGTGACGGTGATGGTGAAGGCGAAGGCGAAGGCGACGGCGACGATGACGATGACGGTGGCGGTGGCGGCGGTGATGGCGAAGGCGACGGAGAGACCTGGGCATGGACAGTGGCCCAACGGGCCACCACCCTAGCCGGAGGTGCAGTGACAGACTGGGGGAGTGGGGGGAAAGGATCAGATCGAGAGGAGCGGGAGGAAGAAGCTGGAGAGGGGGCGACAAAGAGCGAGGGCGAAGGGAGAGTGAGAAGAGGTGGAATGGAAGGAGGGGGGTGGGACTGGGCACACCACGTTATAGTGGTGGAGGCGGCGGAAGGGGAAGTGTAAACTATGGCGGTGGTGGTAGTGGTGGCGGTGGTGGTGGGGGTGGGGGCGGACATGATGACAGGGAGAAAAAACGCACAGCACGAAAAGGAAAGGACACAAACTGGGAACAGACGAAGACGCAGACGGACGAAGACGCAGACGGACGAAGACCAGAGTCGGACGACCGGGGGCGGACTGCGACGGCGACGGCGGCGGCGGCGGCGACCAGGCGGCGGCGGCGGTGGCGGCGAGCACCGGCTTGCGGCGGCGGCGGCGAACAGACGGACGGACGGACAGCAGGTAGCAGCGGTAGCGGCGCAGACGGACAGCGAGCAGGCAGGCGGACGGACGGACGGACGAACGAACGAGCAGCTACAGCAGGAAGCGGCGGGCAGACGGACAGACAGACAGACGGACGGACACAATCTTCGAAAGCGGAGATTCCAACCTGAGAGTAGCCCAGGCTTTGCAATCAGGCGTCTTCGAATGAGGGGATCTCTGATTGTGCTAAGGCAGGACCAGGGCTCCCCATTTATGCCAGTTTTAGGCAGGAAGTGCGCATGCGTGGAGGCGCCAAATTCGATGGCCAATAGCGACGATATCAACTGATAGCTGGAAGGACAGTAACGCCACCTACAGGATGAAGAACCAAATACTTCGGCGCACGCGCGGAGGCTGCCGCCGCTGCTCTGCGCTGCCATCGGCAGCCCCAGCGACCTCGGTCGGAAGCCGCAGGCAGTACTGCGCGTCCACATAGGCGCCTTGATTATCCTCCCGTTGTCAACAGAATATTTATGTTGCTGGCGAATCGTCGTCCGTCTTATAACCAAAACTATTCCTCTCTGCTCGAAGCGACTTTAATATGGCCAGTGCTGGATCCCATGCTGAACTAAGCTGAAAGCCCGTGTCTCTGTTTACAAGATTCGTCGAGCTACGTATTTCCACTGCTTCCTTAATAACACTGTCCCAGTACGAACTCGTCGATGCTAGAATTTTTGTATGTAGGTAATTCATAGAATGGCCTGTACTGAGACAATGCTCGGCCACTGAAGACTTTTCTGGTTGCTCCAGACGAGTGTAGCGTCGGTGTTCAGTGCATCTCTCTTCTACAGTGCGACAAGTTTGTCCGATGTACGACATGCCGCAGCTACAAGGAATCTCGTAAACACCGGGTCTTCTTAGGCCAAGGCTGTCCTTAGATGAGCCCAAGAGAGCTCTGAGTTTTGCCGGCGGACGAAAAACACATTTAACTTTATGCATCTTCAATAGTCTTCCTATTTTTGAAGAGAATCTCTGAGTTGGCCGACAGCTCTCTTGGGTATAGGGCACATCCTAGCGGAGCAGCCGCTGGTGCTCGTTCGCATATCAGTACAATGACACCTTCTTAACTTGTCTTAGCAACTGGAGAAGGGTGTCCTGGGTATTATGCGCTGTTTTATATGCTGGTGCATACCCTTAATGGTCTGCTGAGCACTGAGTGAATCAGAAGACATCAGTTATTTCAACCCCCAACCACATCTCATATGATCCAGAACTTTCGGACTCGCATAGAGATTATTAGGCAGAAGTTTCCTAAAGACACTCTCGGGAGGAACGGCAAAACAACCAGTTGTGTCCCCCTGTGTTTGCCCATCAAAAAACACTGCGCTAAAATTATTTAAAAGGCGAAGTTCTTTTCTTAGAAACGTTGTCTTGAGTGAACAATGTATTACGTTTTGTCAAGCCTGGTCTTCATCAACAACCAAGGCGGCATTTTGTACCACACCGAGTGAGGTTGCACATTGGTTAACGCTATGGATTCGCATTCAGAAGGACGACGGTTCAAATCCGCTCTGGCCATCCAGATTTATGTTTTCTGTGATTTCCCTAAATCGCTCCAGGCAAATGTGACCTCGAAGCAGATGGGACGATTGACCCTAATCTTCCTTCCTACCTTTGCACCAACCCTGCCATTGAGACACATCTGGATTCATTAATTTCTTGTAATATGGATCCTCAGCTCCTACACTTTTTTTAAATTACATCCCATTGACTTTAGCTGTTACTGTTTTTATTTCACTGTTACAGTCCTGGCATTTGTGTTACCTTCAAGCGTCTACAAAGCATAATACACTCCTGGAAATGGAAAAAAGAACACATTGACACCGGTGTGTCAGACCCACCATACTTGCTCCGGACACTGCGAGAGGGCTGTACAAGCAATGATCACACGCACGGCACAGCGGACACACCAGGAACCGCGGTGTTGGCCGTCGAATGGCGCTAGCTGCGCAGCATTTGTGCACCGCCGCCGTCAGTGTCAGCCAGTTTGCCGTGGCATACGGAGCTCCATCGCAGTCTTTAACACTATTACTATCCTCTATTCAATTCTCTTCCTTCCTTCTTTCTAAATATTTAATTTCGTTTTGTTTATTAATATCTCACTTGATTTTGTATTAGTTATAAGTTTTTCTAATGCTGCACAAAAAAAGATATCAAATGGATGTAAACAAATAGAGCCCACCTCCACGTGGCGGGACACGGGCAACGGTGTGAGCGGGGACGGGAGCCGGGGTGGTGTTACTTTCAGTCACTCCGGAATACGACCCACCATAAGAAATTAGACGGTGGGTCATAAAATATAAGCAGCTAGTGAAAAGAAAAAAAAAAAAAATAAGTCTTTAACACTGGTAGCATGCCGCGACAGCGTGGACGTGAACCGTATGTACAGATGACGGACTTTGAGCGAGGGCGTATAGTGGGCATGCGGGAGGCCGGGTGGACGTACCGCCGAATTGCTCAACACGTGGGGCGTGAGGTCTCCACAGTACATCGATGTTGTCGCCAGTGGTCGGCGGAAGGTGCACGTGCCCGTCGACCTGGGACCGGACCGCAGCGACGCACGGATGCACGCCAAGACCGTAGGATCCTACGCAGTGCCGTAGGGGACCGCACCGCCACTTCCCAGCAAATTAGGGACACTGTTGCTCCTGGGGTATCGGCGAGGACCATTCGCAACCGTCTCCATGAAGCTGGGCTACGGTCCCGCACACCGTTAGGCCGTCTTCCGCTCACGCCCCAACATCGTGCAGCCCGCCTCCAGTGGTGTCGCGACAGGCGTGAATGGAGGGACGAATGGAGACGTGTCGTCTTCAGCGATGAGAGTCGCTTCTGCCTTGGTGCCAATGATGGTCGTATGCGTGTTTGGCGCCGTGCAGGTGAGCGCCACAATCAGGACTGCATACGACCGAGGCACACAGGGCCAACACCCGGCATCATGGTGTGGGGAGCGATCTCCTACACTGGCCGTACTCCACTGGTGATCGTCGAGGGGACACTGAATAGTGCACGGTACATCCAAACCGTCATCGAACCCATCGTTCTACCATTCCTAGACCGGCAAGGGAACTTGCTGTTCCAACAGGACAATGCACGTCCGCGTGTATCCCGTGCCACCCAACGTGCTCTAGAAGGTGTAAGTCAACTACCCTGGCCAGCAAGATCTCCGGATCTGTCCCCCATTGAGCATGTTTGGGACTGGATGAAGCGTCGTCTCACGCGGTCTGCACGTCCAGCACAAACGCTGGTCCAACTGAGGCGCCAGGTGGAAATGGCATGGCAAGCCGTTCCACAGGACTACATCCAGCATCTCTACGATCGTCTCCATGGGAGAATAGCAGCCTGCATTGCTGCGAAAGGTGGATATATATACTGTACTAGTGCCGACATTGTGCATGTTCTGTTGCCTGTGTCTATGTGCCTGTGGTTCTGTCAGTGTGATCATGTGATGTATCTGACCCCAGGAATGTGTCAATAAAGTTTCCCCTTCCTGGAACAATGAATTCACGGTGTTCTTATATCAATTTCCAGGAGTGTATGTGTACAAAGTATTGAGAAAACAAAGTATTAAATTAAATATATGTGCAACAAGTTAATGCAGTTTGTTAACATTCATACGTACTTACAAACACTAATGTTATATTATTTCATAGAAATAGATAAAAATATCGTTGCTGTACGACTGTATTACTTTTGATGGTACGCATTGGTTATAATTAACGACATCGCTATTCCCTCTTGCGAGTTCATTCTCCACTGTACCGCCTCTCACGGTCGAGAATACAGTACTTAGATTTTTCACGTAGGTCTATAACTCGCCATCATTGAGTTGACTTGTGACGATCAATAAGGTGGTCAGCGCACGCCGATTCCCGAGCACATCGTTCAACTTCTTAAAGCTGCTTTTGTCTCCGGACTTGCTTCCATAGCATTAGAGGGAGCCGTAGAAGACAAAAGCTGTAGAGGAGACTGGATTATATTCAGCAAATAACTGGTTACGTCGCGTACAAGTGCTTCTCTGAACTGAAGTCGTGGCGTGCCGCATCAAACAAAACCTACAGCCCCCCTCACCCTACCCTTACGACTTCAAACACTCTCCCACCCCTCTACCCCCCACCCTCTCCGAAAAAAAAACGAAAGAACAGACTATGATAAATGTACTAGCGAATCCTATTACTTTTGTCCTTAGACCATTTTCCAACGTGACCCTTATATGAATAAAATCATTTCAGGTTTCAATAAAAAATGAATAAAACTCTATCACTTGTCAAGTAATTTAGTTTTGCAAGGAAGTTTTCGTACTCGGAATAACTTTTTTCCCAATTATCTCGATTGAGAGGCACCGGAGCGTTTTAACTTCTCGTTTAGCCAATTCGTTAAAATGCAAGGCGGTTCGCTAGGTGCATAAGAAATGGTAGTTAGTGGCCGGAAGGTGAGAACGCTGCTTTGCTAACGGAGGATAGTGGGACAGAAAAAATTAAATGCAGGATTTTAGCAGTATTAATTTCGGTCATGCGTACCCTATCATTAACTTCGAAAGAGTGTATGCAAATGGATATGAACCATAAAAATTAGTCTGTGTATGTTAACATGTTTTAAGTTACACTCATTTGACGTAATTTTATTTGCTGACAGTAAAATTAATTTTCAGACCTCCTCGATACGTTCTACGGCAAAATAAGTGTGTCATACAGTCGTATAGCAGTCAGAGAAAAACTGAACGGTTGTGGCAGAAACTAATCAGCGTCTTTATATTACCAGATTAAAGTTGGTTGTGGTTATAAAGAACAAACTCGTAATTTTGTTCATCATGGTTACGTTATAATGCTATTCCCGAATGGTTTTATAATTTGCTTCCATTAGAAAGCAACGATAGCTATACCCATACCCTATCCTTCCACCGCTAACTTGATGAGTCACGTAAGGTACTTATGTTTCCAAGACGATACGCGCAATATTCTAAAATAATTATGTTTGTCTGATTGTGCTTGAAGATTTAAGAAAAGTTATTAGAGAGCTCACAGGTAATTAAACTGTACATGTAGTGTGATGTGTGTTAACTATTACGGAAGGATAATGTTCCTTATTTAATGTGACAAGTTATGTACAACACTGGTGTACTTCAGGAACATTTGTGTAAGTTTATTGCAGTATCACCGCGACACTGTGCTGTAGAGCAATCACGTTGTACCAGAGACATCGATGGAAACACTGGGAGTGTACGCACAAATCTCAGTCATTAGTATCACATAACGAACTACAAACGCAAATTTGTTTCCCCCGTGGTCTATTCCACAAATGACGAAGTAGTTGAATTTCGTAAAATCTAGAAACATGAAGTCAACATTCCACTGTTCCTGTTTACCAGCGTAGGCCAGCAATGAAGAGCAGAATACGTCTCCAACATCATCAGACTTAACTGCGTACACTGCCACTAAGCGGCAACGTGGTCATACACTTGTCTAAAATGATATTTTTACCGTCCCAGCGTTAGTTGATAGAAAGCGAAAGCGTGGTTCACGGTAAACATATATGGGAGAGAAAAATGTTCACATTTTCGCGGAATCTGTATCTCATCAAATTTACGACTTCGTTCATTATTTTGTAAATAGTAAGCCGAGGACATGTCGTGCAGAACAGAATTTCGTCTTAGCATCTAAATACTTTGTTTAACGACCCGATTCTTGTGTACTTCATATAAACCAAAGCAAAAAAATTTTTTTCAACACCAAGAAGTTGCGCGAAATAAACGGAAGTTGGTTGGCGTGTTCCTACATCTCGCCACCAGCACTATGAGGATGCAAATCATATTCGCTTTGAACCGCACGGTCGTGGGCTTTAGTTACCTTTGAGATTAGACGTACGTCAGTTGATGTTGGTCAAGAATGTCTTTAAGACGACAAAGACGCCATTATCAGCACCTCACGGAATGTGAACGACGTCGTGTAATAGGGCTACGAGAAGCTGAGTGTTCCTTCCGCGTTACTGCAGGACTGTAGCCACTGTACTTGCCTGCTGGCAAAGGCGGTCACGGGAAGTACGGTCGCAAGAAGACAGGGCTCCGGTCGGCCACGTGGCACTACGAAGAGGGAAGACCATCGTGTTCGGAGTATGGCTCTGGCGCAACGTACTGCGTCTGCAGCAGCAATGCGAACAGGAGTTGGGACCACAATGGCACAACGAACTAAATCGATTGCGTAAAGGATAGTTCCGAGCCAGACGCCCAAACATGCATTCTACTGGCCAAAACCACCGCCGTTTCCGACTTGTGGTGTGAAGTGAGAGCTCATTGGACGGAGGACGTCTATTACGTTTTCTGATGAAAGACGGTCTGCCTCGGTGCTAGTGATAGCCGTGTGTTGGTTAAAAGGACGCCAGTTAGGGACCTGCAACCAATATGTATGCGTACTAGACACATTGCACCTGCACCTGCAGTTATGGTCTGCAGTGCGATTTCGGATGACAGCAGGAGGACTGTCGTGTTTATCCTAAGCAACCTGCCTCCGAATTTGTACGTCAGTCTGGTGATTCGATCTGTTGCGCTGCCATTCATGAAAAGTATTGCACGGTGTATTTTCCAGCAAGATATCCCTCGCCCACAAACCACTGTTGTAGCCCAACATGCTCTGCAGAGTGTCGACTTGTTGTGTTGGGCTAGATCTGTCCCCAGTCGAGCATGCATGGGACATAATCGGAAGACAAGTCCAGCGTCATCCACAAACAATATTAACCGTATCTGTATTGACCGGCCAAGTGCAACAGGCATGGAACACCATCCCACAAACTGACATCCGGCATCTGTAAAACACAATGTATCCACATTTGCCTGTTTGCATTCAACATCCTGATGGTTACATCGGTTATTAATGTACTCGCATTTCGTATTTGCAGTGACTCTTTTCCCACTTACATTAACGTTAATCACTTATTCCCTAGACAAATGCTTTCTGGAAATTTCACCACTTTAAATTAATTATTTCTAGGTGTTGGGATTTTTTTTCCGCCGGTGTAGATAACAAGTAAAGGACTTACTCACAATTTTTGATACCCGATGCAGAATCACTTCAGTACCGCCTAGTGTTCCAATGTACATACGTCAACTTGTCTGTTTTGGGCGTCCGACACGTCCACGTTGTCTTGGCTGCTACCACTGTGGAGTACCGGCTGTTAGTCGCAAACCACTGCGAAGTGCATACCAAGGTGTACGTCCATGTGTCACTTGTTAGGTTTTGGTTGCCTTTCATCCTGGTGTGGAGTGCAGGATGAATGATAGGCTAAATAGGATATCTGTGCGCGCTGCAGTTATCCCAGTCCTGTCTTTGTGGTTCTTGCTGTGCTAATTCGTATGCCAATGGGCTCCACTTGATACTGGTTACTGATAGTTTTATGTTGTGGGCAACCACAGCCAATGTAATTCATTTTGACACATTAACCGCTTCTAGCTGTACATTAAATTTCATGTATAGGAACACGACCCGTTTCGTGGTAACAAACCACATCCTCTGGTTTAAACACGTCGCAAAAACATTAAGCCTATAAGATGGACAAGAGAGGGACCTTCCCCGAATAAAATTCTGTTACTCGCAACAAGCAGGGTGTTATGAATCAAATTCTTCAGTCGAAAAAACGTACATGTTAGAAACGTAATCTGTGATATGAAATGTGTTTTCAACATCTCATTTTTTTCTACTGCAAAATTTGATTCATGCTTTACCGTTTGTTGCGTGTAACAATAATTTATTCAGAGAAGGTTGAATCCCTCTCCTACCAATCTTATGGGGTTACATCGACAGCTACATGATAACTCCACGTTTCACAATGAAGTGTCTAGCAGATGGTTCATCGAACTATCTTCAAACTGTTTCTCTGCCGTTCCACACTCGAATAGCTCTGATTTCTCTTATTTTATTTTGATGTTCATTCCTGTCTGTGTAGGTGGACGCCAACAAAATATTTTCACACTCTGAGGAGAAAGTTGGTGATTGAAATTTCATGAGAAGCTCCTGCCACAATGAAAAACGCCTTTGATTTAATGACTGCCATCCAAGTTCACGTATCATATCCGTGGCGCTCTACCCCTGTTTCGCGATCTCTGATGCGTATCCCACACCGCAAAACAGCACTCCAGAAGAGGATGTACAGGCGTAGTGTAGGCAGTCTCTTTAGTAAACCTGTTGCATTTCCTCTGCGTCCTACCAATAAATCCTAGCTTTGGTTTGCTTTACTCACAACATTATATACGTGATCGTTCCATCTTAAATTATTCATTATTGTAATCCTTAAGTATTTATTCTAATATACAGTCTTTAGAGTTGTGTGATTCATCTTGTGACCGGAATTTAGCGGATTTCTTTTAGACTCATGTGAGTGACTCCACACTTTTTATTTTTTGCAATCAATTGCCACTCTTCGTACCATACAAATAGCTTGTATAAATCGTTTGGCAGTTTGTGTTATCATCTGATAACTTTATAAGACGGTAACTGACAGCATCCCAGCAAACAATCCAAGGGTGCTAATAAATCTCCTACAACGCTTATGTAGATCAGGAACAAAAGAGAGCCTATAACACTTCCTTAGGGAACGCCAGATATTACTTTTGTTTTACTCGACGACTTTCCGTCAATTGTTACCAGCTGTGACTTTCTTACAGGAAGTCACGAATCCAGTCGCACAAGAGACTATAGTCCATAATCACGCAGTTTGATTAGAAATCGTATGTGAATTATTACTGTGTGAAAAACCTTGTGGAAACCCAAAAATATGAAATCACTTTTACATTCGCTGTCAAGAGCATTCACTACTTCGTGCGAATAGAGAGCTAATTTTGATTCACAAGAACAATGTTGGCTCTTCGTCCATAAATCGTATTCTTCGAGATAACTGCTAATGTTCGAACACAGTATATGTTCCAAAACCCTACTGCAAGTCGACGTTAGCGTTTTGGGTCTGTAGTTCAACGGATTACTCATATTTCCTTTCTTGAGTATTAGTGTGACTTGTTCAACTTTCCAGTTTTTGGGGAGGGATCTTTTAACGAATAATCGGTTGTATATGATTGCTAAATGTGGAGCTATTGTATCATCATTCTTTGAGAGGAACCTGACTGGGATACAATCAGGCAATATTCCCATTTTATTGTATTCATGAAGTTCTTTTGTTTTGTTGAAGTTGTCTTTGTATTCCATATAGACTGTAGTTTCAATAGTTACAGCTTTCTTTTAACTGGTACCTGTATTACTGTCCATGTTTTACACCACTTGTAGTTATCTCATCAAATATTGTTCATATTTTACTTTTTTTCATTTATTTAATGCAAACTGTTACATAGGTACCGTTTTGGTTATAATGTTAAAATGTAGTACTACCAAACTCTCAAAGATTGCATTTACTGCAAGGTTCCCTCAAACGTGTCCATTTTCCAGCATTTACTTATTTCTGTTTATCTTATTGATATTGCTTAAGTTCCTTACATATTATGTAGTTACATTGATAATTGTCTCTTCTTTTAATTGGTTTGTGTATCACACTCCATGTTTCATACCTCCTGATGTAGCCTTGTCTAGTACTAATTTTATTTTATTAGTTTTGTTTATTAATAGAAACTGTTATGTAGGCGTGCTATTCCTATTTTGTGTTAAAGATTTTCCTGTCTGCTCCATTGTTATTTATGTACTGTTCAATTTTTACTTTTTCATTTCATTACCACCACACTGTCAGAGATGTTACTTACTGTGTGTTTCTACTTCAGTTTAGACGTGTTACCTCTCTTCCAATGTTGTTTGCAAAGCTTGTAATTTCTTTGGTGATAATACTCAGTAAATGTCTGAAGATGGCGTTGTAGGCCAAAACCGGTTAACAATAAAAATAATATTGTAGAACAAAAGCAAACTGGTGCTTTCCATTTATTACACCACAAACTATTTTTTTCATAGTCACCTCCCCCTTGGCAGTCCCCTCCCAAAGATCCGAATGGGGGACTAGTTCAAAATCGCTTGCCAATGGAGAGATCATCACGAAACTTTTTCAATTACAGGCCCATGTTCTGTTGATACATATAATATGTCTTTTACGCAGTGGTATCCATTGTCTTCTGCATCCTCATGCCTTTGATCATTGCTGATTCTTCCGCCTTTAGGGGGTAGTTGCCCACACCAAGGACAAGAGAGTGCCCTAAACCTCTGTCCGCTGTAAACTTTGAAAGGTTGGGAGGTTTATCTTTCCTGTATTAATATACCCGAAAGTGAAAAAAAACAGCCTTGTTTCTTAAAAATTTGTAGCTCTTTCTGCTTTCCTCGTCTCTCTCTCTCTCTGGTGCTTTCTCATTTTCTTCTCCTTCTCTTTGTCAGCCTTGCCTGTATCCTACCAGCGGTTACATCGGAAACTGCAGTATCTCAGCAGTTACTGCTGCCTTGATAGACTAGTGTTTAAACTCGATGCAGCGTCTAGCTTTACGATTTTTCTCGTTAGTATGTTAACTTTTCCCGCTAGTTTATCACAAAAGCAATCATTGTTGTTTGTTGTTCTGGGCTTCAGTCCGAAGACTGAATTGCTTCAGCTCTCCATGTTGCTCTATTCTGTGCAAACCTCTTCATCCCCAAATAACTACTGCAATCTACATCCTTCTGAATCTGCTTAATGCATTCACCTTGTGGTCTCCCACTTCGATTTTCGCCCCACACTTCCCTAGAATACTAAATTCGTGATCCCTTGATGTCTCAGAATGTGTTCTATCAACCGATCCCTTCTACTCAGGTTGTACCACAGATTTCTTGCCGGCCGGTGTGGCCGTGCGGTTCTAAGCGCGTCAGTTTGGAACCGCGTGACCGCTACGGTCGCAGGTTCGAATCCTGCCTCGGGCATGGATGTGTGTGATGTCCTCAGGTTAGTTAGGTTTAAGTAGTTCTAAGTTCTAGGGGACTGATGACCTCAGTAGTTAAGTCCCATAGTGCTCAGAGCCATTTGAACCAACATATTTCTTTTCTCAACAATTCTATTCAGCACCTTCTCATTAGTTACATGATCGACCCGTGTAATCTTCAGCATTCTTCTGTAGCACCACATTCCAAATGCTTCTATACTCATCTTGTCTAAACTGTTTATCGTCCAAGTTTCACTTTCACTCATGGCTACACTACAGACAAATACCTTCATAAAAGAGTTCATAATACTTTAGTCTGTACTGTAAAAAAATTTCTCTTCTTCAGAAACGCTTTTCCTGCCATTGATACTCTATATTTTATATCCTCTACATCGGTAATCATTATGCGTTAAATTTGATGAATGTACAGTGGATATTGAGTTATTCCTGTGATATTTTATTTTCTGCTTTTGTAGTCCATACTTCCTATGGTTGAACTTCTTTCGACAGTGAAAGCTTGATAGTACCCGCACCATCAGTCTCTGGAAGGTTATGGACGCGCTTTCGCTACAACACTGCAGGTATTTCACAACAAATGAACTGTACAAAGAGTGTAAACACAAATTATTCTCGCCTATATTTACTGATGGTGAAAGAAGTAACTCAAGACAGAACTCAGAAATGGCAGTGACTCGCGGAATATCCATCTTCCGTCGATTTAATGTCCGTCTTCCTGCGAAACTACCTTCGCACCTGAAAACAGGAACATTCCCGATATCTCCATGATTGAAACGTCCTATGTCGAGTACCCTTTAAAAAAGCTAGGAAAGGGGTTTTTTTGGCCTACAAGTAATTCCAGAACCAAATGTGATATAATGACAATTTATTATCGAGACGCGGTGGCCTCCATTACTCTTACTTCACAGGTGTTTTATAGTTACAACGTAGACTGTGCTTGCTACCGCTTCGTCAAGAGCTACCACAGAAAAATGTAGTTATAACACGCATTCCCTTTACATTCTACGCCGCGTTACCGAACCCTTGGCAATATAGCCTTCACAGCAGCGAACATAAATTCTCGTTCATGAAAATTCAGTGCTGCACAGGGATAATTCAGTAAGACTGTACGAGATTCAGAATGCTGCCATTACACTAAGAAAAATCGCTTCATAAAGTTAAAACAATGTTACGCATTCACAAGCTGCACTGTGCAGTAACCAAGTGGTTAGCAGTGGTACCACACACACGCTGAAAAACGGAAACGACGCAACAAAAGTGTATGGCGTAGGCGCTCCTATTTGGTATGGAGAGAAGCAAAGTCTCCTACTAGCAACTCAGTTACTGAATTCATTGTTCCCTGCTTGAAGTTCAAATCAGACTAAACTTCTGAAAAAGCTGTCTGAATTCTAATGAGCCGCAGACATAAGGAATTTACAGTGCCCTGTAGGCTGCGTTCCCTGGACACTGACGCCATTCTTCTGTCTCCGCCGTCCGTCAGTCGAGTCCCCACTGTAACACTTACCTTAAAATGGGCACTGAATAATCATAATACGGTGCATTATGTCACAAGACCTGTAGTCTGCTCGGAAGAACAAGGGGATGTTTCCAGCGTGCGGTTTTGCTGATGTCAGGCGTCATCTCCCACCTGGTAACAGCGTCTTCACTTACTATTCGCTAAGCAAAGCTGAACCATATATGACAGCACGAAATTTTCTACGCGGTGACGCTAAAACGCTCGAGACACAAGCTCTTTTGTATCGGCAGCAGGAATTAGGTGACGACACCCAAGGTGGGCAGCTGCGCCAGTTACGGCTCTAGTCGACTGTCACGAAGTACTGTTTTATGAAGTGAACGGTTGCGCATGTGAGAACATTGTTCAGAAGTTCGCAAATTTATTAAGGAGTTGGGTGACGGCAGAGGCACAGTCTGATTAAGACGTGGGCCGGATATGAGTGCGGTCACGTAAATAGACATCTGAAATGAATCTACAGTAGACACCACAAGATCCTGAAGAAGATCCCAGCAGAAGGGTCGAAACATCGATTGTTTGAAGAAATATGACGTGGCCTAACAACCCAGAAGACTTTAACTTCAGTGACAAAGGCCACGAAAACCTTCAGACTTACATAAATGGACAATTGTTTGCAATATAGAGAATTCCATATCTGCTTTGCATACTAGTATACTGTACGCATCAGCATAAATGCCATGTTGTGCAATACATAGCGTGTAATGTTGAACGTGCCGTGTTAAACATTACAGCACTTAATAAAAGGTATCGCTTCGAACAATAACGGTGTGCTCTTTACTGAAAAGCATTTAATGATTCCCACCTTCTTCAAAGAAATATTCTCTGTCTACTGGATAACGTTTGCGCCTCTTACGTCATCCGTTGGCATGACTGAATGCATTATCATTAATTATTGTTGCATAGGCTACTTGTCTCCTACTAAAACTCACCTTTCTTTTAGTTCTGTATTCGGTTTTCGAGAACTGGTCGCATTGTGGAGACATTGGCATTTCTCCTAGTGCTTTGCTGGTGTTGCTTCTCGTACTTCATACATCGTTCACGTAGAGGTGAAATCAGAGACGTTCGTTACTTGTGTCTGTACACTGTTAACTACTCTGGTTTCCAACAATCCGTATTTGAAATAACACATAAAAGAAACCGTTACATTCAACATAACGTTTTGATTTGAAAGCTGTGCCAAAGTATGGATCTGCAGCTAAGGAATGAGGGTATACGTAGTCTGCTGTTTGTGACGACCAAATTATTGTAGCCGAGAATGATGAAGAAACAGGTTCCATGCCTGTAAAACTAACGGAAGGTTACGTAGAGTTGTGTTCGAAGGAAAAAGAAAAACGCGGAATATGAGCAAGGAAGGCATTAAGAATAAACGAACGGAAGGGAAGTTCAAGATGTATACGATGAAATAAGGAAAGCAAAGGAAATCGGATAATTTTTTATTTAGTCCGTCTCAGTTGCGGTCACCTGTCTCAGTGGCATGCAATTTCCTCAGTACTGAACAGTTGCGGATCTAACATCTCGTGGTAGCAATTCTCGAATAAGCAGGGAAAGCAGGGAAACCAAAGGTCACAAGTAAGTATTTACAAGCAATATAATGAAATGAAAATATCTGTAAAGTTACAAAGACTCGAATAAACTAGAATTTAGTGGAAATGACTATTTCATATGGAGCAAAAGCAAATGAAAGGCTTAATGCAATTTAAATGTTTAGAGAAGGTGTTGCAAAACCAGAATAATGGATGAGGTAAGTGACGGTGAAATAAAACTGTGAAAATGGATTCAACATTGGGTTGGTGACTTCATACCTCAAAACGTCTAGGTGTGGAGACTCCAGGGAAGCGGAAAAGGGGTAGACCTAGGAAGGACTGGAATGCAGGAACTGCATCAACGAAAGACCGTGAAAGAAAGACGGTTCACTAGGACGGATAACGAGGTACTGGTACGGAGATTGAGTCAAGGGAGACGACCAGCGAAGCCGTAAAGCAAAATGTGCAGCCGTTGTAACTTACAATACGTATACCTTTTTCAATGCACAGCCAGCTGTTGAAGTTAGCCCATCGTGGCTTTCCGTTTTAATGATAACCAGAGGAAGTAAGGTATGAACAGTGAAACTTGGAGCCAATGTGCGCCCGGTGGCACGTGCAAAATCACCACGGAGAAGGAAAGACACACTGCTGTTGTTGGTGAGTGCACTAGCCACACCGAAAAAGCGCAGTACGACGAGAACGGAAGTAGAGGGTGGTTAAAATTAAAGCACAGATACTTACGGAGATGTAGTGTGTGCTGTAATTATTGTACGGCAGCGAAACTAAACAAGAACCCTAAAAAGTTTTGGTCATATGTAAAATCGGTAAGCGGATCTAAATCCCCTATTCAGTCACTCGTTGACCACGATGGCACCGAAACAGAGGACGACCGAAGAAAGGCAGAAATACTGAATTCAGTGTTCCGAAACTGTTTCACTGCGGAAAATCGTAACACGGTCCCTGACTTCAGCCGTCGCACGGACGCCAAAATGGAAAATATTGAAATAAACGATATCGGAATTGAAAAACAACTGCTATCACTTAGTAGCGGAAAAGCATCCGGACCAGACGAGATACCCTTAAGATTCTACAGTGATTATGCTAAAGAACTTGCCCCCTTTCTATCAGCAATTTATCGTAGATCGCTGGAAGAACGTAAAGTACCTAGCGACTGGAAGAAAGCGCAGGTCGTTCCCATTTTCAAGAAGGGTCATAAATCAGATGCGAATAATTATAGGCCTATTTCGCTTACGTCAATCTGTTGTAGAATAATGGAACATGTTTTGTGTTCTCGTATTATGACGTTCTTAGATAATACAAATCTCCTTCATCATAACCAACATGGATTCCGCAAACAGAGATCATGTGAAACTCAGCTCGCCCTATTTGCCCAAGAAATTCGCAGTGCCGTAGACACTGGCGAGCAGATTGATGCCGTATTCCTGGACTTCAGGAAGGCATTTGATACGGTTCCGCACTTACGTTTAGTGAAAAAAATACGAGCTTACGGAATATCGGACCAGGTTTGTGATTGGATTCAGGATTTCCTAGAAGAAAGAACACAACATGTCATTCTTAACGGTTCAAAATCTGCAGATGTGGAGGTAATTTCGGGAGTACCGCAGGGAAGCGTGATAGGACCTTTATTGTTTACAATATACATAAATGACTTAGTTGACTACATCGGTAGCTCCGTGAGGCTATTTGCAGATGACACGGTTGTCTACAAGAAAGTAGCAACATCAGAAGACTCGTACGTACTCCAGGAGGACCTGCAGAGGATTAATGCATGGTGCGACAGCTGGCAGCTTTCCCTAAACGTAGATAAATGTAATATAATGCGCATACATAGGGGCAGAAATCCATTCCAGTACGATTATGCCATAGGTGGTAAATCATTGGAAGCGGTAACGACCGTAAAATACTTAGGAGTTACTATCCGGAGCGATCTGAAGTGGAATGATCACATAAAACAAATAGTGGGAAAAGCAGGCGCCAGGTTGAGATTCATAGGAAGAATTCTAAGAAAATGTGACTCATCGACGAAAGAAGTAGCTTACAAAACGCTTGTTCGTCCGATTCTTGAGTATTGCTCATCAGTATGGGACCCTTATCAGGTTGGATTAATAGAAGAGATAGACATGATCCAGCGAAAAGCAGCGCGATTCGTCATGGGGACATTTAGTCAGCGCGAGAGCGTTACGGAGATGCTGAACAAGCTCCAGTGGCGGACACTTCAAGAAAGGCGTTACGCAATACGGAGAGGTTTATTATCGAAATTACGAGAGAGCACATTCCGGGAAGAGATGGGCAACATATTACTACCGCCCACATATATCTCGCGTAATGATCACAACGAAAAGATCCGAGAAATTAGAGCAAATACGGAGACTTACAAGCAGTCGTTCTTCCCACGCACAATTCGTGAATGGAACAGGGAAGGGGGGATCAGATAGTGGTACAATAAGTACCCTCCGCCACACACCGTAAGGTGGCTCGCGGAGTATAGATGTAGATGTAGATGTAGATGCGTTAAGGCGGAACCGATCTATGCTGGAAAGGAATTAGTTCCAATTTTGGTCACTAGGTGCAAATCTGGCGCTGTATAGCATCTCTGGGGCTCATACTGAACAATCTTTGTAGGTGGGTTGAGGGAAATGCAAATATAACAAAGCCATCGTTAGCGTAGATGGAAGTTCTGTAGATAACTTAAAAAGGCATCTGATAAGGATACATCTCACATTGCCGCTGGAGGGAATAGGTTCTCGATCTAGTTCTCCGACTCAGTCATCCAAAGCTGCAGAAACTATTCGTACAGCCAGAACTGAGTCTTCCCAGCGATCCAATCCAGTTTCTACCATCACAACCTAATTTGCGTACTCTGAAATCTGGTGAATTGGTCACAGATGAAGAAAGTGTAATGTAGAGAAAATTAGAACCCAGTATTACTTCATTTATTAACCCATTTTACACGTTTCGGCTCTTGCAATTTTCTTAACTGTATGGATATTTTTCCGGAAGTCAAATGGTATACAGCCGGACTCACAAATTCTAAACATCGATGTAAACCGTTGTTTTGTTGCCACTTCCTCAAATGATTTTAGAAATTTTGATGGAAAGTTATCTATTTCTTCTGCCTTATTCGATCTAAAGTCTCCCAAAGCTCTTTTCAATTCTGATTTTAATACTGGATCTATTTCTTCTATACTGACTCCTGTTTTCTCTTCTATCACTTCAGTCAAGTCTTTCCTCTCACAGAGGCTTTCAATATACTCTTTCCACCTATGCGCTCTCTCCGCAGCAGTTAACGGTGGAATTCCCATTTTATTCTTAACGTTAGCACTTTGCTTTTACTTTCACCGATGGCTGTTTTGACTTTTCTATACGCTAAGTCAGTCCTTCCGACAGTAATTTTTTTAGATTTCTTTACATTTTTCGTACAGCCAGATTGCTATAGACTGCTACTCGCCACACAAGGGATATGTTGAGTCGCAGACATGTAAAACAAAAAAGACTGCTATACGTTTCTGTATCTGGCCCAAAGACCTAGGAAACACACACACATTCGTGCAATCACAACTCACACACGCATGAAAACGGCGACTCCAGCCTTTCCTTACTACCTCAACCCACACATTGCGTTTTCCATCACGTGCAGTTGCTCGCGGTCTGGCCTCAGGAGCCAGGAGTAGACTTGTGTGTGTGTGTGTGTGTGTGTGTGTGTGTGTGTGTGTGTGTGTGTGTGTGTGTGTTTTCTAATTTAGAAGAAGGTCTTCTGGCCGAAAACTCTAACGTATAAGAGTCTTTATTGTGCCTGTCTGCGAATCAACATCTCTATATGGTGAGTAGCAATTTGTCCTTTTCAAAACATTGTCGTTATTCCATCCTGGATATTCCATAGTTTGAGCAGGTGTGTGATATTTCATATGTTCCTGTAACGTGATTTGTCAAACATTACCATCACTTGAAAATGCAATGCGACAAATGGGCATAATTATTGCTTGTGATGTGAGTCTAAGATGTAGACTATTATCAAATATTGAATAGTTCCTCGTAGTTGATATCGGAATGATTTACTTTAATCCTTCAGTAATAGATTGGAATATCATTTCAGATGACCACTCTGACTCCTGAAGTTTTTCTAATTCAAATGGTTTGTCGGCTATTAGTAATCGGTGTTCACGAACAAAGCAGTTTACAAGATGCTTGAGTTATTAGCACCTCGTCTGCGTGTATGTCATTAGAGATGGTTAGCAAACTCTGATTAGAAAGGTTGTCAAAGGAAATGTGTCTTGCATCTCGTGTGTCATTCACATAAAAAAAACACACACACTTGAGTTGTGTATCTATGTGTGACCACAATCTGTGACCTAGCGCTACAACCCAGAAGAAATTATTTGGTACTGCAATACACAGTTAACCACGTTTCTAAGTTTTTCTGAAATTAAATTTGTTCTATTATATCTCATCGCATTTTTGTAGCCTAGGAAAGATCTCACTAAAGCACAAGAGGTCAATGATGCACATTTCATCGACACTATTTCTCGCAGCCCCTCAATACAATCCACCTTCGAAGTTGTCCCCCCGAATACTCGCGGGCACTTCCAAAAATTTCTACATCCTGTATTCCTGACATGAATATTCCTTAATTTAATGACGTATGCTTTACTCACTGAAACAGGTATTTCCTCCAGATGCGTCTGCACCTCGGAGATTTCGTCTACAGCATTTTTTCAGTGCTAGAAATGCGGACTCCAAGCTTTAAATTGCAGCAGGTAGATGTTGGAAGTGAGCTCTGAAAAATGCCATAGATGCAACGTTCTTGTTATTGCCTACTTCGCTTTTCCAACAAAAACGGATTCACTAAAGTGAATTTCTCCCTTATACGTGAGGAAATGACACTGTAAGGCTCAAGAATTTTATTTCTGACTTCCTCTGCTAGACTTTGTAGGCCACAAGAGAAAGATCATACCCGGATAGAATTCTTCCAACATTTCTCCCGCTTTTAGCAACTAAAAATTTCTCCTTCTCTTGACCGTAGGCAGCGTAGGGCATTCTGATAATGCGAGCTACCGTACTGTGATTTATCTTCTCCAATTCTTTAAACAGGAGTAGATGGGTTTTTCCTGGTGTCATGGAATCTAATTTCCGCACCATGACAATTAGTTATAAATTTTCGACAACCATGAATTGTCTCCTAGATTGGAAACAAGATTTAGTGGTCGCCAATGTCTCCTTTAATTCAGCAACAGTGTTTTCATACACCTGTTTCGTATCATTTTTGCGAAGCGTCGACTCTTGCGGTATATCGACTCTTGAGGTATACTGCGCTACTTGTCATAAAGGAAATTAATGGCTGACTCCGTTGTCTGCTCTTCTTTCTTTTAACGCTCGTAATGTGAGCTGCGGAATCTTTGTGTTGAAGAAAAGTGGCATTTTGTCGTGGCTTACCTGAAATTAAAATAAACGAACACTAAGGAGATAGCATCACCTAAAAAGATAAGAACGTGATCACGTGAAACATAATCTTCAATTGAATCATATTCGCATGTCAGTGAACTAGTTTCAAATTTCGATTTCTAATATTAGATAAAATTAATGATGAAGATGATACCAATGATGATAATAACCTGTGTTTTAATTACCTATTTTTGACAGGCTTGGCAAAAATTACTCGGCTGTCGCTGCGAAACTGAAGTCTTCCACAGTAGAGATGGGCAAAGTCGTTCATCCTTAGGAACTAGTTCACAGGTGATAGCTCTTTTTTGGGGAACCGTCCATTTTTACTAGTTCACCGTTCATTGTGCTTGATATATGGTTCCTACGAAAAATTGCAAATTAGTAACATAGGTGACTGAAGATCGAAGGCGCCAAGAGGGGGCACTTGCCTCCCTCCTGGAGTACAGAGTTTTTATTCACAACAGAATTCTCACATACTTGTAATTTTCTTGATTCTGCAAAACATCTCGTTTAGCCAACTGTAGCGTTATGTGACTGATCGCAGTGAAATAATATAAGGTGGCGAAAGAAAAACCGGCCCCGAGTACAGAATTCTCGTCAATTACGCACGATTTTTCGACCGCTACGAGCAGAATAGATAAATATGTAATAATTAGACAGTGCAGAAACAGCAAATAAGCTAATGCAAACAACTTCGAAACAATAGATAACGATTGGTAAGCGACAATGAGGTCTGTTACTTGGGTTCGATTTTTCGTGCGCCACCCAGTACCACTGAAATAATTTTGTAGGATTTATCATATTCTCTTTATGAAATGAGTCACCATATACTCGATTACGAAGCGCGGGGTCCATTCGGTTGTAAGTCGGTCTGCCTTCCAAGCAATGAACATGCTCTTTTACCTTGGATCAAAAAATGACGAAAAATGGCCTCTTGTGTGTGCCGCTCCGAGGTCCTTTGCATGTGTGATAACAAAAAATCCTGCCTTTTTACAAATAGTTCTTCTCTGTTTATCGAAATAGTGAAGTAAGCTGATACGCCGTTTTGTTACCTGAAAAGATGCATGTATTACATACCACCTACCTTTTATGTGGTTTACGTGATTATAAAATACATTTTAATTACCGGTCGTGAACGCTGAATAGAATACGAAAAGAACCAGAAGTTCAGAGTTCAAAAAATGTTCGAAATAGATCTAGAATGGGCGTGCGAAGCGAACGAAACGAACAATAGCAACTCGATACTGAACTAACTATGAGCAGTCGGCAGTGGAACTGCGACGAGTGGACACACGAAGGAGGACGAGTCCGGCCGAGCGAGACCGAGACCGGGACAGACAGGAACGGGACAGAGGCTGGAACGAGACCGTACGACGTGCCGTTCGGGAACGAGACCGACCGTTTCCCGTTCCCGGGAACTGTAAGTAGAAAGCCGCGACCGAGGAGAACTATGAAAGACCGTTCCTTGGAATTCGTTCTTCGCTCGTTCCGTTCATCTTGGTGAACCGCTCCTTTGAACCCGTTAGCTCGCGAATGACCCATCTCTATTCCACAGCCCACTGCCTGAAAAGAAAAAAGACGATTCCTGTTTATACATGACAACATTACATTTGAGGCGCACTACTTAATGCGATTCAACTACTTCGCATCTGCAAAACTTCTCTAGTGTCAGACAATATCTAAGTGAAGACTGACTGGATTTCTCTCGACGCAGCGGGGTGTGAACATACTCTCGCATCGACAATGCAGCGACAATGCGTTGATTTCAGTGGGCTCTATATCCCTTATACCTTCGGAACTATTTACTATATCGTTTCTACTGAGCGAGATGACGCAGTGGCTAGCACACTGGACTCGCATTCGGGAGGACGACGATTCAAACCCGCACCCGGCCGTTGTGATTTAGGTTTTCCATGATTTCCCTAAATCGCTTCAGACAAATGCCGGGATGGTTCCTTTGAAAGGGCACGGCCGACTTCCTTTCCTAACCTGATGGGACTGATGACGTAGCTGTTACGTTCTCCTCCCCCACACCAACCAACCCACTATGTCTTTTATAAACCAAATCCACATTACTGATTTTCCTTAGTATAAGGGGCGATCAAAATGTTTCCATTCGAATGCCACACTAAGCCCTTGCCTGTCGGTGCTTATACACTAACCCCCCCCCAGGGGGTCCACAACTCTTTTGTGGATATGTGCGTGGCGAGCATGGGGCCCCGAGCTATTGCAGCCTTCCTTCTTTCCCGGGCTGCATTTCCTTCCCCTCCTTTCCTCTCCTTGCTCCTTCCCCCTCGCCCTCTCCTCTCCCTCTCTTGGTGTCCTTGCTTATGTTGGCCTCCGCTATCCTCCTGGTTATGTTGGGTTTTTCAATTTAGCTTTGTTACATAATCTCCTCCTTTTGGCACTCCCTGGTCCCCCTCTGGGTTTGACCTCCATTACTAAATTTCTCTTCCATAGTGTGAGCCATTTGGGGAAGAGCATCTTACCTAGTGTCTCCAACGTGTGCCCTCCTAGTTCATTCCACCTTTTCTTTCACGTCGTTGTCTGAAGCTAGGATGTGTAGCCAGCACGGTAGCCAGCCCGTGTGATGGGGTCGCTATGTAGCCTTTTGGTTGAGCCCCCTGAACACACTGGGATCACACTTCTGATACCTGAACTGTGACCTCCTCATGCAAGCCTTGGAGTGGTTGCTCATCATCCTGCAGCATCAGAACTCCCGGCAATGGCCGCCGTGCCAGACGGCCCTTGCTGTGGCTGGGTGGCGCCAGTGAGGAGAGCCCCTGATCGGAGTGGGTGGTATCAGGGCGGATGCTACGCAAATGAAACGCATACGGGTCCAGAACACTGGCCATTCTTCTGCGGCCGTCTCTCTGTGTGGAACTGATTCTTCAAGTACTGCTTCTCCTGCCCCTTCAGCCTTTCCTTCTATGGCTACACCCTGGGAAGAGGGTCAGGCCCGTCAGCTAGGGGCAAAGCCTTTTCCCCAATATCTGGTTTGCACCAGGACTGATAGGGATACTTTCACCAATACCAAACCTTTATTCTTTGTGGAACACATTGAAGACAAGTCTGGCAAAGTGGACTCCCTGAGCAAGATGCGGTCGGGTTCGCTGCTGATCAAAACTGCTTCAGCTGCCCAGTCTGCAGCCCTTCGTGCCTGTACCCATCTTGGCACAATTTCTGTGTCCATTACCCCCCACCAGTTTCTAAATACGGTTCAAGGTGTGATTTTTCACAGGGACCTCATCCTTCAAACTGATGAGGAACTTCGGGACAATCTCGGAGGGCGGGGTGTTCACTTTGTTCGGCGTGTTCAGAAGGGTCCTAAGGACAACTGCATTGATACTGGTGCCTTTATCCTGGTCTTCAAATGGGATACCCTCCATGAGAAAGTAAAGATTAGGGTTTATCGAAGTGATTTGAAGTCGTACATCCAACCTCCTATGAGGTGTATTAAGTGCTTGCATTTTGGACACACATCTTCCCGCTTTTTGCAGGCCCCTCTCTGTGGTGATTGTGGATGTCCACTCCATGAGGGGAGTCCCTGTGTTCCCCCTCCTGTGTGTGTTAATTGTCATGGCAATCATTCTCCACGTTCACCAGATTGCCCAGTATATAAGAAGGAAAAGAAGTCCCTTGATCGTTTAACCTACACAGAGGCTTGTAAGAAGTATACAAGTCTTCACCCTGTGTCCTTGATGTCTAGTTATGCTTTAGTTACATCTTCACCCCTTCCTCCCCCTTCCTTACCCCAGTCCCGGACCCATCTCCTCTCCCCCTCCCCTGCAGCTCCCATACCTTCTCCTCTTGGCGCTGCTTCCCCTCCCCATCCGGAGAAGTGTCCCACTCCTTCGGCGTCTGCCGGTCAAGGGCGCCCCTCCCCTAATGCCCCTTCCTGGCACCTTCCAGGCCGAAGGCCTGCTGCCACCCGACGACCGCGAGAACCGCGGTCTGTTGGCCCCCAGGTAGCCCGATCTCTTTCTGTTTCTGATCTTGCTGCAGCGGGCTCCTTTATGCCACACAGCCCTCCTCGATCTCAACCTGAAAAGAAGAAGAAACATGTCCTGGGACAAAGAGCCTCTGGTGTCACCAGAGGTCCCATCCCCGGCTTCACAACCAGATTCTGACCTGTCGTTCATGGATGGCGCCCCCTCCTTGTCGGTGACGGGTGGTGACCCGGTGGTATGATTGGCTTTAGCGTGTTCAGCCCCCATTTAAATCATCGTTCTGTGGTTATCCAATGGAATTGTAATGGATACTACTGTCATCTTCCGGAATTGAAATTCCTTATTTCGTCTTACTCTGCAGCCTGTGTGGTTCTACAGGAATCTCATTTTACTGATGCTCGCTCACCGACCCTCTGTGGGATCCGTGTTTTCTGTCGAAATCGGGTCGGACCCTTGCGGGCTTCTGGTGGCGTTTGTACGTTGGTCCGTACAGACATTGCTAGCACGTGGATTCCTCTTCAAACTACATTGGAAGTGGTTGCTGTGAGGGTCCACCTGGACTCTGAGGTCACGGTTTGCAATCTTTATCTTCCTCCTGACAGGACTCTTACACCTGCTGCCTTAACTGCCCTTCTTCAGCAACTTCCTACTCCCTTCCTCTTTCTTGGGGATTTTAATGCTCATCATCCCTTGTGGGGTAGTGCATTTCCATCTAGATGAGGTCTTCTCTTAGATCAGTTTATTGCAGACCACGACTTGTGCCTTCTTAATGATGGCTCCCCTACTCATTTCAGTGCCGGTCATGGTACCTTTTCTGCCATTGATCTTTCTCTTTCATCTCCCTCTTTCCTCCCTTCATTACACTGGTCGCCAAACAACGACGTTTGTGATAGTGACCATTTCCCGTTGATTCTCTCTCTCCCTTCCCGCTCCCCGATGGACAGGTTACCTCGTCGGTCTTTCCAATGCGCCGATTGGCCGCTATACACTGCACAAGTTGTGTTTTCTCCCTCTTTGTCGGGTTGCATTGATGACGTCCTACGTGACGTGTCTGAAGCGATTGATCGCGCTGCTAGCCTTGCTGTACCGCGCTCATCTGGTCCATTTCATCGCCGGCAAGTCTCTTGGTGGAGTACGGCCATTGCCATTGCCATCCATGATCGCCATCGAGCTTTGCAATACCTTAAGAGGCACCCATCCGTTGCTAGCCTTATTTCCTTTAAACGCCTTCGCGCTAAAGCATGTTATTTAATCAAACAGAGCAAACGGATATGTTGCGAACGATTTGTTTCTTCCCTCGGTTCTACTGTCGCTATGTCACAGGTATGGGCTACACTTCGCTCTCTCCAAGGTTGTCATCGGCAGTCCACCCTCCCAGGCCTTCACCTCCCAGATGGCCTTTGTACGGACCCATTGATTCTTGCGGAACGTCTTGCGACCCATTTTGCAATGGCATCAGCATCAGCTTCCAATCCGGCTGCTTTCCTCCGCTGAAAACAGTGAGCCGAAGCTTCCACCTTATATTTTACCCATTGCCAGTCATAATCTTACAACAAACCTTTTACTGAATGGGAATTTCTTTCCGCACTTTCTTCTTCTCTTGATACAGCCCCTGGCCCAGACTCCATTCATAACCAACTGCTTCAACATCTCAGTGCTCCACAACGGCAACATCTTCTCCGGGTGTTTAACCGTATCCTGCTCCAGGGTGACTTCCCTTCTCAGTGGAGGGATAGCATCGTGGTTCCTGTCCTTAAGCCTGGTAAGAACCCCCTATTTGTTGACAGCTATCGGCCACTAATGTTGTTTGCAAGTTACTTGAACGGATGGTAGCCAGTCGGTTCAATTGGGTCCTCAAATCTCGGGATCTATTGTCCCCTTACCAGTGTGGCTTCCGATCGATCATTTTCTTTGCTTGGAATCCGCAGTTCGGCAGACTTTTTCCCAGCGCCGCCCTTTGTTTGCAGTATTTTTTGACCTACACAAGGCCTATGACACGGCCTGGCGCCATCACATCTTACTTCATCAGTGGGATCTTTGGGGTCCGCTCCCGATTTTTATCTGCCAGTTCCTGTTCCATCAGTCATTCAGGGTTCGGGTTGGTACTGTTTTTAGTTCTCCACGGACGCAGGAGATCGGCATCCCTCATTGCTATCGATGGACTTGTGGCCTCTGTTGGTCCTTTGGACACCCCTGCCCTGTATGTGGATGATTTCTGCATTTGGGTTAGTTCCTCTTCAATGGCCTCTGCAGGACGGCAGCTCCAGGGAGCTATACGGCGTGCCTCTGCATGTACCCTCTCACATGGATTTCAATTCTCTCCTTTAAGCTCGCGGGTGGTCCACTTCTGTCGCCGTACTATTATCCACCCTGATCCAGAGCTGTATCTCGATGCACAACGATTGCCTGTGGTCCCACAGCTTCGTTTCCTAGGTCTTCTTTTCGACAACAAGCTCACTTGGCTGCCCCATATCAGACTTCTGAAGGTACCATGTTTCCGTAAACTCAATGTCCTTCACTTCCTTGTCCACTCCTCTTGGGGTGCAGACTGCTCCCTCCTTCTCCGTCTTTATTGTGCTCTAGTTCTGTCTCGCTTGGGCTATGGTTTCCAACTTTATGGTTCAGCTACTCCTTCTACACTGCATGTGCTGGATCCAGTCCACCGTCATGGTATACGTTTGGCCACTGGTCCCTTCCCTACTAGCCCTGTTGATAGTCTCCTGGCTGAAGCTGGGATTCCCCCCCCCCCCCCCATCTGTTCGGCGGTCCCAGCTTCTGGTGTCTTAGGCACTCGCTGCCCATTCCTCTCCCACTCATCCTTCCTATTCTCTCCTGTTCCAAGACCATGGACGTCGCCCGCCTGATTCCTGCTCTCAGGCAGGTTTACCAGTTGGGCTCCGCCTTGTGTCTCTTTGCCGTGATTTTCAGCTTCCTTCTTTGTCTTGTCTTCCTCGCTCCCTCCGCTCCACCCCCCCCCCCCCCCCCCTTGGTTAGTTCCTCGGCCTCGAATTCGGATGGATCTCCGCAGAGGTCCGAAAGATTCCATCCCCCCGATGGTGTTCTGTTCCTTTTTCCCCCGAATTTTATGGGAGTTTCAGGATGCTGTTGTTTTTTACACTGATGGCTCTAAATCTGCTGATCATGTGGGATATGCCTTCACGTCCTCTGTTGGAATGGAAAATCATCTGCTGCCACCTATATGTGGGGTGTTTATTGCGGAATTGATGGCAATGTCGCAGGCCCTTACCTTCACTAAACAGTCCCAACACAACCATGTTTTGTTATGTACGGACTCTATGAGTGGACTTCTGGCTATTGACCAGTGTTTTTCGCGCCATCCTTTGGTCTCTGCCATCCATGACCATCTCGCTGATATTCACCCTGCTGCTTGTTCCGTTGACTTCCTTTGGGTCCCTGGCCATATGGGTATCCCGGGTAATGAGCTCACTGATCATTTGGCTGGGGGAGCAGTCACTTACCCCCCACTTTCTGTAACTCTTCCTGCAGCGGATTTACGGCTTCACATCAAATCCCACTTCACTCAATCATGGGCCAACTCTTGGGAAGCTACTTCCCTGTCTAATAAACTTCCTGTGATTAAGGTGACACCAGGCCCGTGGCGTGCTTCCTTTCGCCTCTCCCAAAAGGACTCGACCACACTGTCGTCTCCACATTGGCCATTCCAGGCTGATCCATGGTTTTCTTTTGTGTGATGAGCCACCCCCGAGCCTTCCAGTCAGTAGCCCACATTTTGGTTGAATGCCCCCTTGTTTTCGCTCTGCGTGCTATGTACAGGCTCCCCCGCACTTCACCTTTGATGTTGGCTGACGATTCCCGGATGGTCGACCTGGTTCTCGGTTTCCTTTCGGGAAAGTGGTTTTTATTCTCAGTTTTAAGGTTTTTAATCTCTCTTTGGTGTTGGAGCAGGGCGGTGAGTGTTGGGGCATCTCCCACTGTAAGCCATGTTTGGAGATTCCTGACTTCCCTCCCCGACCGAGTTCCTCTTTTCTCCCCTTTTACTCTGTTTTTATCATTTTTTAGGATTGGTTAGTCTCCTTTTCCCACACGTACTCCTACATTCTAGCGGTTGCACCTTTTAAGTCACAGGTGCTCTTGCCTCTGCTGCTGCCGAGGTGGGATATTTCTTGCCTCTATCATAGCGTTTGGTTCTCTCTCTTGCTGACTTACCTCACTTTGTTTTTACGATTGACAACATGACTGCCCATTTACATTTTTTAGCCTTTTCCCTTTTATCGTTCTGACTTTTCTGAGATGTCACACTATCGGAATGGACCACACTTGAAACAAGGAACTGATGACCATGCTGTTTGGTCCCTTCAACCTTATCTAACCAATTTATACACTAGCATCGGAGTCGCGCTGGGTTGCATATACGTTGCAGTAACGCCCGCAAACGGAAAGTTTTTCATCGCTCCTTCATTTAATTAACCGTATTTTTCTACAAAAGTCCTCTTTAGCTCTATTTAGCTTCTTTTATCCCATTAAGTAAAATTTAACCCTTTTCGGTTCTACACTCCTGGAAATGGAAAAAAGAACACATTGACACCAGTGTGTCAGGCCCACCATACTTGCTCCGGACACTGCGAGAGGGCTGTACAAGCAATGATCACATGCACGGCACAGCGGACACACCAGGAACCGCGGTGTTGGCCGTCGAATGGCGCTAGCTGCGCAGCATTTGTGCACCGCCGCCCTCAGTGTCAGCCAGTTTGCCGTGGCATACGGAGCTCCATCGCAGCCTTTAACACTGGTAGCATGCCGCGACAGCGTGGACGTGAACCGTATGTGCATGCTCTGTTGCCTGTGTCTATGTGCCTGTGATTCTGTCAGTGTGATCATGTGATGTATCTGACCCCAGGAATGTGTCAATAAAGTTTCCCCTTCCTGGGACAATGAATTCACGGTGTTCTTATTTCAATTTCCAGGAGTGTATAAACATAAAACTTTTGAATCTGGGCGCTGGCCATCAGTCTGCTGACTGGCTTGATGCAGCCTGCCACGGATACCTCTACTGCGCCAATCTCTTCATCTCAGAGCAGGACTTGCATCCTGCGTTCGCAATTACTTGTATGATGTATTCCAGTTTTTCTCTTTACGGCTACCTGTAGTACCGTGGGAGTTACTCTGTAACGCCCTATTATCCTTTCCCTTCTTCTTGTTAGTGTTTTCTATATGTTCATTCCTTTGACAGTTTTTGGGAGTGCTTCCTCGTTCCTATCATCCACCTACTTGTAATTTCTAAGGTCCTTCCCTAACATCACATCTCAAATGCACTGATCCTCTGTACCCTCTGTCTTCCCACTGGTCAAGATTCTCTGCTCCAATCGTACACCGAGTGAGGTGGCGCAGTGATTAGCACAGTGGACTCGCATTTGGGAGGACGACGGTTCAAACCCGCGTCCAGCCATCCTGATTTACGAGTATATTTCTCTGATTTCCCTAAATAGCTCCAGGCAAATGCTGGGATGGTTCCTTTGCAAAAGCACGACTTATTTCCTTCCCCATTCTTCCCAAATGCGAACTTCGCCTCTAATGACCTCGTTGTCGATGGGACGTTAAACACTAATCGCTTCCTCTTCCTCCTTCTCCAAACGTACACTCTCAGAAATTTCTTCCTCAAAAGAATGTCTATTTGTGACACTAATAGACTTCCTTTTGCCATGTACGACCTCTTCGCCTGTGCTAGTGTACTATTTAAGTCCTTTCTCCGTCCATCATAGGTTATTTTGCTTCCATGGTAAAATAATTATGTAGCTTCGTTCTACTTCGTGCTCACCAATTTTGATCTTAAGCTTCTCGCTATTCTCGTTTCTGCTACTTCTGTCATTTCATCTATCTGCAGTTGCCTGTCAATCCATATTCTGTACTCATTAGGCTGTTTGTACCATTCAACAATTTCTGTACTTCTTCTTCACCTTCACTGAAAGTAGCAACGTCATCAGCGATTCTTATATTGATTTCCTTTCACCCCGAACTTTAATTAGACTCTCGAACCGTTCTTTGAGTTCTGTCATTCGTTCTTCTAAGTGGAATTTGAACGATAGGGGCAAAAGACTCCATGACTGTCTTACATCGTTTTTAATCTGGGTGCTTCATTCTTGGGCTTCCAATCTTACACTCCTGGAAATTGAAATAAGAACATCGTGAATTCATTGTCCCAGGAAGGAGAAACTTTATTGATGCATTCCTGGGCTCAGATACATCACATGATCACACTGACAGAACCACAGGCACATAGACACAGGCAACAGAGCATGCACAATGTCGGCACTAGTACAGTGTATATCCACCTTTCGCAGCAATGCAGGCTGCTATTCTCCCATGGAGACGATCGTAGAGATGCTGGATGTAGTCCTGTGGAACGGCTTGCCATGCCATTTCCACCTGGCGCCTCAGTTGGACCAGCGTTCGTGCTGGACGTGCAGACCGCGTGAGACGACGCTTCATCCAGTCCCAAACATGCTCAATGGGGGACAGATCCGGAGATCTTGCTGGCCAGGGTAGTTGACGTACACCTTCTAGAGCACGTTGGGTGGCACGGGATACATGCGGACGTGCATTGTCCTGTTGGAACAGCAAGTTCCCTTGCCGGTCTAGGAATGGTAGAACGATGGGTTCGATGACGGTTTGGATGTACCGTGCACTATTCAGTGTCCCCTCGACGATCACCAGTGGTGTACGGCCAGTGTAGGAGATCGCTCCCCACACCATGATGCCGGGTGTTGGCCCTGTGTGCCTCGGTCGTATGCAGTCCTGATTGTGGCGCTCACCTGCACGGCGCCAAACACGCATACGACCATCATTGGCACCAAGGCAGAAGCGACTCTCATCGCTGAAGACGACACGTCCCCATTCGTCCCTCCATTCACGCCTGTCGCGACACCACTGGAGGCGGGCTGCACGATGTTGGGGCGTGAGCGGAAGACGGCCTAACAGTGTGCGGGACCGTAGCCCAGCTTCATGGAGACGGTTGCGAATGGTCCTCGCCGATACCCCCGGAGCAACAGTGTCCCTAATTTGCTGGGAAGTGGCAGTGCGGTCCCCTACGGCACTGCGTAGTATCCTACGGTCTTGGCGTGCATCCGTGCGTCGCTGCGGTCCGGTCCCAGGTCGACGGGCACGTGCACCTTCCGCCGACCACTGGCGACAACATCGATGTACTGTGGAGACCTCACGCCCCACGTGTTGAGCAATTCGGCGGTACGTCCACCCGGCCTCCCGCATGCCCACTATACGCCATCGCTCAAAGTCCATTTCCAGGAGTGTATTATCCCCTCTTTGTTCTTGAACATATCGTATGCTAACCGTCGTTTCCTACACTTCTATTTTCTTAGGATTTCCAACATCTTTTTATTCTGTCGAACACTTTTACGAGGTCGACAATTCCTATGAACGTGTCTTGATTTTCTTTCCATTATCGAGCACAGCGTCCAGATTGCCTCTGTGGTGCCGTGTACCTTGCCTAAAGCCAAACTGATCATCTTGTAACAAATACTTAGGTTTATTTTCCATTCCTCTATATATCTACGATATGTCTGTGTTGTTCAGAGGTACAAAGTAATGTTCCTTCATACATGCATTCACTGCAATATCGCATTTATCCGCCGACACCGGGCATAATGGATGTACGAGTGCCGTTTTAGACACATCGTTGACGACTTAAGGGAGTTCCGGTGTGGCTGTGAGGCGTGCTCGGATAGCTAAACTGAGGTCTGCCTTTGATATGGCAACACTGCGGACAACACTGTGGGCGGCATAGATGCAGCACCGCGATCGGGCGGGATTGGAAATTCCATCCATGGATCACACAGTGTCTGACACACAGCCCCTCGACACTCTGGTCACGCCTCATAACATGCAGATGACTCATCAGTGACATAGTTAACGCCTTTGCCAAACACTACTGACCTACTTACAGGGAAGAAGATACCGATGCCGGGGTGGACAGCATTACGTCATCCGCACCCTCAACCACGCAGAAGATGATTCTTTAACAGTGTTCATCACCAAAGCTGACGATAAGGGTGCAGTCAACAGATCACTCGCTTTCCGATTGAGTTTTCCGAGTCTTCCGGGAGTCATGGCAATGTGGTGGATGACTATGTTCCAAGAACTGATGACATTTGGGCCAAGCAGTTCCACACGCCTTTGTTGAGGGCATCATCATTCGGGTCCACGAAACAGCCCGCGGTTTGATAGTCAAGAACTACGGACTACCCACCCTATTGAACACAGATTACAAGATGTCGATGTGCCTGAGGACAATACTTTTCCTGTCCTCTCCCTAGAAGAAACGACGCCTGGGGGCAGATTGACATACAGACTGCCACAGGCGAATGCTATGACTTAACTGCCATAGCGGCGATCTGTAGACTCCATGTAGTGGTCTTTGCTATAGACATTCACAAATGGCTCTGAGCACTATGGGACTCAACTGCTGAGGTCATTAGTCCCCTAGAACTTAGAACTAGTTAAACCTAACTAATCTAAGGACATCACAAACATCCATGCCCTAGGCAGGATTCGAACCTGCGACCGTAGCGGTCTTGCGGTTCCAGACTGCAGCGCCTTTAACCGCACGGCCACGTCGGCCGGCATAGACATTCACAGCGCCTTCGATAAAGTGCGCCACTGTTTCAGGTTTTCAGTGGCAGCCTGCATGGGCATCCCACCTCCCCATATTGACGTCCTACGGTGGTGCCAGTTCACGAATCCAAGTCAATGGATGTTTGGCCGGGGCGGTACCCATCTGCTGCTCAATTCGGCATGGTACCTCCTCTCTGTCCTCCTGTATGCTATTGCCCTAGAGCCCCTCATTGAGGGCCTGACAACCAAGCTCTCAAAACTTCGCTGCTGGGCAAATGTTGATAAGCACCTCCGCCTCGCCCGCTCCAGTTCCGAGATTCGAGAAGTCCTAGAATTACCTTACAAACTACTATAGCGCCGTTTTCCTTCCTATGGACGTCTGGGCTATGTGATATCATATATTCAATAGGAAATTTGGAATAAAAAGTGACTGCATAGCATCAGTTTTTCGCATTCCCCTCTTTGTCTCGTTTGCCCGTAACTGGACATAGGCCCATCGTCTCACCTGCGCCTCTTCGCTCGGCGTCTGGCGATTCGAGCAACAAATGACTGCCTGCTGCATCTGAGTGTCACAAGACGCGATCGAACCGCGAATGTTTCTATTCACACGGGACACGTATCTTCCCGCCGCCAAATATCATGCCATTACGTGGGTCAAAGAGTGGGGACTCACTCACTTATTCTGTGAGGAACCAAACTTCCGCCTTGACTTCTTGACCTATTTGAAACAGCCCATGCAGCGCTCGAACACAAACCACGTTACCGACTTTTATTCGCCAGTTATCTTCGAGGGGTCTTTGTTAGATCTGAACTTCGTTGGGGAGTTCCTGGAGCTGAGGGCACCTACGCCCCTCCGGCGGTGTCCGAGATTTAGCTGCCTATCATCGATTCTACCCCCGGCCATCGCGGACGAGTGAGCGTGCCGTAAATGGGCCGATTTTTTTTACCGTATCATTTGTTTTTTAGGTGTTCTGTTCCACATAATTTCATAATAATAGTAAAAATTACAAAACAATAAAAACAAAAATAAATAAATAAAGCCTTCCACTTCTGCTAATTCCCTTGTCTCCCATTATCCTTTGCCGAAAGACTCAAAGGCGGGGTGGGAGACACTGTGGCCAGGCCTCGGAATTCAACCCCGGTAAGATGACCGCTGCCGATAAGGAGGAAATCAGTGTTCGAGTCCCGGTTCGGCACAATTTTTTTTTTCATTGTCGTTCTATTATACAGCTGATGGTTGTCCATATTCGCAACTGCCAATACATTTCATGTATTTATGTATATTATTCTTGCCAGCAACTTGGATAAATGTGCTGTTAAGCTGATTGTGCCATAGGTCTCGCCTTTATCTGGTCTTGCTGTCTTCTGATTTGTGTGGATGATATTTTTCGGAAAGTCTCATGGTGTGCGACCTGTCTCACAGATTCTGCACACCGGCTTTAAATAGTAGTCTGGTTGCCACTCCCCCACCCGTGAGTTTAGAAATTCCGACGGAATGTTATCTACACCTTCTGTCTTACTTCTCGTCAATGTTTCCATAGTTCTTTTAAATATTTCACCCCTTATCTCTTCCAAATGAACTCCACTTTCTTCTATCACGTCATCAAACAATTCCTTTCCGTCGTAAAAGCCTTCATTGTAATCTTTCTATGTATATGATAATTCCTATGCGTTTAATAGTAATATCTCCTTTGCACTCTTAATGTTCCCCCTCACGCTTTTCATTTCAAGGTTGTATTGAGTTTTCCGTATTCTGAATCAGTTCTTCTGACAGTAATTTCTTTTTCTATTTCTTCAAACTTTTCCTGCAGTCAACCCACTTTGGCTTTATTTTACGTCCTATTGATTTCATTCCTGAGTGATTTATTTTTCTGTATTCCTGTCGTTCCCTGAACACTTTTGTGCTTCCTTTTCGGTCGATCAACTGAAATATTTCTTTCGTTGCTGTAGGTTTCTCAGACGTTACCTCCCATGTTCTTAAGTTCGACTGTCTAACAACTGTGACTGCCCATTTTGGAGATGTCCACTCCTTTTCAAATGAAATGCCTGCCATGATATTCCTTACCGCAGTACCCACATTTTTAGCGAATTTCAGACCCGTTTCATCATTCCTCAATAAATCAGAATTTCACTTGCTTCCAAACTGGTTCTTCCAGATGGATCTCTCATAATCCAATTTACTCATCACTAAATTGAGCTTTGAGTCTATATCTGCACCTGGGTATGCCTTACAATCCAACATCTGATTTCATAATCTGTCTGACTATGATGTAATTCAGCTGGAATCTTCCAATTATCGAAAATTTTCCGCCTTTTTGCAAACACAGTGTTCTTTATTTTTACCGAAACGTGTTTGAGCACCTACAGGCCATCAGAAATGGGATTTTTGTTTATTGAAATCTGTAAAAAGTTTACGTATTTTAGGTTGTAACTGATTTAACAAAGTGAAGCCTAAAGGAAGTTTTTGTTCGTTTTGCTTCTTACCGTGATCTTTCATTATATGGTTTTGCAGGACCAATTATATGGTGTCCTACGGTCGCAGGTTCGAATCCTGCCTCGGGCATGGATGTGTGTGATGTCCTTAGGTTAGTTAGGTTTAACTAGTTCTAAGTTCTAGGGGACTAATGACCTCAGAAGTTGAGTCCCATAGAGCTCAGAGCCATTTGAACCATTTTATATGGTGTCCTGCGCTGATAGCTTGTCATCTGCAATCCAAAGTATGTAAATGTGAATTTCATTGGCAAGTTAACACATCCCTTGATTTTTAAAAACGTGATTTTGTCATATTTGATGTGACTAATCCTTTTTCTTTTGCGTTCCCAGGACACTGCACACGTATTTTCTTATAAATGCTTTGTTACTTCGCAAAACACGGTGAGCACTATGTTGTTGAGTTTCCTAATGTCGTCGGCGTTCATTTATTCCTGAGAGAGTTTGACGCCGAACTTGAGTTTTGTTTGTGTGCGTGTGTGCCTGTGCGTGTAAGCTCTTTAGCTGTTTGCGTTGCTTTTCTGCAAAGTTTCTTTAATGTGTTAAATAATGCGCCTTAACAGAGTGTTTTAATATAAAACATGTTTGCCTTCTGTATGTGGAAGTTCTCTTCTATTGTCAGTCTGTGGTGTAGGTTGATTTCAGTATTTTTAAATCTGTTGTAGTTGGGTGGTTGTTACGGACTATTAGGTGGTCAACAAATGTGCTGTGGGTGCTGTTACGTTCTAGAGCTGTGAGGCGTTCTGAGTATTTTACTTTAAAGTCCCTGCATGCTATTCCTATGTAGACTATTGACAAGTGTTGCATGTGAGTTCTTATATTCCTGATCTGTGGAATTTATGTGTGAGTGTTCCTATGTTCTGAGTTTTTTCTTTGTTGTGTCGTCTGTCCTGTATTCTGATTGATGTCACTGTTTCTTCAATACGTTACCTATTCTGTGGATAATTTTGTTATTGTAGGTGAGTTTTGTGTGTGTGTGTTGTTGTGCTGTTATCTTGCATGTGGTCATTGTATGTAGTGTAGATCTGTGTTTTGTAAGGTTTCGTGTATGTGTTGTGCTTTCGTTCTTTTTCTGTTTACAAATTTGTTGGATTAATTTCTCTATCATGTACGACTTGCAACCATTTTATCCTGTTATCTTTTTATTGCGCTTAGCTCCTGCGTGTAATTCTGTTTGCTTATGGGTGTTTTGTTCAATCTGTGGGGCATAAATCTAAAGATTGCTTGTTTGTGTGCTATCGGGTGGCTCGACAGATTGTGAATGGTGATGCTTGTGGTTCTCGTTTTCCTGAATATTGTGAAATCATGGGTATTGTTCATTTCTCGTGTGGTAAGGTCCAGGAAATTTAGTGTGTGTTTCTAATGTGAAGTGAATTTTTGGGCGTAAGTTATTTCCTTGTGTAGCTGCTCTGTATGTTGTGTGATTCATCAGTCAGGCATATTATGTTATCGACGTAATGGTACCAGTACATGACTTTATATATTTTTTGGTCTTATTATGTGTATGAAGATCCTGTTCTCTAGATTGTTCATGAATATATTGACTAGAAAGCCACTAATGGGTGGTCCTATTGGCAGTCCTTCATGTTGAGAATAAAATTGTTTGTTAAATATGAAGTAATATTGTGCTCTTACTGGCTTGAATATGGTTGCTGTTTCATTAATGTGTGAGACTGGTGTGTTTCCTTGTCGTTTTAGTCTTTGTATGGTGATGTTGACTGTTTCATTTATTAGGAAAGAAGTGTACACTGATGTGACGCCAAATGATGTGAGGCTTGCTGTGTATGTTCCTGATTCTATCTACCACTTGCATTGAGCTTTCTGAGTTTCTGTTGTTTCAAAAGTGTGTGTGTTCTTTAGTAATGTGCGTGTATGTTGGGCTAGATGGTATGATGGAGCATTTCTGAAATAGATGACCGGAGTTAAAGGGGTATGTTCTTTGTGTACCTTAGGTAGGAATTTTAGAGTGGGTGCCTTTGGTCACTCGTTTTATCTGGCCTTTTGAGAATGTGTTTTTGATGTCTTTTAGTGATTATTGGATGTTTCCTTCATATCTCGCTGCTGGGTCAATGGTGATTTTGGTGATGTTGTTGTCTTTCAGAAACACTGCTTTATCTACAGGGTGACAATCATTGAACTATATGAGATAAAATCGTCCTAACGTCTGAACGGTTTGCGTTAGGACGTTCAAACTGCACGGTTGACCACGGGGCTGATGGGAATTAGTATGCGCATGCGCACGAGCCTTGTTGCTGTCGGAAATTTGTAAGTGAAGATGTCACAGTACAACGCATTTGGGGAGCTGAGAATCCGCATTTCGCGGTCGAGAAATCCGTGCACCTTCAAAAGGTGACTGTGTGGAGTGAGATGTGCAGTCACGGAATAATCGATGCGATATTCCTCGACGGCACGGTGACCACCGAACGGTACGTGAAGATTTGAAGGTTTTGAAAGATGATTACATCTCCATTATCCAAAGTGACCCTGATTTTGACAAGATGTGGTTCATGCCAGACGAAGATCGACCGCATCGAAGTAGGAGAACGTGTGATGTACTGGATGAGCGCATTGGGGCCCAGAGGCCACTGGCATGGATCTCGATTGGCCGCCACATTCTCCGGATCTGAACACATGCGACTCCTTTTTGTGGGGCTATATTAAAGACAAGATGTACAGGACATCATCGACTGCATCGACGACCCGACACTTCAGTGGGTGCTGCAAAATTTCGCTGTTCGTCTGCGCCATATCATCGCCAATGACGGCAGGCATGTCTAACATGTCATAACCTAAATCGGTATACCTGTAATGACGTCAACATGTTGAATAAAGTGTGTGCACGCCATAGTTTGTAACTAATTTATGTTTTTTTCATATAGTTTAATAATTGTCACCCTATATGTATTCCTTTTCCTTCATAGTCACAGTGATGGTCCCGTGTCTGCCCTTGTTATTATGGAATTGTTTTAATTTATGTTGTAGCGTGTTGGTTTCGAATCCTCCAAGTATACCTCCTCCTCCTTGCGGTTCTTGAGTAGATTATTCGCTACTCGTACTAGCCGAAACTTGTTGCAGAACTCATTTATTCTTTCTCTCTTCTCATTCCTGCTACCAAGCTCGTGTTCTCCCGTCAATCTTTCTTTTACTCTTTCTGTACAACCGCACTCCATTCCCGCATGACTATTAGATTATCATTTACCGTTAAATTCTCTCACTTCATCTTCTGCTTGCGACCTCAAATATAGTTGTCGGTATTGGTTTGCTGTCAAATCTGATGAGAACAACCCTATCGCTGAACTACACGCAGCAACTAACTCTCTGTCCCGCATTTCTATTCATAATGAATCCTACTCTCTTTATACCATCTGCTACTGTTGGTGTTACCGATGTTCTTCTAGTAAGAAATCCTTATCTTATTACGATTCCTATTCACTGACCGCCACTACGATTAGACTGAGCTGCCTTTGAATTTCCTTTCCCAGATTTTCTAGCTTCTCTACCATGTTCAAAATTCTGACGTTCCACGCCCCCACTCGCAGAGTGCTACCCTTTCGTTTGACAATGGAGATATCATCATGACATTTTTTTCAATTATAGGCCGCATATGCCGTAGATACACTTTAAGAGTCTTTATTGCTGTTGTTTACTCTGCCTTCTGCATCTTCATGCCGTTAATCATTGCTTATTCTTCCACTTTTTAGGGGCATTTTCCAGCTCCAGGGGCAAGAAAATGGTCGTCATTCTCATGGCCGATGGTTAAATCGATATCTCCAGAGTCGGCATTTAAGCAGAGCTTGAGGTCTTGACATAGAAGTGCCTGTAACATATTTAAAGTCATCAGTTACCGTAACTAGTGCAGTGTTTGCGCTAAGGTGTTGGCAAAAATAAGACATACTTCAAATACTTTAAATATGATACGTATTCGATCATTTTATCATGCATTTATGGTAATCATTTATATTAAAATATCCTTTTTGCCATTTACATTTTTAGTGCTCTAAGGGATTAATGGACTCAAACATTCGTCTAAATTCAACAATATCACTCAATATTCATCAAAAGCGACATTAACTATCTTAATTATCCCGTCACCTCCGCGGCTAGTTACGTGCATAAATTCATCTCATAGCGAAGCATCCTTGGGGCAGCCAAGGTCTCCACTCGTTAGCGGGGCCAGTGCCGTAACAGCAGTAGGCTTTCAGACCACGCTGTCACCATATCCGGTCATACATTAACGTTTTGGGAATAATTGCACAGTGGCGTGTGGACAGCGGCGCACTCTTACATCCGTACTATTACGTAGTTATGGTTATATTTTTTAAACATCCATTATGAAAGAGTGACACAGAAGAGTAACAGAGAGCACACTCTAGGCAACTCGTGGTCCTCGGTCGCCATGGAAAGAACTTTGTGCAATGGCCGTTTCTTCAGGCAGAATGTAAGAGCTAGCCATTAAGTTCAAACTCGGCGCAGAAGACGAAATCAGTCACAGACCTCGCGGCAAATCGACTTTATCAGGAAGTTTGACGGGAGAAAATCGTTCTGGCGTTAATGTCAGAGGAGCACGTCTAAAAGACAAACTGAGTTAGCAACATGGGAAGAACCAGTAGAAGAGATTCTCTGCAACCAACCGCCTAAGAAAGGCCAACAGTTTTTCGTGATAGAACAGGAGCTGACTTCTATACCAACACTTTTAGAGATAAGAGGGCGTCTCCGTGAGGGACGAGACCCTACTTCCGTCGCCGATTCAGTGAGCCGCTTGGGTCACTGTCGTTGCAGCGACTGACGTAATGTAGGTAAACACTCTGCGCGAAGCAAAACTCTGTAAAAGTTGTTCCTCTGATTTCTCCCAGTCCATGGTATTTTGTACCTTCTTATCATAGCTTTTACACTGAAAGTCAATAAGTGTTTATGCTGTATTTACCAGGTTTTCTATGTTTATAAATTTTTTGTCACGAATTAGCCAAAGTTATAGATCGTGTGATGCAGTTCCAATAGACTCAAATAAATGCACTTTGAAGCAGAGAAAATATATTTGTGCGGATACTCTTTAAAGAGGAATCGTTGAGTAACACTAATCTAGTGAACGTGTACTGATGACCCAAAACATTATGACCACCTCTTACTAGCGTGATGCTTCACTTTTGGAAGGCAATACAGCAGCGATTCTACATGCCACTGGTTCTACATATTCTCGGTAGATTTCTGGGGATGTGTGGCACCGGATGTCCACGCGAACAGGTCATGCAATTCCGGAAAGTTACGGACAGGTGGAATTAGGACGTGGAGCTGTTACATTGTTTCCAGATCGGGCGAATTTGGTTGCCAGGATGCCAAAGTGGGGTCACTATCATACCTGCTGAAACCTTTGTAGCACGATTCTACCACGACTGTGACACTATTCGCGGATGCCTGACGACATATGGAAGTTAGGGTCTGGCCGTGAGTCGTGCACGGATAGCCAAATGGTAAGGCAACCGCTCGCGATAAGCGGGAGATCCGGGTTCGTGTCCCAGTCCGGAACAAATTTCCACTTTCGTCATTCCATTCTACAGCTTATGGTTGACGTCATTCGCAATAGCGAATTCATTTAACGTAGTTATCCTTCAGGAAGATACATACCGTCGTCGCCGGAGAAAACACCAAGGATCAATCGTCCGGTGGTCCGTAATAATATCTGCATCGTCCACAGGGGTCATGATGCTTTCGATTTCCACCATAGGAGCCACGGCAGCCCAAGTAAATGTCACTCATAGCGTTATACTGCTCCCACTGACGTGCATGAAAGGGTGATGCATGTTTCGAGCAGCTGTCTACTCAATCCCGTTGATCCAAAGTCCAGTCTCTATGATTCCATGTCAACTGTAATCGCAGCTCACGTCGATGGATAACGTGAGAACATGTAGGGGTCGTCTGCTCCGCAGCCCCATATGCATCCATTCGCGCTGAACAGTGTGCTCCGGTATACTTGTGTTTACACTAGAATTGAGGTCTCTGGTGTCTGGTCTACCACGGATCGCCGTCTATCGTGCTTTACAGAGTGAGGAAGCCGTCGACCTCAACATTCCATGATTGAGTGATGACGTCCAGTTCCACGTCTTCCACTCGGAGTTTTACTGTTGTGATGGTACTGGCCAATAGGGTTAAAGGACAGGATGTATTGATTGAGCCTCACTTATCACAACAATTATTTTTATCAGGAGCAACGTAAGAAACGATACAAACAGTTTCCAGACAGAGATTGTAACTTTATCTTAAACGAGCTGTAACGTTGTTTAAAAATTTTTTTTGTGTTTTTTTGTTTGCCAAAGGATATGAAATGCGTAATGTTTGTGTCATGCAAATTTACTGTGTGATGTGTTGTTGAGCAAATGACTTAATCTGCAAAACCAATACGCAGCTTTCATAATGAAATCATTCCCTCTGAAATTTACCCAGTCTCATAAGCACAAAGTTCTATGGCCCTGTGCAATAAACTGATAAGATTCCTTATGCAAATAAACAATGAAATACATTTTCCTTAGCTCTAGAGTCACAACGGATGTAATCTTGTTATTCTGTTCTCTCTATAGTAGGCAAACAAAATGTTCAATCTTGGCACAGCGAAGTGTAATGCCGGTTGTAAAATAGCTTCATACAAACAATATCAGTAGATTACCTGATAAGTGAATAACCTCACAAAAGTTCAGTGAAAATACTGGATATTGGCTCAGCGCTGCGCAATGCTGCCCGCATTGAAGCTGTTACAAACAGCTAATATTTTTCTGACTCTGATTGAAAAATGATTTCTTTAAAAAAATTTTCATTCGGTTCAAATAAACACGACATTCAATAGGATAGCTACTGATAAGGGGATATCCTGATACCAAATTCTTGAGTTTGAAAATTGTGTTCAAAATAATGCTTCTCCTTCATAAAATCTGATATGAAACAGTTTACATTAACTTCAAAATCAGTGAACTTCTCAACTGTTATACAATTCTCACTTACTGTCGTAATTAAAAACATTTGGATTGTTTCATGACAGAAGGTTTGACATCGTTTGACAAAATAGGTTCCAAAATGTAACTTCTCTGTATGAGGACTACAAAACACACAAAATATTATAAATCGGTTATACCTAATCAACCTATACATAAAATCTGATGTAAAATACTTGGTTCCTACATTCAAAGGTAAGCACTGTAAAAATTAGCGAAATCCACATTGCGTTGCTGCATGCTTAAAACTAAATATACAAAAATTTCATTACCTTACAAATCTGTTCCAGTTGCTTTACCCTGAGTTACAGTATAAATCCATTACACTTCTCTAATTGGCATGGACAATGGTCAGTATTGTTAACGATCAGTATCAGTTCAATTCCTGATAAACTTACAGCCTCACAAATTAAAAACACACTTTACACTTTGATAGAAATAACTACGACCTAATATTTACTGGCTCTCTGTGAGTATAAACAATATCATTCGCCCATAGACCAACAACTAAATTCTCCCAGCTAGCCACTAGCTTTAAGTCTTACATCCTACCTTTAACAGAGTGCAACGGCAACTGCTACTGCGCTTCGCGCGCCCCTGCTTACAATCGATTCTGCCACTCAGGCAATATCTTTGGTTCAGTGGTGTCAATCTCTTGTACATACTAAAATTTTTTCAGGTCATTTTTCGTGAATTATATTACAAAATCAGGCTCCACGTACAAATGGAGCAAACAAGCACACACAGTTTTGTAGAGCAAAGGCGTCCTGACCACAAATCCCTAACAGAAGCAAAGGAATTAAATGGTTGTTAACAAGAATTAAAATTCCGCATTTGCAATTATAACCACAATATAGAACAGTTAAATAAGATGAATAAGGTTGAAACCCAACTTTAGTAAATCTAATTTAACGTTAACATTTATAAAAAATTAAGAATAGTATCTTCCTACCTAGAAAAAGTATCGATGTTTGCCATTTCAGCTGACAGCCATTAATATCCTCCTACGTACAAGACAATAGGTTCATATCCCCACATACAGGTGCGTGAAATCAACGACACACTGATTTACAGTTCAGAGTTTGGCACAGTAACATAAAGATAGCTCAAATGTATTATGTCTGGCCTCTTTTAACACACTCACTGTTAAGTCAGCCTTTCGGAATACACTGAACATTCTCTGTGAACAGTCACATCAACACAGCCAGATATAACTTCTATACTCAAAAACGGTACTAATCATTCCCTCGGGCCAGTCGCATTAACAGTCCGCAGCTCGTCGTCTAGTCGTTAGCGTTGTTGCCTCTGGATCACGGGGTCCTGGGTTCGATTCACTGCCGGATCGGGGACTTTCTCCGTCCGGGGACTGGGTGTTCGTGTTGTTCTCACCACTTCATCATCATTCGGGAAAACTGCGGTACTGGATAGTGAAAAGATTGGAAATTTGTACGGGCGCTGGTAACCACGCCGTTGAGTCCCACAAACCAAAATCATCCTCTCATCATCAAATTAACACAATCAGCTACTAGAGTCTATACTTAACCACAATGTTTTCATAACCATAGCGGACTGCTGAAGCACTATCTCTCTTAGCACATCTACCTATTTACATACTGGCCACACGTAGTGACCCATGATCAAAACGTAGAAAACGCAGGCTCATCTGCAACCTAATATCGGCCAGCCATACGATCCGCCACTGCAAGTGTGTGCTCTGACCACTACGCAACCAGCTAGCCGGCCTCCATTAGCTGGCACTGAGCTCGCAGCCATCTTCGCTACCATCGGCCGTCCTCCACAGTCAACAAACTCAGCACTGGGCACTTCGCCCACTCCCTTTCCTCACTTGGCGGAGCCAGGGAGGGTTCACCGTCGCTGCCCGGCGACGTATCGAACCAGTGTAGTGCCAGTCTCACTACCAAAGTAAAAACAGTGCCACCTTCGGCACACCGTTCTACAAACACCTTTCATATACCCTCACGACGCCCACGGAAGAAACAGTTGACAAATTTCACTCTTTCCGGGCCGTTTTCGCAGTTGCAAGGTTACAGCAATAGGCCTGTTGCCGAAGTAGTTTATGTCAATGGATATCCCCATTTGCAGTCCGTAATGTCACTAGAATGGCTCCAATTTATCCCTGCTCCACTTACTTACTTTCATTACTGCGTCACGTGACCAGATCGCCACCAGGTGACATTCAGTCTCGCGGTAGGCAGTGGTTGTATTGATTTGGATATCAGTGTACACCTCAGTAAACGAACACAACGAGAAAAACGGAGGAATTACACAATATTGAGGATATTCAACCTAGTTTTCAAATGTGTGATTATTGCCATAACACGTTTCAGGAAAAAATTATGCCAGTTTCAAGTGCTTAAAAAAATTTATGCCTTCAGGCCTCGTCACAGCTATTATTAGACATTAGGGTTCGTACACAGGTTAAATGACAGCTGTTGGTCCCGTGCACCATTCGCGAACAGAACAAAGAAAAAGTGAAATGATAGCGGAACCAAAGCAGCCCCGCACCATACAGTGAGTTGTGAAGTACCTGGTGGTTGTAATTAAAGTGCAGCTGCTCCTGGGGGTCCAGTGGGGCTGTATTTATCGTACGGCAGAGAAACTTGTTAGATATGCTAATGCGTCAATATGGAATCGATTTACGGTGGAAAAAATTAGTTCCAATTTAGGTCACCAAGTGCAAATCTCGCACTGTGCAGCATCTCGTCGTCGTCTGCGAAGTTCGTACTGAACAGACAGTGTAAGCTGTGCTTAATAATAAAATTAACATTATTCCTTTCCTGCTTGTTTGACCTTTTCTGTACACGTCCCGTTCCTAATCAGTCACGTATGGAAACATTTCTTTGCTCATTTCTTGCATTTACAGCGCAAGATTTGCACCTGGTGGCCAAAACTGGAACTAATATTTTTTCCAGTGTTAATTGGTTCCACATTAACACGTTAGAATATCTACCAAGTTTCTCTGCCATACGATAATTTCAGCATATACTAGATCTCTGCGAGTAGCAGCACTTTAATCATGACCACACAGTCTACATGAAGAAGGTAATACTGCTTATCAGAATGACAATGCAATATCATCAAATGGACAGCTACGAGTATTATGATCACGTACACAGGAATTGTTAGTATAACACTGTTTTCTGAGACAGATTTTTAAGACTGTATCTACCGTGTGGTGTCCGATATGATTTCTGGTCTCTGTCTTTCTGGTGTAAGGCTTACATACATAAAAACGTTATAAATTTTCGTGTCCAACGCGCAGCGCGCTGTCTTGCAAGACAGGAAGGTGAACCACAACCGGATCGAATCCTCCCTGCAGGTTAACTACTGTAGGCTCGCACATTCGTCAGGCTGAGTGTGGTATTTAGGCAATGCTCAGAAGGTACTAAACCCCATTTTTTGATAAAAATACGAACAAAACAGATTAAAACTGTGTGCCCGACCGAGACTCGAACTCGGGACCTTTGCCTTTCGCGGGCAAGTGCTCTACCAACTGAGCTACCGAAGCACGACTCACGCCCGGTACTCACAGCTTTACTTCTGCCAGTACCTCGTCTCCTACCTTCCAAACTTTACAGAAGCTCTCCTGCAAACCTTGCAGAACTAGCACTCCTGAAAGAAAGGATATTGCGGAGACATGGCTTATTCTAACGTGTTCGAGTCTCGGTCGGGCACACAGTTTTAATCTGCCAGGAAGTTTCATATCAGCGCACACTCCGCTGCAGAGTGAAAATCTCATTCTGGAAACATCCCCCAGGCTGTGGCTAAGCCATGTCTCCGCAATATCCTTTCTTTCAGGAGTGCTAGTTCTGCAAGGTTCTCAGGAGAGCTTCTGTAAAGTTTGGAAGGTAGGAGACGAGGTACTGGCAGAAGTAATCACAGATTCCGCCAGACCTGGCGGAGCACCCCTGACGGTTACACTGCTTTTCCCTGAGGTGGAGTGCGGGGTGGGGGGGGGGGGGGGTTCCTACCAAGAAGACTCTGCTGCTACAGATGCATCTTTGTCAGTTCCACGCAAGAGTTAGACCGGTAGCAAAATCTAAGTAAAGCGTGTATCTTCGTCCTACAGCTGTTCTGGAGACGAACCGAAAATCAAAACAAACACTCATTCTATAATTTATAGCAATATATTAACGATAAAGGAAAGGATGATCGTGATGAAATTATTAAACAGATGAACACAATGGTGTCCATGCCTTTTCCAGAGGCTCACTGTACCATACTACACTTACAAGAATAACTAATGCTTCATATAAAATCACTGTCACGGGGTCAATGTGACACAGTAACGAAGCGGAACCACCAGTCACGTCTCAGTGGTTTAAACAATTCAATTTTCACTGAGTGACGAAGTGGCCTCTTTGCTCGACATGAGCAGGCAAAGTGGTCACTTAATTTTAAATTCAAAAATAAAGCCGCATTGGATTAGCCGAGCGGTCTAAGGCGCTGCAGTCATGGACTGTGCGGCTGATCCCGGCGGAGGTTCGAGTCCTCCCTCGGGCATGGGTGTATGTGTTTGTCTTTAGGATAATTTAGGTTAAGTAGGGTGTAGCTTAGGGAATGATGACTTTAGCAGTTAAGTCTCATAAGATTTCACACACATTTGAACATTTCAAAAATTAAGCATAAAAATTTGTTTCATCAATGTATTTTTATTGTGAAACCGAATTAGAATTACAATGTCCATAAATAAAAGTCAAACTTTGTTCCTCTCCTCCTGTACAGAGTTCGTGAGCACAGAGGGAGTGCAATTAGAAAATCTTGAATTTCAAAACTTTTCTTCGCAGTACATACACTCTGTGTCTTCATCGTTATCGTGTAAAAGAGCTCCTTTTAGGAACGTGTTTCCTGCTCTTCGCAGTTTTCTTTTTACTGCCTGTCATCTCTTCCGTTGCTCTCCGTTTTCCCATAATTTTACATTTTTTCTTATTTTTCTTCATTTGCCGCTTCTAGGTCACTCTTATAAGGACTTTCTTTAAGTATCCTTCTTTCGACCGCTTCTGTTACGTTTTCCCCCCAACACAAAGCCGGCCGGTGTGGGCGAGCGGTTCTAGGCGCTTCAGTCCGGAACCGCGCTGCTGCTACGGTCGCAGGTTCGAATCCTGCCTCGGGCATGGATGTGTGTGATGTCCTTAGGTTAGTTAGGTTTAAGTAGTTCTAAGCCTAGGGGACTGATGACCTCAGATGTTAAGTCCCATGGAGCTTAGAGCCATTTGAACCCATCGCAAAGTGGCCACAAGGCACCGCCGAAACGATCACTTTGCCCGCACCGATGCAATTACACAAAAAACTCTATACCCTCTAATAGAATGGCCGAACTTTGAATAAGTAAAGTGTATTACGTACACAATTTCATTAAAAAGACAGTCACATTCCCTCTTCATAATAAATACGCAAACTGACCACTTATCTTTCATCAGGATAGCTAAAATCTACAAGAACTATTATAACTCGGAGGAGCGGCACAGCAAACAGGTTAGACTTAATGGGCTGACTGGACCCTTCCGGGAGAATAAATTAAGACATTTCCCGCGCGATGCCAGAACCTAATAGTCCCCGGGACCCCAATAGCTACTTTGCCTGGCTCCCTCCCTAAATGTATGCATAGGGTTACCAGATTATCTAATGGAAATGTAGGACGCATTGGTAAAAAATTGTAGGACATTTGTCAAAAACGTAGGACATCATCGCTCAATGAAAAAAATTATGTAAATTTAAATGCTATTTACAATACCCACAGGCATATACATTAATTTTTTTAAATTCTGACACATACAATGTTAAATATGATAATGAACAGCAGTCAGTTATATTCCTCTGAAGAACCAATCCTGTGCAAAACATTTAGCTTGTTTGAAATATAATCAAAAAACTCTAAACAACTAAAGTTTTTAAAGTTATACATTGCAAAAACAACGCCTTTACCGAATCAACAGATAATCTGTTTCTTTCACCTATCCACTGTGCTCTTATTAGTGAAAATACTCTTTCAACATTAGCATTATGTGTGGGAATAGCAAAAAAATACTGAATTAGTTTCAACAGTTCAAAATGGCAGTCCTCATGCTTGCTACCACTAAAATATCTAACCCACTTATCATTAAAGGACAATTTCTCATGTTAAGAGCTATGATGCTGCAAAAACTGGTTCATATTACATATCTCGTCACAACACTTGACATAATCTATTACAATGTCTTTATCACTCAAGAACTGTACACACTTTTGTCCATCATCCATGCATACTTTATCATTTAAATTTAACCACCCAAAACAACTGAGTTCTGAAAAGGACACACACCATTTATCTAAATAGCCCAGACATTCTGGTCAGGAACATTCTGAAAAGCTTGTAAAGGTATTGCAGGGTGGATAGTGCTGAGAAACAATTGTTAAGAAAAAAACTAGGTAAGTTGCGCCGTTTCCAAGTCAATTAGCATTGAAGTTAGCCAATCAGGTCGTTGCGCACGCACATTCAAGCGACCCGCCCGATATAGTTAGTGTCAGTTGTTCTCGTATTCTAGATGATAGCGCACGAGACGGCTCAGCCTTTGGTTCCGATTCGATGTTTACTACCGTCCCGTGTCCTGTTTTTGTATCACTCTACTGTTTGGTTTTAGGAAACCAAACAGAGAACACGTTTGACGACGCTATCCCTGGTGGACCGCTTGAGTATGCTAGCGCAACGACCTGGTTGGCTAACTTCAGTGCTTATTAATTCGGAAACGGCGAACGTATTTGTCAGCACAACCTACCTTGCAACAACCTTACAAGCTTATCAAACCGTTTTTGATCGTCCTGTAATACTGGAATAATATTCCTTTCTGCTCATAGACTTCCTTAAACATGCCACCTTAATCGTTTAATGTGTATTGCAGCGACTTCTCCTGTCCCAAATTCGTCTCAAAGTGGCACTTACTCTCGACATAGTTATTTATTGCATATATTTCAATGTCTGTCTTTACAATTTTTGCCCTCTATAGCCCATTCTAGCACTCTGGAGATATTACGTAATATCTCGAGAGATGTCCTACACCATACCCATTTCCAGTTTATTTCGGCGAGGAATGCTGTAGATACTACTGATAGTCTATTTCTTATGTCGTCCTAAACATCGTCCGTCATGCGTTATTTTGCTTCCAAGGTAGCAAATTGGAAATCGGTGGTTCTTACGGGACCAAACTGCTGAGGTCATCGGTCTCTAGGCTTACACACTACTTAATCTAACTTAAACTAACTTACGCTACGGACAACACACACATCCATGCCCGAGGGAGGACTCGAACCTCCGACAGGGGAAGTCACACGAACCGTGGCAAGGTGCCTTAAACCGCGCGGCTACATCGCGCGGCCCCAAGGTAACATAATTACTCTACTTCGTCTAATACAAGGTCCGCGATTTCGAAGTTAAGATTGTAGTAAATTTCGTTTATGGTACTCCACAAACTTTCCGTCTTCCTTTATTCCAAATCTACTTTCTGTCTCAGAAGATTGTTCATTTCATTCAATAGATCCTGTAATTTTTCCTCATTTTCAAAAAGGACAGTAGTGACAGCGAATTTATCACGAAATCCTTCCACTCTGAATTTTAATCCTACTTCTGTGCATGTAGCACAAAATGGCAAATAAATATGAACTAGCTTACTTTTGATATTGGTTCATCATCTATTTCCGACTGGACTTCGTTTAGGGGGATAACAAACCGCTCTTTATACAAACAGAACGAAATGAAAACTCAAATGAAAAGAAATTCAAAGAAATATGTGAGAAAGTAGGGGATTTGAGACAAGACCGTTTCACACGAAAGGAACCTCTTAAGGCAGTAACATTCCACTGTGTGCAGTGTAAACATGCAGCCATTTGCGCTGTTGTCAGACAGGACACCTCCACATTTTAGAGGGTGGACGCTAAAGTTAAAAATTAACACTCGTACAAAAGGCGCACTTGAAAGCTTCCTTACTCCGACACCAACTCATCGAAAGGCAGAGTCAGCTTACGTTCCACACAACTCCTTGGTTAACATTCGAAAATTTCAATTTCATTTACAGTACCAATAATGAAAAACGAACAAAGCAGATTGTGACAGTTCCAGATTAGGACCTAAAAGTCTTGAAAAATTCTCTTGTCATACCGATATGCTACTTTGTTGCCTTTTTTAGTTCAATTCACAAACCGTTTACCGTACCTTAGAGCTGTGATTTACCTGTTTCTTTCAAATTTCTTTCGTTTCTTCTTTTCGCTTACCTTTCGACGGTATAATACAGGGCTATTACAAATGATTGAAGTGATTTCATAAATTCACTGTAGCTCCATTCATTGACATATGGTAACGACACACTACAGATACGTAGAAAAATTCATAAAGTTTTGAAACTTCCTGGCAGATTAAAACTGTGTGCCCGACCGAGACTCGAACTCGAGACCTTTGCCTTTCGCGGGCAAGTGCTTTACCAACTGAGCTACCGAAGCACGACTCACGCCCTTTACTCACAGCTTTACTTCAGCCAGTTTTGTTCGGCTGAAGCCGCACTTCAGGTTTCTGCCGCCAGAGCGCTCGAGAGCGCAGTGAGACAAAATGGCGACAGGAGCCGAGAAAGCGTATGTCGTGCTTGAAATGCACTCACATCAGTCAGTCATAACAGTGCAACGACACTTCAGGACGAAGTTCAACAAAGATCCACCAACTGCTAACTCCATTCGGCGATGGTATGCGCAGTTTAAAGCTTCTGGATGCCTCACGGTTTAAAGTTTACGGCCCCTTTTTCTTCTGCGAAAAAAACGTTACAGGACACGTGTATCTGGACATGCTGGAAAATTGGCGCATGCCACAACTGGAGACCGACAGCGCCGACTTCATCTTTCAACAGGATGGTGCTCCTCCGCACTTCCATCATGATGTTCGGCATTTCTTAAACAGGAGATTGGGAAACCGATGGATCGGTCGTGGTGGAGATCATGATCAGCAATTCATGTCATGGCCTCCACGCTCTCCCGACTTAACCCCATGTGATTTCTTTTTGTGGGGTTATGTGAAAGGTTCAGTGTTTAAACCTCCTCTACCAAGAAACGTGCCAGAACTGCGAGCTCGCATCAACGATGCTTTCGAACTCATTGATACGGACATGCTGCGCCGAGTGTGAGAGGAACTTGACTATCGGCATATCGAACATTTGTGAATGCCTAAAAAAACTTTTTGAGTTTTTGTATGTGTGTCCAAAGCATTGTGAAAATATCTCAAATAATAAAGTTATTGTAGAGCTGTGAAATCGCTTCAATCATTTGTAATAACCCTGTACTTGTGGTCTTTTAAAAATGCCATTTAGAAGTACTTTTTTTTCATTTTCTCAGATATACTTTCCACTTCTTTACTTGCATGTACAATATTATATTTGTTTTGACGTTATGCTGTTCTGACAGTTTCACCGTCAATATTTTTGCAAGTTCGTTAGTGCCAGATGCATTTTTTATCACAAATTTAAATAGCTAATATATTAAATTCTTCAGAAAAAAGATAATCGGAGGGGAAGGGACTCGAGAATTTCTTTGTGCCAGATTCGTTGTTAAAAAATGATAGATATTTTAAATGTGGAAGCGTCATTATGAAATGCCAGCTACCACAGCGTTAGATACAATTCAAAGATAAACTGAAGTAACGTTAAGTTTACTCTACTCATAAAATTAGTAGGTGAACGCTGCTACTGTGAAGTCAGTCAGACGAAGTGGTACAGGAACGAAACCAGTTTTTTCTATTTAGCCTAGCAGTATTTTAATATACCATACTGGTTCGTACCAACACCTAGTAAACAAATTACGGAATATCAGGCGAGGCATGTGTTCACAAGGAAAACTTGCCGCACTGAGTTAAGTACACCATTATTAATAAAGGGAGATCACCACAAGAATCTAGCGTTGTGCATACAGCAAGAGAGACTGACAATTCTGTACTATTCATTGTGATAAATCCGTAGGCATTATGTATAGACTTGCTGTTAAAATTCCAAGAGCGTATTACAAGTGGAAACAAAACACTTTCTCCTCAAACGTCTCATATTTTACCAAAGGATTAAATTAAATTAAGGAAATGATATAAACAAAAATAGTACTAAATACAGGAGAAAAAAGAACAATTCAGAATAAAAGCAAGGAATGTGACATATGTTCATTTACACCCACTTTTTAACATGTTTATAGGCACTACATTACAAAACTGCAAAGGAGATATTTACCTAGGAATTACATTAGAGAAATACATTAATCTACGTGAATTACTACACTCCTGGAAATTGAAATAAGAACACCGTGAATTCATTGTCCCAGGAAGGGGAAACTCGATTGACACATTCCTGGGGTCAGATACATCACATGATCACACTGACAGAACCACAGGCACATAGACACAGGCAACAGAGCATGCACAATGTCGGCACTAGTATAATGTATATCCACCTTTCGCAGCAATGCAGGCTGCTATTCTCCCATGGAGACGATCGTAGAGATGCTGGATGTAGTCCTGTGGAACGGCTTGCCATGCCATTTCCACCTGGCGCCTCAGTTGGACCAGCGTTCGTGCTGGACGTGCAGACCGCGTGAGACGACGCTTCATCCAGTCCCAAACATGCTCAATGGGGGACAGATCCGGAGATCTTGCTGGCCAGGGTAGTTGACTTACACCTTCTAAAGCACGATGGGTGGCACGGGATACATGCGGAAGTGCATTGTCCTGCTACCTACATTTTTATTTCTAGTTTTCATAGTTTTCTGTTTGTGTTTTAAATTACTTTTTACGTTTGAAAAATGAAACAAATAAAGTCATATATGTGATACACTATTTATTTAAATTTCCAGTAAAAATCAAATAAAATTTAGTGTGAAAAACTACTCTATTTGAAATAACTTCCCTTGTTTAGTCCACAATTTTTAGCAAGAACATCAGTATTTAAAATCAGTAAGAAATGCGTAAAAGTGGTATAAAAATCATACACACACTGTCGATAAGTTTAATATATAGGATGGGGCAAATAAAAGTGGCTTGAAGAACAGTGTTCTGGGGTACAAAGAAACACAGCAGAGAAAAGGAAATACAGTACAGCAGATGCTGAAAGTGACCACCATTTATCTCTTGGCGCTTTTGGACCCTGGTCAGCACCTTGCTGGTGGATCGAAGCTAGACTGCTAGAATTGCTGCAATCTCATTCGAAATCTTCTGTTGTGCTACACCTTAGACTTGAGGGCTTCCCACACAAAGTAATCGCACACTGGAAAAACAGGTGACTTGGGTGGCCATCTAGGGCCGCGACCATATTGACGAGTGCTCTGTCAGCCTAAAGATTGTGTAAAGGAGCTCCTGTTTCGGCGGGATGTTTGGGCTGTTGCTCCATCCTGTTGGAAGTAACTGTAGGTCTTTCCCTCCTCCGTTCATGCTGCCATAAATGGTTTCAAAATGCTGACAATGTAATGCGACAAAGTCAGCGTCTGATGAAAGAAGATGAGACCAACAATGATGCGTGCAGACAATGCTCACCAAACTTCAACCTTCTGATCACGGCCGGCCGGAGTGGCCGAGCGGTTAAAGGCGCTACAGTCTGGAACCGAACGACCGCTACGGTCGCAGGTTCGAATCCTGCCTCGGGCATGGATGTGTGTGATGTCCTTATGTTAGTTAGGTTTAAGTAGTTCTAAGTTCTCGGGGACTTATGACCACAGCAGTTGAGTCCCATAGTGCTCAGAGCCATTTGAACCATTTTTTTTTTTTTCTGATCACGTAATGTTATTTCGTGGAAGTTATGCGGATTCTTCGCTGCTCAGAACATGTGATTCAGTGAGGTGACATAACCATTTCGGTGAAACCACGCTTCATTAGAGATAAAGTACAGATCCATGTTACCTCAGTGAACAGCCACTCACAAAACTGGAGGCGCCGAGGAGCATCTGCTAGTTCTAATGTGTGAACAACAGACACTCGGTAGAGATGCACTTGTAGGTCCATGTGGAGTATTCGTCCGTGTGATTGATGTGATATGCTTCGGGCTGATTTGGTAGGACTCTGGTGAACTGCAGCCACATTTTCTGGTGTGTGGGCATGTTTCAGATTGTCTTATGACTTGTTCCAAACAGATCCTGTCTGATTACGTTTTCCGACTAAGCGTTGCATGGCACTTCCACACTATTAAACTTCTCAAAAAACAACTGACCACACATGTTCCACGACTTTGTTGTTGTATAACTTTCCACTGGTTGATCCAGTGGCCCAAGAGTAATGACAAGGATGTGCGATAACATCTACATTATTTAAAATTTACTTAAATTGTGCCTTAAGTTTATGAAAACGTCCCTGTCGTACCTCAGAGGTGTCAATAAATGATGACAACCTATTGACTTCGCAATTTGATGATGACTAAGTCATTTTTGCAGAGGATAATTATGATATGAACTACAGTACACGGTTATAAAGTTGCACAGAGAATATCAGAAATGGTTGAAATATTAGATTACAGAAACAAGATTATATGGTTATTGGAGAAGCGGATTAAGGACTGACGTCAGAATTTGGAACGTCTGTGAACCATTATTAGTATTTGGGAGTCATTATTAACAATGATGTGAGCGTTAAAGGGGAAATTAAGAATCACAGTTACAAAGGCATACAGGCAACAAGACAATGAAATGAAGTATTATGGAGCGCACAAATTAGATCACAAACTATTGTAGAAAGTATAATAACGTGTGGTGCAGAAAGATGACCAATAACTGAAAGAAAAAAAGATGAACTTAATGTCAATCGAGACGGGATTTTGGAGAGCTTGCAACAGGCTGACATTACGAGATAAAATTAAAAACGAAGACGTACGTGGGAGAATGAACCTAGGGACCATTGTAATGGGTACTATCGTAGCAATGCGATTGAGATGCTACCGGCATAAATGTCGTATGGATGAGGACAGATGGCTCAAGATGATGATGGAATGGATCCCAGATAGGAGGAGTAGAGCACACCACACAAGAGGGGAAGAGGAAGCCAGAAGACCTATGCCAGAGAGGAATTTGCTAGCTGAAGATTGGAAGGTAGGATATTTTAGAAGCTAAGATGCGAGAAAAGAGTAATTTTTTTTTTTTTTTTACTCCGCAAGCCACCTGACGGTGTGTGGCGGAGGGTACCTTGAGTACCTCTATCGGTTCTCCCTTCTATTCCAGTCTCGTATTGTTCGTGGAAAGAAGGATTGTCGGTATGCCTCTGTGTGGGGTCTAATCTCTCTGATTTTATCCTCATGGTCTCTTCGCGAGATATACGTAGGAGGGAGCAATATACTGCTTGACTCTTCGGTGAAGGTATGTTCTCGAAACTTTGACAAAAGCCTGTACCGAGCTACTGAGCGTCTCTCCTGCAGAGTCTTCCACTGGAGTTTATCTATCATCTCCGTAACGCTTTCGCGATTACTAAATGATCCTGTAACGAAGCGCGCTGCTCTCCGTTGGATCTTCTCTATATCTTCTATCAACCCTATCTGGTACGGATCCCACACTGCTGAGCAGTATTCAAGCAGTGGGCGAACAAGCGTACTGTAACCTACTTCCTTTGTTTTCGGATTGCATTTCCTTAGGATTCTTCCAATGAATCTCAGTCTGGCATCTGCTTTACCGACGATCAACATTATATGATCATTCCATTTTAAATCATTCCTAATGCGTACTCCCAGATAATTTATGGTATTAACTGCTTCCAGTTGCTGACCTGCTATTTTGTAGCTAAATGATAAAGGATCTATCTTTCTGTGTATTCGCAGCACATCTCTCGTTAAAACGCGTATATAGTTCATTCTCAGAGTAGAAGGCAGTTAAGAAGTCAAATATTGATTTGCACAATAACTGAAGTGGAAAAAGTCATGGGGTACCTCGTAACATCGTATCGGATCTCCTTTTGCTCAGTGTGGTGAGCAACTCAACGTGGCATGGACTCAACAAGTCGCTGCAAGTCTTTTGCAGAAATATTGAGCCTTGCCGCCTCTAAAGCCGTCCAAAATCGTGGAAATGTTGCCGGTGCAGGATTTTGTGCATGAACTGACATCTCGATTATGTTCCGTAAATGTTCGATGGGATTCATGTTGAGCGATCTGGGTGGCTGAATCACACTCAAAATGTCCAGAACGTTCTTCAAGCCAGTCGGGAACAATTGTGGCCCGGAGAATCGGTATTGTTGTTAGGCAACATGAAGTCCATGAATCAATAATCGGTTTAGTTGGACCAGAGGACCCAGTCCATTCCACGTAAACACAGCCCACACCATTATGGAGCTACCACCAGCTTGCAAAGTGTCTTGTTAACCACATGGGCCCATGGCTTCGCGGGATCTGCGCCACTCTCAAGCCCTACCATCAGCTCTTACCAGCTGCAAAAGGGACTCATCTTACCAGGGCACGGTTTTCCAGTCGTCTAGGGTCCAACCTACACGGTCACGAGCCCACGAGGGGTTGCAGCCGATGTAGTGCTGTTACCAGAGGCACTCACGTCGGCCGTCTCCTTCCATACTCCATTAACCCCAGATTTCGCCGCACTGTCTTAACGTATAAGTTCCCATACTTCCTACATTGGTTTCTGCGGTTATTTCGAGCAGTGCTGCTTGTCTGTTAGCACTGACAGTTTTACGCAAAATCTTCTACTCTCGGTCGTTGCGTTGTCTGTGGTGAAAAATAGTGCCTGATGTTTGGTATTCCCGGCACACACTTGACAAGGTGTATCCCGGAATATTGAATTACCTAACCATATCTGGAATAGAATGTCTCATGCGTCTAGCTCCAGCTACCATTCTGCATTCAAACTCTGTTGATTCCCATCGTTCGGCCATAATAACTTCAGAAGCCATCACTTATCAATTACCTGAGACAGCTCCGCTGATTCACTGTCATTTTACACCATGTGAACGCGATACTACCGCCATACGTATTTCTGCAATTCGCTAACTCCTAACTTTTCACCTCAGTGTATGTCAGTACTATACTAGGCAAGGTCCCTGTGGAAGTCGCGTGACGATTACTCCTCCAAACTAAGGAGGCCCAATAATTTTAGCTGGAATTCGACTCACCGAATGATGTCATTATTACTAGCCCAGATAACCAAGAGCGCTAACGCGGCACTTCCGGGATGCAGGGAGGCGAGGTCCTGAACAGAATCGAATCGGGCACAGGTATTAACAATGCTCGCTGATGAATTGGCCAGCGTTGAAGTGTCTTTTTACGTGGATTCCCGCATCCCACTTGGTGCATAAGAGGCCGGTACCCACTTTCAACCTCAGACGCACTTTACGAAAACATTTATAAAACGTTTTCACACTTGCACATCACCCAGACAGGTGGGGTGCACAGATTTCATCATTTGGGATGGGGGATGAGTAAAAAACTAATCGTCTCAGACGTTTACTCTCATCATCTTCTTGATGTCATTATGCAAGTACTTTAAGAAATGATGGATGCGTCTTGTCGTGTACAGTTTAATTAAAATTTCTTGTTAGTCGACGCATCACGTGTTGGAACTGGTTTCCTCCAATCAGAGCGTTCAGTGTCACACCAGAAATCTTCGCCGTTGCCAAACTACCACAACAAACGAACAGGTCACTTCCATTTCCTTGCCGGACATTCTTTCTTCAAGTGTTCGAATCCCGAATTCCTCGGTCTGGCTCGTGTATTTATCACTGCATCAGACACGATAGCAGCACCAAAAACAACACACTCACACAGCGATGGTAACGAAAGCTTCATATGACTTTTAGACCGCAGCAAGTCATCGTTGCGACTGGTTCTGCAGAGGAATAAAAGTAACGCTGGTGGTGTAGAACAGTAGTTAAACTACAGTTCTGATGTGCAGAAGGTCGTGGGTTCGAATCTCATCAGGTGATATAACCCTTTCTCATGTTCAAATAATTATCAAAATGACATTATTTTTTATTCACGTAATTATTTTAAATGTTTACTTTTATTTTTAATACTTGGTCGCGTCAATATCTTCATTGTACTGACCTTTTATTTGCTCCTATTTTTTCTTCCTATCATTCTTTTTTCCTTTGGAATATGCCTGTGTTCCCTGTAATCTGTAATCAAGTGCCAAGCAGTGCTGCTTATCGGTTGGTATGACAAAAGCTCGTGTAGTCAGTATGGCGACAGTTTCATGTAACCGACGAAAGGACAATTTACAGAGCTCACACTGAAATTGTTGTGCCTTGAGTTTGCTCGCAGAGGTCAGCTTTAATCGCCGTGAACAGAGCTGACCACCATTTTCTCAAACACATCACGCATAATGCGGTTGTAAGGTAAATTCAGGGCCACAAAAGCGTCACCGTCGCAGTTCGATCATTGATCAATTACAACAGGCTGCGGACAGAGCATCAAGTTTTGGAAATTTGTGGTAAGGTCTTACGGGATCAAACTGCTGAGGTCATAGGTCCCTAAGCCTACACACCACTTAATCTAACTTAAATTAACTTACCCCAAGGACAACACATACATCCATGCCCGAGGGAGGACCGAACCTCCAGCCGGGAGAGCCGCGCGGGCCGTGACAAGGCGCCTGAGACCGGACGGCTATCTCGCGCGGCAGCATCAAGTGTTTCCGTCATACCTGACGGCAGCCGCTTCCCACATTCCTCCACGTTCATGTAAAAGCACTTCATCACTTATGAAGTGACACACCATATGTGTTTGTGTGTGTGTGTGTGTGTGTGTGTGTGTGTGTGTGTGTGTGTGTCGCCTTTAACCCAGAGGCAGCCGATTTGGCAACACTGTAACGGCAAGGCTCTGAGCACTATGGGACTTAACTTCTAAGGTCATCAGTCCCCTAGAACTTAGAACCAATTAAACCTAACTAACCTAAGGACATCACACACATCCATGCCCGAGGCAGGATTCGAACCTGCGACCGTAGCGATCGTGCGGTTCCAGACTGTAGCGCCTTTAACCGCTCGGCCACCCCGGCCAGCGGAGCGGCAAGTAGCAGGCGTCAGTTAACAAGTAACTTCAATCCGCGTGAAGTGCTTTGCTTAGAGCACTAACGTGCTTGAGAGGAAGGAAAATAAAACTCCGATCGAAAGTGTACTGATGGTTTGGGACACTGGTTAGTCTTCACTCTTTCATCAAATGGTCTGCCACACCAATTTAATGCTGCACATCCACATCCACCTAACTTCAACAAGAAGATAGTTCACATGACATTACGTCCTTTATATTGAGGTGATATTAGTCTTTCAAGAAGAGCTTGGGAGAAAGACTTGCGTGTTTCCTGTACAAATCGAGATTACGCCAGCATAGGTGAAAATACGTGCCAAAAGCCTTACCGCATTGGTAAGACCGGTTCCTGTCACATAACCGAGGTTAAGCGCTGTCGGGTTTGGTTAGCACTTGGATGGGTGACCGTCCGGGTCTGCAGGGCACTGTTGGCAAGCAGGTGCATTCAGCCCTTGTGGGTCCAATTGAGGATCTGCTTGCCTGAGAAGTAGCGGCTCCTGTCAGGAAAACTGACACTGGCCAGGAGAACGGTTTGCTGACCACATGCCCTTCCATAAATATCCTAATCCAGTGAAACCTATCGGCTAAGGATGCCACGATGGTCAGTCGATACCGTTGGGCCTTCCGAGGCCTATTCGGACGGTGAGAAAGAGAGAGGGGGGGGGGAATTCATTTTATGTCCGCCTAATGTTGTTTTGATACCTCCTGAAATTACTGGCTAAAAAGTCAACAAAGATTTGAAAATGAATTTATTCAGGTTATGATTAGTTTTAATCTGTTTTCATCAGATTGCAGGAAAGCAATAGCATAACTACTTTTCATAATTACTGATCGACACTATTAAAAATAACTCCACTGCTTTGACCTCTCTGGCGCCGTGGAAAAAACTGCTGTTACGATCCAATTTATGCAGTCTGCAGTGTAATTTATCATACCAGTAGTGTAGACAGAGACGTTACCCGCTTAACGGTGACAGGTTGTCTGAAAGCGGGGATGATGAATTATGCCGCCTGGAAGAGCAACCAGCATAAATTTAGCCCTGCCACACGTTATGCATGTAAAACAGTGATACCATTCCGTATAATTATATTCATTGGCGTGAAACGTACATCTGACAAAGAAAAATCGATAACGACAGAAAGGGAATGAAAGCACGTCAAAATAAATCAAGGGGCCGAATCAATTCGACTTTAACGCAGTAAAGACTTGCTCCGAACGGAGGCACGAGTAAAATAATATTCATGTATTCAAGCCAGCCGGATTTTCACTGAACATGGTGATACGAAGATCTGGAAAAGCCCTACAAAACGTAAAGAAATTAACATTTTACCAAGTTAAAATTCCGTTTCCTTAAGCCTCGTCGGACTAAACTGGCATACGTATCTCAAGAAGCTGACGGTTTATAGTTTCATGGTGACAGCATATATTTTAGCGTCCAACTCGACAGAATTTATTTCTTTCCGTTCCGTCACTTACAAAACATTACGTATCGAATTCATTGCTACACTTTTTAGTTCAGTTTTCATGTCGTTCTGTTTGCAGTTTAATAACCATGATAATTATTAATGTTAATTATTTTAACGTAAACAAAGAGCTTCCATAGCTCGCAATTGCTTAACAGTAACAACAATAATAATAGAAATGTCTATTTCTCACACTCAGAGCATTTCCACATTGATTGTTTGGGGAAATTCTCTTAAACTTAGATCTCCTATTCAGCATTATTAAATTGTGATCCGACTCTACATCTGCTCCCGGGCACGCCTTGCAATCCAATATCAGACTTTGGTATTTATTTCTGGCCATGATGTAATCCAGCTGGTATCTTCGCGGTCTCCAGACCCTTCCAGGTACAAATCTTTCTATTGGCGTTTCTAAATGTGTGTTCACTAGTTCAAGTTTATTGTAGAACTCAATTAGTCTTTCTTCTCACTCATTTCCTCTCTGTTAACTCTATCTGCTACTCATCTCTCTACTACAGCATTGCATTCTCCCAAGATTATTAGATTTTGATGTCCCTTTACATACTGCATTACATGTATACTTTCTTCTACGTCTTAATAGCACACCATTATGTTATTCGCAATGTGACTGTTTTCGACTTACTACTATCACAGTTCCGTTACAGCAAACTGAAAAAAAGAACTAACGTGAAAGGCCAAGGCACACAACAAGTTAAAATTAGTGACGTCAGCCACATAGACGTCGCCAGGGGAAAGGAGGACTCAACGATAGGGCTGGGATGGGGTAAACTGAAGTTTCCCGCAAAAAAGAAATTGAAAAAAATAGTATGTAATTATTTTTGTAGCGTTCTGAATATCTCAGATCAATGACGCTTGAAACTCCTGAAGTTTACCAATTGAAGCCTGAATTAAAACTTATTTCGCCTAAATGGTTCCAGTCCATGCTGGGCGCCTGGTCGAGTAACTAGTTACGAATTTCTTGAAATCTTGGTTTTTGGTTTTTGCAACCAATACCGTCTTATTTTTAAAAAAAGACGTATTTTGCGATTACCAAGTATAAAAAGGAAAATATTAACGTTTAAGACACAAACGAATACAGATGTTGGTTGCGAGTGGGCATTGATTAAAGTCAATGGGGAAAGCTGAGAATTTGTGACATACTGGGATTCTAAACGAGGTCACCTGCTTAATAGGCATACGCGCTGATCACTACACCATCTGGACACAGTAGTCATCGCAACTACACGTACTACCCTACCACACCTTCTGTCAGACCTAAATTCTCAGCTTACCGACACACTAGTAATGTAGTGGCCCTTGCCCGCTATCACCACCACTCGCGACCTTTCGCCGATTCTTGTAAGAGGTTGAGCCTAGTGGGCATCTGCACCGAAGAGATCATGGGCTTTCCTCGCCTTATATACACAAAGTGGAGTAAATAAAACTGATCTGTATGAGTGGATACGATTGGACTTAAATGTATGCATATAGCCACACCCCTTGACGTCCCCAGAGCGTAGGGCGGGCTGTGTCAGTGTGAGTGAAACAGTGCAAAGGTGCCGATGGTACTCAAGGTGGAGCAGCGGTTGTTTATTATGGGAAGTTTCATGACAACAAGCTATTTTATAGGTATTTTAATTCTACTAGTTGTGGCACTATAGAAACCTCTGACGGGTTGAACAGTTCCGCTCTATAACATTGCAATCCATAATTTACAGAAGGGAATGCTATCATACTTCTCCGCAAGACCAATGAAGTCCGTTCGGGTCTCTGAATTCCTGGCCAGTCTTTCCTCTACGAGTTGTTTTCTGTATCTAGAGACTGAATGCGTTACGCTCACTCCTCCAGAGTTGAAGCATTTATTCCTGTCACATTTTTTGTGTGTATTTCACATGTATGATCTCACTTTATCTGATAATTGTTCCCCCCTTAGGAAGCAGTTGAAAATATAGGCCATTAGTTTCAGAAGTTTATCGTTTCCACTTGTGGACAATTCGATGGGCAATCCAAGTGGATCTGAACATCGTCATTTTCTCATTGTCATAAGCACTTTTTTAACTTCTAAAGACGCAATTATTTCGTCCTCTTCATAGGATACATTCGTGATAAATAACTCATCGTTATTTTCATCGCCACCACCTTCTTTTCAAGGTTTAGGCTCTTCCCAGTTCCGAAAGAACAAACAAAAACATTCCCATTTTTTTCGATGGCTTGCAGTTCAGCACCTTTTGGGGAATTCTGTGTCCTGACATTTTCATCCCCAAGCGTCACAATAATTTTGTATTTTCTCATTCACGTTGAAAATTTGTAATTCTTTTCTTATACACATTTCTAATCATGTTCCTTCTTGCGAGCTTTTCGTCTTTGTTAGGAAACTCATCTCTGATCTCTGCTGTCTGACTTTTCTTTCTTTTTGTACTTTACGTCCCAGTGTTCTGGTAACGGTACACAGACAACTTGAAATTTGTGTGTTTTATTTCCTGTGCCAGACTCCCAATCAAACCTTACAGCACGGCCTAAGTAAAAGATATGAGAGACTTGTTTTAAAACGATTTTTGATCTGACCTGATGTTTTGCTTAGAATGCCATTGTTTCGTTTTATTACTAGATATTTTGAAGCTGTATTTCTTGCATATTTCATTCGGCTGGTATGCTGATCCTTGGAGGTCGTCTTAATTCTCTTGAATAATAACGATATCAAATACAAACAGAAACATATTCAGGTGTTTCTCATTCGTTTTCTTAATTCCTGCATAAATGAACAACAAATAAAAGCTTCTAGCAAACGAAATAACGGCTTGAACTGAAGGTCCACACTCCACGTCCACTCACGACTACCGGCCGCTGAGGCCGAGCGGTTCTAGGCTCTTAAGTCTGGAACCGCGCTGCTGCTACGGTCGCAGATGTTAAGTCCCATAGTGCTTAGAGCCATTTGAACCATTTTGAACAAAACTACTTATTGTCAAATTTCGTTCTTGGGACACTATACGTTTTCAAACTCACGGAACCAGTTATGTCAAAAAAGGAAAATTTGAATTTGGTCCCACAGAAAAATTTCTGAAGGCGCCCATGGAGATAGGTCGAATCATTAGCACGAGGGGCATGGGAGCGTCACACTGTCAGATCGCACAAGCAGTTGGCTGCAGTATGACTTCACGACGAGCTGCGACTCAGGACAACAATGTGGTAATTACAGTAGGCATGGATGCATATGAAAGAGACACCACGACGAGAACATCACAAGATTTTTTACCCGACTGTGACCAATGAAAAGTCGAAATCCTGGCGGAGGTTATAGGCAGATTGTCGCTACGAACCAGTGGGAACAGATTGCTTGAAGTTGGGTCGAGATCTTTGATTGTAAACCATACCACATCCTCTTCGAGCAGTTGACTATCGTCATTCAGCGGTTCCTGCACCATGCACACGCACTGTCCATCAAATGGTTGAACGTCTGAAGATGATCATGTGCTGACGGAAACGAGTTACCTTTTAATAAATGTGCCTTACGATGTAGACTAAGTAATTTCGACCTGGTGAAGGGTACGGAAAGCAGCGATTCTCGAGACCAACACCTCTCGAACCCTAAGTATCTCTGTGTGTGGAGCTATTGGATATGACAACAAGGCCGATTTGTTAATTGTCGAAGTGGACTGAATGCACGTCAGTATTTGGAGTGGTTAACACTGTTCTCATACCCTTCATGAGAAGGATACCGAATGGCATGTCGCAGCAGGCTATTCAAAAGTCCACATTAGAGTTCACACCACAAACGCGTTGAGGAATGCGTGGATCTTTGACTGGTTTGTAAGGTTCAATGATTTGTCACCCACAGATTCTTTTGGAAATCGGTGGGAAGGCGCGTTTTTCCCGCCAGTCACCTTCTTTTCTAGGAGTGGAGCGAGCTGTTCGAGATCCAGCCCATTAGAGTCGCGCTTCTATTCATCCAATCATCACACAAGCTGATAGTGGAGTAAATTTGGGATCTCAGCTGTGAATAAATGGGACTTGCCAATTACAGCATATGTCTAACTATATATATATATATATATATATATATATATATATATATATATATATATATAGTTAGACATATGCTGTAATTGGCAAGTCCCATTTATTCATATATATATATGGGTGTGTCAGCCATCTTCAGGAATGACACAGCACGTTTTTCAGACGCGCGAGGGCTTCCTCTGGATGACATTCGGGGACTGTTTCTTTCCCTGCCAAAACGAATAAAAGACTGTATTCGTTGTGGATGAGGTCTCATATTGCTATTGATGGACGTCGGTTTTAATCAACTAATATTTGTGATGTGGTCAACAGTTGAATGGAGTTTGACATCCCGCCTTAGGTTCGCGTCCTCCCTCGGGCATGGGTGTGTGTGATGTTCTTAGCGTAAGTTAGTTTCAGTTAGTTTAAGTAGTGTGTAAGTCTAGGGACCGATGACCTCAGCAGTTTGGTCCCTTAGGAATTCATACAAATTTGAACGTTTTGAAGTTTGACAAACAGCGTGGAGAACCCTCATAGTTTAACAACTTCTTTAAGTTTATTATATCTCGGCGAAAATAAAATTATCAGCGTACTGCCAATGGCCACGCCACTCTCTTGCCAGCTTTCATCAGCGTTTTTATATATCTGTTGGCATCTAATTATCAGTAGTGACTCAACGCGCTACTAGGGTGGTACTTTGACTAAGGAACTCGCATGTGTTCAGCACCGCGATCTACTTCAGGCAACATTATCGGATTTTAGAGGCCATAAAACGTACCGTCAGTAGATTATATCATACTTGCGTCAGCCTACAGGCACTTGCCCACCCTCAGAGAATTGCTCCCGATCACGTAGGCAAAGACTTTCTGCAGATGAGATACGCCGGTAACCAATTTTAATCAACCACAACATTAATTTATCAAGCTATAATAATGAACACTCTCAGCCCACCGACACCTGTCAAATATCCACGTCCGACACAAATTTTCGAGGAACATGCATGTTTCGGTGTAGGCTACAAACATCGATACCATATGGCATGATGTAGTGATACAAACACTAGTAACATCTGAAGTGGAGTTTAAATTGGAGAGACCGAGTCCATTGTGTAGTCTCTGTAGCCAGGTAACCTACATTGTCTGCAACTTTCTTGGTGACGAACCCGTACGCTTATATTCCTGGCTTCTTCACTTGATACAGGTTGCTGATATTTTAATGAGACGTCTATCTGCAAGCGTCTGCTAGTTTAGGCTTATTATGACTCCGGTGACTCTCTCAAACAAATGAAACAAACGTGCGACATTGGAATTAATAGTTCACCTTGATTTCCTGGTCTGGCATCGTTTTAAACATTTTTGTTAGATGACTTAACAGCCATCAAGTAATTGATGAAATGTATATTTGACCGTCAGCAGTTTTAATGAAAACCTTAAGCATCAACTGGTTTATGCCTAAGGTTTTCCGAAAAACAGCTGATGGTCAAATATACGTTTCATCAATTATTTAATGGCTGTTAACGGTCACCTAACAGAAATGCTTGAAATCTGTGACAGTTCATTCAGTATTCCGTTAATTCTATTCTCTATGGGCCTCACAAACTTGAGTAATATTCTAAGACGGTAGGCAGAAGTACTTTCTGAGCATTCTCCATTGCAGACTGCCACCTTCTTTACCTATGATTGATACTAAGTGATCGTTACGTTTAATGTCCCAACAGATTATTATATCCATGTATTTCAGTTAGCTTACTGGTTCCTGCTGTGACTGCAAAAGCCCACAACAACAGTCTTCTCCTCACTCCCTCCCTCCCTGATGGAGCTGGTTAATGTCCGTTGAGCTAAAAGACCAACAGGAAGAGTTAGGTAACTACCTTGCCAGTTGATTGGAGACTAGAGGAAGTGACGAACAGTATGCAATAGGCGCCCGTTCTCCAGTGTGGGCGGCCGTGAATACGAAGTAGTCCAAAGGCTCCGAGAACGGATGAGAAACTGTTCGCCCAATAGTCAACGAGGTAGAAGAAACTTTTTTGCAGAAACGCTGCTTCCTTGTGGTGCATGATGTAGCTTCGTCAAAGACTAGGGGTCGAAAATCCTGAAGAAAACTGAGCTAGTCCGCCCGGTAGGTAGCATCGAGAGTGAGGTATTCCCCCATGCTGCGGAAAAATAACAAATCACTAAAAGCCCTAGTAAAAAGATGGGCTTAAGACAATACGAGGCTGCAAAAGGAAATGGATCTTGAGTTTTGGATCATAAAATATAAAAGGAAGGCAAACAAAAATAAAGGAGGTTACGGATGAAGTGAGGCATAGTTGCCCATACCGAGCCAAAAGAGAAGGGGGAAGGAAGCGAACTATTGGAGGATTATGATGATTGGAGTGATGTTGATAAAGACAAGCGACCAAAGACTGGAGTTCCTATACTTACACAGAAAAAATCAGCCAAAAAATTGGTATGAAAAGATAGGCATACCATAAAAGTACAGGTTAAAGTAAGAGAATGAAGTGGTTGTAATCGGAGTATGAGCTCAATCAAATAATGATAGAGTTAATAGCAAGGATGTCTAATGAGAAATTGAACAGTACTAACAACAGGAAGGAGATAATACTTTTAGTCGATTTTAATGGTCATATTGGATTCAGAATATTGGATGTAGTTGTGGGACTATATGTAGAAAAGGATGTGAACGGTATTGGTGCACGGCTTACGGACAGAAGAGAGCTATACAGTGTGATTCAAAACAAGTTTACACGCTGACATGGCGCTTCGGACATACAACAAGGATCGGTAATCACATAGCAACCGAGGGTCACAAAGGCCATACGGGACTACCAAATGTCGTTGCAGTTATTTAGTCACATGCTACAAATCGATGCTCAAAGTTTTGTCCAGATGCATCGAGACACGCCTGACATCGACGTTGCATTGAGCGGTGCACACTTCAAAGATACGTGGTGTATCTCAAATACTTCCTGCTGCCACAACAGTCCTCCCCACTAGGTCCTCCGGCGACATAAAAGGTGTTTCACACACAAGGCTTTCCAGATATCCCCACAGGAAAAAAATCGATCGGGGACAGATCGGGTGGTCATGCGACTGGCCCACCGCTGACCCCAATCCAGAGGCCGGGAATGGTTACCTGCAGATGTACCCTCACTTGTCTGCTGATATGCGCGGGGGCTCCGTCGTGCTGAAATCGAATGCGGCGACGTATACACACGGGAATATCATACAGCATATCGACCAGAAGGTCTCGGAGGAATAAAAGACAAATGCTTAGAAAATAGTATTTTCATTTTTCGACTGATGTGTTTGGGATTAATATCGACGTACACGCCTATAATACACCGTCGCCTCGTTCTTCCTAGTAGCTCTGAAACTGAATGCAGAATTAGCCGCACGAGGGACTCGGTATTATTTCCCTTAAATCTGCAGTTTAGTGGAATCGTAGACAATGATTGCCAGAAAACCGAACTCATTTTAAAATGAATAAGAATTTGTACCCGAATACCAAAAGGGGCGCCCTCTCTTCCAGCACCCCCTTCGCCCCCCCCTCCCCCCCTCCCCTGCGGACGAATGGACCTGTCTGAGAGAGAGAGAGCGATAAGCAGCAATCGTAACCTACAGCGACCACTATCCCCCCCCCCTCCCCCCCTCCCGGGCATTCTGTGTTGCGATGTTCACAGGAAAAGTTTTAGTAACATTAGAGACACTCAATGTACATAACGTATTCACGTAATTATGACTCAAAAATAGCGCTTTTATTACTGAAAATACTGAAAATAAGCTCACAAAAGGGTGAAGTTTTAAGTAACATATTCCACATATATGTTGAAAATGGGCCATGCCCGAAACTAGTACTGCTGAATAAAGTATGAGGCTGTGGTGGAAAGCAATCCCTCCGAATTTTTTATCTTAATACTCTTTAAGCTTTTAAATAAAACATACGCTGCTAACAGTCTACATCTTTATTCTTTACGTCTACGTATTTATTCCTCAACGTAATCACCCTGGCGATGAACACATTCTCACAACCAGAGACCAGTTTGTTGATACCGTCACTGTAAAATATTCGACTTTTACGACGCAGCTACAACTTCACACATGAGTGCGCCACCTCATCACTATCGAAATGGTGTTCTTTAAGTTTTGGAAACAGACGGAAATCGGATGAGGCCAAATCTGTACTGTATGGAGAATGATCGGTGACAGTGAACCCAAGACGACGTAACACTGCAGATGTCGCACTGCTCGTGTGTGGCCTGGGATTGTCGTACTGAAGGAGAGAGGGCTCCATGTGTGGACGAACTCTTAGAATTCGTGCTTTCAGTTTTCTGAGGTGTCTCAGTACCTTATAGAGTTTATGGTGGTGGTGCCTTTAAAAATGAATTCCAAACGCACCATGCTTTGAACATCCGAGAACGATATGAGCATGACTTTCATTCTTCTGTTTATTTCAAATGGAGGCACGTTTTCCGATATTAGAAACTCGATTATAGCACGCTGTCTCTCATGCACCGACATAGTTACGTTACACACCGCCATTTTACACGTTACAATTCTGAGCCCGCTAGCTGTAGAGGGTTACAACTTCCGTCAGCGAAACGGGTAAATCGACTCAGTAATGTGGATGACATGTAAATATCTCAACTGATATTGAGAACAAAACAAAAATAGGTCTCTGTATGTCATCTTTATGCAGGTGGTTGCGGGACGTTGCTGTTCAGTACAGAACTGAGCAACCAGTTTCGGCGATATATTACGCCATATTCAGGTAGGTGATGACTGAAGTGATCGCTGTCTTAAAAATCTACGGATATTAGTCGGTGAATGCTGGCCACTTTTGTGACTGGACCAGAGTTGGCATTGTTCCTACACGTTGGTCAGGGGATCTGAATATGGCGTAATATATCGCAAAACTTCTCAACAAAATAAGTTTGGAAAGGTGTTTTCATTTGACATTCTGTAAAATAAAAGACTATCGCAGGCATTCCTTTTCAACAGGTCCTCGTACATTTTTAAAATACAGTCCGCTGGAATGATATCTTTCGTCAAGGATGGGAATATTAGAGTATTAGTTTGGAAGTGTTCTGCCATACTGTTAGTGGTATAACAATTCCCTGTCCCGTCATTGTAATATAAATGGCGCTCTATAGCCGGCCTCAGTTGTGTAGTGTGTGCTTAATACCACTGCACCAGCTGCCTCCGTTTCGTAGTTCGTGCTCTGCTTGAAGAGGCGAAGTCAGATGTTGCTTCGCTATAGACGTGACCTATTCGCCTGGAGTGTGGAGTTGGGCAACACTCGCACGTTCTCTGGGCGGATGGTCAGCCTGTATTTTTAGACGGAGTGCAGACGTATCCAGGGGACTTCGCAATCTGAAGAACACCGACCTGCCGCCTTACTCTCGCTTTCTAAGATGTCAGACGGGTCATTTCCATCGTGCCTCACAACACCGTTTTCCTTCTTTGGAGCAAAGTTCGTCTAATGAGCCCTCTGCAACATTGAGCAAGCAGTAAAACAAACCAGGAGAAATTTGGAAATGGAATTAAAATGCATGGGGAAGAAATAATAGGCTGGCTCTGAGCACTATGGGACTTTAACATCTATGGTCATCAGTCCCCTAGAACTTAGAACTACTTAAACCTAACTAACCTAAGGACATCACACATATCCATGCCCGAGGCAGGATTCGAACCTGCGACCGTAGCAGTCGCGCGGTTCCGGACTGAGCGCCTGAACCGCTAGACCACCGCGGCCGGCAAGAAATAATAACTTTGAGGTTTGCGTATGACATTTTAATTCTGTTGGACGTCGAAGGACTTGGAAGATCGTTTGAATGGAATGGATATTGTCTAGAAAATAAGTTGTGAGAGTAACATCTGCAAAGGTAAAACAACCGTAACTGCAGTCGAATTACGGTCTTCACAGTTACTGCAGCAGTCTCGGGGCATACACAGTCCACACTGTACTTCGCCCCTACTTAATGTCTAAGCACAGTCTAGCGATTCACTGTTCACACACAGTTGTCGAATAATGCAGATTTAACAAGAAGCATATTATAGTACACGTAAAGCTCACGATCACAGCCATATTTACAGCCAGACAGGCTGTAGAGAAAAAGAGTTTGGGAAAGACTTCGTAGATGCATTCATAGATATAAATAAGATTTATGACACTGTCAAAAGGAACGAGATATGGCAAGGCCTGAATAGAGTGGAACTGTCAGAACGAATGCAACTCAGAATCAGAAATACCAACAAAAATACCTGGTGTGTTGCAATAGACAGCAAAAAATCAGTATGGTTTATAACAGAGTTCGCCAAGAAAGTGTGCTCTCACCAGGGCTTTTTAACATAGCCATGCACAACATCATGCACAAGTTCGCCAAGGGTCAACAGCAGATGATACGAAAATCATAGCATATGCAGATGATGTGATGATATGTAAAGAATTTGAGCAGAAATTGGAAGTACAACCAGACACCTGGCAGGGGGGCAGACATCGAAACAAGCTTAATAAAAAAGTGAAGTTATGAAAGTCAGAAGGAAAACTTAAAGAAAAAGAAGGATGTAAGTTGCAATGGAAAAATTATTAAAGTACATAATATCATGTTGCTAGGAAGTAAATTAACCTAGAAAGGAAAAAATCAAGGACGAAATTTTGGAAAGAATAAAAAATTTTTCGAATTTTTATTGTTGTCTATCGGACATTATCAGATATGGGAAAACAACAGCCAAAGCAAAGATCATGATGTTCATGCCATACTATCTGCCAATTATGACCTGTGGATCAGAATGTAGGATTTGAACAAAGAAAAACCTGAGCGAAATATAAGAAACAGAGATGCACTTTCTACGATACTGGGCAAGGCGAGAAGGAACAGGATAAGGAATGAAACAATACGAAACTGCGGATCAAGACCCTAAAAGAAACAATGGAGAGTAATAGGCTTAAATTGTTTGGCCTCATTAAAAGAATTGGCCCAGAAAGACTTCTAAGAAGAGACCTACACTGGACAGAATCTGGAATTGGGAGACCACGAACAAGATAGAGAAATCAAGTGAAGGAAGATGTGAACCAAAGAGTACTGCAGTGGGAGTAGATGCTAAATGACTGGGAGAAAAGAGAAGCTTGGAAGAGTCTCTGTGAAGGCCTGTATAAATAGAAAAATTTCAGGAAGAAGAAGAAGAAAGAGGAGGAGGATCAAGACAACCGTAGCTTCTTATGTGTGCCGTTGCAGCCTCCCATAAACATATGTCGTGGTAGTTTAACATCAGTACACCTCATCACATAAAAATACAACAAACTGTCACAGACTAACCAGAAATAGTTCAAAACTAGAAACAGGAAACAACCTTTTCCTGTTCTATTAAAAACGAACTTTACTGCTCGTGTCGACGTAAGTATTTACCTAACCGACCGTCCACTTAATCACTCACAGTTAGTACACGACCTATATCATATACCGCTAACGTAACACACTGTGGACAGCCAACTTAGTGTCATCAGTTCTAAACGCAGTCTAACGACGGACTGTTGGTTGTTAGCTGTTGGATAATGCCATTTAACAAGAAACATATTACAGTACTTGTGATGCTCACTAGCACAGTTAGCCACATACACAATATATGCCAGATACCCACAGTGTGAATTATATAGAAAGAACACTGACACGCCATAACAGGTTCCAAAAGCTTAAGTCTTCACTGCTTAGCCGGCCCACAATCACTGCCGAACGTCCGGCGACCTCATACAAACAATAAACTCAGCTTGCGGGCACACTTCCGCCTTCGACGGACCAGCATAGTGCAGCCTGTGGCTGCTGAACTGTACAACTGTGAGCAGTACGTACATGGACATGGCATTTTGCACAAGGTACTTTATGTTTTTAAATGTTTTAATGACAAACCTCTTATAAAATGCTATTTTTGTCCACTTGACGTCTTGTGCGTGAGATCAGCATAAAAAGAACATGTTTTACAACAAAATATTTTAAGACCTGAGGATGACAGCATGGTGTGTCGAAACTGGTTGTCTTAACTAAAGGAATATTTTATACGATATTTACTGTTGAATGGCTTTTAACGATTTACTTATTAATAAGGTTGTGTTACCTAGGAACCCTGAGCCATTTCCACTCCACAGGGCAGTGCTACTGCAAACTTTCCTGATCAAATTTATTGCGAAAACGATTCAGAAACTGAGGTTGCTCAAAGCACAACGGGGAGACGCATGTTGTGATTTACTGAGAGAAAAACAGGCAAATGGAAATGGAACCATACTGGAGTGTAAGCGGTAATTATAATTCCAACAGAGATGAAATGCACTTGAGCAGTTGACATCATAAAACATCCATGCGAAACATTGATGGGTATTGCATGGAGAAGCTGAAAGGACCTTTATCTAGTGGTTGGTAGCAGTGGCTGATGATACAGTCATGAGGTTGTGCACATTTGAAAAAGAAAAAAGGCACTTTAGAAATGTGGATAGGCAACGAAATTTTATAATATGCAGGAAACGTTCCTGAAACGACTTGTGTAATACGCGAATATGAAAGCCTATTTTATCGACACAACTCAGCTTCCATCTCACTAATTCATTATATACAGGGTGAGTCACCTAACATTGCCGCTGGATATATTTGGTAAACCACATCAAATAGTGACGAATCGATTCCACAGACCGAACGTGAGGAGAGGGGCTAGTGTAATTGGTTAATACAAACCATACAAAAATGCACGGAAGTATGATTTTCACACAAAACTACGTTTTTTTTAATGGAACCCCGTTAGTTTTGTTAGCACATCTGAACATATAAACAAATACGTAATCAGTGCCGTTTGTTGCATTGCAAAATGTTAATTACATCCAGAGATATTGCAACCTAAAGTTGACGCTTGAGTACCACTCCTCCGTTGTTCGATCGTGTGTATCGTAGAGCACCGAATTACGTAGGGATCCAAAGGGAACGGTGATGGACCTTAGGTACAGAAGAGACTGGAACAGCACATTACGTCCACATGCTAACACCTTTTTATTGGTCTTCGTCACTGACGAACATGTACATTACCATGAGGGGCGAGGTACACGTACACACGTGGTTTCCGTTTTCAATTACGGAGTGGAATAGAGTGTGTCCCGACATGTCAGGCCAATAGATGTTCGATGTGGTGGCCATCATTTGCTGCACACAATTGCAATCTCTGGCGTAATGAATGTCGTACACGCCGCAGTACATCTGGTGTAATGTCGCCGCAGGCTGCCACAATACGTTGTTTCATATCCTCTGGGGTTGTAGGCACATCACGATACACATTCTCCTTTAACGTACCCCACAGAAAGAAGTCCAGAGGTGTAAGATCAGGAGAACGGGCTGGCCAATTTATGCGTCCTCCACGTCCTATGAAACGCCCGTCGAGCATCCTGTCAAGGGCCAGCCTAGTGTTAATTGCGGAATGTGCAGGTGCACCATCATGCTGATACCACATACGTCGACGCGTTTCCAGTGGGACACAAGCTATTCCACTTCGTAATTGAAAACGGAAACCACGTGTGTACGTTTACCTCACCCCTCATGGTAATGTACATGTGCGTCAGTTAAAAAGACCAATAAAAAGGTGTTAGCATGTGGACATAATGTGCTGTTCCAGTCTCTTCTGTACCTAAGGCCCATCACCGTTCCCTTTGGGTCCCTACGTAATTCTTAGCTCTCCGATACACACGATCGAACAGCGGAGGAGTGGTACTCAAGCGTCAACTTTAGGTTACAATATTTCCGGATGTAATTAACATTTTACAATGCAACAAACGGCACTGATTACGTATTTGTTTATATGTTCAGATGTGCTAACAAAACTAACGGGGTTCCATTTAAAAAAACGTAGGTTTGTGTTAAAAAACATACTTCCGTACATTTTTGTATGGTTTGTATTAAACAATTACACTAGCCCCTCTCCTCGACTGTGGAATCGGTTCGTCAGTATTTGATGTGGTTTACGAAATATAACCAGCGGTAACGTTAGGTGACTCACCCTGTATACTAAGATGGTATCTGTTCTTTCGGACATGTCCGAAAGAACAGATACCATCGGCGACTATGCAGCTCGTTAGAATGAAATTAAATGAAATGAACACCCTTAGCTACCTACAGGCGTTGACATACGTCAACGGGGACAGATGAAATGTGTGCCCCGACCGGGACTCGAACCCGGGATCTCCTGCTCACATGGCAGACGCTCTATCCACACAGAAGAAGAAGATGACCATCTCCTTCTGTGCGAATGCACACACAGTGCCCGAACTCTTACGGTGAGCCTTAACTGTATACATACTAAGATGGTATCTGTTCTTTCGGACATGTCCGAAAGGGTGTTCATTTCATTGTAATTTCACTAATTCATGTTAACGTGAGAAACAGGTTAAATCGCACTGTGGACTACATATTAACGCATTTCTCATGTACTTTTAACATTTTCTTCTCAAAAGATGGCAATGGACTGGTTACGTCTCCACTGTTACGCATTTCCATGCTGAGAATCGAGAAACCAAAAGAGTGAGAATTAGTTGGACTGGCATAAACTCGACCTTTGGACCTTTGCCTTTCGCGGGCAACGCTTGCCTCGGGTTCGAGTCACGGTCTGGCGCACAGTTTTAATCTGCCAGGAACTGCCAGTTCATAGATTTTGGCCACTGGATGGGCTCTCAGAAGCACAAGGTGAAAGAAAAAGTATTTTGTAAGTGACAAGTATAGGGTATGAATCTTCCTGGCAGATTAAAACTGAGTGCCCGACCGAGACTCGAACTCGGGACCTTTGCCTTTCGCGGGCAAGTGCTCTACCATCTGAGCTACCGAAGCACGACTCACGCCCGGTACTCACAGCTTTACTTCTGCCAGTATCTCGTCTCCTACCTACCAAACTTTACAGAAGCTCTCCTGCGAACCTTGCAGAACTAGCACTCCTGAAAGAAAGGATATTGTGGTGACATGGCTTAGCCACAGCCTGGGGGATGTCTCCAGAATGAGGTTCGCAGGAGAGCTTCTGTAAAGTTTGGAAGGTGGGAGACGAGATACTGGCAGACGTAAAGCTGTGAGTACCGGGCGTGAGTCGTGCTTCGGTAGCTCAGAAGGTAGAGCACTTGCCCGCGAAAGGCAAAGATCCCGAGTTCGAGTCTCGGTCGGGCACACAGTTTTAATCTGCCAGGAAGTTTCATATCAGTGCACACTCCGCTGCAGAGTGAAATCTCATTCCCGAGACGTCCCCCAGGCTGTGGCTAAGCCATGTCTCCACAATATCCTTTCTTTCAGGAGTGCTATTTCTGCAAGGTTCGCAGGAGAGCTTCTGTAAAGTTTGGAAGGTAGGAGACGAGATACTGGCAGAAGTAAAGCTGTGAGTACCGGGCGTGAGTCGTGCTTCGGTAGCTCAGATGGTAGAGCACTTGCCCGCGAAAGGCAAAGGTCCCGAGTTCGAGTCTCGGTCGGGCACACAGTTTTAATCTGCCAGGAAGTTTCATATCAGCGCACACTCCGCTGCAAAGTGAAATCTCATTCTGAAGTATAGGGTATTTTGTTCTGGTGAGAATAGTCTTAGGTTCTAGAATGAAAGGTAACTTAATGACGGAGCGGTACATTGATGAAAGAGAAATTGTGAGATACGAAGGTACACAAATCTACATGCGAAACATTAGTTTCGCTGATAATGATATAAATAGAGTATGAAAGCAAGAAAACATAAGTGTCCGTGTTTGGTGAGAATAAAAAAGACCGATTTTTTTTAAAAAAACTGTTTTAGAGAAAATAAAAGAATGTTGAATTTCGGGTACAATTGCCGTTTAACGACTGTGAAGGAAGAAAGATTAGAGTTGAATGTCCTATTGACGAAGAGGTCATTACAAATCAAACATATGATCGGAGTGGTGGAAAATGTGTCTCGAAATCGACCATATTATCTACGATGGAACCATCCAGGAATTTGTTATAATTGATTTAGAGGCATCAGAAAAACATAAATGTGGATGGTCTTGTAACAACAACACAGTGCCCGAATATGTTCTTCCTGATTTATTGACTACGTGCATTTAAATGAAGTGTATAAATATGTTGCGTATATTATTGTGATGTATATATGTTTTAATAATTTCCTGTGTGAAAAATAACCAATGAAAGAAAACGTAAAGAATTGTAGAAGAGGCACTGGCCAAGCCAGGGAAAAGCGCTAGGTAAATCCAAAGAGGTTATTGTTATCGTCGTACTGCCGCTGGGCGCAGGAGCGCAGAGCAGTCGGACAATGTCTTTCAGGTGGTAACGAAGAGTCTGTTAGTAGCGAGTGAGTAGGTCGGACGCAAAGGAGGAAATCTGCTGCGAGAGAACGCAAGGCTTGTTTCACTGCGAGATCCCACGTACGGTATGGCCAGGCATAATGTGGAGAAGTAATTCGGCACAGTGCAAAGCGTCAAGGTTAACTGGTGTTTAAGAAGAGCTCTGGGGGCCTAAAGTTAATTGTGTGAAGAGCCCGTGGCCGTACATTGTCGTGGTACAGCGGATCTGGCCGCGCCGACGGCACCGCTCTCAAGTAAGACCCGTAAAAGGCTTGCCAGTGTTAGTTGCGAATCATCCAATAACGAATACTTTAGTAACTTAACTGTGTTAAGGTGGATAATCCTCACCTCAGTAACAACTACCTGACAGAATCATCTCCGTATCCATAATTAACCGAGTGAGTCATTAATGAACTGAAAGTAAATGATAATTAGTGTGAATTTTATCGAACTGAGTCATAGTTTCAATGAAAGTGAACAAAAAAATTAGTTTTCTTGAACTTGCTACTTAAGTGCTGATTATTGACAAGTAATTTGACAAAGCATTATATGTAACAATCCTTCATCTTCAGACAATTTTGGCATGAGAAGTAATTTACGTAACAATAAGTCAAAGCAGCGAATTCCGTAATCATGTTAAAAGCCATTTACTATTGTAGATCGGTCAATTTAAATACTTTCAAAACAGTTTAACAGCAGTTCAGTTGTTAGGTAACTGGTAGGGTAAAGAGCTAGTAATTAGTTTCACGATGTAGCTGCAAGTTTGCTTTTGTCCATGACTGAGAATTTTTCTGGGTGATCATTGTGTTTTCATAACGAGCGCGAGTCGGTGCCTTTGCGACTGTCCACGCCTGCCAACACGCTACAGCAGTAAAGTAATTTAATTTCAAAGTCAAGAGTTTTAAGCGATTTCGGTCACACGAAGTGAGCTGGCGACCGTTCATTTGCAGTAATTTACAAACAGAGTAAAAATAAGTTCGTCATTTAGGTCCAAAATTTCACTAGTTAAGCACCCCGTCTTCAGGCCACAAGTGGCCCATCGGGACCATCCGACTGCCGTGTCGTCCTCAGTTGAGAATGCGGATAGGAGGGGCGTGTGGTCAGCACACCGCTCTCCCCGTCGTTACGATGGTTTTCTTTGACTATTCGGTCGAGTAGCTCCTCAATTGGCATCACGAGGCTGAGGGCACCCCGAAAAATGGCAACAGCACATGGTGGCCCGGATGGTCACCCATCCAAGTGCCGGCCACGCCCGACAGCGCTTAACTTCGGTGATCTGACGGAAACCGTTGTTCCCACTGCGGCAAGGCCGTTGCCCGAAATTTCACTAGTTAGGTGCCGTATTATTTTGAACATTTTTTATTTCTACCGATCGTTATAGCGCAAAGTAAATCGCACAATAACGATCAAGTTGCGACAGCACCAGACTTCTACCGGGTTATACGAGGGCTGTTCAATAAAGAATGATCATAATTTTTTATGGTCATAATTTCTCGAGCTAAAATTTAATCTTATGATATTCAGTTAGCTTATGGTAATGTGCAACAAACACGTCGTAGTAGCTTCAATGTTGGGACTCCTGGTTCCCGCCTGTGAGAGGCAGGCAAGGTCAGACATGCTCTTTATCGCCTACCACTGCAATGGAGGTACACGCGAGGAACAATATGCGGCTCTGAAATTCTGCTTTCGTCTCAACAAATCTTCGGCTGAGGCCTATAAAATGTTACAGGAGGCCTATGGAGAGTCTATCCTTCCCTACAGCACAGCTCGAAGGTGATTTAAAATCTGTAAAGACGGAAGACAGTTTCAAAGGAAGGTGGACCCGGTGCTCCAGTTACTGCCCTTACAGAAGAAAACATCAACACTGCTGCTGTCATTGTGAGGATCGACGAATTACGTTAAAATCACTTTCTGAAATACCGAACATTTCGTTTGGTGCCACCTACACGTTGGTGACAGAAAAATTACACATCATTTGATTCTCAAACAAAGGGACATTCACGTGCAGGCCTGCATGCAGTTAAAGTTGATGTTATGGGAAGATACGTAGTTTCTTTCAAATGCAATCACTACTGATGAATCCTGGCTACATCATTTTGATCCTGAGAACAAACAGCAAAGTTCAGTGTGGAAATCTCCATCATCGACCCCCAAAAAAGCAAATGTGGTTGCTTCTGATCATCTCATTCTTTGATATTCACAGAATATTGCAACTCCATATCAGGCGCAAAAGACGACATTTCCGTGTAGCAGGCTGAATGCTGCACCACGGTAACGCGCGACCGCATATTGCTAATGTTGTTGTTGAATATCTTGCAAAAATCTACGTGAAGTGCATCCCTCACTCTCCATATAGCCTGGATTTAGCCCCATATGATTTTTTTCGTTCCCTAACATGAAGAAACACCTTCATAGGAGGCATTATCAATCATCAGACGCAGTGGTGAAGGCTGCGGAGGCGATTTTGAAGGTCCTCTCAAAAAATGGTTTCCAGCATGTATTTGAAGACTGGCAGAAACGCTGGGACAAGTGCATCGCATTCATGGGAGACTACTTTGAGAAGGACCATCAAAATTATATGAGTAAAGGTATGTTGTCAAAAAAAATTATGGTATTCTTTATTGAACAGCCTTCGTACTTTCACTCCAGATTCGACGCCATATCTCAAATTAATATCAACCGATTAGCAACGCCGTAATTCTTTACTTAGTCTACCATCCGGAGAGGAAGGGGTGTGTTGTAGTGTGAAGCGGATTTGAAGCCTGCTCCTCCTGAATACGCGTCTAGTGTCATAAACACAGCGCTGTTTCTGTAGGTGGAGTGAAATGGAAGGACAAAGCAGGGAATGAGAAGTTATTGGAAAGAATGAATGAGAGAAGACTGTCGAAACCGGCAGCAAAATGTGGGTAACGAAGTTGACTAGGGTTCTCGATGACTACGTTCTGTCCTATAAAGGACGTTTTAGGAGAGACTATAAATGGAAGCAAGTCGCTAGATAGTGAAACCACCTGCCAATAGACGAAATCAGATTAATTTCGTAACATTGTAAAATTGAAAGTATGGTGCACGAGGGCAGAATGGGTAATATTGAGCTCGTAGTGAGAGGCCTGCTTTTAGGGCAGTGCATGAGTGAATTGAAAAAGAAAAGCTATTGCCCTTAATGGCTCTCGAATGTTGCTAAAAGATACATAATTTTATTAATAAACGTAGCTGTTTCTATTTGATTATCAGCCACACAGCAAAAAATCCACCTCTTTAGATTCCATCACTTGTCCATAACATTGTTCTGGTATCGTCAATGACTGAGGAAATACGTGTGCTTTTAACTCTTGAGCTTACTCCAATCTGTATAATGACACACATGATGCACTTTCTCAGCCGAATATCTCTTTCTTATCGTCGCAGCTACTGCACAAACGAAACCATTAGCATCTGATATCTCTCCTATAATAGCCCAGGTATCATCTCAGAGTTGTTCTTTTTCACTTCTGAGTGGTAAAGTGTAGATAAATTGCACTGCTACCTAGTTCCAGCTGCTTGAGACAGAGCACCGCATCTCCTTTGATGTTTATCGCTGGCGCATAATGACAGAAGCGTTTAAGCGACGAGATCCTGCCTGCGGTAATAGGGCGAGGCGTCCGCCGCTACCATCTAATTACCGTCCACTTCCGCTCGCAGTCCGTCTCATACCTGCTACACGCTGTGCAACGGACTCTTTTATCCCAGGGCATCGGCAGAAGCTGCAGGGGTAGCAGCATCAGCAGTTATTCATCTGTACCTTTTAGAAATGCAGCGTTTTAGTCGGCCGTTTTTATCTACTGAGTCGATGTCTACGTACAAATAAGGGGGACCAGAGCGAGTAATCCGATTTCACAAGACTATATCCTCTACATGAAACAAGACAGAAACTTGGAATGAATTTTTACATTTACGCGTTCTAAAAATAAAAAATAATAAAAATTTAAAAAAAACGCTCAACCACCAAGGACTTACATGTTAGAGTGCACGATGAAGTTTTTTATTTTTTAAAGGATTTTTTTTTTTTTGTCCGCAGCTCGTGGTCGTGCGGTAGCGTTCTCGCTTCCCACGCCCGGGTTCCCGGGTTCGATTCCCGGCGGTGTCAGGGATTTTCTCTGCCTCGTGATGACTGGGTGTTGTGTGATGTCCTTAGGTTAGTTAGGTTTAAGTAGTTGTAAGTTCTAGGGGACTGATGACCATAGATGTTAAGTCCCATAGTGCTCAGAGCCATTTGAACCATTTGAACCAAAGGAAAAATTTCCAGTGGTGAACTTCTTATAGCTTACTTCTTTCACCACTTTATATTTAATTTCGCTCAGATTATTTAAAACGCTTTTCCCAGTTTCGTTTATCAGCGCCCGTTATCTCCGTCTCAACTGGTCTTCATTCCTAACCTCAGGCAATGTATTACGCGTGGTAGTGTACTTGGACAACATTCAGCTGTAACTGCTATATCTAGTTAATACATAGGATTAGTAACAAATAGGATAAGAAACATTTCTCTACTAATAACCATTTGTGTGTGTGTGTGTGTGTGTGTGTGTGTGTGTGTGTGTGTGTGTGTGTGTGACTGGCGGTCAACGGCTCGATGAAACCATTCCGAGGTATTCACCGTCAGTCACACTCGGTGATGGTACTAACAAATCTCTCATCTATCCTATCTTCTTTTTATATTCTTCTTAAAAATAACAAAATTTTATTTATATTTCAACCTCAAATTATTGTTATTTTGAATCATTCTTTGTAAATTTTGTAGATAAAACAAAAGGAAAGAAAACTGTAAAAAGATGAAAAACGAAAATTGTAAGATGTACGACCTGTTTTAAACATCAGGTAACAGGTATAATTTGGCAATAAATAAATTAAAAAAAAAAAATATTTGTAACTGCTATATCCCGTGGGTAAAGTAAACTTCTCCCATATCTTCAAAACGTAAAAGTATTGTGTTTCTCCTCTGTTCAGGTGAATATGAATCTGATTCCTGTCATACTTAAAGACATAATTCATTCCTAAGTAAACAGTTTTTGCTTTATATTTTCACTAATCAATTATGTAAATCACTATAGTCTTGGAGATTTCGAAATGGAAGATAAATCCAAATGTTCACTGAACGGTCGTAACTACCATATTTATGCAGGTGGGCTCCACAGGAGATAACGTTGTCATCCAGTGGGTGGGAGGGGGCCAGGGGAGAAGCAACGTCGGCTATCTTCTAGATGAATAAAGATATAAGGGGCGATCAAAAAGTTTCGTTTCGGAAGCGTCACTAAACCGCTTGATTAAATGTCAGTTCTACACTCACTCCGAAGTCGCGCTGGGTTGCATATACGCTGCAGCAATGCCCTCAAACGAAAACTTATTGATCGCCCCTTGTAGAAACTTGGGATGAATTTTAACTTAAGCTTTGGACCGTAAAGTTCTTACAAGGGTATATCTTTTACAAACATGCACATACAACCTTTTGCCCTTTTTTACGATGACATTTCATTCACTTTCCACAAGTGTTCAATATGATACCCACTGGACGCACGGCAAACACTCAGACGATAGTCAAACTCGTCCCATACTTTTGCGATAATGTCTGGAGTTAGAGCATACGTTGGTATTACTAGGCGGGGTTGTCGTTCATGCCAGTCCTTCGGAAAGAGGGGCATACAGAAGGAATCTTTTTACCTTCAGCACCATGCCATGAGATCGGGCGATATTTGAGGCCACGCAAGGTCCGTAAGCTCCTTACCGTGAAAAGTGCACTGCTATACACACTACAACAATTACACCACACAGCCGTCACTGAATTGCACGTGTTGAGATGGAGACCGCTAAATATCTTTTGTTCCTGTGTTGGCCGGCCGGGGTGACCGAGCGGTTCTAGGCGCTACAGTCTGGAACCGCGCGACCGCTACGACCGCGGGTTCGAATCCCGCCTCGGGCATGGATGTGTGTGATGTCCTTAGGTTAGTTAGGTTTAATTAGTTCTAAGTTATAGGGGACTGATGACCTCAGAAGTTAAGTCCCATAGTGCTCAGAACCATTTGAACCATTTGTTCCTGTGTTGTCTCAATCTTGACCCGACGCTTGTTGATTAATGAACGTGCGAGCAAGCAAGCTAGCCGCACCCAGGAGACCCCTTCCTCGGTAAGCTTTAAGATGAAATTTAAAATTCACCCCACGATTTTATCTTCTTTGTTGTGGAAGATACTTTCTCGTGAAATCGGATGAATATGAAATACCCGGTTCTTTACATTTAGTATTCCGTAAAGTCTGATTTCGAGACAAATTGAGTTAGATGTAAGGGGAACTGGTTACCTTGGCTAAAAAGGACACCACAGTTAATAACATTTTTCGGCAAAAATGGAAATTTTACTTTTGTAGCCTCCATTATGATCAGTGTCTTTGTTCCATCAAGATCGTAATGTACGTATTCATTTAGAAAATAAGTCTGTTTCCATCTCCATGTAATACTCATCTACAACACAGGAAACGTCTTCAGTCGACAAAAATTTTAGCCTCTTTTATTGCAGCTCTGAAACAGAATTTTACATACTGTAATTAATAACTTCTATAGACAAGGGATAAATCGGTAAGCTTAAAATTCACGTGTGTTTTGCGTGTACCTTGGTTGTTCAGTCAACTGGCAATAAACAATCTGGTGGCCTTCTACTCCTTTCCAAACAGAATAGCATTTAGGATGCTCCAAATGTGGAAAATTGTACGTTAATGCAGATCAATAGGGAAAACAATACCACAAATTTCGAATACAGTATTAATGGAGAGCAGCTTGAGACAGTCACGTTGTTTAAATATCTAGGAGTAATACTGCAACGTTGTTGAATTTGTTACAGGTAGGTTCGATCAACACGACTATTACGGTAACGATCCCGTGAACTCAAGTGGGAATCCCTCAAGGGAAGAAAACGTTTCTTTTCGCGAAACAGAACCGAGAAAGTTTAGAGCACAAGCGCTCCACAAGGTACTCGGCCCATGCATAGCACATTGGTATATATGGATGCGGAATATGTATGTGTATGCAGATGATTATCTGTGAGTTCTACAAAACAGTTACTATCAGTCCCTTCGTATAAAAACTGTGCTCATTTGTGTTGCATTTTCACTTTTGCCAGTTCATTGACTCTGCTGCAGTTTTACCATTCTGATGTAAATGAGTTCACGTAAGATCGTTAAAAGTCCTTGAAATTCGCTATGTCTCGCCTAATGTACCCGTCCTGATCTTATGCAAATGTTTCTCCATGATTTCATACAGGAAACTTAAAGAGACCATGTTTGTGTTTTACATCTGTAACAACTGAAAATATGACTTTGTCGTGTGGAAGCAATTGGGCCAAAATTTGTGAATGAAATTTAAACACTTTCTAATTTACTAGTGTTCTGATGCAAATGATAAAAATCCAAACAGCAGTTTTTGGAACAGTTTTATCTATCTGCTCAAGTTATACGAAGGCCAACATTCGCAGCAGTTCCCGGTGCCCCCTATCTTCTACACACACATGGCATCATCGCATCAATTTCTGTCCTGCTCGTTGGAGCAACAGCTCTAGGGTTCTCTCACAATATCGCAGAATATCGATAACTCTTGCTAATGGTTCTCGTCAGTCTCGATACGTGTGACGTGTGCAAGACTTTTTATGTGAGCCAACAGGAAGACACCAGGTATTTCTTCAAGCAAAGTGGGGTGTGAGTCATTGAGAAACTATCTTCTGGTAAACCTTGCGGGATGTAAGGTCGTGGTCCATGAAACTCTTCAGCTCCTAACGTTTCGTCCAGAGCTGCGCTGGACATCTTCAGAGGGGTGTTTCTCCTTCGGTGAGTCTTGCCGACTGACCCGGCAAGACTCACCGGAGGAGAAACACCCCTCTGAAGATGTCCAGCGCAGCTGTGGACGAAACGTTAGGAGCTGAAGAGTTTCGTGGACCACGACCTTACATCCCGCAAGGTTTACCAGAAGATATGTCATCCGGTCGTGAAAGCCTTCATACATTGAGAAACTGTTTTGGAGTAAAGCGAGGACTTAGCAGGACTTGTTCAACATAAAGCTTTCTTGCCGACTTGTCACGACTGTCACGTGGATATTCTCAACAGGCGATACATTGTTGCTGTTAAGCCTCCCGTCACGGGTGAAACAGGTTTAGTCCGAGGGAAGTCAAAGGTCAGCAGCAGTTAAGGCTGATACTTTCCGTGTAATAGACACGTAGCTGTTGATCCCCGTGGTACTTTCGAAAAAAGACACGTTTTATGTGCAACTGATACAGAGAGCTGTGTGAAGGGCTCTTATCCACGGGAACAGGAATTCCTTGTTAGAAGAATAGTTAACAGATTAGCTGGGGGTGAAGGGAAAGACGTCTGGATTTAAAGTGTGATCGATAAGTGAAGTGTCGAAACTCGAGGTATTCTGCTTGACCGAGCGAGGTGGCGCAGTGGTTAGACACTGGACTCGCATTCGGGAGGACGACGGTTCAATCCCGCGTCCGGCCATCCTGATTTAGGTTTTCCGTGATTTCCCTAAATCACTCTAGGCAAATGCCGGGATGGTTCCTCTGAAAGGGCACGGCCGACTTCCTTCCCCATCCTTCCCTAATCCGATGAGACCGATGACCACGCTGTCTGGTCTCCTTCCCCAAACCAACCAACCAACCTATTCTGCTTGATTTTAAATAGCACAACTGACAAGGTGGAATCAGAAAAAAATCATATACTAGAGACCTTTCTTAGTAGTCGTAAAGAAGCAAATAACAACACATTAGGTAATTTATGTTAAAATGTCCATTATGTATATCGTGAAACATAATCGAAAAACTTAGTTTCTTTACCGGTCTTCTTACAGCGACATGCGACTAAATAAAGAAGCGATACCCATACATGTTATACCCCGATTTCAACCTAACTTTTTCCACTTACCCATTACTGTCAGGCAACAAACGCTCTGAGGGGAAAGAACTACCTACCTATCATAGCTCAGGAAATGCGGCATAAACAATCACATGAAAAACTGCTGCATCGTACATAATTTCTAAATGTATTTCTTCTTTGTTACCACCTGTGTTTGCTATAAATCTCAGACAGTGTTCACATGTGCCACCAAATACACCTAGAAAAGTGTACCACATATGGCTCAGCAGATATGTCTTTAACACTGAGATACATGAAAATATGCCGCATCATACACTAAGGTTTAAAACCCAGGGGCCTACTTCATTGAGAAGTAGCCACTCCGATCACGAAAAATGACAACAGCCTGGAGAGCGGTGTGCTGACCTCGTGCCCCTCCATACTCGTATACAATGACGCCTGTAGGCTGAGGAAGACACGGAGGCCAGTCGATTCCGTTGGGACTCCAAGGCTATTCGGATGGAATTAGTTGTTTAGTGAACTTGCACATTCTTACATAATGCGTATTTCCTTGTACGACTGTTTCATAATTTCAAATGTACACTACTGGCCATTAAAATTGCTACACCACGAATATGACGTGCTACAGACGCGAAATTTAACCGACGGGAAGAAGATGCTATGATATGCAAATGATTAGCTTTTCAGAACATTCACACAAGGTTGGCGCCGGTGGCGACACCTACAACGTGCTGACATGAGGAAAGTTTCCACCCGATTTCTCATACACAACAGCAGTTGACCGGCGTTGACTGGTGAAATGTTGTTGTGATGCCTCGTGTAAGGGGGAGAAATGCGTACCGTCACGTTTCCGACTTTGATAAAGGTCGGGTAGTAGCCCATCGCGATTGGGGTTTATCGTATTGCTGCTCGCGTTGGTCGAGATCCAATGACTGTTAGCAGGATATGGGATCTGTGGGTTCAGGAGGGTTATACAGAACGCCGTGCTGGATACCAACAGCCTTGTATCACTAACAGTCGAGATGACAGGCATCTTATCCGCATGTCTGTAACGGAACGTGCAGCCACGTCTCGATCCCTGAGTCAGCAGATGTGGACGTTTGCAGATAACAACCATCTGTACGAACAGTTCGACGACGTTTGCAGCAACATGGACTATCGGCTCGGAGACCATGGCTGAGGTTACCCTTGACGCTGCATCACAGACAGGAATGAAACATTTGGAGAAATGCAGCTGTATAGGAAAATCAGCTGCTGATACTAGCCGAGCGGCTCTAGGCCCTACTGTCTGGAACCGCGTGACCGCTAAGGTCGCAGGTTCGAATCCTGCCTCGGGCATGGATGTGTGTGATGGCCTTAGGTTAGTTAGGTTTAAGTAGTTCTAAGTTCTAGGGGACTGATGACCTTAGAAGTTAAGTCCCATAGTGCTCAGAGTCATTTGATTTTTGAACAGACAGGAGCGCCTGCGATGGTGTACTCAACGAATGGCAAAACGTCAATTTTTCGGATGAATTCAGGTTCTGTTTACAGCAGCATGATGATCGCATCCGTGTTTGGCGACATCGCGGTGAACGCACATTGGAACCGTGTATTCGTCATCGCCATACTGGCGTATCACCCGGCGTAATGGTATGGGGAGCCATTGGTTACACGTCTCGGTCACCTTTTGTTCGCATTGACGGCACTTTGAACAGTGGACGTTACATTTCAGATGTGTTACGACCCGTGGCTCTACCCTTCATTCGATCGCTGCGAAACCCTACATTTCAGCATGATAATGCACGGCCGCATGTAGCAGGTCCTGTACGGGCCTTTCTGAATACAGAAAATGTTCGACTGCTGCCCTGGCCAGCACGTTCTCCAGATCTCTCACCAAATGAAAACGTCTGGTCAATGGTGGCCGAGCATCTGGCTCGTCACAATACGCCAGTCACTACTCTTAATGAACTGTGGTATCGTGTTTAAGCTGCATGGGCAGTTGTACCTGTACACGCCATCCAAGCTCTGTTTGACTTATTGCCCAGGCGTATCAAGGCCGTTATTACTGCCAGAGTTGGTTGTTCTGGGTACTGATTTCTCAGGATCTATGCACCCAAATTGCGTGAAAATATAATCGCAATTCAGTTCTAGTATAATATATTTGTACAATGAATACCCGTTTATCATCTGCATTTCTTCTTGGTGTAGCAATTTTAATGGCCAGCAGTGTATTTTCACGAATACATGAAAATAATTTTTTCCCTCTTTCGATTATTTTTATGATGAATATTATAAAATCGCTATTAAAATGTTGTCGAACTGGCTAAAATCAAACAGAGAGCGCTTCCCCCAAGGCTGATAATTTCGTGGCGTTGTCGTTAGCCGAGGCATCCAGCCATCGTAGTTTAGCCTGGGACAACGGAGTACAGAAATAAGTCGTGTGATTTGGTCAGCGTCCCAGGGCGAGAGCTTATTGGTTGTTATCGAGAATGAATTCTCTGAACAGAGTACGAGGAGTAATCGTCATGTCTGAATTACCACCTCAAAAAACTGAAGTTAAGTCATAAATGTTTTGTTTGTTTATAGACACACTAGCTGACAAAGGCGGCAAATTTATAAGCAAAATATAAGTTGTCTCTTTTTCTAATATAAATTGTAAATAGAAATTAAATATGATTTCATTTAATAGAAACCATATAGTTCAATATGATTTCTACGGATAAAAGTCAGTCTATATTTACATTTGTAATAAAGGATCACATAATTTCTCTTTAATTACAAATGATGTTTCAAGTATTTTACATTGCTTACCTATTATACTGCATACTTTGGTGTAATTATGCAAACAAGAGAATGTGAATATGAGGTAAATATAAAGTCTAGTGAACACTGGTAGTCATTAAAGAATTAAGGTATAGAGTGGCTTCAGTGTTAACAAAAAATATTCCTCCCAATTACTGAGTTCCGATATTAAGTATATTTTAATCTATGTTGTCATAAGGTAATTAGTATCAAATCGCAATATTTGAATGTTTGACAATATTTTATATGCGTATATGGAGCTTAAATGGCGCTTCTGGTGGTGTTCTATAGCACATTGAATCTCTGTTTTACATCTAAACTGTCTAATTTTGCGTAGTTGTCACTCAATGAAAAAATTGTTCAAATGGCTCTGAGTACTATGGGACTTAACACCTGAGGTCATCAGTCCCCTAGAACTTAGAACTACTTAAACCTAACTAACCTAAGGACATGACACACATCCATGCCCGAGGCAGGATTCGAACCTGCGACAGTAGCAGTCGCGCGGTTCCGGACTGAAGCGCCTAGAACTGCTCGGCCACCGCGGTCGGCACTCAATGAAATTACTTAAAATTTCTTCTAGGTATTTTATGACTATCATTGTTCCTTATGATCTGTCACCAGTGTTGTAATAAAACTATTATAATTATAACATAGCTGCATCAGAGCCTATTTTAGCTTAAACCGTCCCTTGCATGCAATTCTCTTGGATGACTTACTCAGATCTACAATCAACATAGCTCCACATATTATTGCATATTGGAAAAACATGGTTTGACCATGTAACAACTCTTGCATTACACACTTTTGGTGTCTGTCTGAGCACTGTAAATAGGCCATTTCAGTTGCAATGATGGCAGGGATTTCTTACTTGTAGCCTTATTGTCAAAGTTAATAATATCATGTTGTAAACTTTATATTAGAAACAAATAAAAACTGTGTTTGTAGTGTAACATCGAAAAAACTGCGTTTCCACGTATTCGTTAAAACACTTTTGAATTCATGAAACGGCGTCCGTGCGACTGTAGCATCTGCTTCGCGTGTCTACGGCAGGATTTTGTACACCTATCTATGGCAAGGTCTCTTCATAGCTCTATAGACGGCTTTTGTTTTCGCCTAGTCGTTTGCGCTTAGCTGTCAAAAGAGCTACCAGGTATCATGGATTTCCTTAAGTTGACTCGACTGTAGCAGTAAAGGATAAATGTATTGAAACTTTATGTATGATGCGGAGTTTCTCACGCATCTCAATGTTTATGACGTCATATCTCTTGAATCATATGTCGTGCAATCATATATTCGTGTAGGTACAACGAGCGGCGTTATGCATACTGTCACCGAAATGTGTTGCGAGTAGAGTTAGTAGCAAAGAAGTAACAAATTTAAACGCCATGCATGATGCAGCGCCGGCCGGTGTGGCCGAGCGGTTCTAGGCGCTACAGTCTGGAACCGCGCGACCGCTACGGTCGCTGGTTCGAATCCTGCTTCGGGCATGGATGTGTGTGATGTCCTTAGGTTAGTTAGGTTCAAGTAGTTCTAAGTTCTAGGGGACTGATGACCTCAGCAGTTAAGTCCCATAGTGCTCAGAGCCATTTGAACCATTTGAACCATGATACAGCAGTTTTTCACACATATGATTGTTGGCGACGTCACATCTTCTGAACTATGATATACAGATAGTTCTTATCCTCCTCCCCCCCCCCCTCACCATAGTGACTGTTGCCTCACAGTGAGGTATATGTGTATCAGGGTTGGTTGAAATCGGCCCAATGGTTTAGGAGGAGATGTGGAACGTACACCCCCGTACACACATCCATTTTTATAATATGTATGGATGTCTACAGTCCTATTACACATTGACATCTCTGCGCCACATTACCGTAGCAGGCCGATAGAGGGACCAAAAGCGAATGGCGCAGTCCAATGATAGATTGGAGACGAGATGTGCCTTACTGTTTCAGCTCGTCTAGTATCGTCATACGGTAATGTGGCGCGTGTATTTCAATTAATAGCGGGACTGCAGCTATGTGCGTGTGAGCAAACAATAAAGTAATCAGGTATGTATACTTTTTCGAGGTAATAATTACTACTTTGAGTACCTTCCGTATATAATTTTAAGTGACAAACAAAAACTTTCTGTCGGAAAAGTCGTAGTTGGTAACGCACTGGCTAGATATGCGTTCGAAGTTCATAATGTAAGAAAGGCACAGTGCCTATTGCAGTTTTTAGTGCCCTCTTTACTTGCTCAACAACAGCAAAGTCCGATAATTTACCTGTTTCTTTCCGGTGACGTTGCCTTATCAAAGTTTTGTTGCTGTGGCGCACGTGGAGGCTCACAGAGATGAATCGCTCTCCTACAGCTTTTGCTTCACATCAGTCTCGGGCGACACCTCTGTGTACCTTACGGTTCCTTTGATAAGTTGTACACATAGCGGACGTTTACCTATCGTTACTCGGCCGCTTGGCTCAAATGGCTCTGAGCACTATGGGACTCAACTGCTGTGGTCATAAGTCCCCTAGAACTTAGAACTAATTAAACCTAACTAACCTAAGGACATCACACACATCCATGCCCGAGGCAGGATTCGAACCTGCGACCGTAGCAGCCCCGCGGTTCCGGACTGCGCGCCTAGATCGGCCGCTTGTTTGACTGTCTCGTTGTAGTTAGTGGAGCTTCGTTCTCACACAGCAAACAGGTCTTGAAAACTATGCTCATGCGAGAACTTCAGGAGTTCAGAGATAGATGACGTTGCGCCTTCGCCCCTGTACAATCCCGTAGTGCAAGCGCTTCTTGTACAAATTTGGTAGCTGCGTCCGTTCAGTGAACATTTCGCTGTACCATTAGTGGAAATTTGTCCTAGGAGGTGGTTAATAACCGTTTCGAAACCTCCAAGAGTACAGTTATGTACATCAGCGATTAGTAAAGATACAAAACAAAAGCTGTTTACAAATGAAACAAGTATGTTTTAATATTATAGGAAACATATTCACATTCACTTGAAGGAAAAAAAAAACATAGTACTTTCTCGTTTTGAACCTGTGGAAGAAGTATAGTTTAACCATGGGATGTGGCAGTAATAGCTGATAGCGGTTCAAATACACTACATTTGTATCTACGTCTACATCCACATTCTGCAAACCACAGTGAAGTGTATGGTGTAGGATAAGTCCAGTCCCTTTGTAACAGATAAAAGAACGTTTTCCCGTTCCATTCACATATGGAGAGCTGGGGGAATGATTGTTTAAATGCCTGCTGCAATCAAAACAGGTCTTATCCTCACGATCTACCGGGTGATCAAAAAGTCAGTATAATTTTGATAACTTAATAAACCACGGAATAATGTAGATAGAGAGGTTATTCAGTTTTCAAATTTATACTGACTTTTGATCACCCGGTACATCTACATCTACATTTATACTCCACAAGTCACCCAACGGTGTGTGGCGGACGGCACTTTACGTGCCACTGTCGTTACCTCCCTTTCCTGTTCCAGTCGCGTATGGTTCGCGGGAAGAACGACTGCCGGAAAGCCTCCCTGCGCACTCGAATCTCTCTAATTTTGCATTCGTGATCTCCTCGGGAGGTATAAGTAGGGGGAAGCAATATATTCGATACCTCATCCAGAAACGCACTCTCTCGAGACCTGGACAGCAAGCTACACCGCGATGTAGAGCGCCTTTCTTGCAGAGTCTGTCACTTGAGTTTGCCAAACATCTCCGTAGCGCTATCAAGCTTACCAAATAACGCTGTGACGAAACGCGCCACTCTTCTTTGGACCTTCTCTATCTCCTCCGTCAACCCGACCTGGCACGGATCCCACACTGATGAGCAATACTCAAGCATAGGTCGAACGAGTGTTTTGTAAGCCACCTCCTTTGTTGATGGAGTACATTTTCTAAGGACTCTCCCAATGAATCTCAAAATGGCACCCGCCTTACCAACAATTAATTTTATATGATCATTCCACTTCAAATCGTTCCGCACGCATACTCCCAGATATTTTCCAGAAGTAACTGCTACCAGTGTTTGTTCCGCTATCATATAATCATACAATAAAGGATCCTTCTTTCTATGTATTCGCAATACATTACATTTGTCTATGTTAAGAGTCAGTTGCCACTCCCTGTACCAAGTGTCTATCCGCTGCAGATCTTCCTGCACTTCGCTGCAATTTTCTAATGCTGCAATTTTCTAATGCTGCAACTTCTCTGTATACTACAGCATCATCCGCGAAAAGCCGCATGGAACTTCCGACACTATCTACTAGGTCATTTATATATATTGTGAAAAACAATGGTCCCATAACACTACCCTGTGGCACGCCAGAGGTTACTTTAACGTCTGTAGACGTCTCTCCATTGAGAACAACATGCTGTGTTCTGTTTGCTAAAAACTCTTCAATCCAGCCACACAGCTGGTCTGATTTTCCTTAGGCTCTTAATTTGTTTATCAGGCGACAGTGCGGAACTGTATCGAACGCCTTCCGGAAGTCAAGGAAAATAGCATCTACCTGGGAGCCTGTATCTAATATTTTCCGGGTCTCATGAACAAATAAAGCGAGTCGGCTCTCAGACGATCGCTGTTTCCGGAATCCATGTTGATTCCTATAGAGTAGATTCTGGGTTTCCAGAAATGACATGATCCGCGAGCAAAAAACATGTTCTAAAATTCTACAACAGATGAATGTCAAAGATATAATTCTATAGTTTTGTGCATCTGCTCGACGACCCTTCTCCCTGTGGAAGTGATGTACAAGGCGTCCCATAAAAGCTGCCACAAACTTTTAGGGCAGGTGGGGCACAATATCAGTATTGAGAATTGCGTAGCATGTTTAGGCTGGATGTTCGTAGGCATCTGAAGAGGTCATTCCCACATCGATGGGCTGGGCGTGGTGGACCGATTCCCTGGCCCCGCCCCTCTAACCCTGATTTCTTTCTGCGAGCACTCATAAAATCTCTAATGCATCGCGATCCTGTAGCGATTGAAATGGGTCTCGTCGCAAGAATCGTTTGCCTGGTGTGTTAGAGAACGCGCAGAAATCAATGCTACGTCGCTGACTGGCAGGTGTTGCGCCTGATGGTGCAGACTACTAGCATCTGTGGTAACATTAGATCTATATTCATGTCGTACACCAAGTGTACTCATTATGTCCAATAATTATTTCAAATGAATCACTGTCTTATTTCCTTTGCGATCTTCGACCTCTGCTACCACTTACCCCTCATGTTTGTGGTTATGGGTTGCTAGGCAATGCTCAGTCCTTATAATGGGCCCACGTCCCATAGAAGTTTGTCGCAACATTTCTGGGACCCCTTGTATAGTGTGTTGTTGTATATTGTTACGGCGCAGAATAGTAAGTGGTTGAAAATTAGAAAATTTTATTAAAATGCAGTCATTTTGCTACAAGTAAAGTGTAGAATCAGGAAATGATTGGTATGTCGCAAGTGGATGAGGCCTCAACACCGCGCCGAGAGAGAACGAGCACAGCAGAAAAACAGCATAGGACAGAAAGACCAATGGAAACATGACACTCATATTTGTTAGCTCATAAGAGATGTCGAAAGAAACTGTATCTGTTCCATAAGAAATAGTATCAGTCAACACAACAGTTAAGAGCCTGTTAATCGAATACAGCAGAGTAAGAAGGACTCTTGTAGTCATTACGAACTGAGCATCGCGTCATACCCTCACGTCAACTGCCTTTAAATGCTCCAGCTCTCTAGCTCTCAAGGAGTTGATCATTGGTAACTATGGCGTTCACAATTAGAGCACTCGATTGCATCATTCCAGTACTGTAGCGAATCTACGTTCTAGATACTCCAGTACAGGCTACGAACCAGCCAAATATTTACCTGAGATTACGGTCTTCGCCTGGTGAACTTCAAACTGTTTGCTGCCTACCACTGCTGATGGAAAAGCTGACTCTTCCAACAACACCACATCATAGACTGCTGACAGCACCGGTAACCAGCAGCGGGGCCTCGTGGGGTCCACATTTCTTTCAACACTTGGGCGCCTCCTGGTCCTGAAACCTACCTGGCCAGTAGGATAGAGATCGACCAACACCTCACGAGTTCCGACAACACCAGGTCGCGGATGGGTCACCAACGGTCAACGCAGAATTCGGAGTGGGATCGAGCACACTCCAGCAGCTAATACGAGACCAGTCGTGCTGGACCATAGCTGCTCCGGCAGCCCGTCGCACAGCGAGGTCTGGGCCTGCGGACGAGGATCTGACTAGACAAGCCGGCAGCAGGAATCCAACAAGCAGCTGAATGAGGTATCGGCTACAACGCCGGTGCGGAACAAGATGACCTTGACAATGTTTTACTAGCGTCAGAGATGCTTCACAGGTAGCCAACTGCTATGTTGACCTCACGCACAGGTGTCTCCGCTCGTCCCTCTGTAATAACCCTAGGGTCATCATCGAATACCGGTTACTGAAATTTTGTAAGTTTACATCTATCTACAACAATCTACAAGTTCAGTTCTTTCAACATCTTTGTGACACTCCCCCCCCCCCCCCCAAGTCAAATAAACCTGCAACGATTCGTGGTGCCCTTTTCTACAATGCATAGAATGTTGCCTGAGGTTAGGAATGAAGACCATCTGTGACGGAAATAACAAACAGCTGAAATCGAAATTGGGAAGAGCGTATTCTACAACAAATTCTAAAAAATTAAATAAAACTGGTGAAACAGGTAAGCTATAAGGAACTCAGAAGTGAATATTTTCACTGGAAAAAAAGTAAAATAAATAGAAAAATAAAAGAAACACACACAGCTATTCAAACGGTGAATTCAAGAAACTTACACTCTTACGCTCTGAGATGTATGGTGGTTGCGTGTGACGAAAAAAAATTAACCTCCACCTCATTTCCCCATCAGTACACCACACTTTTTCAAAATCTTCCAAGAGCCCTGCCGGGAAAAGCAGTTACTCATGACCCCTTAGGCTGGAAGAAAGCAGGTACACCGAGCGAGGTGGCGCAGTGGTTAGACACTGGACTCGCATTCGGGAGGACGACGGTTCAATCCCGCGTCCGGCCATCCTGATTTAGGTTTTCCGTGATTTCCCTAAATCGCTCCAGGCAAATGCCGGGATGGTTCCTTTCAAAGGGCACGGCCGACTTCCTTCCCCGTCCTTCCCTAATCCGATGAGACCGATGACCTCGCTGTCTGGTCTCCTTCCCCGAAACAACCAACCAAAGCAGGTACGATCTAATTGAAATACTATCGTTAATACCTACTCATTACATTCATGCTGAAGCGGTGCCGAAATCCATGGAACTACTACATCTAAATATTGCTACTTCGACTGTTGAGAGTGCACCAGTTCGAAACGTTATAATGGAATGGAAGGAAGATCACGATTTGTCCCGTTAACGCAGAGGTCTTTAGAGAAGGAGCACTACTTGGGGCTGGGAAATTATGGGAAAGAAAAACAGAAATGATCGCGACATTTGCCTGAAACGGGTTAGGAAACTCACGTAAAGCATACATTATGTGATCTGTGGACATTAATATGGAGTGTACTTACTTTCGCGTTTATGACCGCTTCGCCTCTCCTTGTGACACTTTCAGTAAGATGTCTGTATGTCTGAGGAGGAATCCATTCATCCTCAAGAGCCGAAACCAGAGAAGGTATTGCGACATTGGACTCTGGGGTCTGGAGCGAAGCCGACGTCATAACTCATCCTGAAGAAGTTCCATTGTTTTCAAGTCGGGACTCTGGACAGAACAGTCCATTTCAGGAAGGTTATTGTCACCGAATCGTTGCCTCACAGATGCTGGTTTATGACGAGGTCCATTTATGCTGATAAAAGAATTGTTTTCCTCCTGTATGCAGTATGTAATAGAGTGAAATGTGTTCATATCCTTTCGTGTTTAACATTTTCTTAAGTGTAATAAGGGCACCACGTCTTAACCATGGAAAACACCCCATTACCACAACACCACCTACTCCGTATTAGCCGCGCGGGATTAGCCTAGCGGTCTAAGGTGCTGCAGTCATGGACTGTGCGGCTGGTCCCGGCGGAGGTTCGAGTCCTCCCTCGGGCATGGGCGTGTGTGTTTGTCCTTAGGATAATTTAGGTTAAGTAGTGTAAGGTTGCGAGGTGCCGGGGCTAGCAGTGTATTTAACACTAAATTCTTCTAAAATCTACATATGTAAATGATGCTCTAAGCCCCCCCCCCCCCCTATTCTAACTCCGACTTTGGCTGTTGCACATGGATTAAAAAGATACGCGAACTGACTGTAATCGACCCTGCAAGTGGAGGAGAAAAGAGTTTGGCACCTTCAGTAATTTCATTTGGTAAATAAGTTAAATAAAGGAAAGTTTCATTAACGTAGTGAGAAATGATAGGGTTGCTCTACCGATTAACAGAATGAAAGTTCTGTCCAAAATAACAATATAATTTATTATAACTCAAAATAATAAACAAAAACACATGAAACATTTACAATACATCACATTGGCTCAAATTGGATACTCAAATAAATGCTGTGAAGGTGAAGTTGTCCCTAAACTAGATTGTGACATTTATGATGAAGTGGTATGTGTAGCCAATTCCTTGCAACTCAAGTCTTAAGAGAGACACACAGCCAACCCAATATTAATTGCTGCTACAGTAGTGAGAATTCAGACAATGAACACCCAAGACAGAACAAAGTTAGAAAAAGACGAACAGGCGCGCTCTGCTGAGCTCGGATTATCCCCTAGCAAAATTGCCTGCTTTGTTGGTGCTGCAGACGTACATTACCAAGCTGTCTTCTTAACTGCACGGACACGATCTGGCATACCGGAGGCCATGGCTGGTTGCTTCAACGTCCCGTCGTGGTGATGATAATGTCGCGAGTATAGCCCGAAACAAATTATCCTGGCCTGGTTGTTCCACACTGAAGACTTCCTAGCAATACAAATGCGCCTCTGAGGGAGATGAAGAAGGCTCGCCACACAATCACTGACGGTACAGTGGTTGATTTTAACAAGCGAAGTCACCCAGTAACTCCGATTCAGTCAACTTTAGCCAAAACTGCTCAAGACAGACAACATAGGCCTCTTGTATGCAGAACGCTCAATTGCCAACTGTACTCGGAAAGTTACGTTGAAGTCGAAACTTCAGCAACTTCGTCAAACAGTACAATTAAATAAAAGTATATTAGACAGCCAACAGAAGGCAGGCTGTCCAGAGAAGCGAGAGCTCAGTCTTGTAACCTACTCCGACCGAAAGGCGAGAGCCGACTCCCCACAAGAGCACCCGTACAAACCGAACACAGAACATTCCCGCCCCCACAACAGTGGCCGTGGTTAACCGTTCCAAGCAGCAACTCGAAAACCGGCGGAAAATTCCACTCTATTGCCGGAGCACTACCATTCCACCAATGGAGATTCTTGGCGCCAATTTCTGCGCCGATTTTGCTACGTCATAGAGCTATGCCCTGAGCAAGCCAATCACAGTTACTATTTTGCAGAAAGCGCGGGAATTTTCCCGCCATAACTGCCTGGGTACACAAGTCATTCCCACGCCTTGCTGGTAGCCCGCCAGAAAGTGTTTTCGCTAAGTTTCTGCGAAGTAGCGGAACCTCTAGCCCAGCCGCTACCTCAGGCCCCTTCGGGCGTGTCTTTTGACAATGTCGGCGTCTGGAAAGCATTCACTCGACTCCCTCACACCCGTCGGCTTACCCATTCAAGATCAGCACAGCCCGCCTGTCACTGGACCACCTGGGTGATGAGAGACGCTGCGTGGGAAGTCTGCGTGTGAAGGAATAGCAACTTTTCACCGCATGCAATTAGAGAGGAAAATCGTAAGATAGAAATATGAGAGGGGGCTCATGCCACCTCTCAAGGTTAAGCTTAGGGACTGATGATCTTAGCAGTTGAGTCCCATAAGATTTCACACACATTTTAACACTCCGTACTACACTGTTAGCATTACACGTGATGGCAGGTAACGTTGTCCAGGTATTCGCCAAACACAAACCCGTCAACCAGGTTCCCACAGGGTTTCCACTACAGGTCACTCGTTTCCAGTCATCTACTGTCCAGTGACATCGCTCTTCACATCGCCTCAAGCATCGCTTAGCATCGGCCGTAGAAATTTGTGGCTTACGAGGTGCTGCTCGACAATAGAACACCACTCTTTGTAATGCCTATGCACAGTCACTGTGCTAGCTACGCTCTTTGCTTCCGCTGATTTCTACGATATTTTACAATCACTCCTCCTCCCCTCCCCCTCCCCCCCCCCCACCCCACACACACACACACCACGATGTGCGACATTCCTTGTGTCAGTACATGAGGTCTGCCAGTTCCTAATTTAGCTTAGATTTAGGGCTTGATAAAATATCGATAGACTGATATATTGTTACTTATACAGAATTATCGATGTTATCGGCAACATTTTTTCGCCCGATATATCTGTACCAAAATGGCAACATCAAGAGCTGATATTTTTTATTTTTTATTTTATTTTTTCACAATTTTCAGGAACATACTTGATGTTGTTCTTTTGAAATTTTAGTAGAACATAATTTTACGTTCATTGTGTGAAGGAGGCTTACTACTTTTTGAGCTTCCAACACGTCCATTCTTTTTCTTTGACTTTGCGAAGCAAGTAATGTGGCATAACAGAAGAAGTGCGATTGCACTAGGGGTGGGGGGGCGGGGAGGGGAGGGGGGGAGAGCGGCGTGAATGGAATAAAAATTTCCGATGTGAAGAAATAGCACACCAGTTGCGTTAAAGAACAGTTCTTAACACAACTAGTGTGCTCTTCCTTCACATCACCACTCTTCAAAAGCAACTGCTGAAAATGATGAACAAAAATCTGGATGACACGACTGGTCTTTGCGGAGGGCGGAGACGTGTGCGGGGAAATATTGACGCAATCGGCGCTTGGCGCTACCAACAGAAACTGCAACGTTTAGCCTCACCACGCAACTTTGACACTACAACTGCTAGGTCGTTAGCGTTGTCAGAAATGGAAAAAGGGAAAGACAGGGAAGTCGGCATGAAGTGTTCCGGACAGATCCGATATGTGACAAAACAGAGCGACGTATCCATCGGACACCTTTTATTGTGCCACTTACATGCAGTTACCTTTATTCTACATCTACATCTACATCTATACTCCGCGAGCCACCTTACGGTGTGTGGCGGAGGGTACTTATTGTACCACTATCTGATCCCCCCTTCCCTGTTCCATTCACGAATTGTGCGTGGGAAGAACGACTGCTTGTAAGTCTCCGTATTTGCTCTAATTTCTCGGATCTTTTCGTTGTGATCATTACGCGAGATATATGTGGGCGGTAGTAATATGTTGCCCATCTCTTCCCGGAATGTGCTCTCTCGTAATTTCGATAATAAACCTCTCCGTATTGCGTAACGCCTTTCTTGAAGTGTCCGCCACTGGAGCTTGTTCAGCATCTCCGTAACGCTCTCGCGCTGACTAAATGTCCCCATGACGAATCGCGCTGCTTTTCGCTCGATCATGTCTATCTCTTCTATTAATCCAACCTGGTAAGGGTCCCATACTGATGAGCAATACTCAAGAATCGGACGAACAAGCGTTTTGTAAGCTACTTCTTTCGTCGATGAGTCACATTTTCTTAGAATTCTTCCTATGAATCTCAACCTGGCGCCTGCTTTTCCCACTATTTGTTTTATGTGATCATTCCACTTCAGATCGCTCCGGATAGTAACTCCTAAGTATTTTACGGTCGTTACCGCTTCCAATGATTTACCACCTATGGCATAATCGTACTGGAATGGATTTCTGCCCCTAGCAAAGTAGTTATCACTAAGCACGAACGTGCACCGTTTTCCTTTAAATTCTTGCTCCAAGAGGGATAGGCAGGCTGGTAGTTTCATTATGTACAGAATATCTAATAATATATCAGTACTTAAATATACAGCTCTAATCCCGGCAGTACATTTACAATGTAAAGTCGATATTTTTATGGGGCGGTGCATCGATACTTTCTCTTCCGAAATATCGATGTACGCTTTATCGATATATAGATAGATAATGATATTTTTAGTATCGATGTATCGAACTCCAGATATTTTTAAAAATATCAAGAGTCCTGCTGTGGTCAATCCTTCTTGTTTCCACTTGACTACCACATCAGTAGCAGTCGACATGGGTAGCTTTAGCAGTGACTCGTTCCTGATGGATTTATTATTCGAGTGATATCCAATGACTAACCGACTTTCGAAGTCACTAAGCTCTCCTGTCCGATCCATTCTGCTCTTACTGGTTCTCTAGTGACAACACAATACTCCCTGTCTCGTTTTATACAGGCTGGTCACCTCCCGTCACACTTTGTGGTCAGTTCCCCATTACATGGGGGTGTCCGGAGACATTTGAACGTCATAGTGTAAACTTGGATGGGCGGAACGGAATTTGAGAAGCCGTACTCCGAACGCAAATGTAGTGTCTTACCATTGGTCGCTTCGAAAGTGAGTCGATTCTGTTTTCCATGTAACACAGAAACATAATATTTCCAGACATAAATATCAAGCGCGTGCTTTCTGAAATCCCTGGAAGTGTGCGAAATAAAAGGACTGTAATGTGTGTTTAATTTGCCGACGACTACAAGGTCATTAGAGAAGGAGAATAAGGTCAGGTCAGAGAAGGATAGGTTGCGAAATATACTGTGTGGAAGCAACAGCGCCGGTATTTTGGGAAATCGCCGAAAACCCATGTGTATCGCAGAAATTTCTATGTAATGACATATCAACCTGTAACATTAATGGGAAATTTATTCTGTGCATCTCCTTTCTTCTTCTTGCGGAAAGATTGCTCAATCTCACCCTCGACATATTATTTATTTATTCATTGCTTTATAGCTACTTTATGCAGGGTGGTCAGAAATAGTCTGAAAAGCTTGAAAGGGTGTTGCGGGACAGGTTGTGCTGCCATATATTAGTTCAGAAAAAAATAGATACGTTTGCACCATTTCCGAGTTAATTACGAAGTTAGCAAATAAGGCCGTTGCACATGCAACTTGAAGTGACCCGCCAGACACAGTGTCATTTGCTCTCATATCGTAAATGATAGTGCACGAGACTGCTCAACCTTTGGCTCGGGTTCGATCCTTACTACCGTTCGATGTTCAATGTTTGTATCTCTCTCTTGTTCGCTTTTAGGCAAGCAAACTAAGAGCAGTTTTGTCGACCGTCTTTGCCGAGGAACAAAACTATAGACCTATATCTCTGACGTCGATCTGTTGTAGAATTTTAGAACATGTTTTTTGCTCACGTATCATGTCGTTTCTGGAAACCCAGAATCTACTCTGTAGGAATCAACATCGAATCCGGAAACAGCGATCATCTGAGAGCCAACTCGCTTTATTTGTTCATGAGACCCAGAAAATATTAGATACAGGCTCCCAGGTAGATGCTATTTTCCTTGACTTCCGGAAGGCGTTCGATACAGTTCCGGACTGTCGCCTGATAAACAAAGTAAGAGCCTACGGAATATCAGACCAGCTGTGTGGCTGGATTGAAGAGTTTTTAGCAAACAGAACACAGCATGTTGTTCTCAATGGAGAGACGTCTACAGAAGTTAAAGTAACCTCTGGCGTGCAACAGAGAAGTGTTATGGGACCATTGCTTTTCACAATATATATAAATGACCTAGTAGATAGTGTCGGAAGTTCCATGCGGTTTTTCGCGGATGATGCTGTAGTATACAGAGAAGTTGCAGCATTACAAAATTGCAGCGAAATGCAGGAAGATCTGTAACGGATAGGCACTTGATGCAGAGAGTGGCAACTGACCCTTAACATAGACAAATGTAACGTATTGCGAATACATAGAGAGAAGGATCCTTTATTGTATGATTATATGATAGCGGAACAAACACTGGTAGCAGTTACTTCTGTAAAATATCTGGGAGTATGCGTACGGAACAATGTGAAGTGGAATGATCACATAAAATTAATTGTTGGTAAGGCGGGTGCCAGGTTGAGATTCATTGGGAGAGTACTTAGAAAATGTACTCCATCAACAAAGGAGGTGGCTTACAAAACACTCGTTCGACCTATACTTGAGTATTTCTCATCAGTGTGGGATCTGTACCAGGTCGGGTTGACAGAGGAGATAGAGAAGATCCAAAGAAGAGCGGCGCGTTTCGTCGCAGGGTTATTTAGTAAGCGTGATAGAGTTACGGAGATGTTTAGCAAACTCTAGTGGCAGACTCTGCAAGACAGGCGCTTTGCATCGCGGTGTAGCTTGCTGTCCAGGTTTCGAGAGGGTGCGTTTCTGGATGAGGTATCGAATATATTGCTTCCCCCTACTTATACATCCCGAGGAGATCACGAATGTAAAATTAGAGAGATTCGAGTGCGCGCGGAGGCTTTCCGGCAGTCGTTCTTCCCGCGAACCATACGCGACTGGAGCCGGAAAGACAGGTAATGACAGTGGCACGTAAAGTTCCCTCCGCCACACACCATTGGGTGGCTTGCGGAGAATAAATGTAGATGTAGATGTTTGCGAGCGCATCGGCCTGATTGGCTAACTTCAATGCTAATTAACTCGAAAACGGCGCAAGTTATCGATTTTTTTTTCTTAACAGTTACTTCTCAGCACAACCTCCTCTGCAACACCCTTAAGCTTTTCAGACTTTTTTTGAACACCCTGTGTATAGGTCTGCTACCTAAACTAAATCAGACTGTAATTTTTTATTGTTCATCGTTATTCATGCGACAACATTAGTATCTAATATATTTCAAAACGCCAGTTATAAAAACAGGATTTTCCTGGGCTCATACCTTGGGTTCTACTGGTGATGGAAAAGATAGGTTCAAATGTTTTAGATAGCCATTGTGCTAGGGACCATTAGTATACCCGACACATGGATCGTGTCACTGTCCTGCAGTACAGGATCAAAAAATGAATGTCATACACTTCCTCCTGCTTACGCAAATGGAGAAAATAGGTTGTTTCTTTTTGTATTTGATATGGTCTACGATTGGTTTGATGAGACTTACAGAGGCACCATTAGTTCATCGGCGGCTCCTCGGGAAACGCCACAAGCAAGTTTTTTTCCTATTTTTTCGCTGTCACCAGCGGACTAAAACATAGTCGAGGATTCCAGACGGCTATGTACAGAAAATGGCTAAAATTTTTAAGATGCATTCCTAAGATCCCAATATCGAACAACCTTGAAAATTTTCTTGGCATCTTTATCCTTTTCCTAGATACAGAGGTTCAAAATTAACCCACTTGTTGACGTAAAACATGCACGTAGAATACGCACGCGGGGAGAAAATGTAGTTTATAAAGTGGCATAGCACGGAGAAATATACTGTAAGTATCTCCGTTATCATCTGGGAATGCCATATTTCTTGACTTTCTAAAGGAGTTCGACTCAGTTCCGCACTGTCGCTTGCTCAAAAGTGCGCGCTTACGGTCTATCCGATGACATATGCGGTTGGATAGAAAGTTTTCTAACAGACAGGGAGCAGTATGTCGTCCTGAACGAGGTGACTTCAACAGAAACTAGCGTAACTTCAGGTGTGCCCCAGGGCAGCGTAATAGGAGCGCTGCTTTTTACGATTTACATAAACGATCTGGTTGACGGTATTGACAGCGGCATTAGAGTGTTTCCCGGTGATGCTGTAGTCTACACGAAAGTAGTATAACACAAAAGTTGTGAACAAATCAATGAGGATTTGCAGAAATCAAATGCCTGGTGTAATGACTGGCAGTTATCTCTCAATATTAGTAAGTGTAATCTACTGCGTATAACAAGGTGAAAATCCGTATTAATGTAAGAGTACAAAATAAGTGCCCAGTCTTTGGAAGCGGTAACATCCGTGAAGTATCTGGGTGTGACTTTTCGAAATGATCTCAAATGAAATGATCAGATTACACAAGTAACAGGTAAGACGAACTCTAGATTGCGGTTTATTGGTAGAATCCTGGAACGATGCAGTCCTTCAATAAAGGAAACAGCTTACAATACGTTAGTTCGTCTAGTCCTAGAGAATTGCTCGTCTGTATGGGACCCTTACCAGCTGGGCCTGATTCAAAAGATTGAGAGCGGCAAGATTCGTGACTGGTACATTTAGCCATCGCGAGAGCGTTACAAATCTCATAGAAAGTGTGAAGTGGGACACACTTGCAGATAGACTGCGCCCTAAACGGAAGGGGCTACTCATTAAATTCCGAAATCCGATCTTCACCGAGGATGTAGAACAGTCAGTCTCCTCACACCACACCGGTGTTACTTATGTTTTAGTGTTTGACTTTTTGAAGAACATTATGTCTTATATTTTAATGTATGACTTGAGCAGCTCAGCTCTTAAATCACTGTACACCTTTGACGATATGTTCTTCATGTAATTACCTTACTTTCGGATGAAGTCACCCTTAGAGGTGACGAAACCTGGTCAAGGTACATAGAAAACCTATGCAACCGGTTGGCAGATTTTTTACATATTTTTCAAAATTGTGTATACGGTTGATGCAAAAGTCAGCCATGTTCAAAGTTATATATTATTACCACCAACTTTCAAATCACGCAATGATCACCATTCAAAGCCCAGGGATATTAGAGCTCGTACTGAGGCATTCAGACAGTGATTTTTCCCTCGCGCGATCTGCGATTGGAACAGAGGGGGGAAAATATGACTTTGGTGCGAATTGTGCCCTCCGCCACACACCGCTTGGTGGCTAGCGGAGTATATATGTAGATGTAGAACGAAAGTTGTAGTAGTGAAGCAGACTTTTTTTTTTTTTTTTTTTTGCACGTAAAATTCGATCTGCACAGTAAAATTAGTTTTGCATTGTTCCAATTTCACATGGGTAAACTCTCTATATTTTACTGACCAATAGATTTTTTTCATCTGAGTTACATGCCCTGTTGCATCACGGAAAAGATTGGAACCAGCGGAATAATGCTCCTATCGGAGCACAAAAAATGCGAATATATTCCTCTTTATTTAAAAAAGTCTGACTGAAAAGTGGGTACTGGCTGCCTCATTCTCCCTTCCTCAGCACCTTTAAAAATCTTCCCGAAAATTGTAGAATGCGAACATATTCGAGCTTTTTTATGATGAGGGAGAAGAAGACAGTGGAAGTGGCAAAGAGACGGCAAAGTAATAAACACTCAAAGATAGTAGACAGTGGTTGTGCTACAGTAAAAACGAAGGAGAGAGTGGCAGTGTGAGAGAAAGAGAGGGACACAGTGACAAATAAGTGCTAGGAAAAGAATGAAAGCGATAGTACCACTAGGGCGGTGGGGGGGGGGGGCGGAGGGGGCGGGGGGGGGGGGAGGAGGAGGAGGAGGAGGAATAAAGAGGAAGAGAAAGTGGAAGTCGGTTAGAGCCAGTGATAATGAGAGTCTATGACAATGAAACCGAGGAAGAGAGATAGTGACAATGAGAAGAGACAGCAAAGGTGGGAAGGTAGTAATGAGAGATTATCATTGAGAGAGCAAGAAGGAGACAGCGACACAGAGAGGAGACTGTAGCAGTAGGACAGAACGAAAGGGATTGTGGCTGTGACACAGGAGACAATGACAGAATGACACAAAGAGGTAATGCCAATGAGTTGGGCTGAGTGAGTAACTGAGAAAGGGCATTCTCCCTATTTAGGACGATAGGCACCTCCCCCCCCCCCCCCCCCCCACCGCACTTTGACGTTTTCTTAGTTTTGGTCCGGTGGTCGTCGAGTACACCACAGAACAGGGTCATTTACGACTACATAAGTATGTAGTCGACATAAGGTGGTATAACTTTTTGATATTGGTTTTGTTAGATGACTGTGCTTCATTCACATGAGGCTGCCACATAGTTGTACTTCTTATATTAAGTGGTCCTGTTAAGACCAAAACCCATAGGCTCATACGCAATGCGTATTTTATCAGTATGTTTTTTAATATAAGACCAGATGGATATGCATTTGTGTAACCTGCAGTGTTCTTAAATTTGTATATGACTTTTGGTAGGTTTTATACATGACCAGACAGATGTGCACTTTTGTAACTAGGCAGTCCCAGAAAATTTGCATTTCTTTTCGGTATGTTTTATATGTAAGCAGGCGGATGTGCATTTGATATGACCGGAAAAATCTGTGCTCGTGCGCAAGGTGTGTTTTATTGGTATTTTTATATATATGACCAGACGGGTATGCACTGTGTAACCCTGTAATGTTCTTAAAATTTGTATATACTCTCGGTAGTTTTTATATATCGCCAGACTGATGTGCTGTAGATAACCCTGCAGATCCCATAAAATATCTATGTATGATCGTATCTTATTACGTATAGGATTGCTACTGATGTGCGGATTAGCCGCAACAGCAGTTAAAACACTTACTTGGGCATCATCATTTGTTCACATGTGGCTGAACACTTCCTGTTTCCTTAAATAACGTAACTATCCGGCGAACGGTCCGGACACTTGGATGATGTCGTCCAGGATACCGAGCAGCATACATAGCACACGCCCGCTGGGAATTTTGATCACAATAGCCTTGCATCAACACGATATCGACCTTTTCCGCAATTGGTAAACGGTCCATTTTAGCACGGGTAATGTATCACGAGGAAAATACCGTCCGCACTAGCGGAATGTTACGTGATACCACGTACTTATACGTTTGTGACTATTACAGCGCCATCTATCACAAATGGAAAAAAAGTGGTCCAACTAAAACATTGATATTTCTTTACGTACTACACGAATATGTAATAAAAAATGGGGGTTCCTATTTTTAAAAACGCATATCCGTTTGACCTATGGCAGCGCCATCTAGTGGGCCAACCATAGCGCCATCTGGTTTCCCCCTTCAAGCTAGACAAGTTTCGTTCTTTGTAGTTTTTTCGTTTGACGCTAATTTCGTGAGATATTTGGCCTGGTCACGATCAATGGGCCACCCTATATACTGAGCTGAAAGTTTTTAGGTTTTACTTTAATATGACAGAAATTAATTTTTTCACTTCCTTTTTTTTTGGTAAATATGATTGCGAGTCTTTTAAAGCGTCCGTTGATGACGGAACGCAATGAAATTATAATAAAATTATTCCTGCAAGATGTCTGCCAAGAATAGTCGATTCTTCGTCCGTTCTTGTTGTTTATCCAGCGTACTGAAAACATTGAAAAATAAACCTTACTTTTACTTCGGCATGAAGGTCACTATATACATGAAAGAAAAATGCGCAATTAGCATAAATTACAATATGTTCTTTAAAATTCACAATATACTATGCTAAATAGCCGCCGTAGCGTGCGTTTTCTTCAAGACTAGGACAGAGTGTGCCTCTACTAACAACGCTGCTCTTTTTGATTTCTTGCACCAGCGAGTAACAGAACAACTACATTGCTACATAGATTTATACAGTTATGTTATAGAGTCTTTTGCTTCTGTATTATTGCGTTTCATTACAAATTACCGTTCTCACAGTTAATTACACGCACATTTTCAGAGTCCCCGCGTAATATTTTCAATTTAATGTTTTACAATTTTTTATTTTACTTCGTTTTGCGTCCGACTTGTCGCACGATTTAATATTTTGTACCGAGTACAATTTGCACTCATCAGAAACACCAGACTCTCCAATGGAGCGCGTAGCCACAAGCAACCGATGGCAGTAAACCATTTTCCTGCGGTGTGCCACAAGGTACACTTCAGTAGAAGTATATTTTATTTTCTTATCGTATAGACTGTTAGCTACGTACAAGGGTGCAGTAACAAAGAAACTGAATTTATGAAGAATGATAACACCTAAAGGGATGTGCTATACTGCCAAAGTATATCGAATCAGCACAGAGTTTGTAGCACAATGACTAGAAACAACATTTCATATTTACAAGACTGTCCTTGCATAAATCTGTAGCTTTAACAGCTGTCACTTTTTGGATTAATTTATTTCTTCACGAAAAGGCAACGTAAAAAGCATGTACCGTAATTTATTATAAAGGAAAGAACACAGTATGCAGTCTATAAAAAATAGAATAAGTGATTTAAACGTTTACTTATAACAGATGAAGATATTCATCGCATTGTTGATGAGAAGAACAAAATAAGGTAAAACATTTTACGACAGGAGAAAAATTTGACTGTAGATGAAGTCTGTGTAACAGGAAAAGAGTAAACAGGTTAATGTGAAGTTCTAATCAGGAATATTTGCACACTGAGTCATCATCATCATAACATAAAGAAAACAATATTAACAGTGCCAGACTTACAACAAACAGGAATTACACGCGCTTGTACATGGCCCCTGATACTACAAGACCAGAAAGAACATCAAATATCGTCATTTACTCATACCTCGTCTACAATACAGTAAGAGGAATAAAAGGTGTATTTAAATAATTATCTAATTTTTAAGTACACTGCATACTGCTCTTCTCTGCCAGAGTATAATTTACTTTTAAACAATAGTATGTGGCATGTACGGAACGTCGGGAGGGCAATCCTGCTACCAACGATCGCTCTAGAAGCCACGTGATGGTGGCACAAGGGGCTGCAACGGATTCCTAAGACCCCTCTGAGGATCACGTAAGGCTCCCCATAGAAAGGCCAAACGGCGTTCTTCGCTAAAGGTCAGACGGCTCTGCTTCTCGGTAACCAAGTCTCCTCTATCCAAACCTCGCTGTTATCTAAAGCACACCTGTGCTCAGATATTTGATACTACCCTCTTCTTTAACCACTTATTATCTACATTTGCAGTGCCACATACGAAAGTTTAAAAATAAATTATCCTCTGACACAGAAGACAACAACGGAATGCAATGCAATGCAATGCAATTACGTAATAAAATGTGTAAATATGTTATGTTTCACATCAGTACTACACTATTATCCTTTTTTTTTTTTTTTTTTTTTGTTCGGAGACGCTAATAGTCATAGGCTCTGCTCATCAGCTCTTGCCGTTTCTTTCCCTTCTTTAAATAAATAAATCTTGCATTGCTCACAGCATCACGCAATCTATAAAAGTAATAGTTTTTGTGACAACAGAGACATCACTACTTCAACTGAAATAGCCATTCTCTAAAATTAAGAGTTCAGTCATTTGGAGTAACATGATTTCGGCTGTAGTTGATTTAAACGTTTGTTCTGCCTGTTTCCATTCACTGATGAGTAGGGAAATAAGAAACGATCAGAAGGTAGAACACTGATATTACGTTTATTTCACTTCCAGGTTGGAAAAATGTTAAGTAAGTCTGCTCTTCATTCATACTATCTTATCTCCTGCTTTACTCAAGATTTCACGTAGTACGCAGGCCGATGTGCTGCAGTTACAAACTGAAGTATGGGTGTGTGTGTGTGTGTGTGTGTGTGTGTGTGTGTGTGTGTGTGTGTGTTTGTCCTTAGGATAATTTAGGTCAAATGGTGTGTAAGCTTATGGACTGATGACCTTAGTAGTTAAGTCCCATAAGATTTCACACACATTTGAAAATTTGAACAAACTGAAGTTTCTGTTAAATACAACTACATGAAGTAATCAACAGAACATCCGGAGAAAGTAAAAACATACAAAAATATAAGGAAAACAAAATGATAAGAACTGCGATGTGAATGCGCATGCCATGATTCTTCCCTCTCAAGTTTCCTACAATGTGTATAAATGTTAAACTGTTGAAATGCAGGACACTGTAATTAACTTATCGTCTTAAGCTAGCTGGAAACTGATTGCATTACTATATCTAGTGTTGTTTAAGGTAGTTGTGGAGTTAAGGTAAACAAGAAGATAGATATCTTTTCGTTGAACACACTGAAAAGAATTAGGTGTGTATGTGTGTGTGTGTGTGTATGTGTGTGTCGACGGGAGAACTCGGGAACTTTGCCTTTCGCGGGCAAGTGCTGGCGGATGTAAAGCTGTGAGGACGGGGCGTGAGTCGTGCTTGGGTAGCTCAGATGGTAGAGCACTTGCCCGCGAAAGGCAAAGATCCTGAGTTCGAGTCTCGGTCCGGCACAGAGTTTTAATCTGCAGGACGTTTCATATCAGCGCACACTACGATGCAGAGTGATGATTTCATTCTGGAAGGTTGAACAGAGTTGAACCAGTAAAAGTCAGTATAAATCTTAGTAAAAACGTCGCTGGATATTAAAACTGCTACACCGTGAAGATGAGAAATGCCAATTGGCATGAAATGTGCAGCACGTTTGGAAGTGCAAATCATCAATTTTTCAGCTCAATCACACAAAGAAGTTATGAGTAAACCATCTACTCTATATATAGGGTCCGCCTGCTTAGCTGGGTGGAAACGTGTTCATGCAAGCGGGCCCGGGTTCGATTCCCGGCCGGATTGGAGATTTTCCCCGCTCGAAGACTGGGTGTTGTGTTGTCCTCATCATCATTTCATACTCATCCCCGGCACGCAAGTCGCCCAGTGTGGCGTCGACTGAAGTAAGACTTGCACTTGGCGGCCGAAATTCCCCGGTTTGGGACTCCCGGCCAACGATGCCATACGCTCATTTCCATTTCCGTATATAGGGAAAAATTGCCCGGATTTCTCATTCAGAAATCGTTTGAATGTGTGAGAGAAGATAGTGCGGAGACACGAGTTTGTTGTTCTGCGACACTGCTGCTCATGACAGTCGGGATCTGGCGACTTTCAAGCGAATATGGAATCTGTTTCATGGCATGTAAGAACTCAGTGGACCCACGCGACTAGTGGCCAAGAGGACAGAAACACACTGATGAGCCAAATCACTATGACCACCTGCTTAATAGCTTGTTTGTCTATCTTTGGAACGAAATACATCACTGATCCTCCGCATCAGAAATCCAGCAGTTTCTTCTTAAGTGTATGAAGGAATGTGACAATATATGTTTACGCACAGGTCACGCAATTCGCGTAAATAACGGGCCGCTGATTTGCATACGCGGTGATGGCGCCCGATTGCGAACCAAATGAGTTCTATAGGATTTACATCAGGTGAATTCGGTTGACGAGACATCAACGTGAGTTCACTATGATACCCTTCAAACTAATGTAGCAATGTTGTGGGTCCGCGACAAGGACAATTACACTGCTGAAAGATGACATCACCGTCGGGGATGACATCAAGCATGAAGGGATGCAGGTGGTCCGCAGCTGTCAGCGTAGCTTCGATTATTATCACAATCCCAAGCAAGCGCAAGAGAATGTCTATCGTAGCATAATATTGCTCCTAACAGTCTGAGTCCATGGCGCGCTGCACGTTTCGAGACGCAGTTCACCGCGATGGCGGTGTTTGTGGGGAAAAAATGCGATTATCCCGAAGAGCAGACACGTTTCCATCGAGAGATGGTCGAATTCTGACGGTCCCTTACTCACTTCACTCCTAATTGACGATGTCGTGGAGTCAACATGTGGACACGTAGGAGTGGTCTGCTGTAGAGCTCCATGTTCAACAATGTATGATGGACAGAGTGCTCAGAAACACTTGGGCGCCCACCAGCATTGTGCCCGTTCAGTGAAGATGCCACAGATCACCATATGTTCTACTCTACATAGCAGACAACCTCCGTACCTCAGCCGGAGTGGCCGAGCGATTCTAGGTGCTTCAGTTCTGGAACCGCGCGACCGCTAAGGTCACAGGTTCGAATCCTGCTTCGGGCATGGATGTGTGTAATGTTCTTAGGTTAATTAGGTTTAAGTAGTTCTAGGTTCTAGGGGACTGATGACCTCAGATGTTAATTCCCATAGTGCTCAGAGCCATTTGCACCATTTTCAACCTCCATACCTCACGTTCTGTTAAGAGTCGTAGGGGTCCAAATGCTTAGCTCTTAGTGGTAATTTCACTGCCATCCTCTCTCTTCCTGTAGATGCTCACAACAGTAGCACGTGAACATTCGGCCATCTTCACCATTTTAGAGATACTCATTTGCAAGCTATGAGTAATAATAATCTGCCCTTTGTCAAAGTCGCTCATCTCAATGGATTTCCCCATTTGCAGCCCGTATTTTCTCTAGAGTGATCCCCAATCTGTCACCGCTCCGCGTACATACTTTTGTTACTGCCTCATGTGCCCACAACGCCACCTGGCGGCATCCAATGTCGCGGTGCGCAGTGGTCATGATGTTTTGGCTTATCAGTGTATACTAGTTCCCTGTGTGATGTTAAATTTCAGTAGGATAATACGAGACGTTTTGTCCGTTATGTCCAGACACACCATTGCAGAGAACAGTTTCTACTGTTGCTCTGGCTACGTCGTTTCTAGATCTCTCACGTCTCGAAAACATCTAGTCATGGCTTCTTGAGAGGCCAGTAGGCCACCTCTCAGCTGAGACAGTGTCTAATGACGTAATGGAATTGTAGCGGCACCACCGTTTAGGAGAGGGAAAGTTAGTTTTGTGCCATATTCTTAGCACAAGTTACAGCCAGGTGTGGACCAGATTGCAGTGAGTTATGCATAAAAATGGTTGTGGAGTAGAGCCCACAGAGCCATTGAACAGCTGAAAAGAGTGTTTACAGCGGTTCGCATGGCACAAGCTACAAGCTACAGGCCGAAGGGGCCCTCTGGCGCAACTGGGGTGTGGTGAGTACGTGACTCAGAGCGGCTCGTTAGCAAAACAGAGGCGCACGGCTGAGTATAAATGGGTGCCATTTACTAACGAGATTCATTCAAGTATGGCAGCTCACCTGGATGGCGGGCCGTATAACACCAACAGGCTACACGCAGCAACAGGTGGGGCACCAGTGTCCCAGTCCACAGCGGACCATTGGTTCGACCCTCTGAGGTCGATGCAGGGTCCGCAGCCAGCCATCTACTGGCCACTCTTTGGCACGCTACTGCGGGTAGTCGTCTCCGCTCCTGAAACACGCCGGAGACTTCCCGAGGCGAGGGTCACAGAATTGGACGCCAGATCATGGGCAGTCGTCGCCGCTGCATTCTCACCTACACCAGCGAGGAAGAAGAAGCAGCAGGGCTGGCCAACGACTCCCGGCGGAGCAGCACGGAGACAACGAGGACGGTGGCCGTTGGGTCGGCTGCTGCTGCAGCCATCCTGACGTAATCAGAACTCTGCAACTGACGTACAAGGCCGGGTCGACACAGGGCATTGCACTGGGTCGCTGGGGTGGTGGCCTCAGAATTGCGGGACCCTTTGACGTGGACCAAGGTGAATGTGGTACTGTAGTGGAAACAAATAAATCATCTGGAAAGTTCTCGTCGAGTTTTAATACGGCACATCCTGGCATCACACACTACACTTGGTGTCTTCCCGCTACATTTGGTCATCCTGATACATTCGGTGGCGGAAGTCGCCATTACAGAACGTTTCATCCAAGTGCTGTTTTGACCTGAGGACCAAATGCATTTGAACCATTGTTGCCACCAGAGATGGGAGCTCAGTGCACTAAATTTTGCATTTTTATACTCTCAAATTATCTACAAATTTAATCACTTATCTTCATACTATATTGTATACTCACGATAACTATCGTTACTTGCTGTCATTCCACGTCTTGTAATTTTGGTGGCCATCAACAAGAGCGTGCAATATCTCTTTGTTTGCAAGTCTTGCATCAGCCCACACTCCGCTGCAGAGTGAAAATATCATTCTGGAAACACCCCCAGGCTGTGACTAAGCCATGTCTCCACAATATCCTTTCTTCCAGGAGTGCTAGTTCTGTAGTGCACGCAGAAGAGCTTCTGTGATGTTCGGAAGGTAGGAGACGATGTACTGAAGGAATTGAAGCTATGAAGACGGGTCGTGAGTCGTGCTTGGGTAGCTCAGGTGGTAGAGCACTTGCCCGTGAAAGGCAAAGTTCCCGCTTTCGAGTCTCGGTCCGGCACACAGTTTTAATCTGCCAGGAAGTTTCAAGTCTAGCATTATCAGTCACTGTTTTCTTTACTCTGTTGTGATTGCTCACTTCTTGTGAGACTGTTTACTCTTTTTTCCTTTACACAGGCTTCATTTACAGCCAAATTTTTCTCCTGTAGTAAACTGTTTTACTTTATTTTGTCGTCCTCTTCAACAATACATTCAGTATCTTCATTTGTTGGTAAGAATCATGTAAATCACTTGTCCTGGTGTTATTTTTATATTTCATACACTGTATATGTACATGTATTATAGTACATGATTTTTTTCGTTACTATCTCGAAAAGAAATAAACTAATCCAACGGTTTGCTACAGGTTTGTGCAGCCGTATCATTGTAAATATGAAATGCTGTTTTTAGGCACTGTAATGAAAACTTTTCTTCTATTCGATAAACTGTGACGATATATCACATCCCTTTAGGTCTAATCCTTCATAAATTTAGTTTCTTCGTTATCTGACTCTTGTAGCCAGACAACCGAAAGTTGGTGGTACGAGAACAGCTGATATATAATTGAAGTTGATACTTTAATTTTGCTGTTTTGTGGCAAACCCAAGAGAAACAAGGGTTCTTTGATATCTGCGTCATCTCTATTACATGTTCTGGACAGGACATAGAGGTCTCTCAGGTACAGGTATCGCCCAGGAACAACATTCTAATTTTTCTGTCTTGGAATGAGTCTTTGGCAGGTATTAGGTAAGTTTCAGCGGAGAATCCCTTGAATTTAGGTGTTCCGAAAAGTTTCGCAGCAGTTACCCCTTATGTAGAACCTCTCTTAGCAATTCTATCGTGGCGTAGCTGCTGAGGTCATCGGTCCCTAAGCCTACACACTACTTCATCTAGTTTAAACTAACAGCCATGCCCGAGGGAGGATTCGAACCTCGGGGGAGCCGCACGGACCGTGACAAAGCCCGTAGACCGTGAGGCTAGCCCGCGCGGCTGCCGAACCAGATTTCAGATAACTGAACATATTTCGTTTCGATAATTTGTTTCATCCACGTGTCCCTTCTATATATCAATGGCGGCACAGTCAGAGTCATAAAATTTGGGTCCCTTCTCTCACTTTACTCTTCAATCTTCGTCGAGACATTCGACATACGTTTTGGAATCGATTAAGCTTTTTCTTCACTTCGCAGTCATCCTTTAAAGACAAATCACCTCCAAAATAAGTAAAGCTTGAAACGTATTCAATTGGTTGATCGTCAATTATTATCTTGGCTCTAATCTCAAATTTAGTGTATTATGCTTGGCTTTGGCTTCTGATGACGATATCTAATAGTTATAACTTTTATAAATGATAACGATATCTGAATATTATCTTCATCGTCCTTTAGGGTGACTTTATCATTTGTAGTAAGGATAATATTTCTGTACATATTGTTATTAAATTTTATTCCATGGAACATACAGGGTGTCACCTAACGTTACCGCTGGATATATTTCGTAAACCACATCAAATACTGACGAACCGATTCCACAGACCGAACGTGAGGAGAGGGGCTAGTGTAATTGGTTAATACAAACCATACAAAAATGCACGGAAGTATGTTTTTTAACACAAACCTACGTTTTCTTAAATGGAACCACGTTAGTTTTGTTAGCACATCTGAACATATAAACAAATACGTAATCAGTGCCATTTGTTGCATTGTAAAATGTTAATTACATCCGGAGATATTGTAACCTAAAGTTGACGCTTGAAACCTCCGACGTTCAGTTGCGTGTTGTAACAAACACGGGCCACGGTCGGCGAGCAGCATCTGCAGGGACATGTTTATGATGACGACCGTGTTTACGAGTGTTGCTGTAGTGCACTGTTGTGGTTTGGTCTAGCTGTCGCAGTGTCCGCATGTAGCGCTTGCTGCTATTGTTATTCTGCATTCGTCTCCGCACGCAGACCAACTGTAGTACACCGTGTTGCCAGACGTCAGTGATAGTGTAGTGTTGTAGGAACTGTGACCATGGTGTATTCGAACTCTGAAAAGGCGGAGATGATACTCATCTATGGCGAGTGTCGACGAAATGCAGCTGAAGCCTGCAGGGTGTATGCAGAACGGTACCCGGACAGAGAGCATCCAGCGTGCCGCACATTGCAAAACATCTACCGCCAACTGTATGCAACAGGTATGGTCGTAGCACGCAAACGGGTCCGTAACAGGCCAGTCACAGGAGAAGCGGGTGCAGTTGGTGTGTTAGCTGCCGTTGCCATGAACCCACACATGAGTACACGGGACATTGCGAGAGCCGGTGGACTGAGCCAAAGTAGTGTCATGCGTATACTGCATCGTCACCGCTTTCACCCGTTTCATGTGTCGCTACATCAGCAATTACATGGGGATGACTTTAATCATCGAGTGCAATTCTGTCAATGGGCATTAACAGAGAACGCGTTGCGGTTCTACCTGTTTACCGATGAAGCGGGTTTCACAAACCACGGGGCAGTGAATCTACGGAACATGCATTACTGGTCCGTGGACAATCCTCGCTGGTTCAGACAGGTACAGCGACAGCGACCGTGGACTGCAAATGTACGGTGCGGAATCATTGGCGACCAACTCATTGGTCCTCACTTCATTGCAGGGGCCCAAACAACTGCAACATACATCGCGTTTCTACAGAATGATCTGCCAACGTTGCTTGAAAATGTCCCACTGGAAACGCGTCAACGTATGTGGTATCAGCATGATGGTGCACCTGCACATTCCGCAATTAACACTAGGCTGACCCTTGACAGGATGTTCGACGGGCGTTTCATAGGACGTGGAGGACGCATAAATTGGCCAGCCCGATCTCCTGATCTTACAACTCTGGACTTCTTTCTGTGGGGTACGTTGAAGGAGAATGTGTACCGTGATGTGCCTACAACCGCAGAGGATATGAAACAACGTATTGTGGCAGCCTGCGGCGACATTACACCAGATGTACTGCGGCGTGTACGACATTCATTACGCCAGAGATTGCAATTGTGTGCAGCAAATGATGGCCACCACATTGAACATCTATTGGCCCGACATGTCGGGACACGCTCTATTCCACTCCGTAATTGGAAACGGAAACCACGTGTGTACGTGTACCTCACCCCTCATGGTAATGTAGATGTGCGTCAGTGAAAAAGACCAATAAAAAGGTGTTAGCATGTGGACGTAATGTGCTGTACCTAAGGCCCATCACCGTTCTCTTTGGATCCCTACGTAATTCGGTGCTCTCCGATACACACGATCGAACAGCGGAGGATTGGTACTCAAGCGTCAACTTTAGGTTACAATATCTCCGGATGTAATTAACATTTTACAATACAACAAACGGCAATGATTACGTATTTGTTTATATGTTCAGATGTGCTAACAAAACTAACGGGGTTCCATTTAAAAAAAAACCGTAGTTTTGTGTTAAAAAACATACTTCCGTGCATTTTTTTATGGTTTGTATTAACCAATTACACTAGCCTCGTGGCCGAGCGGTTCTAGGCGCTCAGTCCGGAACCGCGCGACTGCTGCGGTCGCAGGTTCGAATCCTGCCTCGGGCATGGATGTGTGTGATGTCCTTAGGTTAGTTAGGTTTAAGTAGTTCTAAGTTCTAGGGGACTGATGACCACAGATGTTAAGTCCCATAGTGCTCAGAGCCATTTTGAACACTAGCCCCTCTCCTCACGTTCGGTCTGTGGAATCGATTCGTCAGTATTTGATGTGGTTTACGAAATATATCCAGCGGTAATGTTAGGTGACTCACCCTGTATATTCCTTCCATGGTCTAATAGGTATAAGTCTAGATATTGCTATTGTGACTGTGGAAGGTGTACTGAACAACATTACATTAGTATTTACATCATTTGCAGACTAATAATGATAGCTGTTACAATTGATATGCTTCTAGGTTGGTTTTAATGCTTCCAGGTAGATCTACTTGTGGCAAAATTAAGACACTAATGCTCATTCTCCCATGGACGGCAGCTAAAGTGTTGAGTTGTGGATGTGTTGCAGCTAAACGGTTAGTCTATACAGACAGGCGTGGTCCATTCAGTGGAGCAGTTACGGCTGTGCAGAAAACATCAGGTAGAAAATTATGTAATGTGCTTGCAGGAAAGTCGTTAGATGCAGACACGAAACAACAAACGCACTGGTGTGGGTACATATTATATGAACATTTCCTCCCCCATTCTATACGACTCACAACCCAGCCTCACGGATTTACTTCCACCAGAACCTCATCTCCTACTACCGAATGTCATACAAGTTCTCCTTCAAGCAAAGGCGAAGGTCCCAGTTTCAAGTTTTGATCCAACATACAGTTTTAATCTGTCAGGAAATTTCATAGGCGATGATGTTCAAAACTAACAGTGACGTAATGTATATTCTTTTTATTATGATTATTACGAGGAAAGCATAATGAAGGCTTCTGATAATTTTCTGTAGAGAGTGGGATCTGGGAAATGTTTGCGAGGATGTTATTGGAAATGTATGTGGTATACCTGCATGGGAAGGAATTGATGGGTGGCATGAAAGTGTCAGCAGATGAGTGGGCAAGGTAAGAATGTGTGAAGCCTTAAGTTCAAATGGGTGGCCTATGGTTGGAGGGAGGGGCAGATTTCAGGGATGAGTTAATGGTCTGGGACAGAAGGCGAGTGACATTCTGCCGTGAACAGATATTTGATTATGGAGAGAATGTGGAATGTGCTGATAGAAACACGACAGCAGGCGAGACTGCACAGATGTCGCGCCAGTGGAGTTCATCGACAGTTGGCAAGGCTCAGCGTCGCCAGGAATGCCTCCAAAAATTTCCAACGCAGCTTTGGACGAAACGTCGGGAACCGAAGAGTTTCTTCAACTATGGCCATACAGTCCGGAAGACTCATCAGCAACTATGACATCCGATCATGAAAGCCTTCATTGTATGACTGATCTCTTTCCTAGACAGCTGCTTATCCAATTCTTCTTCTTTGCCTTTTATATCTTTCTCGTTGAACTTCCCAATTTTAATGTGTCTTTAATTCCAAATCTATTGTCCTTTGTTATTGCCCTCGTGGTCATCGTAAAATCTGTTTGGCCATTCTTGTGAGTTTACGAATGAAGTTTGTTGGATGTGTTAGTGACAGCAGCCTTTCACACATCCCCCAGCATGGACGACCAGGCACTTTTCTGTCAAGATTACCTTCCCTTACGAGAGTTGCCTTCGCTGTGGCCAGATCTCTCTCCCACTTCACCACAGACTGACCAGTAGGCTTTCTGGTTCTTGAAAGGCCTTCACGCCTACTATACCAGTCCAGGGGGACACCCTACCCTATATCACCCCATCAAGCTGTCCCTCAATTCCCACTGAGCAACCTTGAGGGCGAAGACCAAAGAGCCTGGATTTTAAGAGGCATAAATTAAAGGAAGGAATTTAAATGAATCAGGCAGTATGTCGACGTTGTAACCTCTCTTCAGTAGGATATACGCTGAGGTGTCAGAAGTCGTGGGACACCGATATGCGCATATATAGATGACAGCAGTATCTCGTACACAAGGTGTAAAAGTGCATGCACTGCCGGAACTGTCGTTTGTACTCAGGTCCCGATTTCAGTTGGAAAGAACTGATGGTAGGGTTAGAATGTGGCGTACCGCACGAATCCAAGGACCCAAGTTGTCAACAAGGCATTTTGCAAGCTGATGGTGGCTCCATTATGGTGGCTCCATGGATTCGTCTGGGTCCTCGGTTATGTTCGATTTCTTGGAGAGCATTTGCAGCCATTCATGGACTTCGTGTTCCCAAACAACGATGGAATTTTTATGGGTAACCGTGCGCCGATAGCCCGACATTAATCCAACCGAACGTTTATGGCGAGCCATGCGCGCCTCGTACTCATGCCGTTTATTACTTCGTATCTTGTCATTGCAGTTATGGCATCTCGTTTCTTATCGATTTACTGGCGTCACAAAGTTGCTGGCTTGCCTGCCTGTGAGAGGCAGCAGCAGCGCTTGTCGATACGAGTACTGTGGTACTATTTTTGGAGCGACCGCTAGTATTTCTGGGTCGCGTTGTGTGGAGTGTGGAGTGGTGAACGGGGATCAGTTCGGTTGGGGCGCAGCAGCTATCAGGTCCGCGCAGTGCGAGGGCAAGCCGGGACCGCTGGCAGCGTGCTACCGCTGTCGGATCGAGGAGGCGTAACTGCGAGAGCGACAACTTCGTTGCACACCGAACCCTGGACGTTTAAGTGAAGAGTTAACTGCTAATGCAACCTCGACTATTCTGAGATCTCGCCTTTGGTCGGCAGGTTGTTGCTCCCAAGACCACTGAGCCTGCTGGCAATAAGTGAAGTGGCATCACTCAGTATTTCTGCAGGGGGCTTCGAATGACTTGTTTAGTCCATACCATGTTGAGTGGCTGCGCTACACCCGGGAAAAGGAGGTCAGACAGGATCTACATTTTCCAGTCATATTAATGTAACTACCCGTCAAAAACCTGAATAACGACATTTTGAAGCGCAAACTGTTGCGAGACGTGCGGGAAGAGATCCAATGAGATACTGGAAGGTACCAACAGGGATGTGGAGTCATGCCTACTACAGTGCACATGGTCAGCTGCGCTAGGTTCCTCGGATGAGGATCCATGGCGCTAACAGCCCGTTCGAGGTGGTCCCTCAGATTCGGTTTAAATTCGGTGCGTCTCGTGGCCAAGGGAGTATGGTTAACTCATCCTGATGCTCTTCGAACCACACATGTACACTGGGAGCTGCGTGACCCGTTCCATTGTCCTGCTGCTAGATGCCATTGTGCCAAGGAGAAACAAACTACATGTGGGGGCAGACACGGTTTCCAAGAATAGCTGCATACTTATGTTGATCCATTGCGACTTCCTCAACAACGAGATCCCCAAAGGAATGCCACGAAAACATTCCCCAAACCACTATGCTCCCTCCTCTGACCAGGACTCTTCCGATACTTTTGCAGTGTGTATCCTTTCAAACGACTCACGCCGTACATGCCAACGCGCCCATCTGTCATCTGAAAAGGCCACCAATCGCCACTCAGTGGACGTCCAATTGCATTAGTGGTGTGCATATTCCAGTTTTTGTCGCCGATGAACAGCAGTCAGTGTGGGTGCATGAATAGGCGCCTTCTACCGAGAGCCATAAGCAGCAACGGTCGCTGAGGAGACACTATTGGTAGCCCATTGGTTTATGCACGGTGTACTTTAACTACGGTGGCATTCTAACAGTTTACAAACTTAGCCGTTTCGGAAATGCTTTCAACCTTGGCCCGAAATTTCAGTAATCATGCCGCCCCCCCCCCCCAAATAGAGAGTTTATATGCGCTCCCTGCTAGTGCTTTCACTTGCAGCCTCTCTGACTGGTATTCCACGTCGGGGCTGAACATAGACGGTGGTCACATCAATGTTAGTGTACCGTGTAATTCATGAAGTAGTTGCAGCGCATTAGTATTGAACAGCGATTTATTTTCAAAGAACATTCTTAAGAATTTATTTTATTTACTAGCGATTCATCAAGAACATTAACACATTTAATCACACTATGTAAGCATGGAAGTAGTTGCCAGGGAGTAATTGATGAAATCATAACCAAATTCCTTTTAACAAATGGGAATTTTATTCACTTTAATAGTGCCTAAAAGCATTTTTTTTAAAAGAAATAGATTTAAAATTATAATCAGAAAGCACCCTCTAAATATCAAAGTTACAATTTATTTACAGGCAGAAAGAAACAAGTTTTGACTGTATGAGCTTTCGGACAGAGAACCTTCCAGCTCCCTTTTGACACGGCCGTAGTTACGACCGCTCACAACAGCCTGTGAAAGACCACACTGGTGCAAATCTGCAACACACCAGATAACTTTAAACTAAGAGTTTTAACAATTTACACAAACTATCCAGCCCCCGTAGGAGGTATGTAAATGGTACAAAACACTAACAATTAAAATATTAACCTTGCCACCGAAGGTCCAACTTGATTTTAACTTCTAAGAAAAGTCTTACGGTGAAAGGGTGGCAACTTTATATACTTTATATACTAAAATGATCATTTAAATAAAATCCCATTAAATGCAATCGTATATAAAATTCTACAAGGTTGGCCAAACAATAGTTAAGATGCTCTACAGCACACAGATACCGCCTCTCAAGATCATAGGCAATAATATCAAAGTTTCCAAAGATCAAAACATATTTCAGGTATTAGGCCGTTACACTCCAAGCAATAAATTCGTTAACACACCAAATCCGACAAACATGACAGAGGCAGCTACTAACGTACGGCAGATTGATACGGAGATTACCCAACAACCCGAACCGCAGGTTGCTCCAAAACGGACTACCCAATTTATAAACTACCACCTTCGCGCGAGTGGGCCAGCGGAGAAGAATTGTGGGACGACCGCAAAGCTAAACGGCTGGTGACCTCACCAAGAAAACATGTAGAATTTAACAAGAGTAAATCAAACAACATATCACCAGTTATTTAACTTCTAATAAACTGCGATTTCTCGAGAAGACCTGGCGAAGCACCCCCAAATCGCTCTCCCGAGCCGTCCGCTGCCAGCCGCTTCAACGGATGCAGGAAGGCGCGCCGATCTCCCGTCTCACGGCGTCGCACCTCGCACCGGCCAGACTGATGTCGTGAGTTGACTCCTGTTGCTCTCGTGTCGACCGCGAAGCCACTACCCGTCGCTATACGGCGCGGTCCACTGGACTCACGTGGCGACCTAACATGCGCCGACGCTCAAGACGGACAAGTCATCTTGTGTCTCAGTGCGCAACAGACCAACCGATCGATCCAACCGCCAATGACCATTGCCTGAGCAAACTCGAGCTGACTGGCGGCCTAACGCGCAGACTCAGATGCAGGAACTCAGCCCCGATCGGGCGACCACTCGCTGAGTTCTCTTACTGGCGGACTGGAAAGACTCTCATTCTGCCGGCTTTAAAGATTCATCCGAACGACAGACATACTAGCACTCCGAACGACAGACAGACACTAGCTGCCTAACGAATGCGGACGACAGACCAGCAAGCTGGGGACGAGAGACTGACGCAGACTGACCGACTGGCGAGCTCATAGCGCCCCTTAAATGCACGTGAACAGCAACCTTTCCCCTTTCCCACCAGAGGGAGACACCAAAGCTGCGATTGCCACAGCGGCGCCACCGCCAAAAACGAAGGGCGACTGCTTCACATGACGCGCTGCGGCGCGCTCTTCAAAACAGCAATTTTCACCAGGGCTCAAGTATAGCAGTAACAGTAGTAGTAGTAGTAGTAGTAGCAGTAGTAGTGGCATTGAGGCCGAGCGGTTCTAGGCGCTTCAGTCCGGAACCGCGCTGCTACTACGGTCGGACTTTCGAATCCTGTCTCGGGCATGGATGTGTGTGATGTCCTTAAGTTAGTTAGGTTTAAGTAGTTCTAAGTTGTAGGGGACTGATGACCTCAGATGTTAAGTCCTATAGTGCTCAGAGCCATTTGAACCATTTTTGAAGTAGTGGCATTATCTGTCGTTGAATCGCTTTGCGAGGATATCAGACACGTGTCATCGTGTCTAAGAACAAAAAAGCTGTTCAATTATACAGGAATATACGTATAAGATGTGGGCAAGTGGTGTTACAGCAGGAACCAGCCTGACGTTTAGTTGAAGCAGTTTACGGAGCATGGGAAAACTAAAAACAGATGGACGGTTGGAGGTTGGAGTCTCCACCCTCCCGAATACAAAACCAGTTTGTTTAGAACAGCGCATCCTCAACCGGTTTACCTCCAGTGTGATGTGCTGTTCTATTTATATAGTTTGGTATGAAAGTTGTAAATAATCAAAAAGTTAGTGCTCCAACGTTCATTCATTTCCTTGACATCGATCACCACGTACACTACACAAACACGTTTTTTTTCCTTTTTTTATGTATCAGTTTTCTGACCGGTTTGATGCTGCGCGGCACGAATTCCTCTCCTGTGGCATCCACTCAGAATGGCACCTGCTACGTACATTCTCCATTAATTGCTTGATGTATTCCAGTCTCTGTGTTCCTCTAAAGTGTTTCCCCTCTATAGCTCTCCCTAGTACCATGGAAGTTATTCCTTGATATCTTAGCAGATGTCCTATCATCTCGCTCCCTTCTTCTTGTCAGTGTTTTCCTCCTTTCCTCGTCGACTCTAAGGAGAACCTGTACACTCCTTATCTTATCAGTCCACCCAATTTTCAACATTCTTCTCCAGTACATCATCTCAGATACTTCGATTCTCTTCTTTTCCGGTTTTTCCAAAGTGCCACTACCATACAATGCCGTGCTCCAAACGTACATTCAGAGAAATTTCTTCCACAAACTAAGGCCTGTGTCAGTGTGGTTTCCATGTAGTCCCTGCTCCTTCCGTCATGCGTTATTTTGCTATCTGGTAGCAGAATTCCTTAACTTCATCTAGATCGTGATCACCAATCCCGATGTTAAGTTTCTCGCTGTTCTCATTCCAGAAACTTCTCATTACTTTACTCTTTCTTCGATTTACTGTCAGTCCATATTCTGCACTCATTATTTCGTTATGCAACACTATCAAGTATCCCTCCACAGTGGGCGAGATGTTCAGGTCAGAGAGAACAGTAGATGTTTCTATGATCTATTACAGAATCCTGAGGTAACGTTTTCAGAAAAGAAATATCACTGTAGTGAAAAACTGAGTTCCGAAATGACAGATGTTTTATTACTACTTACTTCTGCTGCCTTATCTACGAGACTTTTTTATGTATTCTATTGCTTAACAGGTATTTGTTGACGACTTTTTTGAATGATTCTTTCAATTATCTCTTGGGAAATTTATTTTACAATTTTATTTCTTGATAGAAAATACTGTTAAGTGTTTGTCCTGTCTTGGTAAATTTAGGTCATGGACAAATATTTTTGCAATAATTATCAATGTTATTGTCCCACGTACTGAGATGTGATTGCACTTCACATGATATAGCTAAAAATTCCCCTTTTTGGACACATCTTTACAATCAGCTCGATCGATATTTTCGGTTACTTGTTGGCATATAGAGAGTGTCTCCGTAGCTAGCATTAAAACAGTATAGTCTTCAGACTCGGAATAGTGCTTGAAATGAGTGCTAATGAAAATGAGAATTCTTCAACGGTGAGATATTGAAGAACTTAAACACAATCCAGCCTACGAATAAGAATACGACGAAGCATTGTAATATGTCTACATTTACTTTTCGCAGAAGACTGGTCAGGACAATAATAAATTTTGTTGGTAAACACAACTGCAGTGTCACAAAATAAGAATACCAGACTTTTTCCTCCACCTCTTGCCGCCTTGAGCCACATCGTCCCACTAAACTGCGTAAGCTTCCGGTCGGGTCGTGCATCCATTACCCGTGCCCTTACGTAAGGGCACCGCCAGTGAATCACAATTGCACGACTGACAGAGAAGCGTGCTGCGTGTTCGAAGTCTCAGCCGACAACAGCATGTTTGTTCCAGAAGGTTTGTCAGCGTACGGCTGCACTGGGCTCACTTGGCCTTCCGCCAATTTACACTCGTGCGTGAAGAGCGCAAGGAATACAGTCGGCTCTGTGTCACCGCGCGTGCTCTGCTTTTATCGCTGAGGTTCCTGCTTGAGGAGAACACAGGGGGAAGAAGATTGCTTTCAGAATCGACAGCGGTATAGTGTGGCCTGTGAGATGAAGGCGCTTTTGCTAGCGTCCCCCTCCGAATATTTACAGCGTCTCACCCTTGCCCTGGTGCCTGCTTAGAAAGGATGCCATACGCCGTGAAGATATTCGAGGGCACTCCTCTGCCATCTGCATGACACTTGTGGCACATGTTATTCCACGAACCAGACGCCGGTGGAGTACAACACAAAAGCTGTTTAATGGCGAATTGTCTGTTGTAACTACTACGAAAAACAGGATACTTCTCCCTAGAAACAAAGAAATAACCTGGCAGTACGTAGCGACCTACGCAAGTAGTGCCTTAGTCAGGTGGTGACCCAATACCAGCTCACTATATCGCATCTTTCCGCTCAGTTTCATAGATACGTTTGTCCTTTTCATCTAACCATTAGGTAAATTCATTGCAAAGTCTTAGTCCTTCAGCATCTATGACGCTCTTGCAACATTCCTTCGGGTTCCAATACTAGATGTTCAATTCTTTGAGGCAGCTTCTGCCCTGCACTTTCAGTCGTAATCTGAGCTGTCTGCGGAGTCTGAACACCACTCGCTAATTTCTTTACATCTTCAGGTATGCCCTCATACTTTTTCTTTAACTCTGCAGTTTCGGTTGAAATACTTCACAGACCAGTATCTATACGCTATACCAACTCTTTATCGCGCTCTGTTAGTGTAATATTTACCTGAGTAGAAATTCGCGTGACTTACTCTTTATCTTCCATACACGTGGCTAAACCATTGTCACGTTCTTCCGTTCGTGTGGCTTATTCTTTATCGCGTTCTGCCAGGGTAGTACCTACCTGAGCAAAAATTCCCGTGACTACCTCTTCAGCATGTTCTTCCATTCACGTGGTTAATTCTTTGTCATGCGCTTTAATGACTGCTGCAATTGTCCTGAGCAGCTACCTTTTCACTAGTTTCTGGCATTTCCTCACTGATTGCATCTTTAATTCTGGTTCAGACATACTGAGATCCATATCCTCTGTTGCCGGATTGGCGTTACTGCCATCAACGACGTTAGATTCAGCACTTACCTCGGCTACTGTGTCCATTGGTATTGTCTTTCTTATCTTTGTCATACCACATAATAATCAGTGTTATAAAAAACGAATCATTTTATGATATAAATAATCAAATTTGCTTCTACCTGAAGCGAATTTATCTCAACAAATAATTAAGCAAAATGGACGCTACTTCTTGAAACAGAAAGTCATATATCCATCTTGCGTTCACTCAATTCAATAGCCGATATACTGGCAACCATCTTCTATAACAATGTACTTTATACAGTTTTAGTTTTCTTTTAAAACAAGGCTTATAATGATTAAACTGAAGTTACGAACTGTTTAATGATTTGTTGGGAAAAAGAGTAATAAGCGAAATGCAGGCAACCAAACGCTGGAATCCCTTACCTTTATTTGCTGTGACGTTTTGTTGCTTCCCATTACAATAAAAATTTCTTTTTTAAATACTGTCATTTTAATTTCTTAATACATCGTCTTATTTTATGACTCTTCCTGTAGACAATAAGGATTATTGCTCCAGCATTCTTTATCGACAGTAGAGAGAAAAAAAACGCATTATTTAGTTATAGACAGTAATGGAAGTTTAAACCGAGCCCCATGTCGGGGCGCCTTATGCTGCATTAACTTCCTATCTCTCAATGAGATATTCACTGGGAAGGTTTCTCAAAGAGACGATAATAATTAATAGCTAACAAGATATGTGATTTTACACACACACACAGCCGTCGTGACTTGGAGGCAGCCCAAATCCATGATGGGAATCTCTTTAAATAGCACCGTGCAGTGCCGCTCATTAAAATTTCTCGCGCTTCTACTGAATCATTACCTTATTACTATCGGGTCATCACAGAGTTTTCTTTTGATTGGAACTGTATCAGGTCAGTAAACAAGCTGCCATGCGTCATTGTTCACAAGCGATAACCGATTAGACCCGTGCAACTGGCACAATAAAACGACTTGTGCAGCATGGGAAATGATAGGACAAAATATCCCAGGGAGGATCTGAATTTCTAGTGTAAATCAGTTAACGAAAGAACACGCGTAATGTTCCGTCGTGCGCCTCCGAACAATCTGTCGTCAGCCTCTCCTACTTTTCCGCTGAAACGCATTTAAAAGTAACAATTTAAACTAATTAAATGACGTGGAGACAGGATGGTTGTCCTTGCGAAATAATTAACCTGCCTAATTATGATGAAACTTATAATTATCAAGCCAGGAAAATTACACTAAAGTCAACTTACATCTCTTCCGTACAAGCTACCACCAAAGAAAAACAAAATGACAGTGCCAAGACAAGTGAAACCGTCTATCATTTTTCTAGTGACTTTGCTTTGACTGTTGTTACAGTTCTGGAAGATTCTCCCAGCGTAAGTGGCACTCGTTTGTAGATAATGATACTTTTTACCAGATATATTCAGTGGTACTCTACCCATCTCTTTGAAATACGTCACTACAGATACCACTTAAATAATGAGAAGATAATAAAAATAAAAAGGAAACACTTTAAGCGTCCGTTTAAAGGTTAGCTGCTACAAGCAACTCACATCGTTTGAAGCGTCTGAAAAACTTAGGATGAATGGAACTTTCGCATAATGTGTCACTGCTGTGTAACATAGTTCGATGAAACGATACGTAGAAAGAATTACTACATTAAGCACTGAGACGAACGGAAACGACAATAATTCATATGTTCTTATGTTTATTTATTAGCCTTTCAGCATATTTACCACGCCATTGGTTTCGTCAAAATACATTTTACATAGTTCATATAAGTATAGTTGTAACTAATTTTTACATAGTACATTATTATTACATATACATACATCTTTTTAGTAATTAGTAATTTGTACGTTTTACTCATATCATCATTTTACATATACATAAATCAATATAAATACATAAACGTCTTACTAATCAGACAATTTCAGCAATGATCATTATACAGTTTACGTTCAAGAATTAATTATACGGTTTACACATTTAATTAATGATAGTTACATTATTTCATTGTTTGTACATTTCTTTCTAATTACTTCCAAGATATTCTCCAGTTGAGTAATATGCTTTAATTTTGAGCCATGTGTCTAATACCTCCTTAAATTTAAAGTGGGTGAGTCAACCGATTCATGATGGTCCCCTGGACATTAGAAAAGGGGGCCCATCGTTCTTAATAGTGATCAGCAGCGATACACCAGTGTGCCGGCCGAAGTGGCCGTGCGGTTAAAGGCGCTGCAGTCTGGAACCGCAAGACCGCTACGGTCGCAGGTTCGAATCCTGCCTCGGGCATGGATGTTTGTGATGTCCTTAGGTTAGTTAGGTTTAATTAGTTCTAAGTTCTAGGGGACTAATGACCTCAGAAGTTGAGTCCCATAGTGCTCAGAGCCATTTGAACCATTTGAACCATCGATACACCAGTGCATGCTCAAGAACTTACTCTCATGCTGGCCACAAGTTTGATGAGGAGTTCGTGTGGTAGGGAATTCGATCCACCAGAGCGTCTTACAACTGCTAGATCATCATTCGTGCATGTAGACAGATTGCAGTACGTCTCTCAAACATATCGAACACGTGCTCGATGGCATTTAACACAGGGGAACGCGCAGGCCAATCCATTCCCCGAGTAACGCTCAGTCCAAGGGCTCATCTAACTGTGCAGATCGATACGCGGCCACGGCTATGTATAAAAATAAAGTCTTTACCGAAAGCATTCTTGAAAAGACGCACTTGGGGAAGTAGCACGTTGTCACAGTAGCGTTGACCGGTGAGTCTAGCGTGTTTAAATAGTTGGAGGTCTTGACTCCCTTGCAGCATTACGTCAGCCCACATCATAACAACAGGACCAACAAAACTATCACGTTCAACAACGCATGGCTTACGCTCGTATGGTGAGAGGTGGAAACATGTAATGCAGCCACGAACATTGTCGAACACGATCGTTTTGGTGGTCCAGGCGTCTTGGTGTGGGGAGGCATAATATTGAATAGACGTATTGACCACCAAATCTTTGAAAATGGTACACTTACCTGTCAACGTTATTGTGACACTGTACTCCGTCCATCGGAATGTCTCCACAGGGGTGCTTTGGGCCATGACTTCATAATCACGGATGACAATGAGCGACCTCATTGAGCAGCGCAGATGGAGGAACTCTTGTACAAGAGGATATTCGGCGAATGGACTGACCGGCCCGTTCCCCCTACTTAAGTACTACAGAGCACATTTGGGATGCGTTGAAGCCGTGTATGGTAACAAGTCAACATTTATGCACGGCCATCCAGCAGTTACCAGCAACGCTGGTGAAAAAACGGAGCGCACTGTCACAAGAACTTCTAACCAAACTTGTGACCAACGGACCACGTTGCTGAGCATGCATGCGCGATGATCATAAACATTATTAATTACCAAGTCCCGCCTTTTGTAGTGTCCAGAAAACCGTCAAAAACTTCGATGCCTTTAGTGTAACTATTGTCAAGTGTCATTTCTGTTGGTCTCATTGCGTATTTCTTTCGGTTACCTACAGTACTATAGTGTAGCAGTTCTAGATATGTTCCAAATTTCATCGATGCCTTCAGTGTAACTATTATCAAGTGTCATTTGTTTCTCTCATTGCGTATTTCTTTCGGTTACCTACTGTGCTATATTATAGCAGTTCTACGTATGTTCCAAATTGCATCGAGTTATGTTAACTGGCAGTGAACATCATGCGAAAACTACTTTGCTCCTTAAGTGTTGCTCACCTATGTAATAAACGCCAAGAAATAGGTCCAACACGTAAATTCTGTAGAAGGGAAGATTAGGATTTTTCGAATGGGCTATGAAGAAGGTTTTCTTTCATGTGTGATCATTTACAAATGCATTAAAAGACGCTAGTGCGACCACATTGTGACGTACTCATCCGGCGATTAAGGAAAACCATGCAATCGTACTTGGACAAGGGGACGGAGGTTTGAACCATGAATCTCCCCAATGCGAGTCCAGTGGCTCAACCAATACGCCACAACACTTGGTCGAAAGAATTTAGAGATATGCTGCCAGGATCGAAATACTTTTGGAAAGAAAGTGCAAGAGGTATACCCAGGCGCTCCAAATGGCTATCTTAGGAAGAAAGGGCGACATTGTACCAGCGAAAATCTGTTGGTACATTTAGAGAAGCGGTACTCGAAGCTGAAAGCCATCTGTTACTACTTTCTGGCAGTAGCAACCGCGTGTCTTTTTAATATAATTCTGAAAAGATTTAAAACCGAAACGCAAAAAATTACGAAGTTTGTACAGCAAATGAGCGATCAAGGCATTGTCTAGTGTAACGTGTTCACAGACCCGAGTAGTACAGCTACGAGCAACCTGTTCCACTCACCAAGTTCAGGTGCTCTGCAGTCGGTCGCAAATACATGAAGTTCAGGCAGACTGTGTTGGTCGGGGTTGCAGTCGCCGAATCTAAAATGGTACTGATGGGAAATTTAACAACACCGGTTGGTGGCGGCGGAATATTCAGAAATATTGAAGAAGGTTGAACAAGCCCAGCTAACCCATGTTTCAGATGACAGGAAATTTTTAAAAAATCCGGGATGGTGGAACTAACCTGTCTTTGCTTGTAGCCATTATGGCCCCAATTGCAAAAGTAAAACTTTTTCCAACTCATGGCAGGGATGATACGGCAAACATAAAAAACAACATCCAGTCTATGAACATAGTACTGTACCCAGTATTATGTGCATAGTCCAGATATGAGCAACTCCACCTCTGAAATGGTTGGATGGCGACAGACATCTGTTGGTCTGATCCGGTTTTGCATTCACTGGACTACATAGCATGCCTCAACGAGGATACCGCACAAAATTTGATGATCGCAATTATTTGTCGTATGCTTTGTATCCTATGTACGTAACACCACCTAATATTCAGCCAAGCTGAAGATGCCTGTATCAGGCGATATTCGTCACTGGTAAATAAATAATAATTACATCCTGCAACCAAAACTATTTGTTTCTTCATCTGCGAAAGTAACCAAATGATATGGATTGTCGGTCGCAGGTTCGAATCCTGCCTCGAGCATGGATGTGTGTGAAGTCCTTAGGTCAGTTAGGTTTAAGTAGTTCTAAGTTCTAGGGGACTGATGACCTGAGATGATAAGTCCCATAGTGCTCAGAGCCATTTGAACCATTTGATATGGATTGTGTAAATTGACATATTCAAGAGTAAAAAAATGAACTGAACAAACATAAATACTTATCAACATAAGTATCTCTCTCTCTCTCTCTCTCTCTCTCTCTCTCTCTCTCTCTCTCTCTCACACACACACACACACACACACACACACACACACAATGATTATATAAAAGTTATTTCCACATCTCAAATGTCTATCAAAATAAGTGTGATGCTACTGATCTACGAAAGGTGTTCAGTGACCAATGCAACACATTTTTCTTCTGAAAGCAGGGTTGGTTTTATTCAGGATTTCAAGACATCATATTATCCTCCACTCTTTCGGCCACAAAACCCCATTTTTTCACCTTAATCTCGGATCAGTACGACAGCCTCGTGCCTCCTTAGTTGGAGTGCCTGTATGGCCACATGGCACCACCCTACAGGTCGACGTCGAAGTCTTCCTGCATCAGTAATAATCTGCCCATCATCCACATTATGCTTCCTGCGGAGAGGATTTTTTCAATTGGTCCAAACAGACGCAAGTCGGAAGGTGCGAGATCCGGACTTTAGTGTGGACGAGGAAGCACTCTCAAATCAAGTTTTGTGAACTCTTCTTGAGCTTGCAGACATGTAAGAGGCCTTGCTTTGTCATGGAGAGAGAGGCGTTACTCTGCATTTTTGTGCCTACGGACCCACTGAAGTCCTTTATTTCTGAGGGTAGCACTTCAGAGTTGCTTGTTGAACCACGAGGGAGGATATCAAACAAATTAACCCCTTCGGAGTCACAGAAGACAGTCGCCAGCTGAGTGTGCAGCTTTGAACTTTTTTTTTTTAGAGAGGAGAGGTGGTGTGGCGTCACTCCATGGAATGTCGTTTTGTTTGCAGTTCGAGGTAATGAACTTTTGTTTCATCGCCTGTGACAATGTTCGACAAAAATTTATCACGATTAGCCTCGTAAGGTGCAAGTAATTCCGCACACGTGGTTCTTCGTTGCTCTTTACGGTCCTCTGCTAGTCGGCAAGGAAACCCAGCGTGCACACACCTTTGAATGCTCCATCTGGTGAACAAATGTGTCAGCACCACCACCAGAGACGTCCATCACCTCGAATGAGTGTGTCCGCTTGCTCCAACACAGCAGGTTAGCCAAGAGGTAAGAGGATTTCACATATATCAGAATGTGTCGTCATGCAGGGGCAATGGCCTGGTTACACACAACAGGCAAGAGATAATTGCCTAGCACGTGGGTTTGTGTTAGACGGAGACTTTCGTAGAGTGTAAGACACAGGTATAGCGTCAGCTGTACTTTTCAACTCACAACTTCGCGTAAGTCTGCCGTAACAACACGTAACTCTGTCGCAAGAACACCTAAGGGGCGAATACGACAGATGAATCAGCAATATAAGTGGAATTAATGCGTTCATTACAAACGAGCATGACGTCAGGACGTCGCTCGTGCTTCCTTTAAATACGTCAGCTTTGACAGCAACAAGGCACTCGCAGTTAGACTTGCAGTTAGATGTGTACTGGGTCGCTGCGTAGCGCTCAGCTCGGTGATCGACATGTTAATCTTTATTAAGGAGATGTTGCAGTAAGGGCGACCCCTTCCAGCAGCAGTCGTGAGGGGACAGTACCAGCTGTCCTCTCTGCTGCCACTGTCAATCATCAACCCAGGATTAGCAGACATCGCGGCAGACTCGCTCGCCACCAATGCTGACCACATCAGTGAGCCGTCGTTGAGATCGTGCAGGGCCTAGGCCCTGTGCATCCGCCATCACAACTGCCTGAGGCGACGACACTGGGGGACTGCAGCCCGTTCCGCCCGTCCACGAGCCACCAGCAGGAGCAGGGGAGAAGATGGGTACGGATAGAGTACACTCCGCAATACGAGAACGCTTCTCGTGCCGACAGCGCCGGGACTCCAACCCGGAGCCTCCTACGTGCAGCGGCTTGCTGTCCGCAGCCGAGCCGGCCGGCCAGCCGGACGCCGCCAGCCACGCGCGGCTGAAGTACGAAGTAAGGACATTCCTTCGCTACGTCACAGCACGCGGCGCTGCGCTAGCAAGACTGTGCGGCCCAGAGCTGGTGTCATCGCTACGAGTCAGTGAGGACTCGGGGAAGGTCGTTGATATCACCAAGCTCAGCCAGTCTGTGTTATGTGGGCCACATTGTACTCGGCAGGAATAAAGGTGCTATGAATTAATAATGTTTCTTTGACGCGTCCACAGTCATTTCCTAGCATCCTGACAACTGGAGAGGTCACCGCTCGGCCATCCAGTCCACTGTAGGCGACCGGGAAGTCACAGCTAAGTGCAGCCGGCCGGCATGCGGGAAATCAGACAGGTTTGCGTGACGTTGTTGCAGTGATAACAGACGCCTCGCCCAACAACTGACCATGCTTTTGTTCACTACTAGGTTTTCGTAGAAATTCTGGAAGCATCTATGAACATCTATGATGCCATGGTTTTCCGCTCCTAAAAATCTCAATAACAGCTCTTTGCTTGGAACGCAACTCCATAATATCCACCATTCATGATACTATATGGTCTGAAGTGGGAATATTCCATAATGTCCCACAACAAATTCCCCATCTTTTCAACCGAAATTGGCCGAGAAAAAAATGTGTTGCAGTACTTATTGAACGCCCCTCGTAACTTATAGGTTAAGTTGCATTGAATAACGACAAAAGATCATGTTAGTCCGTCTCTTGCTCTGCAACCGCATATGCTGTAGCACTTCTACTAATACCACTGAGTAGGGGGAGTGGGGGGGGGGGGGGGGGGGGGAAGCGGCACGTCGCACTTTAATTCGAAAGGACCACTCTTCAAACCCTCATCCCACTGTCAGAGATTTAGGTTTCACAGAGTTTCTCGGAATCTAGTCATGTTAACGCGATTGCTGGGATGGTTCATTTGAAAATGACATGTCTTCTTTCCTTCGACATCCCTGTCCGATCTGAGCTTGTGCTCTGCCACTAACTGAGCGTTAAAAACCTAAACTTCTCTCCTTCCATTTCAAAGAGTTGGACTCGTGTTCGGAAGAAGAGGGCTTACAATCCCACTCTGATCATCATAATGTAGATTTCTTGTGGTTCCCATGTCACTTTACGCAGGGTGGTTAGCCACGTGAAGTCAGAGATTTTCTTTGATATAGGTTTTATTTCGCCCAAAAATCCTACAGGGTATGGAAAGAACCTTCTAAAACAATAGCAGGTGGATGAACAGTTAATCCAGTAGTAAGAGTTGGGAGAGGAGGAAAAGTTGTGATACTACACTCCTGGAAATGGAAAAAAGAACACATTGACACCGGTGTGTCAGACCCACCATACTTGCTCCGGACACTGCGAGAGGGCTGTACAGGCAATGATCACACGCACGGCACAGCGGACACACCAGGAACCGCGGTGTTGGCCGTCGAATGGCGCTAGCTGCGCAGCATTTGTGCACCGCTGCCGTCAGTGTCAGCCAGTTTGCCGCGGCATACGGAGCTCCATCTCAGTCTTTAACACTGGTAGCATGCCGCGACAGCGTGGACGTGAACCGTATGTGCAGTTGACGGACTTTGAGCGAGGGCGTATAGTGGGCATGCGGGAGGCCGGGTGGACGTACCGCCGAATTGCTCAACACGTGGGGCGTGAGGTCTCCACAGTACATCGATGTCGTTGCCAGTGGTCGGCGGAAGGTGCACGTGCCCGTCGACCTGGAACCGGACCGCAGCGACGCACGGATGCACGCCAAGACCGTAGGATCCTACGCAGTGCCGTAGGGGACCGCACCGCCACTTCCCAGCAAATTAGGGACACTGTTGCTCCTGGGGTATCGGCGAGGACCATTCGCAACCGTCTCCATGAAGCTGGGCTATGGTTCGCACACCGTTTGGCATCTTCCGCTCACGCCCCAACATCGTGCAGCCCGCCTCCAGTGGTGTCGCGACAGGCGTGAATGGAGGGACGAATGGAGACGTGTCGTCTTCAGCGATGAGAGTCGCTTCTGGCTTGGTGCCAATGATGGTCGTATGCGTGTTTGGCGCCGTGCAGGTGAGCGCTACAATCAGGACTGCATACGACCGAGGCACACAGGGCCAACACCCGGCGTCATGGTGTGGGGAGCGATCTCCTACACTGGCCGTACACCACTGGTGATCGTCGAGGGGACACTGAATAGTGCACGGTACATCCAAACCGTCATCGAACCCATCGTTCTACCATTCCTAGACCGGCAAGGGAACTTGCTGTTCCAACAGGACAATGCACGTCCGCATGTATCCCGTGCCACCCAACGTGCTCTAGAAGGTGTAAGTCAACTACCCTGGCCAGCAAGATCTCCGGATCTGTCCCCCATTGAGCATGTTTGGGACTGGATGAAGCGTCGTCTCACGCGGTCTGCACGTCCAGCACGAACGCTGGTCCAACTGAGGCGCCAGGTGGAAATGGCATGGAAAGCCGTTCCACAGGACTACATCCAGCATCTCTACGATCGTCTCCATGGGAGAATAGCAGCCTGCATTGCTGCGAAAGGTGGATATACACTGTACTAGTGCCGACATTGTGCATGCTCTGTTGCCTGTGTCTATGTGCCTGTGGTTCTGTCAGTGTGATCATGTGATGTATCTGACCCCAGGAATGTGTCAATAAAGTTTCCCCTTCCTGGGACAATGAATTCACGGTGTTCTTATTTCAATTTCCAGGAGTGTATATTATCAACGTGGCAGCCATTTTGGAAGCCGCTATCTTAGTTTAATCCCGCAATTTGCAAATGAAAAGTGGTTCGTGTGACATAGCAAACAGATTATACGAGAATTCTCATGAAAAATCTGTGGTACATTTCGTTTCAGAATAGCTTTATTTATTCTCGAGTTACGTCGCATTTTGTACAGAATAAGGAAAATCCTGGTGATATAACACAAAGGTCACAGGACGCGCTCGACGTGTTGTCCAACGCTTTGTAAGGTTGTTACCCGTGTAGGTCATTCCTCAAAAATGGTTCAGATGGCTCTAAGCACTATGGGACTTAACTTCTGAGGTCACCAGTCCCCTAGACTTAGAACTACTGAAACCTAACTAACCTAATGACATCACACACATCCACCCAAGGCAGGATTCGGACCTGCGACCGTAGCAACAGCGCGGTTCCGGACTGAAGCTCCTATAACAGCTCGGCCACAGCGGCCGTCGGTCATTCCTCATGTACTTTAACCAATACATGTACCAGAATGCGAGCACAAGCATCTATACGGTGATTCAGTGATAATGTTACAAATTCAAAGAGATTATAGAGGAAGGTAAATGTATCAACTTGAGGTAAGGGAAACTGGTCTGGAAAGGAGCAATTCGAAAGATATAAACTAAATATACTCAAGTTCCGCCTTAGCCTCGCGTAACAGTCAGACTAAGCGCCTAAACACTCACACCCTGACCGTGACGTACAGAACTCCCGCTGAATACTCCCCAGTATCCTCAGATAATTTTCCCCGTTAATGGACTAATAAAAGCGCATGTAACTTAAGGCCAGAGAGGCTGAAAATTCTACGTCACAGTAATAATAAATTCTATTTAGCTGCCTAAGTTTCACAAGCTGCTAAATTTACAACCATTGTTCGAAACGGCTTCCCCTAGCTTCATTGTAGGCCTGGCATTGTCGCAGGACGTTCTGTCGTGCCCCTTCTAATATTACCAGTGTCGTCTGAACAGTGCAGCAGACAGCGAGAAGTCTTGCCAGGAGATCCTCTTCAGTCTCAACAGATGCCTCATACACAAGACTTTTCACAAGATCCCACAAAAAGAAATCAAGTAGATTGAGATCAAGTGAACATGCTGGCCACGAAATACGACCTTCTCTGCCTATTCACTTCTCAGAGATTGTCTGATCGGGATTTTACGAATCTTTAAGGGGGGCTTCGTTAGAACTACATCCGTTGACCAAACAATAAATGGAATATGTTCCAGGAACGTGGATATCCCAAAAGTCTTAGCAACAACAGTGGAGGTACATGTATTCCACTGTCAAAGATAAGAACTATTTTCCCATGTAATTACCGATTTGGTCATTTCAGACCAGGGTCGTGTTAAATGGCCCTTGCATTGTCACCCAAGGAGAGTGAAATCAGACGTCAGGACGACAGCATATGTGTTTAATTAATTTCTTTATTCCAGCCTTCGGCCATAGTATATCATGAGCAGCTTGTTGGAGGCTTCCAGTTGCATCTCACACGAAGCAATAGACGTCCAGCATTGCTGACAGCATAAAGAGCGGGGGAAACCATGGCGTTACTCAACTGCTGTTGTCAACGACGCCACCGGATGCTACCATGATGTCAACGTGGCAGCGCATCTGACTATGGCCGTGAACTTACTCCTGCGAATGGGCGGCTCCCTCGTGCTTCAGGGCAGGCTGCCCTGTTTTGTCGTCGAACCGTGGGCCCCGTACTGCATTCTAGGATGTAGCTCCAAGTGTCACAGGCTTGTGGTGTGAGCTGTGAGACTGAGATAAGAATGATTTAGTACTGAAATCTAGTTTCTCAGGACAGAGCGGATCAGCTTGTGGTTGTGGAAAGGGGCCAGAATCAGTTGCTGTTAGTTGCACAAAACACGCAACTTTATTTCCCTAAAGACACTTAATCACACATGCCCTTAAAAGGATTCAAAATAATACAGGGGAAGGCCCGAACACAAGTTATTAAAATTGCTTTAAGGAATACATACGGTTGAAGGCCTTAGTTAAAAAAAAATTACGCAAATACTCGGCTGAAGGCCACATACTGAACACTGAAGAACTGAAGGCTTAAGGCCTCAATAAGAAAGATTTGAAACAGAGCAAAATCTCATTTTTTTAAATAAGTTTTAAACAAGGGTCGGCCTGAGGAGGTAACTCTAACATAAGTTCAGATGACACAAGCAACCAGAAGTAAGATTAAGGGGCTCCGGAAAGGCTCAAAATCATGAAAAGTTCAATTTTTACTTTTTTGCGTTTTCTGAATCTGCAGACTATTACCTTTTAATAGATATATAATTTATTCAATTCCGAAGACAACAACTATTTTTAAATTTTTTTTGAAATGTGTTCTACATGGGCGTGACCCACTGTGGCGCTGTTAAACTGCTGTCAAATGGTGTTATTATTAACGTCCGTGTTCATCAGGTACATTTTAGTGATGTGAGATAAAGTATGTGTTGTGGTTTACCTGTGATGGTTCAATATATATCGCTGGTGTGATTGTCGATTGTTTCATGTTTATTTACTCGGTCGTTATCTCGAAAATATTCGTAATTAATTCTGTTTCTTGAGTCTCTGTTTTGTTGAAGTATAATAATGAGTAAAAGTAAAGTTATTAGAAATCCTCTGAAGGCTTTTAAGAAAAGGAGAAATGTTGGAAAGCCAAAGTTATGTGTTATTACTGTAAACAATAAAGACGATAACCAAGTGAGTGAACCTAACCTCTCAAGTACACCTGTCCATAGCAGTCAAAGTGGGAAAGAAAATAATTCACAGAAGAAGCTTGGTTCAATGAGTGAAAACTATGAATGTTTTATGGGCGAATCGGATGTGAATGAAATATTTGATATGTCGGTTCTCAAAGGAATTTTTTCAAACTGTGTAAGATGTATTCATTGTAGTGAAGTTGGTCTGGAACTGTCCATAATAAAGCACGTAGGACTTGCTAGTGAAATACAACTGAAATGTGATAAGTGTTCATACATGACCACCTTTTGGAACAGTGTTACAGTAACTGCAACTGAAGAAAATGTTAGCAAAATCTACGAACACAACAACGAGCGATGCTTGCTTTAGACAAGGAACGCCTTCGGGCTACAGACAGGGCTGTAAAGAGTCTAGAAATACAAGCAAGAGTAAACAGGAGGAGGAACAAGAGGAAGCTGGAGGAGGAGTTTGCAGAGGATGAAGATAATCCATCCTATGGACCTGGAATGCACTAAAAAGTTAATCCAATCTTTGTCGCTCGATTCCCAAAACTTTTATTTTCTCATACTAATTACATGTTTTCTAAGGATCTTCCAAACATATTTGTTTCAAACTTTCAGTAAATGTTACACAGTACCTTCTGCATAATTTAACACAGCCTTCTTCCAAAAAACTGTATATTTTTGAATATATAAATAAAAAATTGCAAAAAAATGTTGTGAATTTTCATTACAATTGAAAAAAAGATCATCTTTAATAACTAAACTAAAGTTTTGTAAAATCCCTGTGTTAAGTTGTAGCCCATATTCCAATAAATAATCTGTAAAGAGTTCAACTTCCTACCTCAAATACTTTGTGAGAAAAGATGTAATTTATAAGCGTTATTTTAACATTGCAAGTATAGGGCGTTCCGGAGCCCCTTAAATAATCGGACGGCAACCCGACCCAGGGACGACTGAAGGACCGACCAACAACCTAATCAGTCACCTTCCGCCCGACCAACGGCATGACAACGGAAAATATCAGCGAGGATGAAGATCCAGCAGCCCTACGTCTTCATAATTGGCGTTTAAATACAGCCAAGGTACAATAATCACTCAAAAATATAAACAAATACCAAAGGCTGTCGAACTACACGCCGTGGCGCACAGCATCAACACGGCGAGGAAACACACTCTCGCTGCTCTGTCCCAACCAACCGACTGCCTACTCCAGTACGCAGACAGCATTCATAACTGCTCCGTGCAAATCACAAAAGCTACACACAGTTCCACGTAAGCACTTGCACCAAGAACTCCGACAATCCTAAAACCAATCACTGTGGAACAACAAGGAGAACTCACAAGTCAACACACACGTCGTCCGGTGAGACGACCAACCGAACGACCATCCATGGTCGTCCCCACTCAAGTTAAGTGTGTCGCAAACGGTCAGCGAATACTGGCTGTCCAGACCTCACTGGCGCTGCGTCCCTACTCAACTCCGACATAGGACGACCCGGAAATACTGGCGGTCGCTCCAGAGATAGTACGACAGTGCACTTATCGATAAGCGCCGCTTCTGCCACTTACGGGCAAGCAAATCAGCAACTTAGTGACGCCAGTAAATCGAATAAGAAACGAGACGACAGTACCGTAAAGACAAGATGACAAGCAATAAACGGCATGAACACGAGCCGCGCACGGCTCAAGTATACGAATGGATGAGTACTTATACACTCCCGACTACGTTCGTTTAGGCTAAATGCACATACTCTAAACACTTCCATGGTGGCAAGTGAAGAAAGGATTCCGTTCTGCCACTAGCATATTGCAGAGTTGGCTGTTGCTATACCGTGCCCAGCTGGCTCCACTTTGCATGCCGGTTGGCCGTGTTTTGCTTTGAATGCGTAACATCCTCTTCCACCTGTCCAGCTCTGTTACAACTCACTACCACTCTGACATATTTTTTGACCAAGCACATTCTATACAGTTCACCCTTCTACATCATGCATGAAATGTTTGTAACATCAACATGTACTCACCATATATGATCACCCTCCAGGAGCGTACAAGGATTCTGATCTCTATCTTTACACAACTCCCTTCACATGTCGTGAAACGTAGGGAAACTGGATATCCAGGTACGCCCAGACAACTAGCCCTTAAAGCGTTAGGGTGCCATAGTGTTGAAAACCAGTTGGAAATGTCCCGTCTTCAGAGAGCGGCGAGGAAAGCGCAGCTTTGTCTAACAGCTGCAGATGCACCATCTACCTGCGATGGATACATCTGTTTATCTATCTCTCCATTCACATACGAATTAGCTTCACTTGTAAACAATACGTCGTAGAGGAAATGACAGTTTTCGACGATTCTGCAAATAGAATCGGGCGCTTTAATTCATCGTCAGTGCATCTGAATTTTGTAAGGGTTTCCAGAGAGATACAGAGAGTACTGTGCTCTGGACTTCCAGTAAACGATGACAGAACAGCTGTTGACGTTTTCAACTGTCCACCTCTCAGTTTGTCTGCGGCGGTTCCAATATCACGAGACGTTTCACCAGCTAATTGTGGGTAATGGGTGTTCAGTCTGGATAGCGTTGGTTGACAGTATCTGCGACAACATGGGTGTTCCTCTCTCTTGATGTAAGTTCGATGTGGTCGCCCCGTATTACAGACAATAGCTTTTACGTCACCTGCGATGAAGAAACACTTCATAACTCACGAATAAATAAAGCGCTGTTGTTTTCCTCACGTAATTCTGCATCGGTCTGATATGTGACATGCCCATGCCCACCCCCCACCCCCTCCCTTCCCTACCTTCAATCTGAAAATTAATATTAAGGAACGAAGAGGTTCTACGCAGAATCGGCAAGGGAAGGAGAATTGGATAACACTGACAAGAAGAAGGGACAGATGATAGAACATCTGTTAAGACATCACCGAATAGCTTCTATACCTACATGGATACTCTGCAAAACACATTTTAGTGCCTGGCAGAGGGTTCATTGAACCACCTTCACAATTCTCTATTATTCCAACCTCGTATAGCGTGCAGAAAGATGAACACCTATATCTTTCCGTACGAGCTCTGATTTCCCTTATTTTATCTTGGTGATCGTTCCTCCCTATATAGGTCTGTGTCAACAAAATATTTTCGCATTCGGGGGGTGAAAGTTGGTGATTGGAATTTCGAGAGAGGATTCCGTCGCAACGAAAAACGATGTCCAGCCCAAATCTTGTATCATTTCTGTGACACTCTCTCCCATATTTCGCAATAATACAAAACGTGCTGCCTTTCTTTGAACTTTCTCGATGTACTCCGTCAGTCCTACCTTGTAAGGATCCCACACCGCGCAGCAGTATTCCAAAAGAGGACGGATAAGTGTAGTGTACGCAATCTCCTTAGTAGGTCTGCTACATTTTCTAAGTGTCCTGCCAATAAATCGTAGTCTTTGGTTAACCTTCCCCACAACATTTCCTGTGTGTTCCTTTCAGTTTAAGTTGTTCGTAGTTGTAGTACCTATGTATTAAAATTACCTAGGTATTTAGTTGAATTTACGGCTTTTAGTTTAGACTGATTTATCGTGTAACCGAAGTTTAAGTTCCTTTTCGCACTCGTGTGGATGACATCACACTTTTCATCATTTAGTGCCAACTGCCAGTTTTCGCACCATTCAGATATCTTTTCTAAATCGTTTTGCAGTTTTTTTGATCTTCTGTTGACTTTATTAGTCGATAAACGACAGTGTCATCTGCAAACAACCGAAGACTGCTGCTCTGATTGTCTTCCAAATTGTTTGTATAGATACAGAACAGCTACCGTGGTACTAGATGGAGCTGTGGAGGGTAGCAACTGTAGAGGAGGGCAGAGACTGGAATACATCCAACAAATAACTGAGGATGTAGATAGCAATTGCTATTCTGAGAGGAAAAACTGGCATAGGAGAGCTCGGTGGGCCACATCAAACCAGTCAGAAGAATGATGACCAAGACTTTCATCCTAGATGTCACCTTCCAGAATGGCCGCCATTTTAGTAACAAGGCCACTCAGGTCCTCCCATCTCATGTCACTTGACTTTCAATTTCCTTTTATCTACCTGCTTATGTTTTGGGAAGGTAGTTCCACAGCTATGGACAATCTTATAGAATCTTCGTATTTTGACCTATCTCGACTCTTACCAAGCTTTTGAAGGTATAAAAGTGTAAAGACAAAATTTATATAGTAATTGAATCATCAATATAATTGAAATTAGTTGCAAGGAGTCTTAAGAATGAATATAACATTAATTATCATTTGAGACCTGAGATGAAAATGTCACGGTCGATTCCTTCGCTGTGCTTTCCATCTGAGTTAGTATCAGTTTCTAATCACATTAATCTTCCATTCTGTCACCGAAGACTTGTTATGTCTTAAATTATCTGACGAGCAGTTTATTGTGATAAATATCCCTGCAAATTCATGACGAGGTGTGTTATATCTCTCAGTACTTCGTAGTTTGCTTACGTGCTGAATTTAACCACCGGAGAAGCTTCGACTGGATTGAAAATATACAAGCAAATCTTAAATAATCTGCTCTGTCCCTCGCTACCTCTTTCACATTTACTAAACTAAAGTATCCACAAGCGAATAGCGAGGAATAAACCTCAAGTTTTGATGTAAGGCAGGTCACGGAAACTGAATAAACGGCGTTTCTGGTTTAGTACCAGAAGCTAAATAAACTTCTGAAGTTCCATGGTGAGGTGCGGGCTATAAATCACAATACATTGAGACAAGGAAAATGTGTGAGTCTGAAACGCTGTAATATTAGGTTTTACTCCTTTTAACCTGGAGCAGTTTCCGGCAGCCGGAAACTAACGTATGCTGCTTGTTGTTGAGAATCTTACAGCCTTCGGCGCCATAGCAAACGTTTCGCAATTTTTTGTGTGATGCAGAATTTAACTACGCTTACGGTACATCTCATGCTGTTTTTGGAAGACAACCTCAGGAATCATATACAATGTTTAAAGATGAATTTTAAGTTACTGTTAGTATTTTTATTAGCTTTATTATCATCATTTAAGTACAAATATTGCAACAAAGACATTTCTGTGTTGTGGTTGCAGCTATGACTTATCAAATAATTTATGTTTCTAAAGTAGCACATTACTCCAACCTGTTGCAGAAGCGTGAAACGTTTAGAAGTAAGCTGCAGGTAGCATTAATAAAATTAGATTTCAGGCAAGGGTTACAGGCCAGTGAAAATTATTAAGAAACTAATTTTAGTGTGTCTCATGTTCATGGGTGTACCTTAGGACGGCAGAGCGGTTGCACAGTATTTCACTACTGTACCGTTACTGAACAATTCAGTTAGCTGTTTTATTGACCGTATATTATTCATATGATCGATTTCAAAATTATAGAATTTAACTCTTTCAACACGCCAGAAAATGAAATTATAAAATTATGAAATCGATCATGTTAATTAAACAGTCACAAAATGTCTATTTAGATCATTTTCCTGAAAGTAAGTAATCAATAATTTCTTAAAAATTGTGTTTGCGTAGACTTTTTCATTAATGATAAATTACTAAAACAGTTACCGCCCAACACATGGGCACATGTCAATAAACAAATACAGTGGCGAATTATATAAACTTTCCCTGAAACCTGTGCCGTGTAGAAAACAGAGCAGGGCAGACGATGTTACAAGACAAACAAAACAGAACTTTACGGACTTCCAACTTGTTGGAGTATCTTCGATCAGCAACTTCTGTTAGTTAATAGAACGAAAAACCAGCCGATGTTGCAAATACTTTATTTTTCATTCGATGACTGTTTTCGGGCCAAGACCTATTTTCAAATCCACATAACAAAGTCTAAAATGTCATTTCAAAGATGTAAGAAAATGTGTAATGTAAATTTACATTTATGTGCATGCACTGTGAACGTAAACTACACATTTTTTGACATCTTCGAAATGCCATTTTCGAGTTTGTTACGTTGATTTGAAAATGGGTCTCGGCCCGAAAATAGTCATCGAACGATAAATGAAACATTTGTGACGTGGACTGGTTTTTCGTTTTATTGAAAACAGAAATGTTTCAGGTACACATTGGAGTCACAACTTTTTCAACAGCTTTGGCAATGCATTCGTGTTACATTCTTGTAATGTTTCTATCACATACTGTTCGAAGTTTAAGTGCTGTGATTTGTGATGGATCAGGATGTGAGATTAAGTAGATGGATAAATTACGAGACGAAAATGTTTTAGGAAGGAGGTAACAAATCTGTGATAAACTCTTGCTACAAAACACACAAATTCGGTACATATCTACTAATTCACTGACGAATAAAAAATCTCATCACCAAGGAAGAGTTGTGCGAGATAAAAGAAAGTCGTTAGGCGTATTTCTACATCTGAAAGATGACGCATATTCAAATTTCTGCATCTACAGAGATACTCCACAATCCACCGTACGTTGTGTGGCCGAGGGTACCCCGTACCACTACCAGTAAACAGAGTTAGAGAAAATTAACTGCCTATATACCTCCGTATGAGCCCGTATCTTATCTTCATGGTCTGTACGCGCATGTATGTAGGAGGCAGTAGAACTGTTCTGCAGTCAGCTTCAGATGCCTATTATTTAAATTTTATTCCTCATCTTCCCTCCAGGATTTCCGATTTCATTTCCCCTAGCATTTTTATAACACTTTCGTGTTGTTCTAACCCACCAGTAATAAACTAGCAGCCCTCCCCTTATTGCTTCGAAGTCTGTTTAATCCGTCCTGGAACGAATACCAAACACCCGAGCAGTCTCAAGAACAAGAGACACTAGCGTCCTATATGCGGTCTCCTACGCAGACAAACCACACTTTCGTAGACTTCCGCGCTAGTTGCATAAGAGTAATGCTAGTAGCGCCACTAAGAAGATGCAAATTAGGTTTGCTTCAAATACGCGCTGTAACAGTCGGGTGCGTTGGTTACCTTTGAGATTGGACATAGTGAGCCAAGAACGCCATTAAGACGACGAAGACGCCATTAGCAGCAGCTCACAGAGATTGAAGGAGGTCGTGGATGTTCATCTCGAGATACTGCACACTTCGCAGGAATGTAGCCATTGTACTTCATTGCTGGTAGAGATGGTAATGAGAACGTACGGTGGCAAGAATACCAGGCACCGGACGACCACGTGGCACTGCAGAGGGGCAGACCGTCGTGTTCGACCCACGGCTGTTAGGCATCGTTATGCCCTTGTACCAATAATTCGAGCAGCAGTCGGCATCAGAGTGACACAACGCACTGTTATAAATCAGTTACTTTAAGGACGCCCTGTAGCATGCATTCCACATACTCCAAACCGTTTGTGACTTCGCTGGTGTCAAGCGAGAGCTCATTGGAGGGCGGAGTGGAGATCTCTTGCTTTTTCTGGTGAAAGCCGGTTCTACCTCGTCGCCAGTAATGGTCACGAGTTAATGGCCTTATCTAGAAGGAACCAGGTGAGCTCCTACAACCAACTTGTCTGCTGTATAGACACAGTGGACCTACACCTGGAGTTATGGTCTGGAGCGCAAATTTCATATCACAGCAGGAGCACCTTGACTTCATATTTGTACGTAAGTATGGTGATTCGACCCGTTGTGCTGCTCTTCACGAACAGCATTCGAGGGGGTGTTTTCCAACAGGATAATGTTCGCCCAAACACCGCTGTTGTAACCCTAAATGATCCACAGAGTGACGACATGTAGCCCTGGCTTGCTCGATCACCAGATCTGTCCCCAATCGACCACATATGGGTCATCATCTTTGATTGCTAATCAAAAACGTCCTCAGTCCCGGGTTCGAAACCAGCCACCCCGTAAATTGTGATTAATAATCAGCATTGACGGCCGAAGACTTCCGGCATCAGAAGTCACCTCTCATTCTGTCAACGGCATTGCCAAAGACGGCAGAGGAGCAGACAGAGCTTCAGAGCACCCTCTTGTCTTTGGAGTGTGAAACTGACCCTAAAGGCGGACGAATCGGCAATGATCAACGCCATGAGGATGCAGAAGGCAGTGGGAACCACTGCAGTAAAGACCCATGACGTGTATCCACAGGATTTGTGGCCTGTAATTGAAAACGTGTCATGCTGGATTCTCCATTGGCAGAAGATTCCCGAATTGTTCCCCATTCGGATCTCCGGGAGGGGACTGCCAAAAAGGTGACCATGAGAAAAAGACAATAACTAACGGAAGGATAGCGTTCTACGAGTCGGGGCGTGGAGTGTTAGAAGCTTGAACGTGGTAGGGAAGCTAGAAAATCTGAAAAGGGAAATGCAAAGGCTCAATCTAGATATAGTAGGGATCATTGAGTTGAAATGGAAATAAGACAAGAATTTCTGGTCAGATGAGTGTGGTAATATCAACAGCAGCGGTAAACGATATAACGGAAGTAGGATTATTACGAATAGGGGGTTAGGGAAGACAGTATGTCACTTTGAACAGTTCAGTGATGGGGTTGTTCTTATTAGAATCGACAGAAAAACAACATCGACAACGATAGTTCAGGTATACATGCCAACATCGCAAGCTGAAGATGGAGATAGAGAAGGTCTATGAGGACATTAAAAGGGTAATATAGTGTATAAGGGGAGATGAAAACCTAATGGTTGTCTTGTGACAGCCAGAGCGAGAGCACCAGCAGCAGCGAGTACTGTTTGTATAAAGCGTTTATTTTGCATTTTGTTTACGACCTTCCACTAAGGAAGGGATTCTATTTGTGTTTATCTGCTCTGCATAGTAACTAACAGTTCTTGATAAAACTTTACGTAGTTTTCGTGTTAGATTTCTTAGTGTTTTCTTGATCGTTTAGAACAGAAAGCGCCCTAAAACCGTCTTTTGTTTGTTTCGCGGCCGTTAGCCACTAGTCACTTGAATCAGCGGTTGTCTTGTGACAGCCAGAGCGAGAGCACCAGCAGCAGCGAGTACTGTTTGTATAAAGCGTTTATTTTGCATTTTGTTTACGACCATCCACTAAGGAAGGGATTCTATTTGTGTTTATCTGCTCTGCATAGTAACTAACAGTTCTTGATAAAACTTTACGTAGTTTTCGTGTTAGATTTCTTAGTGTTTTCTTGATCGTTTAGAACAGAAAGCGCCCTAAAACCGTCTTTTGTTTGTTTCGCGGCCGTTAGCCACTAGTCACTTGAATCAGCAGTTGTCTTGTGACAGCCAGAGCGAGAGCACCAGCAGCAGCGAGTACTGTTTGTATAAAGCGTTTTTGTACTTATTTGCTGCACTTAGCTTTTAAATAGTTTTTCTGGGAAAACCTAGCGTAGTTTTCGCGTCTCGTATTTCAGTGAGTGTTTCTTGATTATCAGAGTAGCTCATCAGAAGATTATCTTGGGAATTTGTCACCGTATAGAGTAGGGTAAACATAGTCATGTGTAGGGACTGTGGTTGTTGTGAGCGGACACAAGGAGAATTGGCCACTCTTCGGGGGCAGGTGGAGGCTTTGTCTGTTAGGCTCATCGAGCTCGAGGCGCAGGCGTCGGCTCGTAGTGGCGTTAGGGCAACTGTGGTGAGACCTATGCCTACTTCGGTGGCCTTGGAATCACATGGAACCCCTGATGTCGCTGCGTCTTCCGGCAGTGAGCATCTTACCGGTCAGCCATCACTCCAGGGTGAATGGCGGACAGTGGTGGGCTCGCGCGTGCCTGGCCGAAAGGCAAAGGTGGGATCTGGCCGCGTGGCAGCTGCCTTACCCCTTTCCAACAGGTACGGGGTGCTTCCTAGTGGTGATGACATCGTTTCCGAGCCACCACAGGATGCCTCGCCTGTTGGGCCAGTGGCCGATTCTCCGGCAAGGTCCCGACAGTCACAGAGGGCGGGCCTATTAGTTATAGGGAGCTCCAACGTTAGGCGGGTTATGGAGCCCCTCAGGAAAATAGCGGGTAGGTCGGGGAAGAATGCCAGTGTGCACTCGGTGTGCTTGCCGGGGGGTCTCGTCCGTAATGTGGAGGAGGCCCTTCCGGCAGCTATTGAACGCACTGGGTGTGACCGGCTGCAGATAGTAGCACATGTCGGAACGAATGACGCCTGCCGCTTGGGTTCTGAGGCCATCCTTGGTTCCTTCCGGCGGCTGGCTGATTTGGTGAAGACAACCAGCATCGCACGCGGAGTGCAAGCTGAGCTTAATATCTGCAGCATAGTGCCCAGAGTCGATCGCGGTCCTCTGGTTTGGAGCCGTGTGGAGGGTCTAAACCAGAGGCTCAGACGACTCTGCGACTATAATGGTTGCAAATTCATCGACCTCCGTTATTGGGTGGAGAACTGTAGGGCCCCCCTAGACAGGTCAGGCGTGCACTACACACCGGAAGCAGCTACTAGGGTAGCAGAGTACGTGTGGCGTGCACACGGGGGTTTTTTAGGTTAGAGGGACCCCCCCCCCCCCCCTTTGGCGAAACGATAAAATACCTGACGGCTTACCAGAGAGGACATTATCATCGTTGATAAAGAACGGCCGTCCTCAGAGACCAAAAACAGGAAAAGTTAACGTAATATTGGTAAACTGCAGGAGTATCCAGGGCAAGGTTCCTGAATTAGTATCTCTTATTGAAGGAAATAGTGCGCATATAGTATTAGGAACGGAAAGTTGGTTAAAACCGGAAGTGAACAGTAACGAAATCCTAGACACAGAATGGAATATATACCGCAAGGATAGGATAAACGCCAATGGTGGAGGAGTATTTATAGCAGTAAAGAATTCAATAATATCCAGTGAAGTTATTAGCGAATGCGAATGTGAAATAATCTGGGTTAAGTTAAGTATCAAAGGTGGGTCAGATATGATAGTCGGATGCTTCTATAGACCACCTGCATCAGCAACCGTAGTAGTTGAGCGCCTCAGAGAGAACCTGCAGAACGTCGTGAAGAAGTTTCGTGATCATTCTATTGTAATAGGGGGAGACTTCAATCTACCAGGTATAGAATGGGATAGTCACACAATCAGAACTGGAGCCAGGGACAGAGACTCTTGTGACATTATCCTGACTGCCTTGTCCGAGAATTACTTCGAGCAGATAGTTAGAGAACCAACTCGTGAAGCTAACGTTTTAGACCTCATAGCAACAAATAGACCGGAACTTTTCGACTCCGTGAATGTAGAAGAGGGTATCAGTGATCATAAGTCAGTGGTTGCATCAATGACTACAAGTGTAATAAGAAATGCCAAGAAAGGAAGGAAAATATATTTGCTTAACAAGAGTGATAGGGCACAAATCGCAGAATATCTGAGTGACCACCATCAAACGTTCATTTCTGAGGAAGAGGATGTGGAACAAAAATGGAAAAAATTCAGAAACATCGTCCAGTACGCCTTAGATAAGTTCGTACCGACTAAGGTCCAAAGCGAGGGGAAAGATCCACCGTGGTATAACAATCATGTACGAAAGGTACTACGGAAACAAAGAAAGCTTCATCATAGGTTTAAGAGTAGTCGAATCATAGCTGATAAGGAAAAGCTGAACGAAGCGAAAAAGAGCGTAAAGAGAGCAATGAGAGAAGCATTCAACGAATTCTAACATAAAACATTGGCAAACAATCTAAACAAGAACCCTAAAAAGTTTTGGTCATATGTAAAATCGGTAAGCGGATCTAAATCCCCTATTCAGTCACTCGTTGACCACGATGGCACCGAAACAGAGGACGACCGAAGAAAGGCAGAAATACTGAATTCAGTGTTCCGAAACTGTTTCACTGCGGAAAATCGTAACACGGTCCCTGACTTCAGCCGTCGCACGGACGCCAAAATGGAAAATATTGAAATAAACGATATCGGAACTGAAAAACAACTGCTATCACTTAGGAGCGGAAAAGCATCCGGACCAGACGAGATACCCTTAAGATTCTACAATGATTATGCTAAAGAACTTGCCCCCTTTCTATCAGCAATTTATCGTAGATCGCTGGAAGAACGTAAAGTACCTAGCGACTGGAAGAAAGCGCAGGTCGTTCCCATTTTCAAGAAGGGTCATAAATCAGATGCGAATAATTATAGGCCTATTTCGCTTACGTCAATCTGTTGTAGAATAATGGAACATGTTTTGTGTTCTCGTGTTATGACGTTCTTAGATAATACAAATCTCCTTCATCATAACCAACATGGATTCCGCAAACAGAGATCATGTGAAACTCAGCTCGCCCTATTTGCCCAAGAAATTCACAGTGCCGTAGACACTGGCGAGCAAATTGATGCCGTATTCCTGGACTTCAGGAAGGCATTTGATACGGTTCCGCACTTACGTTTAGTGAAAAAAATACGAGCTTACGGAATATCGGACCAGGTTTGTGATTGGATTCAGGATTTCCTAGAAGAAAGAACACAACATGTCATTCTTAACGGTTCAAAATCTGCAGATGTAGAGGTAATTTCGGGAGTACCGCAGGGAAGCGTGATAGGACCTTTATTGTTTACAATATACATAAATGACTTAGTTGACAACATCGGTAGCTCCGTGAGGCTATTTGCAGATGACACGGTTGTCTACAAGAAAGTAGCAACATCAGAAGACTCGTACGTACTCCAGGAGGACCTGCAGAGGATTAATGCATGGTGCGACAGCTGGCAGCTTTCCCTAAACGTAGATAAATGTAATATAATGCGCATACATAGGGGCAGATATCCATTCCAGTACGATTATGCCATAGGTGGTAAATCATTGGAAGCGGTAACGACCGTAAAATACTTAGGAGTTACTATCCGGAGCGATCTGAAGTGGAATGATCACATAAAACAAATAGTGGGAAAAGCAGGCGCCAGGTTGAGATTCATAGGAAGAATTCTAAGAAAATGTGACTCATCGACGAAAGAAGTAGCTTACAAAACGCTTGTTCGTCCGATTCTTGAGTATTGCTCATCAGTATGGGACCCTTACCAGGTTGGATTAATAGAAGAGATAGACATGATCCAGCGAAAAGCAGCGCGATTCGTCATGGGGACATTTAGTCAGCGCGAGAGCGTTACGGAGATGCTGAACAAGCTCCAGTGGCGGACACTTCAAGAAAGACAATGGCTCTGAGCACTATGGGACTTAACATCTATGGTCATCAGTCCCCTAGAACTTAGAACTACTTAAACCTAACTAACCTAAGGACAGCACACAACACCCAGCCATCACGAGGCAGAGAAAATCCCTGACCCCGCCGGGAATCGAACCCGGGAACCCGGGCGTGGGAAGCGAGAACGCTACCGCACGACCACGAGATGCGGGCTCATGAAAGACGTTACGCAATACGGAGAGGTTTATTATCGAAATTACGAGAGAGCACATTCCGGGAAGAGATGGGCAACATATTACTACCGCCCACATATATCTCGCGTAATGATCACCACGAAAAGATCCGAGAAATTAGAGCAAATACGGAGACTTACAAGCAGTCGTTCTTCCCACGCACAATTCGTGAATGGAACAGGGAAGGGGGGATCAGATAGTGGTACAATAAGTACCCTCCGCCACACACCGTAAGGTGGCTCGCGGAGTATAGATGTAGATGTAGATGTAGATGTAATGGTCATGGGGGACTGGAATGCAGTTGTAGGGGAAGGAACAGAAGAAAAGGTTACAGGAGAACATGGGCTTGGGATAAGGCACGAGAGAGTAGAAAGACTAATTGAGTTTCATAATAAATTTCAGCTACTAACAAGCGAATACTCTGTTCAAGAAGCCCAAGAGGAGGAGATATACTTGAAAAAGGCCGAGTGGAACGGGAAGATTTCAGCTAGATTACATCATGTTCAGACAGAGACTCCGAAATCAGATACTAGACTGTATGGTGTACCCAGGAGCAGATACAGACTCAGACCACAATGTAGTAGTGATGAAGAGTAGGCTGAAGCCGGCCGGAGTGGCCGAGTGGTTCTAGGCGCTACAGTCTGGACCCACGCGATCGTACGGTCGCAGGTTCGAATCCTGCCTCTGGCATGGATGTGTGTGATGTCCTTAGGTTAGTTAGGTTTAAGTAGTTCTAAGTTCTAGGGGACTGATGACCTCCGAAGTTAAGTCCCATAGTGCTCGGAGCCATTTTGAAGTAGGCTGAAGTTTAAGTGATTAGTCAGGAAGAATCAATACGCAATGACGAGATATGCTTGAAGTTCTCTAAGGCTGTAGATCCAGCAATGAAGAATAGCCCAATAAGCAGTACAGTTGAAGAGGAATGGACATTTCTAATAAGGGCAATCAGAGAGGCTGGGAAAAAATATAGGTACAGACAAGCTTGCTGCGGAGAAACCATGGGTAACAGATAAAATACATCAATTGATAGATGAAAGGAGGAGGTACAAATATGTTCTGGGAGATTCAGGAATACAGAAATACAAATTGCTGAAGAATGAAATAAATAGGAAGTGCAGGCAAGCTAAGACGAAGTGGCTGCATGAAAAATGTGAGGAAATCGAAAAAGAAATGATTGTTGGGAGGCCAGACTCCGTATACAGGAATGTCAAAACAGCCTTCGGTGACATTGAAAGCAAGGGTGGTAACATGAAGAGTGCAACGGGAAGTCCACGGTTCTACTGTTAAATGCAAAGGAGTGGACAGGTGGAAAGAGTACACTGAAGGCCTCTATGGGGAAGGGGTGGGGGTAGGGGGGGGGGGGGGGAAGATTTCTCTGATGTGATAGAAGAATAAACAGGAGTCGATTTAGGAGGATATAGGGGATCCAGCATTAGAATCAGAATTTATGAGCGCTTTGGAGGAGTTAAGAACAAATAAGACAGAAGGGATTAGATAACACTCCATAAGAATTCCTAAAATCATTTGGGGAAGTGACAACAAAACGATTATTCATGTTGGTGTGTAGAATTTATGAGGCCGGCGATATAGCATCTGTCCGTCGGAAAAATATCATCCACGCAATTCCGAGCTGACAAATGTGAGAATTATCGCACCATCAGCTTAACAGCTCAGTTCGGCTATAGGAAAAGTAAAGGCACCGGAGAGGCAATTCTGACGTTGCGGTTGATAATGGAAGCAAGACTACAAAATCGACCTGGACAAAGGGTTCGACAATGTAAAATGGTGCAAGATCTTCGAAATTCTGAGAAAAATACGGGTAAGCTACAGGGAATGACAGGTAATATACAATATGTTCAAGAGCCAAGAGAGAATAATAAGAGTGGACGACCAAGAACGAAATGCTTGGATTAAAAAGGTTGTATGACAACGGTGCAGTCTTTCGCCCCTACTATTCGATCTGTACATCGAAGAAGCAATGATGTAGATAAAAGAAAGGTTCAGGAGTGGAATTAAAATTCAAGGTGAAAAGGTATCAGTGAGGCGATTCGCTGATGACACTTCTATCCTGAGTGAAAGTGAAGAAGAATTACATGACATGCTGCATGGAATGAAAAGTCTAATGAGTACAGAATATGGGCTAAGAGTAAATCGAAGAAAGACTAAAGTAATGAGATGCAGCAGAAATGAGAACAGTGAGAAATTTGACATCAGGATTGACGGTCACGATGTAGGTGAAGTTAAGATATTCTACTACGTAGGCAGCAAAATAATCAATGACAGGCGGAGCAAGGAGAACATCAAAAGGAGACTAGCACCGGAACGGAAGAGAATCGAAGCATTTGAGATGTGGTGTTACAGACGAATGTTGAAAATTAGGTGGACTGTTAGGGTAAGCGATGAGGAGGCTCTGCGCAGAACCGGAGACGAAAGGAATATGTGGAAATCACTGATAAGGAAAAGGGACAGAATGATAGGACCTCTGTTAAGACATCAGGGGACTAGAGGGAGCTGTAGAGGGGAAAAAAACTGTAGAGGAAGACAGAGATGGAATAAATCCAGCAAAGAGTTGAGGACATAGATTGCAAGAGCTGCTCGGAGATGAAGAGGTTGGCGCAGGGGGCCGCATTAAACCAGTCAGAAGACTGATGACTCAGAAAAAAAATCGGACATAATCGGATGAAAACCAGCACTAGCCGTTTTTGTATTGACCGACCTAGTGCATGGAACTCCATCCAACAAACTGACACTCGGCAGCTGTACGACAGAGCAAGCAGCACGTTCTCATGTTTTCACTCAAATTTCTGGCAGTTACACTGGCTGTTAATGCACCGGCATGTCACATTTTCATTGGCTTTTCTCACGCTTTCGTTACCTGTGAACTGAAAGCTTTATTCACTTAAATACCCGGGCAAATGTAATCCCATATTTCATTACTCTACATAAATTATTTCTTCGTGTTGGGATTTACTTCCGTCAGTGTAGATATACGGCCAAATAGTATAAGACATTTTGTTCTAAGCAGTTTCCACGAGGTGTTAAATGCTTTTCATTACTTTGCAACTCGTTTCAGCCTTTAGACTACACATGTATTTATCTAGTGGTCAGCGGCCCTGTAGACCATGCTCTGCGTCAGCAATTAGTCTCCACTGCATTCAGTCCTTTGCTGTTTCCTCCCAACTGACTAAATTCAAAGCTTCCGCATCATTATTTGCGTCGTCTTCCCATTCGTTTCTTGGCCTATCCCGCTATCTTGTTCTTGTAATGTGGGCAATGAAAGCTTATTTTCGAAGACAGGTGTCTGGCATACGGATTACTTGACCTGTCCATTGAAGTCATCTGTTCTTTTGATACTGTATGTTGAGCTGGTTCACGATCTCATATAGTTCCTTTATTCTTTCTTGTTCTCCAATTATATTCGTCTCTCATCTCGTATAGCCCCTAAACTTTTTAATAGTGAATATCAGATGTCAATTATTTTGAATAAACAACATAGGCCAATACGTACGTTACATAGACCAGTTACTAAATAACATAGAACAATACAATTGTTATTTTTCAGAAACACACACCAAGGAAAAATATATTTTTAATTTCTTTTATCTAGGTAATAGATATATCCTACGGTTTTCGTCACTGAATCCGAATGCGACCGCCGGCCAGTGTGGCCGAGCGGTTCTAGGCCCTTCAGTCTGGAACCGCGCGACCGCTACGGTCGCAGGTTCGAATCCTGTCTCGGGCATGGATGTGTGTGATGTCCTTAGGTTAGTTAGGTTTAAGTAGTTCTAAGTTCTAGGGGACTGATGACCTCATATGTTAAGTCCCATAGTGCTCAGAGCCATTTGAACCGAATGCGACCTCGCATTTTTTCCTCTCTTATGTACGGTTTTGTCACAGTGAGATCATTCAAATGACTCAGAGCACTATGGGACTTAACATCAGTGGTCATCAGTCCCCTAGAACTTAGAACTACTTAAACCTAACTAACCTAAGGATATCACACACATCCATGCCTGAGGCAGGATTCGAACCTTCGACCGTAGCGGTCGCGCAGTTCCAGACTGTAGCGCCTATAACCGCTCGGCCACCCCGGCCGGCGAGATCATTATAAACAAGAAAATTAGCAAGTGTAATTGGAGAGTAAAGTAATTTTACAGAAACAACAAAGATTTTATTATTGGGTTGTATTGAACTCACCCCACACGGCCCCACACCGAACCCAGGTTTATTGTGCGGTTCGGCCGTCAGTGTACCGCCCCCCCCCCCCCTCCCACCGCCGGATTCAACTGGGAAAAAATGAAGAAGATCCGAAGAAGGGTAGCCCACTTCGTCACAGGTTCGTTTATTAATCGCGAAAGCGTCGCGGAGTTGCTCAGCCAAATCCAGAGGCGGAAGCAACGAGAGAGGCGTTACAAATGACGGTGCAGTATCCTGTTAAAATTCTGAAAGCTCATACTGCTGGAAGAGTAGATCAATATATTGCCTCGTACTATTTATAACTCGTGAAAGGACCACAGATGTAAAATTAGAGAGCTTCGAGTTCATACAGGGGCCTACCAGCAATCATTCTTTCCGCATGTCGTTGTGACTGGAGGTGGAAAGAAAGGGACAGTGGTACGTAAAGAACCCTCCGCCGCTTACCATCAAGCTGATTGCAGTGTGCAAATGTAAATATATGGAAAGAGAGAAACACGTACAAGTACAGTGTTGAAACAGCCCAGTTGGAAGATTGCCGAACGCAAGAAAAAAGAATACTAGCAAATGTGTGCTGCATAATTGAAGCAGTGTTACTTTCCTTGATACCACACGTTGCAGAGCGTCCCCTCATCCACAGTCCCTTAACACACAAGTTCTCCCGCACACAACTCCGTTGCTCGTCATGTGTTCTCGTCTCCAGTGCGCTGTAGCCCTGTCAACGGGCATAAGCTCACATGGAGCGAAAGCCAGATTCATAAATTTGTGAGGTGACGTAGTGACGCGTGCGAACTGTTGTAGCGTGGGCTTTGTTCGCGGCCCAAGTTCCGAACGTGGCCGACCGGAGGCTGACGCAGGCCGGCGCGAGGTCAGCCGGCAGCGGCATTGTTCTGCCTGCTGAGTCGACAGACACCTCGCGCGCTTAGAAGCCTACCCAAAGCGCTCGCGGCCCGCCGCGTTACAACTGTTATCTGCGCGTTTACACACGGACCCCAGCTACCGGCAAATGCCACGGGATCCGAACTCCCTCCGTATCGTGTCTATTTGAAATATCACGTTTATTATCACGTTTGTTACAGTTTTTAGGAGAGGGTGAAGTATAATTTTTTTAGCATAAAAACGTCACATTTGATATCATATACTTAAGAAATATAATGGGTTTCGAAAATTCCATTCCCAACTTACGGTTTGTATGGTAAACTAATAAAGATGCATTCACTATTCTTTTACGTTTTTCAGCTTAAGGGAACGCCTATGGATAAATAATTGAAAATTATTTTTCATCGCCATATGTAGGTTTAGCAAACGCGTGTTTGCTTGGAAATCGTGGATAGAAACTGTACCCTAAGGAAAACGCTGTTCACTGAAAGGCCATTGGGTAGCGGCCAAGTCACCTAGCTGGGGAGCAGAGGAATAGCGTGCGATTCCTAAACGCATTATGTATGTTTTTCCTTCATTCTTACTTTTTTCCTTATCGTATTTGGTAGGAACTGGGGGGTTAATAAGATGAGCAATAAGAAATAATAACAAGGTACGCAACTAAACTTTGTTACATGTTCTTACTTTCCTTTCAATAACTACGTGAATGGTACTTGTTATATCAACATCTGAAGCAGATTTACTCGCGGCGCCAGTAACATCTAATGACTTCAGTCTCTGCGCAGCTATATCGTTCTTTACGAATACCTGGAGGAAAACTGGCTTGATTTATATTTAAAAATATTTCTTTTTCAGGTTTTAATGTTAGTGCCTACCACGCAATACGCCAGCATCGTCTGAAAAATCGTTGCTGAAAGTTCGTAATGAATTATACAATGAATCACTGTCGCGTTTTTACAGTTCCCGCAGTGTTTCCAGAAGCATATCGGAATTCTGAAAACTCCAAGTTCGGTGCCGCGCCTCTCTAAACAAGCATCGTGCGGTCAGCTCTCTGTCGTCTTTCTTGACGAATTAGCTAGTGTTAGCTGGAACTGTTTTCGTACAATGAGGCTTAAAATTCCAATTCTTTACTAACCCAAGTCGTTTGAAAAATTTGTTTGCGCCCACCTCTGAAGGTTCCAGACACTGCCACCCCACCAAAATAAGTAGAGCAATATACCAACGACGGGAATCTGTCGTTCCACTTTTGACGGAGATAGCAGTCGAAAGCTCGAGGATCTTATTCAAAAGACATAATTGTAAACCAAAAAGGATTTATTTGATTTTAAACGGGGGGGGGGGGGGGGGGAGGTGGGAAGAGCTAGAGGTACAAGGCTCAAGGATGTAAGACTGAGTGACAGGTTGAAGGGGGAAGTGGGCACCAAACAGAAGTTACATTGTCCGTGACAAAATCCCTACGAACTACAAATGACATAGCCGGCCGCTTTGGCCGAGCGGTTGTGGGCGCTTCAGTCCGGAACCGCGCTGCTGCTACGGTCGCAGGTTTGTGTGATGTCCTTAGGTTAGTTATGTTTAAGTAGTTCTAAGTCTAGGGGACTGATGACCTCAGATGTTAAGTTCCATAGTGCTTAGCGCCTTTTTAACCATATAAATGGCATAGAATCAATCACAGTGCAACAGCCGCCTGCCACAAATGCGGAAAGATGAGCTCACTCGCTCGTGGATTTGTTTGTGGGGCAGTGCAGGACACGTGGAATTTTCTCAACCATCGATTGGCTGTAATTGATAGGACGAGCGCACGCTATCTGAACGTTCGAGAGCTGGCGCGATACCCGATTACTAAACAATGCTAAATTCTCAGAATATTTGTCCTATATTGAACGGGAATGTTTTCTAATTGGGCGGGACGACAATCATAGGAAAACGTTTGACAACCCGCTTTATATCATGATCTAGGATTCCGCTCTAATGCTCACAATCACACCACTCCTTAGATAAATGACGTAATTAAAAGAAAATGTTGCAAAAGAGTATCTTACATTATTATAAGTATTTCGTGTCAGTGGCATACTTGTGTGTGAGGAAATGGAAGACGCCAAATACGGTAAACAGAAATAAGACTTAGAAATAAAACGAAACTTCTGAACTCATAACTGTTCTGATGCTTCTGTTGCTGGTAGTGTATGCTACAGAATTATTTTTTCTGGTCAGAGGAACAACTCCACTTTAATTTCATGGTATACATGGATACTTATTTTCAACAATGTCTCAAAAAGAAAAGACTGACGTTTATTGATTTGGAAGATGAACCTAATATTATTTGAGGATAATCAACTGAAAAAGTTGCTTTTGTTTAATTGGAAAGATTAAATAATTTTACTGTGGCTCCTGTTATTTTCTTCTGTATTGTCAGAAAAATTCATTTCTTTTCTAGATTTTAATTTGCACAAAGTACTACGTGCATACTTTTAGTTCATTATTTTGTACTAAAGTAATTCGAACGTAGCCACAGCTTAAATTTTGAAAAAGATCAGTAACAATGGTGGCTGGAGGCTTCCAGCATAAGGAGTCCCCACGTTCTGACAACGCCAGTGTCAAAGGGGGCAGAGGAGCAGACAGATGTTCGGGGCACCTTCCTACCCTTGTGGAGCGAAGATGCCCCTAAAAGCCGATGAATTAACAATGATCAATCTCACGAGTATGCAGAAGGAAATGGAAACCACGCATTAAAGACAAGTAACGCGTATCCAAAGCACATGTGGCCTGCAGTTGAAAATGTTATGATGATCTCTCTATTGGAAAGAGATTCCGGATTAGTTCCCCATTGGAATCTCCGCGAGGGGACTGCCAGGGGGGATGTGACCAAGTTTAATAGACAGTAACCAATGAATATTTACATTGTACTAGTTAGCTGGTGGAATGTAAGAAGTTTAAGTGTGTTAGAAAAGCTAGAAAATCTAAAAACGGAAATGCTAAGGCTCGGTCTCATTGGGGTCAGTTAAAAGATATGGATATAAAATAATTATATCTGGACAGGAGAATATAGCGTAATAACAGCAGCAGCAGTAGTAGAGAACTTTGTAACGGGAGTAGGATTCATCATGAGTAGGAAGATTGGGCAGGTATTTAGTTGCTGTGCACTGTTGGATTACTCTTACGAGGTTCGACAGCTAGTCAGTGCCAAAAGCAATAATTTGAGTATAAGTACTATCGACAGGAAATCTCAAACTTACTCCATATTTATAGATTTCCAAAAGGCTTTTGACACCGTTCCCCATGGGCGACTTATAATCAACTTGCGTGCCCGGGGAGTACCGTGTCAGTTGTGCGATTGGGTTCGTGATTTCCTATCAGAAAAGTCCTGGTTCGCAGTAGTGGATGGAAAGTTATCGAGTAAAAGAGAAATTATATATGCTGTTCGTCAAGGAAATGTCAGAGACCCTCTGCTGTTCTTAACCTATATTAACGATTTAGGAGACAATCTGAGCAGCCTCTGCGGGTGATTCTGTCACTTACCGTTAACGTTATAAGAACATCAAAACCGATTGCAAAATGATTTACGTACGATACTAGACGGTGCGAATAGTTGCAACTCACTCTTAAATAATGATAAGTGTCAAGTTATCTAAATGTGTAGCATAAAGAATCTGTTAAATTTCGCTCACACGATAGATCACACAAATCCAAAGGCATTACAATTATGAACAACTTAAATTGCAACGATGACATAGAAACTGTTACGGAGAAGGCGAACCAAAGACTGCGTTTTATTGACAAAACACTTACAAGATGAAACAGGTCTACCAAATAGACTGCCTACACTACGCTTGTTCTTGCTCTTCTGGAATATTGCTGTCCGGTGTGGCATCGTCACCAGACAGTTTCTGTAATTCCATCTTGTGTAGATGTAATGGGACTGCATCTGGCTGAAGTCTTGGAGAAAATAAATACCAACATTCTTAAGTTTACTTAAAAATTTTATGTAGCTACCAGTTTCGGTTCTTCATTATCATCATCTTCAGGTCCCCTGCACACGAAACAAGGTAACTCATTTAGACCTTTTTGCTGTTATGGAGACCAGCATATCTAACTGGATTTCGTAGACATGTAAAAACTGTCGCCTTGGACCCTTCACACCACTAGAGTTTCTGACCCTGAGGCAAGTGACGTGAAGGAATTCTGCTATCTCGGAAACGGAATAAAACATAACAGATGAATAAGGAGGACACAACAAGTAGGTCAGCAAAGGCATTCTTGGCCAAAATCAATCTGCTAGGATAGAAATTGGGCCTTCATTCGAGGACGAAATTTCCGAGAATGTACGACGGTGTCTGAAAAAGCAATACCTCCTACGCCACAAAATTTTAGTAGTGAACATATAATAACGTATTTAGCACAGATCAAAGCCTGAACTGTCCTCTACACGACACCACTTTTCAACACAGCCATCATGCATTTGTACACATTTCCACCACAGCTGAATTCGCCCATCGAAACCAGTTTACAAAAATTTTGGGTTTGCTTTTTCAACCATGGTTTTAAAGCTGTTTTAATTTCATCCAAGAAAAATGGGTATGGGGAGGTTGTAATAGGCATCACCAATGTTCCGCGTTGTGTCAAAAAGTTTGGTAACGGAGAAACGGATATTGCAGATAAAGCACGCTGTGGGCGACTGACAACATCTGCACAGAAGTTAATCGAGGACGTGCTGATAAATTGATTCGTGGAGACAGAAGCATTAGACTTCACATACAACAGCTTTAAAATCATTCTGATAAAACTGGGTCAAGAAGCAATGCCTTGCATTTTTTCGAACTGGTTGTCATATGTGGGTTCAACGATGGCAAGACTATATAAAAATGAATGGTGAATATGTTGGACTGTGTAGAGGATAGTTCAGGCTGTAATCTATGCAAATTGTGCTGTCATAAATTCGTTGTTAAATTTTTGATGACTCGCGAGGCATTACTTTTTGAGCCACCCTTATACGTATGGAGCGCATCACCGTATGGCAGTGAATCTGTTGTGTACATAGTTCCGCGTAGTCAACGCGTACACAACTTTCCCACTAGAGCGCGCCCCGCTAAGCACAACAGCGCAGGCGCAGCGCTCGTCCGTCTCCGCTCTACGAGATGGCGCTGCCATAAAGACGGACCAAATTCTGCTTCCGCCGAAGCGCGCATTAATATGTAACGCAGCCAGTGAGATTGCTGCTAACGTAGAACCTTTTCTCCTTGCGGATCACACTCGCACAGTGACACCTGAACGCGCGAGGTATTATAACGAGTGTACAGACCTCCGATTAGTCAGTCTGCATTTGCCTGCACTAGTCTGTACCAGTCTGCATTAGTCTGTAGTCAAGTTTTACTCTGCGCCTAATAAGATTATCATATTCCTGTTCATAGCCATGAAGATAAATGTATAGACACTTTGTCAAGTAGCAGAGATGTGAGAATAAGATTAACGTACCAAGACCCAAAGGAACTTCAGACTGTCAATTGTAAATAGCATCCAGAACCAACTTAAGTTATTTTTATGATTGTTATTATTTTAATAAATGTGTGTGAAAATTAATCAAGTTCTGTTTAAAGTTGGTCACCGTCAATCTGCTACTCTAAGCGTGCAAGTAGCATTTCTATCGTCTGACCTAACGGCAGAAGATAAACACGCCACGATAAGACCACGAGACATATTCCGGATACTCGCCTACTTCGTTAGAGCGACAAGTCAAATAATCTGATGGTGTGTGTACCGAAGGTCTTACAGTACGCACACCACAGAATCTTACAGTGTGAGAAAACCGGGAAAGAAGAGAGTCGGCGTCATTGAGATGAGGTTTTATAGCAGTATGGTGAATTTACACGGCCTGATAAAAAAAGAAGTGATGAGATTCTACACAGAATCGGTGAGAAAAGTAACATATGGAAAACACTGACAAGAAGCTATCATGGTACTAAAGGGAGCGTAGAGGGTAAAACTATAAAGGAACACAGAGACTGGAATATATCCAACAAATAATTGAGAAGATGGGGCGCAAATGCCACTCTGACATGAACAGATTGGCACAGGAGAGGAAGTTGTGGCTAGTCGTAGCAGACCAGTCAGAATACTGTTGACCCAGTACAAAAAGGCGTCCAAATATGTGAAACCAACACTGTGCATTGAGGTGACACACGAATACATGGTTAGCTTAATTTGAAGCACAATAGTGATATTATATTATATCAGTTAAAATGCTCTACTAAATTATCTAACGTGTAAAATTATAGATAAGACAGGTATAATGATGGTTAAGCTACTATTTCCGCAACGCTTACTGCGATTATAACAAAGAAAATTACACTGTCTGCTGAGCAGTGGGTAGCTTATAGGAGAAAGAACTAAAACACGTCTCTGCCGTAATAAAATGACATCAAATGAAGTGGAACAACGTACTTACACGGCCATTACTGAATTTCTTGCAGAGTATGAGCTTATGCAGGCATCCTGATTGGGCGTTACACGTTTGTCACAATAGAGATCAAACATTCCTACTCAAATGAGATACGAAACAAATTCACACATCCGTGAAACGGTTCATTGTCTGTTTTATAAACTAAATCATCGGTCTCATCGGATTAGGGAAGGATGGGGAAGGAATTCGGCTGTGCCCTTTCAAAGGAACCATCCCAGCATTTGCCTAGAGCGATTTAGGGAAATCACGGAAAAAGTAAATCAGGACGTCCGGACGCGGGATTGAACCGTTGTCCTCCAGAATGCGAGTCCAGTGTGCGCCACCTCGCTCGGTATATAAATTAAATTAATTCTAACATTCCACAATTAAATTAATTGTGAGTTGGAATGCGTACAGCAAGAAATAAAAACAGTGCATTATATTCATTTCTTTCCTTCCAGGTAAATGTTATGGTCAAATCTCTCACGCTTATCTCTACAAGTCAGCCTAGCAACTGTCTTTATTCTATCTTATTGCAAGTGACATAGGCACAGAGCACAACTTAATCATAGCTAACACTTGGTTCAAGAATCATGAAAGAAGGTTGTATACATGGAAGAAGCCTGGAGATACTGACAGGTTTCAGATAGATTATATAATGGTAAAACAGACATTTAGGAACCAGGTTTCAAATTCTAAGACATTTCCAGGGGCAGATGTCGATTCTGACCACAATCTATTGGTTATGACCTGTAGATTCAAACTGAAGAAACTGCAAAAAGGTGGGAATTTAAGGAGATGGGACCTGTATAAACTGACTAAACCAGAGGTTGTACAGAGTTTCAGGGAGAGCATAAGGGAACAACTGACAGGAATGGGGGAAAGAAATACAGTAGAAGAAGAATGGGTAGCTTTGAGGGATGAAGTAGTGAAGGCAGCAGAGGATCAAGTAGGTAAAAAGACGAGAGCTAGTAGAAATCCTTGGGTGACAGAAGAAATACTGAATTTAATTGATGAAAGGAGAAAATACAAAAATGCAGTAAATGAAGCAGGAAAAAGGAATACATACGTCTCAAAAATGAGAGCGACGGGAAGTGCAAAATGGCTAAGCAGGGATGGCTAGAGGACAAATGTAAGGATATAGAGGCTTATCTCACTAAGGGTAAGATAGATACAGCCTACAGGAAAATTAAAGAGACCTTCACAGAAAAGAGAACCACTTGTATGAACATCAAAAGCTCAGATGCAAACCCAGTTCTAAGCAATCAGAAAGGTGGAAGGAGTATATAGAGGGTCCATACAAGGGCGATGTACTTGAGGACAATATTATGGAAATGGAAGAGGATGTAGATGAAGATGAAATGGGAGATATAATCCTGCGTGAAGGGTTTGACAGAGCACTGAAAGACCTGAGTCGAAACAAGGCCCCAGGAGTAGACGACATTCCAATAGAACACTGACAGCCTTTGGAGAGCCAGTCCTGACGAAACTCTACCATCTGGTGATCAAGATGTATGAAACAGGCGAAATACCCTCAGACTTCAAGAAGAATATAATAATTCCAATCCGAAAGAAAGCAGGTGTTGACAAATGTGAAAAATACCGAACTATCAGTTTAAGAAGTCACGGCTGCAAAATACTAACGTGGATTCTTTGCAGACGAATGGAAAAACTAGTAGAAGCTGACCTCGGGGAAGATTAATTTGAATTTCGTAAAAATGTTGGAACACGTGAGGCAATACTGACCCTACGACTCATCTTAGAAGCTAGATTAAGGAAAGACAAACCTACATTTCTAGCATTTGTAGACTTACAGAAAGCTTTTGACAATGTTGACTGGAATACGCTCTTTCAAATTCTGAAGGTGACTGGGGTAAAATACAGGGAGCGAAATGCTATTTACAATTTGTACAGTAAGCAGATGGCAGTTATAAGAGTCGAGGGACATGAAAGGGAAGCAGTGGTTCGGAAAGGCGTGAGACAGGGTTGTAGTCTCTCCCTGATGTTATTCAATCTGTATATTGAGCAAGCAGTGAAGGAAACGTAAGAAAAATTCGGAGTAGGTATTAAAATCCATGCAGAAGAAATAAAAACTTTGAGGCTCGCCGATGACATTGTAATTCTGTCAGACACAGCAAAGGACTTGGAAGAGCAGTTGAATGGAATGGATAGTGTCTTGAAAGGAGGGTATAAGATGAACATCAACAAAAGCAAAACGAGGATAATGGAATGTAGTCGAATTAAGTCGGGTGATGCTGAGGGAATTAGATTAGGAAATGAGACACTTAAAGTAGTAAAGGAATTTTGCTATTTGGGGAGCAAAATAACTGATTATGGTCGAAGTAGAGAGGATATAAAATGTAGACTGGCAATGGCAAGGGAAGCGTTTCTGAAGAAGAGAAATTTGTTAACATCGAGTATAGATTTAAGTGTCAGGATGTCGTTTCTGAAAGTATTTGTATGGAGCATAGGCATGTATGGAAGTGAAACATGGACGATATGTAGTTTGGACAAGAAGAGAACAGAAGCTTTCGAATTGTGGTGCTACAGAACAATGGTGATGATTAGATGGGTGGATCATATAACTAATGAGGATGTATTGAGTAGGATTGGGGAGAAGAGAAGTTTGTGGCACAACTTGACTAGAAGAAGGGATCAGTTGGTAGGACATGTGTTGAGGCATCAAGGGATCTCCAATTTGGTATTGGAGGGCAGCGTGGAGGGTAAGAATCGTAGAGGGAGACCAAGAGATGAATACACTAGGCAGATTCAGAAGGATGTAGGTTGCAGTAGGTACTGGGAGATGAAGAAGCTTGCACAGGATAGAGTAGCATGGAGAGCTGCATCAAACCAGTCTCAGGACAGAAGACCACAACAACAACAACATTGCAAGTGAACTCGGCAATGCTTTGCAGTGGCTAAATGTGTATGGTAATTGCATATACAATCTAAATTACTTGCCCCTCCCCCCCCTTCCCCCCCAGGTGGTCCACAACTCTTCTGTGGATACGTGCGTGGCGAGCACGGGGTCCGAGCTATTGCAGCCTTCCTTCTTTCCAGGGCTGCATTCCCTTCCCCTTCCCCTCCTTTCCCCTCCTTGCTCCTTCCCCATCGTCCTCTCCTCTCCCTCTCTTGGTGTCCTTAATTATGTTGGTCCCCACTATCCTAATGTTGGTTTTGCAATTTGGCTTTGTTGTGTAATCACTCCTCCTTTTGGCACTCCATGGTCCCCCTCTGGGGTTTGACAGCCATTACTAAATTTTCTTTCATAGTGTGAGCCATTTGGGGGAGAGCACCTTACCTAGTGTCTCCGATGTGTGCCCTCCTAGTTCATTCCACCTTTCCTTTCACGTCGTTGTCTGATGCTGGGGTGCAAAGCCAGCACGGTAGCCAGCCCGTGTGGTGGGGTCGGTATGTACCCTCTTGATTGAGCCCCATGAACACACAGGGATCACACTTCTGATACCTGAGCTGTGACCTCCTCATGCAAGCCTCAGAGTGGTTGCTCGTCATCCTGGAGCATCGGAACTCCCGGCAATGGCTGCCATGTCAGACGGCCCTTGCTGTGGCTGGGTGGCGCCTGTGAGGAGAGCCCCTGATCAGAGTGGGTGGTATCAGGGCGGACTCTATGCAAATAAAACGCATACAGGTCCAGATCTCTGGCCGTTCTTCTGCGGCTGTCTCTCTGTGTGGAACTGATTCTTCTAGTGCTGCTTCTCCTGCCCCTTCAGCCTTCCCTTCTATGGCTACCCCCTTGGAAGTGGATCAGGCCTGTCGGCTAGGGGCAAAGCCTTTACCCCGCTATCTGGTTTGTATCAGGACTGATGGGGATACTTTCACCAAAACCAAACCTTCATTCTTTGTGGATCACATTGAAGACAAGTTTGGCGAAGTGGACTCCCTGAGATAGATGCGGTCAGGTTCGTTGCTGATCAAAACTGCTTCAGCTGCCCAGTCTGCGGCCCTTCGTGCCTGTACCCATCTTGGCACAATTGCTGTGTCCAATACCCCCCCCCCCCCCACCAGTCTCTAAATATGGTTCAAGGTGTGATTTTTCACAGGGACCTCATCCTTCAACCTGATGAGGAACTTTGGGACAATCTCGGATGGCAAGTTGTTCACTTTGTTCGGCGTGTTCAGAAGGGTCCTAAGGGCAATCGCATTGATACTGGTGCCTTTATCCTGGCCTTTGAAGGGGATACCCTCCCTGAGAAAGTAAAGATCGCGGTTTATTGATGTGATGTGAAGCCATAAATCCCACCTAGTATAAAGTGTTTTAAGTGCTTGCGTTATCGACACATGTCCTCCCACTGTTCGCAGGCCCCTCTCTGTGGTGACTGTGGACATCCACTCCTGTGTGTCATGGCAATCATCTCCATGTTCACCAGATTGCCTAGTATATAAGAAGGAAAAAAAGATACAGGAGTATAAGTCTCTTGATCGTATAACCTACACAGAGGGCTCGTAAGAAGTATACAGGTCTTCTCCCTGTGTCCATGACGTCTACTTATGCTTTAGTTACATCTTCACCCCTTCCTCCCCCTTCCTTACCCCAATCCCAGACCCCTATCCTCCCCTCCTCCCCTGCGGCTCCCACACCTTCTCCTCTTGGCGCTCCTCCCCCTCCCCAGCTGGAGAAGTGTCCCACTCCTTCAGCGTCTGCCGATCAAGGGCGCCCCTCCTGGGATGCCCCTTCCTGGCACCTTCCAGGCCAGAGGTCAGCTGCCACGCGACGACTGCGAGAACCGCGGTCTGTCGGCCCCCAGGTAGCCCAATCTCTTTCAGTTCCAGATCTTGCTGCAGCTGGCTCCTTTATGCCACACAGCCCTCCTCGATCTCAAGCTGAAAAGAAGAAGAAACGTAAGTCCCGGGACAAAGAGCCTCTGGAATCTCCAGAGGTCCCATCCCTGGCTTCACTGCCAGATTCTGTCCTGTCGTTCATGGATGTCGCCTCCTCCTTGTTGGTGACGGGTGGTTGCCTGGCAGTATCACTGGCTTTAGCCTGTTCAATCACCATTTAAATCATCGTTCTGTGGTTATCCAATGGAATTGTAATGGATACTACTGTCACCTTCTGGAATTGAAATCCCTTATTTCGTCTTACTCTGCAGCTGTGTGGCTCTACAGGAATCTCATTTTACTGATGATCACTCACCAACCCTCTGTGGGTTCCGTGTTTTCTGTCGAAATTGGGTCGGACCCCTGCGGGCTTCTGGTGGCGTTTGTACGTTGGTCCGTACAGATATTGCTAGCACGTGGATTCCTCTTCAAACTACACTGGAAGTGGTTGCTGTTAGGGTCCACCAGGACTCTGAGGTCACGGTTTGCAATCTTACTTTCCTTCTGACAGGACTCTTACACCTGCTACCGTAACTGCCCTTCTTCAGCAACTTCCTCCTCCCTTCCCTCTTCTCGGGGATTTTAATGCACATACCTTTTCTGCCATTGATCTTTCTCTTTCGTTTCCCTCCTCTCCTCCCTTCATTACACTGGTCGCCACACGACGACCTTTGTGATAATGACCATTTCCCATTGGTTCTCTCTCTCCCTTCCCGCATCCCGATGGACAGGTTACCTCGTTGGTCTCTCTACACTGTACAGGTCGTGTTTTCTCCCTCTTTGTCGGGTTGTATTGATGACGTCCTCCGTGACGTGTCTGACGCGATTGTTGGCGCTGCTACCCTTGCTGTACCGCGCTCATCTGGACCATTTCGTCGCCGACAAGTCCCATGGTGGAGTACGGCCATTGCCATAGCCATCCATGATCGCCGTCGAGCTTTGCAACACCTTAAGAGGCACCCATCTGTTGCCAGCCTTATTACCTTTAAGTGCCTTCGCGCTAAAGCCTGTTATTTAATCAAACAGAGCAAACGGATGTGTTGCGAACTGTCCCTATGTCACGGGTATGGGCTACACTTTGCTCTCTCCAAGGTTACCATCGGCAGTCCACCCTCCCAGGCCTTCACCTCCCAGATGGCCTTTGTACAGACCCGTTGATTCTTGCGGAACCATTTTGCCATGGCATCAGCATCACCCACCTATCCGGCAGATTTTGCTTCACCGGAAACAGCGTGCCAAAGCTTCCACCTTATGTTTTACCCCTTGTCAGTCAGAATCTTACAACGAACCTTTTACTGAATGGGAATTTCTTTCCTCACTTTCTTCTTCTCATGATACAGCCCCTGGCCCAGACTCCATTCATAACCAACTGCTTCAACATCTCAGTGCTCCACAACGGCAACATCTTCTCCGGGTGTTTAACCGTATCTGGCTCCAGGGTGACTTCCCTTCTTGGTGGAGGGATAGCATCGTGGTTCCTGTCCTTAAGCCTGGTAAGAACCCCCTATTTGTTGACAGCTATCGGCCACTAATGTTGTTTGTAAGTTACTTGAGCCCGTCGGCTCAATTGAGTCCTCGAATCTCGGGATCTATTGTCCCGTTACCAGTATGGCTTCTGAGAGGAATGGTCTCCGATCGATCATTTACTTCACTTGAAATCTGCAGTTCGGCAGGCTTTTTCCCAGCGCCGCCACTTCGTTGCAGTATTTTTTGACTTTGACAAGGCCTATGACATGGCCTGGCGCCATCACGTCTTACTTACCCTTCATCAGTGGGGTCTTCAGGGCCCACTCATGATTTCTATCCGCCAGTTCCTTTTCCATCGGTCATTCAGGGTTCGGGTTGGTACTGTTTTTAGTTCTCCACAGACCCAGGAGACGGGCATCCCACAGAGTTCTGTCTTGAGTGTACTTCTTTTCCTCGTTGCTATCGATGGACGTGTGGCCTCTGTCAGTCCTTTGGTCACCCCTGCCCTGTATGTGGATGATTTCTGCATTGTGGTTAGTTTCTCTTCGATGGCCTCTGCAGAGCGGCCGCTCCAGGGAGCTATTCGGCGTGCCTCTGCATGGACCCTCTCACACGGGTTTCAATTCTCTCCTTTAAAATCTCGGGTGGACCACTTCTGTCGCCGTACTACGATCCACCCTGATCCAGAGCTCTATCCTGATGCCCGACGATTGCCTGTGGTCCCACAGTTTCGTTTCCTGGGTCTTCTTTTCGATAAGAAGCTCACTTTGCTGCCCCATATCAGTCTTCTGAAGGTAGGATGTTTCCATAAACTCAATGTCCTTCACTTCCTTGCCCACTCCTCTTAGGGTGCAGATCGCTCCCTCCTTCTCTGTCTTTATCGTGCTCTAGTTCTGTCTCGCTTGGACTATGGTTGTAAAGTTTATGGTTCGGCTGCTCCTTCCACACTGCACGTGCTGGATCCAGTCCACCACCGTGGTATCCGTTTGGCCACTGGGGCCTTCTCTACTAGCCCTTTGATAGTCTCCTGGTTGAAACTGGGATCACCCCCCCCCCCCCCCCGCCCTTTCTGTTCGGCGGTCCCAGCTTCTGGTGTCTTATGCACTCGCTATCCGTTCCTCTCAAACTCATCCTTTCTATTCTATCCTGTTCCCAGACCATGGACGTCGCCCACCCGATTCCCGCCCCCGGGCGTGTTTACCGGTTGGGCTCCGCCTTGCGTCTCTTTGCCGTGATTTTCAGCTTCCTTCTTTGCCCTGTTTTCCTCGCTCCCTCACCTCCCCCCCCCCCCTGGTTAGTCCTCGGCCTCGTATTCGGATGGATCTCCTCCGAGGTCCGAAAGATTCCATCCCCCCATTGGTGTTCCGTTCCTTTTTTGTGGGAGTTTCGGGATGCTGTTGTTTTTTACATTGATGGTTCTAAATCTGCTGATCATATGGGGTATGCCTTCACATCCTCTGTTGGAACGGAAAATCATCTGCTGCCACCTACATGTGTGGTGTTTACTGCGGAATTGATGGCAATTTCCCAGGCCCTTACCTTTATTAAACAGTCCCAACACAACCACGTTTTATTATGTACAGACTCAATGAGTGGCCTTCTGGCTATTGACTGGTGTTTTTCGCGCCACCCCTTGGGCTCTGCCATCCATGGCCATCTCGGTGATATTCACCATGCTGCTTGTTCCGTTGAGTTCCTTTGGGTCTCTAGCCATGTGGGTATCCCGGGTAATGAGCTCGCTGATCGTTTGACTGGGGGAGCAGTCACTAACCCCACGTTTTCTGTAGCCCCTCCTGCAGCGGATTTACGGCTTCACATCCAATCCCACATCGCAGAAACATGGGCCAACTCTTGGGAGGCTACTCCCCTGTCTAATAAACTTCGTGCGATTAAGGTGACACCAGGCCCATGGCGTTCTTCCTTTCGCCTCTCCCGAAAGGACTCGACCACATTGTGTCATCTCTGCATTGGCCATACCAGGCTGACCCATGGTTTTCTTTTGCGTGATGAGCCACCCCCACTTTGTGGTTGTGGAGCCTTCCAGTCAGTAGCCCACATTTTGGTTGAATGCCCCCATCTTTTGGCTCTGCGTGCTAAGTACAGACTCCTCCGCACTTTA